>NC_136735.1:22734196-23934196 GCF_936440315.1 Barbus barbus | reverse complement strand
ACGACTGAGGTGCCCTTGAGCAAGGCACCCAACCCCCAACTGCTCCCCGGGCGCCGCAGCATAAATGGCTGCCCACTGCTCCGGGTGTGTGTTCACGGTGTGTGTGTGTTCACTGCTGTGTGTGTGTGCACGTTGGATGGGTTAAATGCAGAGCACAAATTCTGAGTATGGGTCACCATACTTGGCAGTATGTCACTTCATAAGAGATTTGATGTACACCAGTCAAATTCTGTTTCTATGGTCGCCTTGGCATAATATAGGTTAATACCTAAAGTCATCGCTTAAAATTAAACAGCACCCATTATAATAAGTTGTGCTCAGTACTGAACACTCATCACAACATTAAACTGCAGTGTTGCATGTGAAAACACTTGATGTGACACATTTTCAGATCCCAAATTATTATGTGGCACAATAATCAATTGTGATTTAAGTGTTTACATTCATATTGACTCTATTGTTCTGTAAAATGAAAATGGTATTTTACAATAACCAGCACTTTTGATGAATGGGTTGATTTAACACATAGCTGTGGTTCTTGGTGACTGCACACTTCAAAAACAATTAAACAAAAGAAAATTAAATATCATTACTATGCCAGATCATTTTATTTACTGGCTCACGTCACACAGCATTGTCTAACAGTGGCTTGCAAAGTTATTTGAGCATCTCTGCTATAAAGTGTTTTTCCAAAAGCCAGATAAACCGTACAAATATCTGTGTACTGGTTGAGTTTCGTCTCTAGCAGTGTGCCACTGTTTTCCTCAGGCTATCAGGCTAATGAACAGTAAAAACTAATACACCCTACAGCACACTCCCACTTTACAATATACCACGCACTGCACTTTAATTCCAATACAGTTCAAACTGGACTACCAGTACACTACTGCACAAATACAACAATCTTTTTGCCAGCACTGGATACCATCCAATGCACATCCATGACATTTGCACATCCGGTTTATATATAATCTGCTGCATCTTCGCATATTACTGTGTGTATATAACGTAGAATGTGTACTACATACTGTGTATAATGTGTATCGATAACTGTATGTCTGTCTAATAGTACACTATGTGTACTGAGTATATGTATGTGTATATTACACATTGTCATCTGTATAAGTCTGTACGTATGTATGGTAATGTCTATATGTAAATTGTTTATATGTAAATTGTCTATATGTAAATTGTTTCTGCAGTGTCTGGAGCACGCTCTCAAGAATTTCACTCACGAAGGCACACGTGCTGTGGTGATGTGACAATAAAAGTGATTTGATTTGATTTGATTTGATTTGTGTACCTGATATATTTTTCCTGTCTCCCACTTTTGTTTTCTAGAGGTGTTATTGAATTTAAAGGCTCAGCCATTGAGTAGTATTGATCTAAGAAGGGGTTGAAGCATACAGCGGCCATGTGTATGTTAGGGATACTTTGTGGAGTTTATCAGCATTAATAGAGAAAAGCAACATCAGTTCAGGTGTTTCAGGTGAATGTCAGAGAGCTTTTCTGTCTTGAGATCCACTTCCCTGTAGTGTTAGTCAACGATTCTTGCACCAGACACTGCAATGCAACTGTAACATTATAATTTACTTGTACAGTAATAGTTTTAAGCTTGTTTTAAATTGCATGCATAAGCAGCATGTGAGTGAAGCAGCAGCGTAACTACAATAAAAGTGGGTTGAGTATTTCCTCATCAACTATAAATTATAAAATGCTTCTGTCATTGCAAATTAAATCAAACTTGATTGTCATGACATTATTTAGCTACATGAAGAGGGGGATCACATTTACATCCAAACTGTAATTAATTTTCATGCAAAATAAGCTTTAAAATTCTTAAATCATCCATTTTTTTCCAGATTTACAGTTTAACAAAATGTTGAATAGAAATATGTGTTGCTTAGAGATGTGCAATAGTTCTGCTTTGACTTTGTTTGAACTATTTTTTTGGAAAAAATATTGAGTCTAAAATGTAAACACTTATTAACTTCTTGTTTATAACTGTTATATAAAATCCATTTCACATTTGCAATAGTGCTGATATTAGGGAAAATATATTTGCTTAACTATATCATATATGCTACATATATGTTATACATTTAAAAAAAAAATACAAAGAAAGGGATTTTTTTATTTTAGTATCATTGATATACTACTACAGTTTTTATTAATATTTTGAATAAACATTTATTTTTATCCTTTGTTTTCATTTTAATTTCAGTTAAAGTTGTAGTACTTTTTAAAAGTAGTTTTAAAGTAGTAAGTTCAGTTAGATTTTTTTGAAACTATATATATATATATATATATATATATATACACACACAATTCTATACAGTATATAATAATTATATATATATTTAATAGTTTTGTTTTTGTGGAGAAGGCAATAAGAAGTAGACTTCTCCACACCAGTGAACACATCCCATTAGATTTAAACAAACTCATTCTTTCACTGTATCCGTGAATGTGAGGTGATTAAGACATTCTGGCAAAAAGTGATAACACTAATTTCCTCAATTATTTCAAAACCAATTTCACTTACCCCTGAAATATGTGCTTTGAGTTTATGTAAATTTATCATTACCAGGTTATCACATTAAAATGATTGTTATTTGTCTAGTTTTTGCAAGATGTTTGGTAGCATTCTACTGGAAGAATATAGAAGATCCATCCATTGACCAAGAGCTGGCACATTATTTTGTATTAGAAAGAATAACCTACAGTATAAAGGGCAAACTAAAGGACTGCCATAAAATTTGGGATCTGTTCATATAGTTTCTGGAAAATAATGAAATAATGGCACAGGCAATAAATACCTCTCACTCTTCTGATTGATATGTGTATATATGTTTCCCTTTTGTAAAATATGTGGATATGTCTGTCTTGGCCTTTGTATAATAACTTCTTTACCTGTAAAGTAGAATTTTTGGATGCTTTGGAGGGTGGGGCATGGGGAGTTGAAATATATATAAATATGTATATTCTATGAATTTTTCATGTTATCTTCCATGTCTTTTTTACAATAAATGCTGTCAAACGATTAATCGCATCCAAAATAAGTTTTTGTATACATAATATATGTGTGTGTGTGCTGTGTATATTTATTATGTATATAAATACACACACGTGCATGTATATATTTAAGAAAAATGTTACATATGTTAAATATATTTATATATGATATAATTTATATGAATATAAATATATACATGTAAATATTTCAAAATATACTGTATGTGTGTGTCTTTACATATACATAATAAATATACACAGTACCCACACATATATTACATAAAGAAACAACTTTATTTTAGATGCGATTAATCGCTATTAATTGTTTGACAGCACTATATAAAATATGTTTTTTTTAAAAAGAATTAAACAGGCTATTTTTGCTAGTGTACCTATATGTAAATGAACACTGTTATGATTGCAGACTAGCGTAATTCGCACTCTCTTATCAGTCGCTGAATACTAAACAGGTGTTGAAATGTACATGTGGGCAGCCATAACAGAAACGAGATGTATTCAACACACTCACTGTGATATACAACCATAGCACCATTTGTGTTTAGCTGAACCAATCAGAGGCCAAGCTCTCATTCGAAGAAGTATAATATTTCCACAAACCTCTGAATAACTTATGGGGAAATAAATAGAGCTTGTGCATTTTATATGGTCAAAATAACTGGAAGTGACTCTGCCTGTTGCATGGCTGACTATAATCATTTGCATGCACTGTAAAAAGACAGAGGTGGAAAGAGAGCATGAGCTTCCTTCCCTCTTGGGTGAGCGGTGACCATGCCAGTGTAATAACAGAGCTGTCATGGTAGGCAACATGCTGCAGATCTGTTAGATGGAGGGTGTAATTACTTGGTGAGTCTGGCCTGCTGCTATTTGTGATAATTGCTTGTATACGCAGCCTCCTCCTCTATAAACCACCTCTCGTCAACTGGTCTGCAGAGGCGAGCATGTATTTTGATGCACAGCTGGCAAAAGTGTATTATAGTGATGACGTTTTGGGGCTCATAACATGCAGTTGTGACTTAATGTTTATCAAATAGATCCACATCTGAGCAGATGTGGTAAGCAAAATGACTGAATACACTGAAAAAATTGTGTTGGCAAATAGGATTGGTAAAACACAGGTGTGAAATAAACAGCTGAACCAGTGTAGTCTGAGCCAGTGTAGAGTGCAATCATCTTTTCAATCAGTCGTAAACTTTTGAATAAATGACATTCATGAGCTGCTTCTCTTTAGTCAATCAATTGCATACTGTACAGTGCAATCAGAGTAGTCTCGGATAACTCTTTATGAGCCAATTCTTTTTAGTGAATCAAAAAAAACAAAAAACCTTTGTAGTAAATCCAAAACACAGCACAACCAGTGTAGTTCGATTCCTGAAGAGATCATTCTAATCTGTTCTTTTTTGGTGAATCAAACACATACAGCTAACAATAACTAACTTTCTGACTTGAATCTGTTAAGTTCCAATTGACAACGTGCAGTTAAAGATGCACATAATGGGCCTCATTCATGAAACACGAGCAAAACTCATTTTTGTGTAAATTGTTCGTAAAGCTGTCCTGACGTAAATTTTCGGATTCATGAAAATGTTCGTATTTTCAAAACCAGGTGTAAAGGTGCGTAAAATGTTCTTTTTGGCAAACTGATGACACTGAATTTTGATGCACTGCCATTATAGTATTGTACAAGCTGGGTTTTGTTTTTTGTAGTTGAGAGCAGATAAACTGTTTAGCTCCGGTTTGGCTTTGGCGCTTGTCACTGTCACTTTTTAGCCAGCCGGGACAAATACACTGACCAATCATCCGACATACATACAACAACTAAACAACAATAGAAGTTAATATTACTGGTTACTGCATTTTTATATTCAGTAATATTCTTCAAAATTAGATACTAGTAATACGTTACTGCCGTGGATATTCCACATCATAGCAACCAAATCGACTGGAAGAATTTTGTTTTTTTTACAGTCTATGTGAAAAACACTGTGTCACCAAAGCGTTTTCAAAAGAACACCTGACATTTTTCAGGTGGCTAAAAACGCTTTGGTGGACACGTTATTGAATATTTATTGGTAGCCATATTGTAGGGTGACCATACGTGCCATTTTTCCTGGCCATGATTTCTAGATATTGCTTTGATTCAAAGTACCTCGAGAGCATTCGAAAACATAAGGAACCGATGTCATGCACCGATCGGTCTGCACACGCAAACGAGGCCAAATCCTAGATATTTTAGGCAATATAGAAATCCTGGCCAGGATGCGTCCGGGAAAAATGGCACGTATGGTCACCCTACCATATGGCCTAGTAGTCTTTTTTGCAACATACTGGAGCCAAACCTGAGTAGTAGACCAGAAACGTAGACCAGAATATTCCACTGCTTGCTGGACACGGAATTTGCGTAGTTGTAGTCATAGGCGGGATTATGCTAATTGTGAATGAGCGTGCACGAGCGTCCTATTTACGAATGATTGGAATTACATATAGGCCTACATACAAATACATATGTTTAACTATCAAATTGGACGTTTACGAAGTGTTTGTGAATCCGGAGAAGATCCGTTTTACGTGGAAATTATTCAGGATTTACTTCTATATTTAGGAATGTTTCATGTTTCATAAAAATCCATTTAAAAAAGTCTGTAAATACACCTTTTGCAATAAGTTTACATATATTTCAAGTAACACTACTGGGTGAGTCTATGTATAATGCATTATAAATGTATTTTTAATGCATTAATTATGCTTTGTAATGCACCTTATAATGCATTGTACAATCTCATAAATAACTGTAACTACAGCTTTTTGCAGATTTGAGTTCTCTCAACTCTTTTTGTTGGAGATTCTCAACTTTTTGTTGTATAAAAATCTGCTGAAGCTGGTTGCCTTAAAATTTTAAGTTGGCTCAACTTTTTTTTTTTTTTACAGTGTACAGTTAATACATTATAACACTAATCAGTTCATTGCTACACTATGCATTTTAAATTTGGTTATAATTATTTACGGCCAGATATAATAATAACCCTTTATAATGCATTATACAATCCGAATTCCAGAAATGTTGGGACTTTTTTAAATGTGAATAAAACGAAAACTAAAAGACTTTCAAATCACATGAGCCAATATTATTTTATTCACAATAGAACATAGATAGCATAAATGTTTAAAGTGAGAAATTTTATAATTTTATGCACAAAATGAGCTCATTTCCAATTTTATGCCTGCTATTTTGCCTGTCTCAAAATAGTTGGGACGGGGGCATGTTTACCATGGTCTAGCATCTCCTCTTCTTTTCAAAACAATTTGAAGTCATCTGGGTTATGGGTTTCTGGAGTTTTGGTGTTGGAATTTGGTCCCATTCTTGCCTGACATAGGTTTCCAGCTCCTGAAGAGTTTGTGGTTGTCTTTGACGTATTTTTCATTTAATGATGCACCAACTGTTCTCTATAGGTGAAAATTCTGGACTGTAGGCAGGCCAGTTCAGTCCTGGGCTCTTCTACTACGAAGCCATGCTGTTGTAATAGCTGCAGTCAAGTCAAGTCACCTTTATTTATATAGCGCTTTTTACAATGCAAATTGTGTCAAAGCAACTGCACAATATCAAAAAAGGAAAATAATGTGTCAACAAGTTTAAATAGTGTCTTTGCAATCAGGTCGACGATATCGCTGGAAATGAAGCGTCCCCAACTAAGCAAGCCAGAGGCGACAGCGGCAAGGAACCAAAACTCCATCGGTGACAGTATGTGGTTTTGCATTGTCCTGCTGATTTCTCCAGTTTCTCTGAACCTTTTGATGATGTTATGCACTGTAGATGATGAGATTTGCAAAGCCTTTGCAATTTGATGTTGAGGAACATTGTTTTTAAAGTATTCCACAATCTTTTTACACACTCTTTCACAGATTGGAGACCCTCTGCCCATCTTTACTTCTGAGAGACTGCCTCTTTAAGACATCCCTTTTATAGCTAATCATGTTACAGACCTGACGTCAATTAACTTAATTAGTTGCTAGATGTTCTCCCAGCTGAATCTTTTCAAAAATGTATTGCTTTTTCACCCCTTTGTTGCCCCCGTGCCAACTTTTTTGAGACCTGTAGCAGGTAGGCAGTTTCTGTTAATAAAAAAAAGTTGGGGGAAAAGCAGCTTTGTCATAATTACTGTTGAAATACTGGAGGAAATATCTTGTCTCATGGAGGGGCCTTTGAATATTTTGTTGAACAATGGGACCTTGAAGGTTGAGAATTACTAAATAAGGAAGAACCAGACACCAGTAAATTCTTTCGGATTCTCATCCCTACTGAAAATTCTCCCTTTTTTAATGTAATTTCCTAAATATAACAATTAATCACTCAATTAAGAGAGCTATGTTTCTATACAAGGAATATAGACAATGATCTTATGCACTGACCAAAGAGAACAAGCATTTATGTCATATAGTAATTTAGAATCATTTCCAAGAATTAGAGCATAAATGACTTTTGAATGCTGTGCATTGTTTAAAAGCATCATAGTCGGTGATCTAGTTGTTAAGTGGCACAGATCAAGCAGTGCAATGAGCAGAGTAAGTCCAAGAAACAAAAGACTGACTGTGTTTGACTCGCATCATTGAGCTCTTTCTGAAGCAAATGGACAAGCTGGCTTACTGTAGTGCACATGGGAAAAACAGGCATGATTTAGAGAGCATCAGAGCTTCCCTGGGCACCAAGCTGGCAGAGCAATAACCAAAAGTGCCCCAGCTGGCAATAAGATAACAGGATTATTCTAAAACGGGTTACAGTGATGCAGAATGCCAATGTGCTCAATTGTCCCATCCCTCAAGAGCTAAAAGGTGACTGAAAATGTCATGGCATGTGTCGAGATTTCAAATCATCCTCTGAAGAGAACAAACATGCCAACTTCAAATGTTACAAGACTACAATATTAACACATCTGTTATACAATGGTATTTTCAACCAAAACAGACTATATTTTTATAATTTCAGGGGTGTTGGATTAGACATCGTAGTTAAAGCCAACCCAAAATGAAATAATGATCCTATTAACGGCTTCAGTGATCCAGTAGCAGCAATTAACAGCTTACTGATGTGAAGATTCTTAGTGAATGTCCAAATTTTGCTCTGTTTCTAATACTTGAAGACTTGAAATTAAGATGAACTTTATTATATGCATTTA
The DNA here is from genome assembly GCF_936440315.1 of Barbus barbus. Lineage (NCBI taxonomy): Eukaryota > Metazoa > Chordata > Actinopteri > Cypriniformes > Cyprinidae > Barbus > Barbus barbus. The sequence continues at coordinate 23,925,992 of NC_136735.1, read as the reverse complement.
TGGTGTTTTTTTTTTGTTTTATTTTGCATTTTTGCTTTTCTGAAGCTTCCGCCCAAACTGATTGTAACTGCACTAAAACGACAGATGAGCAAAGCATCCCAAATTTCTCCCATTCCTTCCACAAAAGGAAGTCACATGATTTTTGAATCACAGATTTGAGAGAATTATTGTGTCATATAATGGTGGTCTTTTAGTTAGAATTTTGTCTGTTACTTTTTATAGTTGGGGCCAGTGAGATTTTCCTTTTTGAAAGAATTTAACACTTTTATTGAGCAAGGATGCTTTAAATTGATCAAAAGTTACAGTGCAGACATTTATATTACAGAAGATTTCTGTTTCATATAAATCCAGTTCTTTTTCACTTTCTATTCACCAAAGAAGCCTGCAAAAACTGTATCATGGTTTACACAAATAGATCAAATAATTTTAACAATGTTTTTACATTAAAGGTGATTTGACGAAATGGGTCTTAAACATCAAATCAGCATATTAGAATGATTTCTGAAGGATCATGTGCACTGAAGACTGGAGTAATAGCTGCTGAAAATCCAGCTTTGCCATCACAGGAATAAATTACTTTTTAAAATATATTAAAAACAGAAAAGCTATTTTAAATTGTAATAATACTTCAGAATAGTGTTTTATTGCATTTTGAGCATATAAATGTGACTTGGTGAGCATAAGAGACCATAAGGTGCCCATTTTCCACAAGTTGATATGATCCTTTAGGGTCTTAATGAAAAGTCTATAACATACTTTGGTAAAAATTCTCAATGGTAGTGTAAAAAGCACCCTTTTACCTTGTCAAAGCTCTGTTTTCAGCAACCTGTTTTAGTGCATGTTCCTTTTAAATGCTAATGAGCTCTGCTCACCCCGCCCCTCTCTTCGGTAGGGTGATGAGCCGTTCTCATGAGACTGTTTATTTTAGCCGCGGAACTTGCCAACTAGCACATTATTAGGAAAGGCGATTTGCAAAGATTCATAAAATAACTATTTACTCACTTCTTCTGAGGTGAGTCTGGACCACGAATGATTTGTGTGAACATAAACGCATTTAGGTAGACTGGGGGCACATTCCCTTCAGAAACCAATGCAATCCACTGCATCTTCAGCGGCTCAGATGTCGGGAGTAAATCACTGCTATGTTTATTATTACATCTAACAAAAGAAACACCTCAATCGCTTAGGACCCATCCTTGTCTACTCCACCACAATGGCGGTTGGACTGTTACAGCTCATTCAGGGCAGGTCTAAGGTAAAACACCAGTGTCAATCAACAATCGTGGGAGGGTCCTGGGTCTGTGTGTTATGTCACACAGACAGGCATGTGAGAATGGCTTGAAATGAGAAAGGGGAAATGATTTAATGAGATTAAAAAAAAGCACTGGATGGATCTTAATCATTATAGGGTGGTTGTGTACACACACTGCCAACACACATTTCAATTCAAACAACTTGTAAAAGTGCATGTCGCATTCGATAACCCCTTTAAGGATCTTACCAAACCTAAACTTTTGAACGGTAGTTGTTGATGATTGCAAAAAACTGCCTTATGAAGCCAAAAAGACTGAACAATATCTTCAGTTATCTTCTAATTCTTAGTTAGAACCACAGCTGAAACAGGCCTTAATTGGTACATTAGCTGTTCAGCAATATAGCAAGTAAATTAGGCATGAAGCCGTAATACAGCGTCCTCAAACGCTCTGCCTGTGTGGAATATATTTTATACAAGAATACATTAAAAACCATACAGAATCGTACCCATTTCCAACCGTTTAAAATGTACTCTCAGAGACTTAGTCTGCATATTATTTGGCATTCTTCCAAATTAAATGGTTCATTGTCACAGCTACATCAACATTTATGGACAACAGCTATTTGCTTCTAATTATATAGAGATTTCATGTTGCAAAAATCAAATGTTTTCCTTCCTTGAGCAAAATGTATGTATGGTTTCACTCTTGGGTAAGTTATGCTTAGTTTTTTTTTGTTTGTTTTTTAACACCCCCAAGATTATCACAGCATTGAATATGATTGTAGATCAGTTATCTATTGTGGTGCGGGTAGTATCAGACTGTACAGACAGGATTCTCCCATGGAGCGCCACTCATGCTGGGAGGCAGGATTACAGGAACAAAGAAACCAGGGTGAAGAAAAAGATCCTAATCCTTTATCCCCCCCTTTCCACTTTTATAAATTCCTCATCTCTTCAATATAGGCCTCCCTTTCTTCTTATCATAGTAATGATTCTCTTTTTTTTCTCTTTCATATTGTGTTCGATTAATAGACAGGGCTCTGTGAACTTCTGAATCAAGCTCATCTACACCGAGGGATATTTATTCAAGTCCATAAACTGCCTGAATTTGAAAAAAAGAACAAACGTTAATGAATGAGTGAGATTTCACAAAACTTTTCTCACTGAAAATGGATACAATTTCTGATATTCACACGAACTAAAATTGAAAATGACTTGCCAGCGCCTAAATAAGATTAGTGAGTCAAGCAATGTCAGAAGTAGATGTGTCAAAGGTGAACCATATAACAGCAACTGACATCCAATCCCATGAAAGTCCACTGCGATTAGTCACTGACTGTCAAACGAGTCAATCTTCAAGTTTGACTTCCAAATAGTCTATAAGATGCCAAAACTGAGTTGAAGGTCAAGAATTAGAATTCTTCTCTCATGGGCTCTGGCTTATTTTTAATATGTTAGTCTTCATTTCTGAGAAATGAATAAAGAACCATATAACCAGAGCTGACAGAGAGGGCAGATGTCTAAAGGCTTTTATAAAAACCAACATGATGCATAAACACTGCTGCATTGTATAGATATAGATGCAAAGCATCTTTTAGAATTGGTCTTAATATTTAATATATTAAAATATTAGTATAGTATATTAGTCATATTAGTGTATATTAGTCATTTTTCCTGATATCAAGCTTAAGTAACGCCTTATTTTGAATAAAAGCATTAATTTTGTGCCTTTTACTACTACATTTGACTACAGTTCATGTAATGTATTCATTCATCCTCTTAATAGTCAGAAAATAAGAACAGAGAAATAATAAAAGGATCCCACTGAAATTCATGTAATGGTTTTTAACCTTCGTTACCAAGTTTGAAATGTTTGACTAGCAATAAATACATACACTTGTTTTTTGTTTTTTATTAAATCTTATATCTTTAACATATCTAAACATTACGTTTCATAAAATAACCAGTGCCTTTGGCATTTAAATAAAAAAAACTTTTTTTTTTTAATTTAAGTCTTAAGTCTGTTTTTTTCCCCCACACAAAAACGACTAAAAATTGTAAGTGGTTTAACTTCACATTTTTACATTTTCTGCACAATACGGACATATACATTTTTTTTATTAATTACTACATTTATGGTGAAAAACAGTAAAAGGACATTCCTAGAAGTCCCTGCGTAAAATCACATATGATTGTATTGTACTGACAATTTTATTTGTATTTTTTTTATCAGTAATGTAAATTAGGGTGTTTTGTGTTTAATTTTCTGTTGGTTAATGTTATTTTAGTCTGTAATTTATTTTGATCAGTTTTATTTGAATGCTATGGTTGTATATAGGCCACAGTGAACTACTTTACTACTACTACTTGAACTATTAAAATACGCTTTTTCCTAAATATTTATACTGATTACCAACATAACATTGTAAAATAGAAAGACAACGTTATGTTGGTAATCCGTATAAATATTTAAGAAAAAGCATATTTTAATAGTTCAAGTAGTAGTAGTAAAGTAGTTTTATAACTTGATGAAATATATAGTTGTAAGTTATACAAGCACCAATATGCAGTAATTTTACTGTGAATTTCTGGCAACCACAGATGCCTTAAAAAAATTAATAAATAAATTCATGCAATATTTTTGCAACAACATTATATACAAGCTACAGTAAGGCTTTTCATCCAGTACTCATTCTTGACTTATAGTAACAATTATTCAAACTCTGTTGTAACGAAGCAGAACTGAACCATTGCTAGGCAACAGGCTAGCTTTAGGCAGGATGACTCCGCAATACATTCAGAAAAACACATCTTCCCTCAGCTGACAAACATTCGGCTACGTCTAAGAACTCAGACTTACATTCTCTTCAAGCTGAAGGTTTGTGAACACGGAGGCCTAAGTTCCGTAAAAAGACTACATGATATTTAAGAGTTGCAGACTCTAAAGAATGACAAAAACTCGGACTGGTTTAGAAGGATTACTGATCTACCCTAGAGATATTTTGTGATGATTCATCAGCGCTTCTGCAGGACACACTGCAGTGTAACTCAAGCATCTGGACCTTTAATGAGAGAATGAGATGTAGGAGGAGAAGGAGAAGAGATTTCATCCTGTGTAGAAGACTTGAGAAGACAAGCTATTCTGCCTTGTTAAATGAATATCACATGAACTTGAATAAGCTCAAAGGCTGGAATGTTTTTTTTTTTTAAGCAGAACAAACTATAGAAGCTTTATTGGACAAATGAGACACTTTCACACATTGAGAAAAACACACAACCAAAATCGTTGAAATGAACAAAAAAAACCCCACATTTTATTGCACTTAAGTTATAAGAAAATAAAAATTCTAAATGAATCAAACAAATACACAATCCCTTTAAGGTTTCTTTTTTTATCTGTCTGTTATGCCAGGCAGTTTACATAAACTGAAAAAATAAAACAGCTCCAACATCTGATTTCTCAAACCAGATTATAAATTAAACAGGAAGGGAAAAAAAACAAACAGGAGAAAGAACAAGATTGTTTTTTTCTTTTAATATACAGTGTTAAACCACTTTCACAGTTCAGCTTGAGTTGTGTGACTTGGAGGATGAGACGAATCGTTTGGCTACGGATGCGGTTACGTCCTGTTTATCTATGAAGCTGCTTTACCATTAAAAAAAAAAAAAAAAAAAAATCAAACAAATAAACAAAAACAAAACAAACAAAAAAACCCATGAGAGCGTCACCAAACGGAATCAGGTTAGCTCTAGCACTTAAAATGTAATCAGATGTCCATTTCTGTACACTAAGACCACCTTGTTTCTTCGGTAACTTAACGTCGGTTCCAACAATCTCATTTTTCAACTAATTAAAAACAAGAACGGTATTCTTTTTCGTTGAAGCATACACTTCCACACAGAACAGACTGACAGACCTTTTGTCCAAAGGAATGTGTGAACAATTTGCTCAAACACACACCCGCACACACACCCAGTCATGCTCACAAACACGCGCAAAATAGTTTCTACACGTCCGTCGTTTCATCTCAGCAGACAAACCCGTCTCTTTGTCAGACATTCTCCCTCCTCTACGCCTCGTAGAGGCACATTTGGCTCAAGTTTCAGTGGCAAAAAAAGAGAAGCTGTTATGTCGTTATCTTGATTTTGTTGGTACGTTTGTTTGTGTCGTTTTTACAAGTTCAAACTCTACAAGTTACTTTTGTTTAGAATTTCGTCTGGGACTAAAACGTCACAGCCAGTTAAAGTTCCACCTTATTTTTCTGTGAGTCTAGCAGCATAAAATCCAGTTTGGCCACTGGGATGGACAGTACTGGGGGGAAAAGGTGGGGAGGGGGGAGACATATTCCCAGGAGTTTATGGGAAAACATTCCCATTTCCCACAGAGCACCAGCACTGATGAGCTAATGAAACCAGACTGGTTGAAAAACAAACGCAGGTCATCTCCGATCCAGAGAGGCACTGCTTATGGAGTACTAAATAAAAAAAATAAAATAAAAAAAACAAATACAAAATAAAATCCCAAAAACGTGTGAAACAGCAGAGTGGGTTTAGCTTAATACTGAAACCTGTTGTTTGCAACAGTAGGCAGGAAGTGAAAAAAAAAAAAATGCTGAACTTGAAAAGAAAGCACAAAACTTTACTTCACAGCTGTTGACGCGAGAACCAAAAGACAAGTCGTGGGGAAAAAAGGAAAAAAAAAAAAAAAAAATTCGAAAAAAAAAAAACGGATACAAAAGAAATTCAACACGTGAGGAAGAAAGGGATATTTGGCGTGTGCTGAGGTTGATGAGGACTGACAAAGTTGGCTTTGTCTATCATGCTCGAATCACTCCCGCAATACTAGGCTCTACAAATTCTCATCTTTCTCCTTTAAAATTTTATTTGTATACACTATTTATCAATCCGTGTCCGTGTTGATGCGCTAGGGTCTCATGTATACAGTGTTGACTGTTTTGATCAAAAAAATAATGTTTGTACATATGGGTGCGAATTTCAGTCAGGCTTGAGCGAACAAGTCTCTGTGCAAGGTTGCCTTGAGTGGTAGGAAAAGGGACTATCCTGTTTTCCCAAGTCCTTCTTGTCAGTTTTCTTCCCAGAATGCTGTGGTGCATGAGCGTCTGCCCCCACCCCCGCCTTCGGAAGGTGAACGGAACTGTGGTGGGTGTCGTGGACCGTGGCAAGATGGGGAGAAATGCTGGCGGCAACATATCGGGGAAGTGAGCGATCGGTCCTGACGCGGAGAGACCCGGGGCAGGTTGCTCTCCCCCACCCTCCCCGTTTTCCAAACAAGTCCCCTTTAAGTTCACCCCTTCACTTCATGTCCACGTCGAAGTCCAGCACCAGAAGCTTGGTTTCCTCTGTGCCGTTACGGCTGCCCACCGCACAAACAAGTTTGGTATTGGAGGCGCGAATGCGCCAGACCACTCCGCCACTGCCTCCGCTCTCCAGTGTGACCAGGTTGCGGATAAACTCGCCCGTCCGAAGGTCCCACAACTTCACCGTACCGTCATCAGAGCTGGTGATGACAAAATTCTTGTTGAACTGCAGGCATGTTACTGCACTCTGGTGCTTGTGGGGACCTGAGAGCAAAATAAAAGAAACAGAAGTTAGAAAAGTAAAAAAGAAGTGCACTAATTTGCATCGAATGAACACTTATAATGCATTTAAAATCTTTAAAGCATAGCATTTTTATAAATAACTTGCAAATATAATATCGCTGAAACAAAAGCCAATTAAAAGTAAAGGTTTCATTAAAAACATCTGTGTTCAGAAGACTAACCAAAATGTTATGGCAGAATTCATTTTTTGGGGGTGAACTATCCCTTTAGGTATATTTATAGAGAGTACACTTTCATGACTATGCTTCTTAAGTACTTTTAAAATTTATTTTTAATAATGTCAAATCAAAAGTCTCAAAGCACATTTTATAAAAATCGAATATTATATAAATATAAAAATAAATTGCAACTTCAACATAACAAATGTATAATAAATGCATTTAAAATACATGCCACACAAATTTCGGCAAGACTTTATTTTAAGGTGTCCTTGTTACACGTTACATGTACCTACTATTATAAAAAATAATACATTTTAAATAATAAAGCCAAACCTAAATCCTAACCCTAACCATATAGTAAGTATATGTCGTTAATTAATATTACTCAGTACTTAAATGCATAATTACACTGTAACAAGCGTAACCCAAATTTCAATAGAACGCATTTTTTTGGTTTACCATAAATGCTCGTCTGTATATTTGGAAGCACACTTTAACCATATTTCAAAACTCAATACAAGTAATTCAGTTACTTACAAAGATTCACTTAAGTTTTATTAACTGGTTAAAAACACTCTTAAGTTTAACTAATAGCATTTAATATACATTTAAACTAAAATGCATTTATTTATATGCAAATAAGAAGCATTTATGTGTTCAAAACATTACATCCAGTTCACACTTAAGCATATTCTTAAGTGTATTATTAAAGTGTACAACTTAAGGAATTCCAGATGGAGACAGACTGCAACAGTGAAATCACCAATAGATAAGAAATCAAACTGCAGCTACTTGCCACGGCAGAGAGAGCGAAGCGAGAACGTGTAACTATGGTTACAGGAAATACTGTGGCATAAACGGCTTTGATTCTATGCCCTTGAGGTATTGAATTGAGCCAGTCTTTCTGATAGGCCAAGAAACATGCGAGTCTAAACAAAAGTGCTTAGACTGCTGTCAGCGAGGAATATAGAGCAAAAAAGAGATGCGCTACAACAGCTCCTGTTACTGCAGAGGGGTGTGGTGAGCTATTACAGCAACATCACAAGCAATCCACAGAGTCAAATACGCAAAATCACGTTATCAAACATCTAGACCTGAGAACAAAGACAGACTGAAGTTTGTGAGTGAATGGAACTAAAAATATCCATTTCAAAGGCATGAATTTGTTCATGAATACCCATTAGCAGAGTGCTAAAGCCAACGGTGTGAATGCAAATGAGATGGCCGCTCTCTATTGATGTGCAAGACACTACACAGAGCGCCACAATAGTTCCTTTTCTTTAATGAGTGACTCGGTGTTTGAGCGTTCGCACTTCAAAGCTCCGCTGCTGAGTTGAGCATCTCGTTTGGGGTTAAATGTGTGTTTTTGTGTATTATGTCCAACGAGAGTCATTAAGTGATAACAGGAAATGCTCAATGACCTACAAACTGATATATGGTCCATCCCCCTCTTTATTACCCTCTGGGCACCCCAACAACACACCCCAACCCCCTCCAATTCCTTTCATCGTGTCATCCATCCCTCACTCTTCCAGAAGAGCAAGGCTCAAGATGATAAGAGGCGTTGGGAATAGTGAAAAACACATCTTTGGAAACACAAACACAAACGCCTGGGAGGTAGTGAAAAACGTGATCGTTTGTCTCTAGACTGTGACTATAAATGATGTGTTTGTCTCTAAAATGGATATTCTATTGTTTCAAGCATAACGTGCTTGAGGCACATAAAAATGTTATATTAGAAACTGAAGAACACTATCGAACTAAATAACCACACAGCATGCAGTCTGATTATTAACTCATGATCTGAAGCTCTTAAAAGAATGGTTCACCCTCAAAAATATATTTTTATTTTCAATTATTTACTCATTCACGTTGTTCCAAATTTATAGGCAATTATTTTTTCACAAAAGTAGAATGTTTTGAATTATCTTTTTTTTATAAATAAACAGTTCTAAGTGACTGTCAAGCTCAAAATATAGCATTATGGTACATGTATGCCAAGTCTTCTGAAGCCATATGATAAAGGAGTGAGGAAAACCTGAAATTTAAGTATTACGTTGGTTTTGAAGTTGGCAGAAATTGTGATAAATTCCTTTGAGTTGGCGATTAGTCAGACACTCTCTGCTCACCTTGCAGTGTCTGTAGGCACTGGCCAGTCTTGATGTCCCAGATCTTGACGGTGGAGTCTGCATTTCCAGAGACTAGGATATTATCTTTGAGCTCCATGCCACTGGTGAGAGACTGATGACCTGTGAGCGTGTGAATACAGTTTCCAGTCTCTACATCCCACACCCGAATTGACGTGTCCAATGATCCGCTCACCACGTGGATGCCGTCAAACTGCAGAAAGAGTGGATTAAATAAATCATTGTGCAGTAATTAATAAATGGCACATTATATAAGAAATTAATGTGGCTAAACACCCAAAGTAGTCATTTGGCTTATTCTCTGTCTAGAATAAAAGCCAAGAACAATTCAATAAAAGCTTTAGTGAGTATGGCAGGAATTTGATTCATTTCACAATGAGATGCAGCACAAGCAGAATTCCAGATATTTTCCATTCTATTGTTATTGTATTAAATGGTAATATGTTTGATTACATTTCTTCTAATGTAATTACCGCAAAGCTCTTAAAATTATGGATATATGAACAAATCGGGATTAGTACGGACTACAGCCCAAATGCTTTGTCCCACAGTCGCTGGGTCAATGACAAGCCAAAAATAACAAAAATCTTGTTTAAAATGCCTTGACCAAGTTCTTGTAAATCACGTTGAATGTAAGCTTTGCATTTATGTTGGTTTCATATGGTTTTGAACTTTTATACCATTTTCAACAATAGCTTAATGACATAAAATGTCACGTAATTTAACCATTTAAAAAACAATACCACTTTCAATACATGTGAATGCACATATTTTAATCTTTTTTTGTTCATGCTAAAAAATTATTGACAATTACTTATTGAAATATTTCCCCAAATGTTTTTATTCTTTTATTCCTAAAGTTTTCTGGGGGTTGTAGCATGTGACATTTTACAATCTGAGCTAATCTTGCTATGTCAAAAAGGTCAAATCATCCAATTCTTTTATTGTCGATGTTTTTGCATGTTGGTTGTACCACATTACTTTAATTTGGTGGACAAAAGTTTTACAAATGTTTATAATATTTGAACAAATCAGCTCGACTCTGAAGTTTAAGAACTTCATATCACCCAAAAAGTACCAAAATTAATAATTAAAACTGCACCATATAAGTATTTTCAATTCAATTCATTTGTATGCATCATGTATGAATAGCAATTTAAATGCACTATTGAATGAATCTAATGTTACTGATTATGAAAAAAATGACAGCAGCTTTACTGTTACACCTAATAACACTCAGATGATTCTGAGTCACTGAAGGCATGTGGCTTTTGTAAACTTCCTGCACAGTTAGCAGTAGAAGGGGTCATGAATGCTTTTCAAAAGAACATGTAGAATGATAGTTCTTCTTATTCACACAAAATATCTCTTTATCCCATGCTCTGTAATGAGTGATGTTTGAGCTTTAAAGATCTCTTGCCTTACTGCTGAAGAATTAACAGAGCAATAACCCGTAGAGGCATTTCATTTTTCCTTGAGCAAAAGGCTAAAGTGGCTTGATTCTTTTTCTTGCTTTAAACAACTACACATCCATCAGCCATTAATCTGCCATCTGAGAGGCAGCTGAAGTGGTTGAGTGATAGAGCATGCGAGTCAGATGTACGTAAACGGTTGTTTACCTGTAGAGAGTAGACTCTGTTGGTGTGACCCTGGAGTGTGTGTAGGCAGGTCTCGGTTTCAGGATCCCATACTTTCACCATAAAGTCATAGGCCCCGCTGACCACCCTACGGCCGTCATACTGTACACAGCGAACGGCCGCCACATGACCCATGAGCACGTGCAAACACTGACCCGTCTCTATGTCCCAAACCCGCAGCGTAGCGTCCCGGGAACCGCTCACCACCCTGAGAGAGAAAAACAAACCGGTTTTCTTCTCATCACCTTAAAGTAGTGTGTTCACATCAAAAGTTTCATATCATACAGTTTAAATGATTTCTTTCTCAACTTATAATGGAATAACTTAATCAGGCATTAATTCAGCAGTCTACGACAGTCGATTTCTTGTACCTCCAAGGGATGTGTTTGCTTATAGCATTACATAAATCAAAGGAAAAATATTATTTGCTTACAAAACCAGACCCCTAGGACACAGGTTTGATAAATATATTTTTTTAAATGAGCAAAATGAACATTAAAATGGGTGCTGGTGAAGAAGAGAGCAACAAACAGAAACTACTATTGTTGTTGCTGAATGAAGCCTGAGGTCACTGCACCAAATAAGCAATTATGCACGGCACAAAGGGAAAATATGCACACCAATTGGCCCAGAGACATTGAAAACACTGAAAATATTGTCAGACAAGCAATTGTGTAATTCACAACAGAGCATAAAGAAGCAAGTCTCTCAACTGTATGTGAATACTCCACACAGTCAGTATGTACAGCTGAAACCAGATGGGAACTGTGTGGTTTAACTAGCACACAATCATGTATTGTGTGCAGCTATTGAAGGTAATTATCTTTAAAGTATTATATAATATACAGTACTTTATATAATACTATAAAAAAACTCATGCATGGTAGTTGTTTATTTAAGGTCGATACTCTACATCAGTATTTCACTTTGTTTATTTTAACCAAAAATTATCATTAATAGTTAAAAAAATCTATAGTGAGTGAAAAATCTGAGTGAAATATCTATTGAAACAATTGTATAAAATAGGCACTTTTTTGATCTTCCCATAAAACCTAAGAAAACCTTTACAATTTATTTAATGTAAATCTGTTAAATGTGTTTAACAAAGCAAAATTATTTAATGGTTTATAAAAGGCAGTGCGGTATTCTATAAGCAGCTTAATGTGGGCTCTGGAAGGCGGTAGATGTTACCTTTTCTCATGCAAGTGCATACAGCGCACTGTTGAGGTATGACCGTACAGCGTGTGGATACATTCTCCCGTCTCTGCATTCCAGACCTTCAGCGTTCGGTCTGTGGAGCCACTGATAATAATGTTGTCTCGCATCTGAGAGGACCAGACCCCACCGGTGTGGCCGACTAACGTCCGCAAACACTGGTGAAAAAGAGAACAAATACAAGGGTAAATCAATTGAATTACAATGCCACATCTAAACCCCAACTCTGAACAAATGGCCAACAAAAAGATTTCAAATGGATTACCCAATGCCTGCACTAATTAGAAGCACTCTGATCCATCACTTTGACCTTTACCCAAGACATAACTTCTGCTTATCAACATACATCAAATAACTTTACAGTCCATTCGAAGGAGGAAGCAGCGTTAATGGAAAAAGAAACACTCTTTATTTCACATGATATATTAGATATTGATCTGCTTGATAACAGAATTCCCTTAGAATAATCCATGAGGCTAAGGGCCATTTCCTCTAAATATAATTAAACCAAATTCAATTTCAATTCAGAGGCAAACACTGAATCAAAGGTCATTTCTTTGGGTTATGAAGCGAGTGGAAAGCGTTGCAAGTGTCAAAGGCGCAACCTCTGAACCATGACCGATAAAAGCAGGGGTGATAAACCCAGGAGATGTGAAAGAGGAGGTCTCAAGGCCTTTAATTCATAATGCAGCTGCTCCTATTTCTGTCTCCATCTTGATCACGATCAACCGTAATGCATCATTAATCTTTAGAAGCGGTGACCAACCTCCAAGACACCCGGGGCTTTCGAGTGTTTTAATGCTTCTTGCTTTGTTCCATCGTCGTATGTGTCAGTTGATGAAACAAAAGAGCAACTACTGAGGAAATCAAACCAATTAACAGCAATTTAAAATCATTACTGTACTAGCAAAAAAATTACAAATTGGATGGTAAAACAAAGGGGTTAAAAGCAAGAATGGCTCTTTAAGGGAACTGGAGAAACAACAAAGATGTCTCCTCTGAACGATCCGCGTTAAAACGTGCCCAAAGACAATTTCTTATCATCTTGTGATCAAAAGCTACTCTGCTCACATTTGTAGTGTCCATAACACACCAGAGAGAAAAGGGAGGGGGATAAATCATGAATATTAATGCACTTCTTACTGCATTATGCATTAGGTGTTGTGTTCCATAATGAGTGAGGCTGCGTCCGAAATCGCATACTACTTGTGTAGGTACTCCATTTGAATTCAAACGTACTTCTCGACCGTTAAAAAAGTACGTTCTATATAGTATGAATGAGGGTAGTATGAATGGAATTCGGACGTACTACATCCGCCATGTTCATGAAGTCATCTCATCGATTTACAACGTTTAAACTTTAATAAGTCAGCCGTTTACTTTGATTATTTTAAACAAGTGCAATTTAACCACAATGAACAATGTTTTTCCTTGAGGTACTTGCACTTGAAAACAGCCGCGTCGCCGCTTTCCGCCATTTTTCGAATATGACGCCTCCTCTCCCGTGGCATCATGGGATAGTAAAGTGTCCATCGTATGCCTACTACAGAATTCGGGCGTAAGTAGTAGGTCATCCGGGTAATTCTCGCCTACTGTTTTTCGAATACTATGAATTCGGACATACTACTCGCCTCGCATACTGTTTTTCGCATACTATATAGTAGGGAAGTATGCGATTTCGGACGCAGCCTATGTGTTACTAAGGCATGGATCTTTCCCATGGAATGTTGAGGTGGTTTAAATAATGCCGGCGAGCACAGAAAGCTTTCAGGCCGTGTTCTCAGGCGATTATAGCCTGCTCAGGCTGTGTCTGTGAGAGGACCTTTGAAACCAAATGGCTTAGGTGTCTGTTTATCTGCCCGTTGAGAAACCATAAAAGAGCAAGTCTGTGGCACCCACGAGGCATGGAGATTAGCATTCCGTTTGAGTGGCTGGTGGGAAACGTTTGAAGCCAAGGATCGAGGTTTAAATCCATTTGAGTAACCCCTTCCAAATTCCACTCATTTTACAGTCCACATCTAATCTTAGCGAAGAAGATACCGTGCAAATTGCGGCCAGGGCGGTAAAGTGCCAATGCTTATTTTGTTTAGTCTCCTTCCAAAAATCCACTTCGTGCTCGTCGGACTGAAGCGGCTTGCATTTCAACACCCTCGTTCTTGTGTTCGAAACCCACCGCATCTCTGAATGGCCAGAACTGGCGCACACATTCGTGTTTCAGATGGCAAGCAGACTGTTTGGAGCAGCTGTTTTCATTGCTAACCCTCCTATTTTCATACCAAAAAAGTCCTCTCCCATCTGGAAAAGCACTATTAGTAAAGCTTTTCATGATCAAACCACAGACTACAATGGTTTGTGGGAACTGTAGTTTGAAGAACATCTGTCTGTTAAATACAGTTAAGCTGTTGAGCCTGGGTTGTGTAAAGGAGTTAAAGGAGGGTATACAAGGTAAACAAATTAAACGATGGTGTGTGGAATGGTTCCCGTGAGCACAAACGTCTTCTAGGGCCAATAAATATGGGTAAAAAGAGTTTTTAAGTACAAACATCACTAAACCAAATTAGTACCAAGTTTTCTGGGAAAGAGACTATTGTGAAAGTCATAAGAGGTTAGAGCAACGTTGTTAATGTTTAACTTAAAAATGAAATAAAAAGTTGAAGTACTAAAACTACTAAGACCGAAATAAAGCTAAATAGAAATATAAAATAAAAATAACAAAACCACATAAAATTACTAAAAAAATGTATTAAAATAAAAAAAAGGCTAATTTTACAACAGTGTACAAAAGGTCACACTTTATTTTAAGATCAAATTCTCGCAATTAAACCATTAACTACAACTTTTGCCTCAAACTCTTTAATTTGCTGCTTATTAATAGTTAGTAAGGTTAAGTTTAGGTATTGTGTAGGATTAGGGATGTAGAATATAGTCATGCACAATATGTGCTTTATAAGTACTAACAAACAGCCAATATGTATATGTAAATAATAGGCATGCTAATAAGCAGCTAGATAATAGTGTGCATTTTTCCTAATACTAGAATGTTACCTGTATAAATAACTAAAATAACACTGGGATATCCTCATTACATATGAATGGGATGGAGCTAATTATCTAACTACAGCTACCATAAAACCCTTTGAAATTTCTTAAGTGGGGGTTTTAAGACCAACGGGCCATAGACAAGAAGTTTGCACTGATTCAAGAACAGATTTAGATATATTTTTTTATAATATATGATTTCCAAGATCAGCATAAGAATGTAATCTCCGGCTGGGTGTGTTTGTTTCTCTGATGCAGAAGTGGGTGGAGGGTTTGGGCAGGAGTGCTGCAGTCTGCATGTTAAGGAGTTGGTGGTCAGCCAAAGGTGCAGTCTGAGTCATGGCTGGAGAGCGAGAGGGGGAGGAGAGAGAGACGCAGGAAATTAAAAGCAGAATAAAGCAGCAAAAATGAGGGGAGAAAGCGTGAAATGGAGCCAAAGGCTTTAGGATGAGTGAAAGATGTGATGAAAGAAATAAGTAAATAGGAGAATGGAGGCCGGAGGGCTGTTTTCACAGTATGAGCAAATACATATGCTCATACTCTCCCTGTGACCTCCTCACTCCTCTCTACAGTATGTCCTGTCACACCCAGGCCTCCTGCGACAGCATAAACATCTCCATGAAAGGTGACCTCCAGAGGCAGAGAGATGCTTTCAAACATTACATAAACAGTCTCATGTCTATCTATCTATCTATCTATCTATCTATCTATCTATCTATCTATCTATCTATCTATCTATCAAATCATACAGAGAATTATTTAAGCAAATATTGTATAATATTATATGTATAATGTATAAATATTTTATGGCCTAATGGTTACTCGTAATCCAAAGGTTGCGGGTTCGAGTCTCCGGCCGGCAGGAATTGTAGGTGGGGGGAGTGAATGTCCAGCGCTCTCTCCACCCTCAATACCACGACTGAGGTGCCCTTGAGCAAGGCACCCAACCCCCAACTGCTCCCCGGGCGCCGCAGCATAAATGGCTGCCCACTGCTCCGGGTATATGTTCACGGTGTGTGTGTGTGTTCACTGCTGTGTGTGTGCACGTTGGATGGGTTAAATGCAGAGCACAAATTCTGAGTATGGGTCACCATACTTGGCAGTATGTCACTTCACTAATAGAGCATAACAAGAATATTTGTATTAATCACTTAGCATTTTGTGAATTTCCATGACTTTTCTAAGCTTGGAAATCACACTTTCAAAAGATGTGCAAACTAAAGAGTGACTGTTTTAAATCAATTAGATTTTTTTTTCTTGCTAATATTGCTCACCCCTAAATGAGCCCTAACCTTATCCAATAATGCATATCTTAAAAACTGTGTTTTGCTTTGCATAGATATAATATTCTTTATGTATTTATTTTCTAGAGATCGCACAGAGAACATTAACCAAATAAATATTTTATAACAATGCATAAGAAACATTTCTATTAACTAATGAATTTTCTGTCATTTTATTCATTTCCATGACCTATCCAGGCCAGGAAATCACACTATTGAGAAACGGAGCTAGCCTAGCCAGGTTTCCCTTTCAAAATTACAAGTGAGAAATGCAGCTTTAAACCCAGTGTGAAAAGCCTTTTACTATTTACTTAGTCTTATTTTCAAGGTATCCACATAACCTTTTGTGCACACCAAAACTTTCCACACCACTCATCACTGCACAGGTGAAAAGAACTGTGGGTAAATCCTGACGACACATCTCAGAGAAGCCAGATTAAATACGTTTTAGCCCAGGGCTGGTTGTGATGTGACAGAAAGAGAGAGATGTTGGCCAAGTGTCACTGACACTATATAAGGAATATTCCACAGGCATTTTGAAACTGAGATGTCAGGCATGTCCATACAGCCGGCACAAAGGAAACCTGGTGAGCATCTCTGAAGTTTTAGGAAGAATCCTTCGACTAAGGGAGATGAGTCTGACAGCTCCCAGTGAAACAGAGAGAGGGCTGCATATAATCTGTGAAGTGGTGCAAATCTCTGAAACACATCACTTATTTACCAGGTAATCTGAACAGTGTAGTTTTGTTGGTCATGTCATGGAGACAATATTAAAACCAAAGACCATAGAAGCCCCTATTCTTAACTTGATCCTAATCCAAAACAACTGATCTCTTTGCTTATGTCTCAGTCACATTTCATCCCTCATCAGACACTTATCGTGCTGTACACATCCTCAAGCATGGCACACATTCAAATGAGCAGGATGCTGCGTTAGAGCCTAATCTTCCCTCAAAATCACTTCCCTATTACACACAGCATGAGGCCCATTCATTTACTATGGAAGGGGGCCAGTAATAGCATTATCAAGCTAACGCGGGTGAAGATGGTCTGTAATCCACGGCACACCCACCAGATCTTTATCTACCGTTCATATCAGGCATTGCTCAGACATTTACTTATTTTCATGTCTGGCTTATGATACTGGGGAGAGCTATAAAACAATAACAGTATAGCGATATAAGTTTGTCAACCAGTATACACTTTCTACCATGGTTATGCTAGCACTTCCTGCACAGCTTTTCAGATTCAGCTGTAAATAAAGGGAGGTGACCACTAAATAATGGCAAGAAATCATGTCTAGTGAATTATTCTCAAACAAGGTTCATGAAAAATCTCAGGTTCATAACTCTTATGGGTAAATTCTTCTATTAGGTTACAAATCTGGGTAGGATCGTAACAATTGAAGGAGTAGAACATGACGCTAAATTACAGGATCAGTTTCCAGCAAACTGTAAAAATGTATTACTTTAATGCAGTATAAGATTCTTTGGTTAACGCATCTGCCAAAAGCATAAATGTAATGCTGCCTTTAATTATGAAATATGCAGGTAAATTGGGCTGCAAACATATTCTATTTTTTTCTGCACACATTTACAACACATCTGTGTCGACGCTTTTCAGGTATGTCCATGACCCTTAAATGAGAATTTATAGAAATCAGCATAGATCGAATATCTTTAATTAAAAGGTACTTTTTGCAACCAGAATTTCTCTATAAACTGTTCTTTTCCACCCAAGTTATTCATGAATCACTTCTACAGAAAGAGGGAACAGCCCATGGTGGTGGCGTTGCCAACTCCCAATAAACATTATCTATTATGGGAAAAGCTGTTAATCTGGTCTCAGATCAGTAGTGAAGGGCACCTTCTTACCTACACAGAAAGAAACCTGCTGCTTCCAACAGATGGACTGCAGCAAAATGGCCCCTTTAGACAGATTTTTATTTTGCTTTTTTTTTTGCTTGTGGAAAAGAAGCGAATGCATTTTTCTGTTTTAATCTATAAACTCAAAATGGACTCCAATATAATGAGTGAAAACATTGAAGGGTGTTTTAATGAGAACGGAGCACTTGTGTGCAAAGGAATTCCAACTATTCTCTCATGACATTCTTTGGCCGGCTTTATACTCAGACAATATCAGAGCAAAGCAAACAAAGAAAGAAGAGAAACTTGGACAATGAGAAATCCAACCACCATACAAAGAGAAAGCAAACGCTTTCATTCTTTAGTGAAAATGGAGGTAAAATTGGCAAAAGAAGTGTTTGTGTGAGTACGTGTGTATGTGGGGGTTGGTGATGTACAAAACCGGGGCCCATGACCCACAGGAGCCTATTTGTCTAGATCTGCTATCGATCCCAACCCGAGAAGGTTTTAGTCTCAGAGGGTGAGTATCTGCCTGTGAGCTGCTTGCATGAGCTCCTGGGGTTCACAGCACTTAAATGGTGAACTGAAGTGTAGCGAAAGGAAAAAGTAAACAGACCCAAGGTCAAGAAGATGGAAGAGAAGTGGTAAGAGATGAACGAAGCAATGAAACAGAAGGGAGGGAGGGCCACATCTATAGATTCAGAGAGGCAATGCATAATCAGAATTTTGATCAGACTGCTGATCAAAAGTGAGAGTGTGGTGTGGAAAATGCAAATGTTTAAAAACATGAAAAGAATGTATATTGGACATTATTAATGTACTCAGTTAATAGTTCACAGCTGAGTGAACTACAGAAAGGAACAGAAAGTAGGAAAGAGTACAGTAAAAGAAAAAGTAGTCGCACTAAATCCCATTGTCTCCTGCCTCACTGTTCCACTTCCTCTGACAGGCGCTTCAAAGGACACAGCATTTCCTGTTTAATTGGCCACAGTCAGGACTCTCTAAAGTATTGCAGACTTAAGACACTATTCATCAAGCTATATTCTCTTTCATATTAGGGGTGCACAATATACTGGCACCATATCAATTATCGGCTGATATCGGCAATTAAAAATACATAATAATAATATATCTATATTTAAATAATGAACTAAAATAATGTATACATTTAACTACTTTAAGCAATTTAATTCATTTTAGAAGTTTATTTTATTAGCCGATATTAAATATTTATCACCGATATTGCGCTTAAGATTACATCTGCAATCTTTTACAAACAATTTGTTTTTACAAATATTTTTAAGCCTATAAATACATTTTTATACTTGCATATATATTTTTCATGGTAAAACGGTTTGCTCACTCTTTGATTGGCTTAATGCCTGTTTTAGCCTTTTTTGAAAGAATTTGGATATAATTCTGCATAACAGAAGCTGATCCAAGCTTTACAAGCATTTTCAAGCTGGTGCTTCTTTTCGACAGCTCCGCAAACAGCACTGCATGATGGGAACAAAAAGGCAGCCTGCCATATACGCGGCGATGACCCTAATCATGGCGCATCTGCCATCTGCTACCATGATGTCTCTCATCAGACAGCATGTTACTGCTGAACCAATCACGTCTCTGCTGTGATAAGAAGAGCGCCAATCAATGCACGCTAAATTTGATTACAGAAGCTCAAAGGCTGATAACCTTGGGAATGATGAGATCCTCTTCTGTGAAAAGCGGACTAGTGAGAGACACAGAGGATGGAAAAGAGAAAAATCTAACAAACGTGGAAGATAACGCCTGTGTTAGTATCTGGTATGATAGTGAACACTACAAGGAGCGATTTCATTAGACTTTGGATGAAAATGGAGGTCAGGATGGAAAGGGCAGCGCTGCATGATGAGTGAAACACACACACATTTTTTACAACTGCCATAAACTTGCAGCACAAGGACCATGTCACAGCATCAGCAAGTGCAATGAATCCTTTAAGTGCACGAGGAGGGGAATGGCAAAGAATGGAGGTGAGAACGAGAGAGAGAGACAGTCAGCCAGAAAGACATGCTGTTTGTAGTTAGTGATCATCTCAGCGTTCAATAGAACATGACTCCTCACGTTCCTCAAGTGAATAAGTGATGAAGATGGTCTTGTGCAGGTTTTCTGGATGAACTGAAATGGCGGTGAGTGCTGCTGTACAAGCATGTTCAATGAAAACACACCTCCCATGAGAGAGAGAGAGTGAGAAGACCAAGAGAATGAGAGGAGGACAGAGAGGAGACAGCTGCACATCTATCAACATATGTCAAGATGGATACCTCAAATATCTGAAAACATTTTGAAAATTCAAGCAAAGCAACCAAACATTATGGAAAATGGTACACTAAATATCGTATTAATTAGTCATTATTAGGAAAATAAAGTTATCATCTTTGATACGGATACGGATAGTGGAATTAAAGGCAATTACTTTAACCGATAATAACAGTGTTAGTGTGTAAGTGTGACCCAAATAGATACAGTATTTGATTATTGTGTTTGGCCTCATTTTAAGCAGAATCATCTGCTGTAATTAAAATTCTTATAGCAGATAATCAACAGAATATTTTCTTTAATTTGTGAAAATTCATGTATTCAAACATTTATACATTATATGCAATTGATATACTATCTATCTATATTATATATTAAATAAGGTCCTTCAAATAAAAAAAAATAAAATAAAATAAAAAAACTCACCTTCCCAGTAACAGCAGACCATACTTTGAGTGTGTTGTCGTCTGAGCCGCTCACTATGCGGTTTCCACAGAACTGGAGACAGGTGATGACATGGTCATCATGGCCTTTCAACACCTGAAAATAGAGGAAAGCCAGGAGAGAAAAAGGAGTAATTACAAAATGAAAAAAAATGCTAGTTTCAGTGATGTGCGAGAACAATACGATGCTGCTGATGTGGCAAATGACACAGCAGCTTTCGATAACATGACAAAGACAAGCATGAACCAACAGGTTCATGGTCACCATGGCAACAAAAGAGTCCAGTAAATCACTGCTGTTGCCAGTTGGGCTGGTGCAGCTGAAGCATGTGTGCATGGGTAATTGAAGATTTCCTATGTTTTGCCACCAAAATGTGCCTTCAAGAGAACTTTAAGTAGCTCTTTACAGGCTGGTATTTATCAATAGAAACAACAGGATTTATTTGAAACCGAAATCTTTTGCAAAATTACACATCAAAATAAAAATATAAAATGGAAGAAAATAATTTCACTGAACCCAACCTATTGAATGGCACCGTATATATATATATATATATATATATATATATATATATATATATATATATATATATATATATATATATATATATATATATATATATATATATATATATATATGTTAAAATCAGATATTTATAAAACAAAAATTAGATTCTATATTTATTTTTTCCCTGGATATCAATACATACTTCCCTTCCTGTGCTGTATCAATGTTTTTGCTATTTGCTGTGCCTTTCAGACTGTCCCACTTTGTAGGACACTATCAGGGAATGTACCGGTGAATTAGGAGTGAGAATAAGGAGTGAACAACACACTACCTTAGGTGATTTGAGGTCTCCTCTCCTCCAGTTGGTGTCTATTCTGTGTTGTCTAATGTAGGCACTCTTCCAGGGACTGTGTGTGAACCCTGGCTTGATAACCTTCCTTCTCTTTATGTGCAAGGGTTCGTCAATACCTGCAAAACAGATGTTGAAGACACTAATGATTCAGTGCATGATATACAGTATAACCATATATTAACAATATACATGTGGTTAAGGGATGAATTTCCAAAGTCACAGAGTTTGTGAAAACCAGTAAAAATCACCTTCTTCTTTGCATTTTTCCCTCCAGAGCAGGTTATCCTCTGCTAGAATGCGCCAGTAACGACACGTCTGAGCTGCCTGAAGCAGATCCTTTGGCTCCAGAAATGACAACACGTGTAAGGCCAACTACAACAAGACAGACAGACAGAGTCAGACATCAGGAGAAGGTGAGGATAGGGAAAAAGTAGGCTACAATGGGATAAGGGGTAACGGGATCATTTAGACCAGTTAACCGTATTAATTTAATGTCTTCACTTGATCACAAGTAGTGGAGTGACAAAGTACAACAGATTTTGTTCTGTTCTCCCATTTTCAAGAGTGCTGCAATTTGCGAGGACCTCGGTAAAGACAGAGCATGTCCAAACAGTTCCACCATTTCTTATGCAATCTGACGAAGTTTGCAGCCTACGATTCCACAGTGTGTGTACAGTATTAGCCTAGAGGAGCTTTTTCCACAATCTGCTTCAATCAGGCAGACAGACACACCCTGAATACTACTGCACTGACACAGAAGAAAAACAACCTGATGAGGAGGAGAGCCAGGAAAGAGGGAGGCAAGATGACAGGTGACGGAGAACAAGAAAGGCAAGCTGAAAGTGACAGGAAGAGACGATGAAAGGCAGAGAGGGCTGTTGTTAAAGAAAGAAAAAGAGCAGAGAAAGGGAAGGGGATGGGGGAGATTCCTCTCTATATATATATAGTTCTGAATAGCAGCTGAGAGAGTTGTAACATCTCTCTGAAGAGGTGTAAGAGAGGACATGCCTGTCAAATGAACTCCAGCCCTTACTGTGCTCTAAAACCAAAAAAAGGCCCTTTTCAAGATCTGGGCTTTAGCAGCTTCACAGTGAAATGTACGAGTTTTAGAAAATAAATAAGAATGAAGGTCCATTCCTAAACCTAACCTATAAATGAGATATAATGCATGCAAATTAGCAAACAGTACAAATACATACAAATCAGTCAAAACGAAACGGTCAAAAACTGCCATGAGAGTATGTTTGATGAATACAAAGTTAAAAAAAAAATTCAGCTGCCTTGGATCCAGAAGTATTTTTCTTATTCATTTTCCATTTTTATTTACTAAAAAAATTTAAGCCACTAACCAACCAATGAGCTGGAAGGTGAATCATAACTTTACAAATTTTGACATGAAGGAAAAAAAAGTGAAAAAGACAAAAGGTACAAGACTGCATACTTAAACACTTTAATGAGGTAAAGAACTAAAATTCCGTGAAGTAGTGTGGACGACAATCAATTAAAAATATATATATATAAAAATCAATTTAAAAATGTTAGATTCATTTGGTGTGACTTTGTAGCAATTCTTATGCTTGCAAAAATTCTTTGTAGAATTATGGGTAATGTAGTTTTTCATCAGGAATTCCACTGTTAAGCCCCGTTCACACTAAGGACGATAACGATAAAGATATAGTTATAAAAATCGTTCTCAATGTTAAAGAATAGCAGAGTCCACACCACAACTATAACGATTAAGGCACAGAGAAATAATATCGCTGGAATCCCTTTCGGAATGATTTTTTCCAGCTGATGAACAATAAAAACATTGACACCCAATCAGAATCCATGCTGCTATAATAACGAGCTTGAGAATTTAAAGTGGCAGACACATGTGTGCTAAGAATAAACAGATGATATCGTTCACTGGTGTGGACACTAATATCGTTATCTTTATAGTTATCATTCTTGGTGTGAACGGGGCTTTAGACATGATTATAATAAAAAATACATTGAAATTATGCAGGTTGATATCGTCAACAAAAGCATTCTTTAACAACCTCTTCACTCAGAGTAGGTATGAATTTAACGGTTTGCAAGTTACCATTAAAAATCAGTTCCTCTACTGAGAAAATGGGGATTTTTATTTCTGGAACCTGACTGTTGCACTCCACTGGACACAAATTTGTCTTAATCTGGCCATATCTAATCTGATTGACTATGCACATTATTTTAAACTGCTAGCCTAAGTTTGCTATGTTGGTAGCATCTAAACGTTGAAAGATATTCGGTGTTTTGTTTTCCTTAACTTCAGTATTTCTGGGGAAAAGAGTGTATTTGATGAAGTTCCTGAATATTAAGATGACTGTGTGAATGACTTTATATATAAATTTACCTCTCTGGGCAGGAGTGAGATGAAGTCTCTCTGAAACTGTGGTTCGATCACCTGCATCATGTGTTTCACCTGCGTGGGCTCACAGCTGTCAATCAACTCATCCAGCGCAAGCAGCTTCTCTGGGCCACTCCAGCTCTGTAACACACATTAGTACACGTTACCAAGAACACAAAGCATGTGCATATCCAAGAGCCATCCTTTTACATTTAGAGCTTTAGATTTACATTTTAATTAGGACTGGCGATGCTTTTTCACTGGCTATACAAGCCGAAACGTCTGGCCTGGACATAACCATGAAGGTTCTCGTAAGTCAAATGGAACAGACTTCGTATCTTGGGGCTGCTGGAAACTTCCCAGGGTTCGTTCTCCTAAAATTAAGCTGCGGTCAACTTCAACCAGTTGAATAAAATGTTTCGCTGATCTCATGGTGCTCAGAACTTAATTCGCTCTCAGTGAGGACGTGCTGCACCGGAGAGATTGTGCCAAAGTCATTCCGCTCTGAAGCGCATCAAATGAGAGAGGAGGATTGCTCAGGGATGTTTATGATGGAAGAGGGATGTACAGAGTAGGACTATGGGGAGGCAAAGCACCCATAATTTACTGCTGAAACGCTTCAGCTGGGGGAACTCAGCATTGTTGTCACAGGCTGGTTTATGTCTATATGTGTTTATGCAAGCGTAACTGCCGCTTTTAACAGCTCAAAATAATAAGACAACATTATACAGTTGAGAGAAAATCAGATTAAAATGTTCAATTCTGTAGATTCTTTAATTGAAGCCAACAAATTAACCTAAGCACGAGATACATACAGGCTTCCCAAAATGTATTAATGAATTTCCATTACTTTTCAAAGATATTGTCATTTGTGATTACTTGATAAGGATTTCAAAGAGCAAGTGTAATATTAATAATAATAATTATAAGTATTATTATTATTATATTTTATACATTACCATTCAAAGGTTTGGAAAACATTGTGAAAAATTACATTAAAATAATTTTTTAGTCTAATACTGTTCTTTCTATTATTCAAAAAATTGTTTCTATTAAATCAAAATATTATATGCATATTCTTTTTTTCCATCCCCAAGCAAAACTAGAGACAAAAATATTAATTGTAGACATTTCCAAGTCTTTAAGGTTGTTTTTCTTTTCCAAAATCACATTTCACATTCAATGCCAGAACTCTGTGTATACAAAAATGACAAGGTTGCAATCTAGTGCCAACATCAACCCTGAACACACAGAACTGCCACGAAGATATATCACCACACGCTTCCACTGTAGAATGCAGACATTTAATGTGAATCACGTAAGCGATACTGAAGCAGTGAAGCTGCTGACTCAGAGGGATGCGGGGTGTCATTTGCACCTCCTGAAATAAGCCTTACAATAACTCAGGACAGAAACAAGCAACTCATCAAGCACTGACTGAGTAAGCAAGCAAAACAGTTTCTGAACCCAGTGCGTAACGGCACCGACAGACCACTACTGCAGGGATGTTGTAACTGACTATTGATTCTGTCTGAGACAGCATCTAACAACTCGCCTTTGACATCATAAATGATTACGTGCACACTTTTATTGAAGGATTTTTTGAGTAAATGGAAATTAAATTCGGAAGCAGCAAGAACATATCTTGGGCGAAACTTTACTTATTAGATGAAAGCTTCTTCATCCTTTTAGTCAACACAGGTTTCTGCGATTTCATGCCAGAGCAGCTTCGTTAATCCCGAGGATTGATCAAGCCTGTAATTATCTGCAAGGCAGAGCAAACACCAACTGAGGTGGAGCCTCTGCTTTCTGTTGATAGCTTGAATTGTTATTCTAGTAAGGAGAATATGACATGATGATATGAAGATCTAAATAGTTACAACTTGTGGCATAACGCCCACATGCGTTTAAATATCAAGTTTAGATTCAGTCAGATCTTAGTAACGAAAGCAATTAATACATTAAATCCAGACTACAGTCAAAGTTATGTTACTCAGCAGAGGCTCTGCATATGACATGCAAACAAGGAATGGGGAAACAATAAGTAACAAAAACAAATGCTCAATTCAAGGCCTCAATGTCTTGCTTTTTCCCCTGCATGTGACACATGGGACTCTAGTAATTATAATAAAGGCTCATTATAAGCAAAAACATTGAATGAATGAATCATTCAAACATTCTGATTGTACATTTTGTTCTGACTGCCTCATTTGACACTGCTGTACAGTAGCCAATATATGCACATCTGTGATTTAAATTATACATGCTTGATGAACTTTATATAATGTTCACTGATAACCATAAACAGGCTACAGTTAGGCTAAATTAAGTTAACCATGGAGGTAATCTGTTAAATTAATAAATTAATCTGGCAAATCTAGTCACAAACTGAATCAAATAGCTTGGTTGAACTCACCTGAAAGGTGCGGAGCCACTCCTGCAGGCCCGTGGGGGGCTGGATGGATGGGATACGTCGTCTCTGCTGACCCTGCCCATTGACCGCTCGAATGTCCCTAAACGTGGTGGGGGTGGCTGGGTACGGCAGTCCTGTGGGACTGTTCAGTGAAGGTTAGGGAGACAAGGATGAGAAGAGAGGAAAACTAATTAGACGTCAAGAGCAGGAAAGAGACAAAATAAGATTTAAAACACATTAAATTAAAACATTTGTTGAAAAATATTCTAAGGGCATTCTGGTGAGACATCTGACAGGAGACATCTGTATTGTGGTAATTCAAGAATACAAGAAGGCCAGTGCAAGCTTGTAGTTTATGGAAGATTTCAAAACAAAATGGTTCTGTGGATGAAGCTACTATGAAAATCTGAGGCTTTATTTCTGAACAATAGCTTGAGAATTGCAGCCAAAACCAAAGTGGTGTGTTAGACTGAATCTGTGCCAGATGAGCACTACAGTCGACTTGAGCCGCTGTTGTGGTCCAAACATTAGACAACGTGACCATTTAACTTCAGCCTCAGAACTCAATCAGGCAGCGTGATTTTATTCAGCCACCTGCTCCAAATGGATTCATTCAGATGTTTATCTTCATCTTTGTTTTATTCATGGAAACCCTTTTCTGTTTACGTTTTTCACTATATTAGAGTCCTTCTCAAACATGCTCAAAAGCATTTTGAATTAAGAACTGAACCACATTCCCTTTTTCACTTGTGGTGAGAAAGGGACAGGGAGAGTTGTCCCATGTCAGCAGTCCTTACAGCACTTCTGTGTCTCTGGGGCCCTATACTAACACCAAAAAGATGATTCAGCACTCCTTCCTTGCATTCTGCTTATCTACGGATACCTTCCCCGGTGCAAGAAATGCTTGGATGAGAAGGAGAGAGGGAAAAGTGCAGGCGAGCACGTAGTGAGGTCCATTCCATAATGGATTCATATTTAATGGGATTTGAGACCAAGATGCCAAGATGCTTCAATTACCCAGAGCGCAACTGCCGCCTGGTTGGTCATGTACTGTTCTAATATGAACCAGGAGAACACCTGCGTCTTGAGAATGAGGCATGAATGCTCGTCGGAGCTGACTACTGAGCTTGGGTTTGCCGATTGAGGAATGTTTAAGGGGTTTCAGAGTGGCAGTGTGTCATTTCTGAGCCATTAGCAGGATCAAAATAAGCCAGATTTGCATTTCCTGATGTATATATTATTTCTTGCAAGGTAGCAAAAGAATATGATCATAATTCTATATGCAAGTAAATGTTAAAAAATGTTTCCATCAGATTTGTGAATTTAATTTAGGTGAAGTAAAAACAATGAGTAAAGCATGGGTTTTTAACCCATGCATTCTAAAGAACATGATAATTTCTGTTGAAATGTATATATTCTGTTGGAATACTTGTGGTTAAGACCATGCAGACAAAAAAATCTTATGCACATTGTGCTTGTTAGCGATCGAAGTGGGGGCGGGGATTGAAGCCAAACATCTGAGCAAATTATTCAAGTCACATGACATTTTTGATGCAGGAATTTATGTAAAATGTGTTTTTGATAGTTTGTTCATGTGTTACTTTTTCATAATTTCCCCCACCTCATTTTTTATTAGCATCTCAGCATTTCCATCCAGCATTTTTGTGATACCTTAAAAAATTGTGGATGGAAACCAGGCTAAATGGGGGATTATGGGGAACACTACTCTTCCAAACTTTGGGATCGATAAAAATTTGTAATGTAAAAAAAAAAAAAAAATTATGCTCAACAAGGCTGTATTTATTTGATCAAAAATACACACAAAAAAAATACTGTGAAATATTATTATAATTTAACAATTAACTATTTTAATATATTTAAAGAAAATAATCTATTCCTGTGATATAAAAGCTTAAGGAACCATTACATATTGCTGGTTTGGTGCAATATATTAAATACTGGAAAAAGGTTGTGCTACTTGTTTTTATAGAAATAGTTATACATTTTTTTTCCTGTGATTTTTTCTGTGAACTTTCTTTTGTAACAAAAATTTAACTTGTAATCAATTTAATGCATCCTGGTATTTGTATTTTTTAAATTACATTTAATTGAATTAAAATTTTTAATCTTCAATTTTATTTAATAAACTAATAAATTTAAATAATAATAAAATTAGAGAAAATCCATAAAGAGGGATATCTCTCATAAAACTGTTACTGTTCAACAAGGTAGATGTGCCAATAAAATTGAATGCAACAGACTAAAACATTTTGCTGGCTTCAGGTAAGGTGGAAAAAGATTTACCTTGGACAGGGCTTTTTTCCTGAAGGGAAAGGTCGAACCTCGGGGCCATGGTCCAACTTCCTCTTCATCTGCAACAAAGAGTAGGGAGAGTGCCGATTAGTTTGGGTTCATAGAGGACTTAACAATAATGACAGCACAAACAACCAGCAAAGCAATTTGACAGTAATGAGAGGGTGGATGTCCAAGAAATAGTTCTAAAACATTCCTCAACCTGTTTAAAACCACATGCCACTGATCCACCTGTGCTCTTTCCTGTGTTAAGAGGTGACTGAGCGAGTGGGTATTGTACTAGAGTGTGTGTTGGGTATTGTGCTAGTTCTCTCACCACCAAATGTAGGCCAAAGGAAGGAAGGTCATGTCCACTTTATAGTGACATGGTACAGCAAAGTAAAGTCTGACAGCTGATGCTAACGCTTGTTATGCGAGTCTTCAAAGAGGTGTATGTGGTAAACACACACCCCTCACAGGAGTTGGAAAGGGGAGCACGTACACACAAAAACACATCTGTGTGGGCGTGACAGGCACTGTGCTTTCACAACAGTCTAAATTTATATGGGCATAAACGAGAAAAAAAAGTCTTCACTGTCTCTTTCTATGTCACCCACCCCCCGCACAGGCTGAAATGGCCCTGGTTTCGCTGCATAGTTGGTGCCTGGCTACGGAGCATCTAGTCTGGAAAAACAAGGGTTCAGTGTCCTCAACACAATGAGGTCCTAAAGCACATTTGAATAAAACTATTTTAGGAGGGTACAGGGCTGCCAGTGAATCTGTGTAGTTCACTTTCAGGAGGAGCTCAGTGATAGACTCTGAGTTATGAATCACTGTGCCGTGCCAAGGATTTGTGAGTCATTAAGTATTTAAGCACAAATTAAGAGTGAGGAGTAAAGACTTTTCACTACTGAATTAAGCCCATACTGTTTACAATGCAGTTATGTACTCTGGTAATTAACAGGTTTGAAACAATTCAAAGCACAATGACATTATGCTTATAAGGAACATAATTTATTAGCACTGCATATTCTAATAAGAATAATAATAAAAAAAAAAAGTCATGTCAAAAAGTCTCTAAAATATATTAAAGACTTCATAAAGAAAAAAAAGTGAACACTGAATAAACCACCAGAATACTGGTTAAAGCGTTTAAAGAGTACATCTGATGTAAAAGAGCATTATTATTCTACAAACAGTATTTAGTAGCACTCAACTGTTTACAACATTGATGAGACCGTGACAGTGACACTGAAGCCTGGAGTAAGGGCAGCTGATAAAAATTCAGCTTTGCACCACAACAATAAAATAAAACATGGACACAATTTAATTTCTCACAATATTACTTTTTTTTTTTTTTTTACTGTATTTTGTCCATATAAATGCAGACCTTGAGTATTGGAGACTTATTACTAATTACGGTCTATTAAAAATGATAAATGTAATCCTCAGCAAATCTTAAAACAAACATTCATTTTTCATAGTGCATTGCATGCAATGCCTAAATTCACGTGTGGCATTTTGAAACACTGACTATATAGTATTTAATTTTTATAAAAACAAGAATATACTTTCCATTTTGTTTTATATATTTTCAAAATAAAGGCTTTTAATTTATGCCATTTATCGGTTATTGGCCATACCATAAAAATAATCACTGATTTATCACAGTTTTGCTTAAAGCACTCATGACATTTCATGGAATTACCATACAGATTGCCAGGTTAAAATTATGCATGTGAACATGTTCACGGTTGACCTTTTAGTGGCCAATTTAGAGTTTTGGCCTACAGTAAAATTTCCATTCATTGGTCTTGTTATTCAAATGAAACCAATAAAACACTCGCATGATCACATTTGCTGCAATTGATCTAGAAGCCAGGTGTTTGATACACTTGAGTGAGGTCGAGCTGAAAGGTGTGTCTGATAATGAATCTCTGTATGGATTTCTGAAGGGACTACACTCTGTGAGATTCACAGTAAATGAGGGCCGGAGAGAGAAAGAAAGAAAAAACCCACAGATGAAATACAGCAGAAAAGTCCATAAAATGTGAAAATAAGACCAAATATATATATATATATATATATATATATATATATATATATATATATATATATATTTTTTTTTTTTTAAATCACAAAAATAATTTGATTCAATACATGGGCTAGTCTTTTTCAGAACATAGACGCATTTTTTTAATCAAACCAAGTTTGTTTTACAGGACAGCTTGGCAAGGATCAGTTTAGACCGAACCGCAGCTGATTGTTCAGCTAGTGATCTCACTGCAAAGGTAGTCCAACAGATAGGATAAGCAGAGTGTGTGTGTAAATACATATGAATGAAGATAAGATAGTAAAAAGATGGCATGACACTGAAGATGCATGAAAGTGTATGCCTGTAGCTGTGCGTGTTCGAGAGCATTTAGACTCTCACATTACTCCACGAGAATGTGTAACAAAAAACACGCAGGCAATGGCACACGTGCTAATCACTGCTAATAGCTAAACCTGTCTAGCCTTACTTGGTAAAAAGCACTTAACACAAAATAACATGAACAAAGTAAAAGCATTAATTTGCTTAGTTATACATTCATTTCACTGAGTGGATTAGACTGTCGCTTCTCTCTTGGGTTCACAGCGAGAGCCATCTGATTTTAGATGAGTCACTGTGTAATCATTCTCCATGTCTGACACCACAGTGCAGAAATGGCTTGGTCTGTGGTTAACAGGAATGCCTGTGTTCATGGAAACCGGTGCAGTCTTGGCAAATAAACTGTTTTAGTGAATAAAACCTGTGATTTATGAATGAATACTCTTGCTATGCATTTCAGAAGCTTCTGACTACATATTTCGACTATGCAAGAGTGCTGTACTTCACAAATACAACCCTAGCAGTCATGAACTACTAGAAGTCAAAAATTGAGTATCATGAAGGTTAGGGATATGATTACATGATCCATTTTTACATTTTGTCCATCTAAGAACATCAAACATCCTTAATGAGCTTCATTTTTATAAGCAAACAATTAACGAGATTGCCTGGAGCATCCGTCAACGTCACTGTACTTCACTCAATGTTGTTCTGATCAGAGGACACCCTGAAAACTGCAGTGACTGCGAGCTTCTGATAAGCCCTCCCCTTTAAATGCTCATTTCACTCAAATTTACAATCATAAAGTGTGAGTTTCGGGACTGATGTGGCTCCGTTTCCTCCGTCAAATGCAATGACAGAGTAACCCAATCACTGTAGGGTGGTCTGATGCCGCCAGGCAGTGGAGAATATACACACCCTCAACAGGCAGCACAGAAACTGATGCTTTACCACACTGACACGACTCAAAATCATTCTTGTATCACAACACTGAAGCTATAGGACACTCGTGACTGTACGTTCCACATTAACATGACCACAATAACATTAACGCAGTCCAGATACAGTTTCTGCTCTATACCAGCCTACATGACTGCAAAGCTTATATTAATATTACCAACAGGTTTACTCTGAATGGTGCAG
This sequence comes from Barbus barbus, assembly GCF_936440315.1. NCBI lineage: Eukaryota > Metazoa > Chordata > Actinopteri > Cypriniformes > Cyprinidae > Barbus > Barbus barbus. The sequence continues at coordinate 23,893,578 of NC_136735.1, read as the reverse complement.
TAGATGAGTGTCAAATACGATAGCATCATACTCATTTGAACTATCAAACAAGAGTCAAACTCTTATAAGATCAAACAAATCATCTATACAAGTACATAGGATGATATGCAGTGATGGTGAGATGTATGGGATGGATAGATATGTATGATGTAGGGATCGCAGGTGCAGTGTGTGTGCGTAAGGATGGGCAGATGGTGGAGACACAGTGATGGAGCCTCTGTTCTCCAAACCCATCCCAATAGTTAAGCGCATCACATCCTTTTCTTCATATGAATTTCTTGTCGAGAAGACTCAAAGTAGGTTCACGTGAATGAATATCGCGAAAGGTGGTTCTCTATATCAGCTGGAGATTTTTCCGCAGTGGCCGTATATAAGAACAGTCGCATATTTCACCGACGCACCCTTAAAGACGAGCACTGAGATCGTGTACGCGTTCAGAGCGCGACGCGACAAACCCGAACGCTGGCATAATAATCAACCAATATGTGTACATTACACTCGCGCGCATCGTATTTGAATATAACATCGCGCGCTTGCAGTGTTACACCGCTTCTTTGATTTATAATGGGAGCGTTCCTGTCGCGTCAGGGCTGATGGGGTATTAAAGCGAGCCCCCCGAGAGAGATAGAAGCCGCAGTGCACCCAACACTAATAACGTGTACTCACTTTATAGAAGATCATCTTTAAAGTGCCGTAGAAACCCATGGTGATGGTGATGACGATAATCCGGGTGTGATTCACTGAGAGTCGATGAAGAATTTATGGAAATATATCTGCGTGATAAGGGCTCTGTTAATCCCGGATAGATCCGACAGGGACATACTCATCCACGGACGGATGCATATGAAGCCGAACGGAAGAAACCAACGACTCGCCCGTCTCTCATTGACCGTCCTCTGAGCGGACTGACTGAGCGAACAGAAGGAGAAAGACGGGATGGGAGGAGAGAGAGAGAGAGAGAGAGAACGAGACCCTGCCCTCTTCAGAGCCTCCCCTCTTCCTGACACCCAGCACAAAAACCTGGACTTTCTATTTCTTTCTATTAGTAGTGAGTCCTATTTTCAATTGTTTCAACATAGTAAAGCACTCAAGATTTTGTGAAATATATCTAGAAATCTTTTGAAAACATATGCATACCCCACACACACACAATATAATATTATACATATACAAATAAATTTTACTTTGAATGGATTTATTGACAACTGTATATTATTCCATGTTGCAATGCTGCTTCTGAAGTAGACAGATATTAAATAAATTCATTCACTGCATGAGAAGGCAAGAGACTGCAGAGTTTTGAAGGAAGAAAAAAAATCTCAGCTTTGAGTCCTAATGAACCTGGTGTTTATTTTGTAATAATGACTGGCTGATGGTACACTATCCTGTTTATTACACGGCTGCTTAAATAAATGGACATAAAATATTGATTTGAGTTGAAATTAATTTATTAGCTTACTTGTAGAGACAGCAGCGAGACAGCACTGCCATGTAGGAAACAGATTTCCAATTGAGCGGGTCAGTTACACAGCGCTGTCCTAGACAACTGTCATTATTCAGAATATTTGACCTCTGAATTCTGCGACTGACAAATCGGAATCAAGTATTCCAGGGAGCCATGCAATAACTGTGTTACATTATTAACAAAACAAAAATGGACAGAAATGAATTGCTGGCTCTCAGGAGGATACACTGAGCACACAAAGGGATCAGATGACAGATTTTCTGCAGATGAGGAAGTGAATGGTGCAGCTCAGTGAACAGGGTTGTGCATACAGCCAGAGGACGAAAGTGGAAGAGCCTGAGATTATATTCAACCGAAACCGGGTGGTGCAAGCCTTCCACTTGTTTGCGGTTCCTGAGTCTGCCCCATAGCTGCTGAAGACGATTGCCGGCCCCTCCCAGTGTTATTTCCATCAGACTGAGCAGGTGGTATTTGGCACTAGGGGTGGTTTTGTGTGTGGACTGCATGATTAAAGATCGCCCAAGCGTAGACAGACATCCAAGGGTTGTGTATTAAAAAAAAAAAAAACCTTAAATATATTTAAAGTAATATAAACTGAAATACACAGAGGTGTGCCATTTAGTGAGCAGTGGAATAAAACCACAACCAGAACAAATAAGTCATACAGTTACACTGAGATAACTGTTGAAAACGAGCAGTAAACTAGCGATGAAAATTCAGTAATGCTTCACAATACGGTTCCACTACATTAGTTACTAACAACATTACGAATAATAAATGCTATGCACATTTGTTTTGAATGTAATATTTTTATACATTCTTGTAAATTTAAATAAAATATTTCAGTATATACACTTGTTAAAAATTTATTATTTGCATATTTAAATAAAACCTGTAATTTAAACCATGGTAGTTTCATAATGTAGTTTTATTAAGTAATTTTTAATAAAAATACTGATATGAATTAATAGAAATAAATAACTCAACAGTTGGGTTATTTTTAACCCAACATTTTGTAGTGAGTATAGAGTTATTTTTCATTAATTTCAACATTTACCAATATATTATTAAAATTAAAAGTGGTATGTGTTAATATTTAATGGACCTGAGGTAACATGAACTAACAATACGTGGCAGTATTTTAACTAGCTAACGTTAACAAAAGATTAATACTGTAACCAATGTATTGCTCATTAACTATAACTATAAGCAACATTAACTAATGGGAAATTGCTGCAGTGTTACCAATAACTCTGTTTGCCAACTAACACCAAGTGACAAAAAAAGGTTCCCTACAAATCAGATACCTGCCTGTAGCGCTCTCTTGTTTACTCACAAGATTTCATGATCCCACTAAAGATAAAATAGGTCACATAAGGAGGTGACCGCTCGTCATCTGTGTTGTTCCTGTGACTCACTGAACAAGTCCAGACATGTCCCACAGACACCTCAGCGATGTCTAGACTGAATCACCCTGACTACCTTATGAAAAGGGGGTCATCATGATACATGTTTAATAGTGTCCTTTAACACTCTTAACTATACTTTCATGACACAAATACAGATTTGACTTTGTTTAATAACATATAACTTGTTTCAAATGTATTAAGTACGACTGAAGATACTTACTGAAGTCCTGATGTACTATAAATGTCCAATACGCATTTTTTGCAAACCAATTATTAATTGACTTAAAGTCTAATGACTATTCATCCTATACAATACAGTTTCAGTAAAAGTCAACCAATCTAAAACTCATTAGACAAAAGACAGATCCATTGCGTCAGACGAACTGAGAACAGTCACTGAAGCTTAACAGCACACAAACACTTCAAGTTTCTGTCATGGCTTTTGTTCAGAGGTAACAAGCCATGCCATGCATCTATAAGCACAGAACAGCCATGGTCAACCAGTAAGACGACGCCATGCTCAAAGCCAAACATTTCATTACACTTTACCAAAATGGGTTTAGATCAAACAAACCGGCAAGTGTGATAAAGCCAGACTGAACAAACCTCAAGGGATTGTGGTTGGTGTTACAATGCTCATTAAAGCCTAATCAAGGCAAATGAAAAGTATGGAAGTGTTAGCAAATGTGATCTCTGCCATTTGTCCAACATGCATTAGAAAGGAAACAGAACAGGATTAATAGGGCATTTACTTGTGAAACAAATCAGCATGGCATCAAACACCTCCTATTGATCACCAGAGGCTAGATGTAATAAACAACAAACTACATTAAGGCTGCAAGTTGTTAGTTGAGTTAGCAGTTCTAGCAACCACTTCGAATCAACGCCCTAATCTGCTCCTCCGAGTAAGACTGATTCTCAGAGAAATCCATTTAGGGTATAACATCGTTGCCTCATCCTGATAATGAAAGTGCAGGCATACGAAATTGTATTAATAAAACAACGTGTGCGGTTGCTCAGCATTGCGAGCAGTGAGAAAAATCTTAAAAAGAAGGCAAGTACTGGAAAACAACACTTGTGGGTTTAGACTTCTTGGCACAGGTTCCTTAGATTGTTCCCTTTGCACTTAAAAATATAAATAAATAAAAACAGTTAATCTTTTCTGCTGCAGCGATACTGTATTCTGCAGGGAGAGGACCACAGAGTTACTGCGACCAAGTGTTAGGGACAAAATTGCACCTGTCAAAAGTTTCCAAGCAATTTGGTGAAGAATTGCTAGGAAAAACTCTTCATCTTACACAGGTTCCAATGAATCTTTGTCTTGAAACAAATTAAACTAGAGAGCAAGTGAGCAGCTATAAGGAGCCGTTACGCCAATAACCTTGCCAACAATGCCTGTATGAAATGGCAAGCAATTGTATTGAGGTAAACTTGGGATATTTCTTTGAATAACACTTATCTGTCCTTCACTAATTGCAAACAATGTATTTTGGTTGGAATTCTTCCAAAAACACAGGTGTGATGATGACTCATCTCTCGACTGTTAGAACATCACTATGGCAACCCCGAAACAAACTGGAGCGTGTGTGTATGTTGGGGGGGTGGGTCACTGGGAGTTTGTGTGTATAAAGCGCTCTCTCTCCTCAGACAAAAACCCTCCTAAACTTTACACAGTGGATAGGAATGTGAGGCATGTGAGAAGGTCCTGCCCGTGTCTTTTAAAGAGAGACTGACCTCCTCCCCACCCCACGTTCACAGTGGAGAATTAACAGACTCCATGGAGGGACACTTCCCCCTGACATGCAACGCAAAAAACAGGTGCTTTCCTGGGAACGCTTGGGTTGTAAAGTCCATTTTGTTATCTCCCCATTTCATGGATTTTAGAATGATATAGATATGCTTAAGGCAACCTGTCAGACCCATGATAGTTGGCCCACAACAATGTTATATTGTTTTAGCAATGCAGCAATGCTAGTTCCAAGAAAATGCTAATTCCTTAAGACACTATCACAAATCAAGCAGGCAAAACGCCAAGAACATGCTGCAAACAGGACAGCTTGTGAAAATTTGTGGATGCTAAAACAGCTAGTGGATGAAGAGTCCAATACCATAATGCCCATTTATTTTTATTTTTTTTGACTGGATCTATTAAATTGAATTAATTTTAGGAGCATAGATTCAGTCTTAACATCATAATGGGGGGGGCGGAAGAATTAAAATTCTTAGAAAAGAAATCCTTATTGGATAGTTTGGCATACACTTATTTTTTAAAAAATTGACATCAGAAAAAAATGTTTGCCATGATCATGTGGTGCAGAAATATGTACTAAAAATAATGACAGAGAGGACCATTGAAGACCAACATTAGGTTGGTCTATTCTTAAAATATCAGATAATTTGAATTTACGACATTGGAGATTGAAAATTGAAGTTGAAAACTGTCAACATCACGAACACAAAGATTCTACTTGGCATATGCATTTTCATTTTTCATTTTAAAAGATTTTCCCCTTTTCTTTCATTTTGCATCTTGGAAACTTTTTGTCATTGACCCTGAATCATTCAAAATTAAAAATGAACATTAAAAATCAAGAAACTTGCATGAATGAAATAAATTGCCAAAACAATCCCAAACATTTAGCCATTGTATATTTGACCTTTTTGAAAAGAAAATGAAGGACAGGCAGTGTCCTCCGTATGAATGGGCAACCGGTGCAAAGCAAGTAAGCACACATTCCAATCGGGCAGATGACATCGAGGTTAATGAATTCGCCTGCGGACTGCGATGTCCTACCAAGCACAATGATACCATCTGCTCCTGACCCGAGCATTTAGCCTCCAACTTGACAATAAGCACCTGATCCATCACATTTGATTGGGTCATGACGAATGACATGCAGGCAGCATCCCCCATGGCTGGGTGAATGATGAAGATGAAATGATAAACAGAGACATCGTGGGGTCACTGTCCATTTCCAGGAATTGGATAAACAACAATGCTGGGTATATTAAACCAGATGTGTGTAAAGCATAGAAGAGCAGAGGGAAATTACTTCTGTGATGCAAGGAAAAATCAATACACCCGAGATGAAGCAAACGTAAATGAAATGTAACAAATATTATTACAAAATATCCTCTAAACAGGATCCAGAAACTGCAATTTCTTACAATTTTACAATTACTACAATCAGGATGAACACGGATGGGCCTTAGTCTCTTAACCCTTTCATTTCTTTATGAGAGTTGGGAGAATATCACCATGGTCTGATGCAAAGGTTTTTCTCAATTAGCCACAGTGCCATTTAGTATGACGTGAACCCAACATATGGAGAAATCAATTCAATTTCTGGGGTTATACATGCAAATTTATTCTTCATTTGTTCCAAGAACTAAAATATTCAAGCATACATGCTCACTGACCCTTGCACCCTGATTTAGTCTTGCAATATGACTGTCATAAATTCTTTGCAAACATACTGACTCATGTGTTAACTATCATGAAGTAAAATCTAAATAGAGATTTTTGTTGGTAGCAACAGAGAGGCGAAGGAATTCTCTTTAATACAAGGCTTTTTCTGTTAAACCCCAAAGAGTTGTTCTACTTCTACTATCGACAGCAGAACTATAAAGTATTAAAGCAAAAGAAATATCCATTAGTTTGTGAAGGGAGGTTGTGGGCAAACGTTTTAAAACAGCAGGAAAGAAAACTACAAAAAAACCTCCAGGTGTTGTTTTCCTATCTGAGGACTGTAATTTTGCCGGCCTGTAGAGGCAATGTACGGTAATTAGCGGGGACAGTGGCTACTGCTTTATTTTTCCAGCTGTTTAAGAAGTTCAGCAGCTCTCCATATTTTCAGTTCCAGCTGTTTGTGAAGTTCAGCAGCTCTGCATGTTTTAAGTTATAGTAACTGTTACTGACTGCTTATAGACTGGTTCCTCAGCATTCTTAAGGACAGAGAAAAGAGCCTAAGGCAATACCTTACACTGCGAAAGATTTCAATTTTAAAGCAGGAGTGTCCCATCCTTCTCCTGGAAGGCTACCATTCTGCAGAGTCCTAATTAAACACATCTGAAAGAACTAATCAGGATGACCAGAATCTTTAAGCTAAGTGTGTTGGAGCAGCTTGGAGTCAAACTCTACTGAACACTGGGTTTCCAGAAGCAGGAATGGACACTGTTCTTCTAGAGAACCTGACAAACCTGAGGTGGTGACCTTATAGTAATTCTGTGAGCAGATATGATAAGTTATCCCCTCCCTTGATAGCTTGAAGTGAACCATAACAGGAGGGCAACAGTCAGTCCTGCACAACATGAAAGAACAAACTGTTAAAAGCTCCACTTTTGACCCTCTATGTCGCAGTGAAAGACAGGATTCTTCAAAGGTGCAGTGACCTTTAGCATAGCAAATTCCCACAGAAAGTATTTGCCCTGATCTGGTTTCAGATGATAATTTTCAGACCACTCCAAGTATGTTAAATGTACACTCAAAAAAAGGGTCAAAACAACCCAATCGCTGGGTTTGTCCATATTTTACCTAGCACTGGGTTGTATTTAACCCAGCATTTTTTAGAGTGTAGGTAACATGAGGAAAGAGACTTGAAGAGCTAACTGGCAATATCAACTGGAAACAATATGAAAGTCTTACTTTTAACAATATGAAAGTTTAACATTTTTCCTTTTTGAATAAAGTTTAAAAGCCAAACTGTATTACTTACACCCTACTCTGAAACTTTATCAAGGATGTGAAACTTACATCCAAGTCAATCTTGTAGCAATACAATTAGTGAAGAAATGTCAATGCATTACAGCAAAATCCCACATAATGTGTGATGTTTTATCTTAAGACAGTTGCCTAAGGTCTGCTCAGAGCATATAGATTTGCAAACAATCAAGTGCCACTGCAGCTATTGATGTTCTAACCTAAGATTTTTTCATCTCCCATTTTGATGAGTCACATGGTGCAGATACTGCAGACAAGTCCAGATATAACATTTCTATCCTTATTAAAAAAAAAGTCTCATTAAAAGTTGACCTTTCACAGACTATTTGTTTTTGTGGAGACACACTTGAGAAGTGACCATTTTTTTTAGAATCTGTGACTGCAACAGTGTTTGTGTGTGTGTGTGTGTGTGTGTGTGTGTGTGTGTGTGTGTGTGTGCGTGTGCGAGTGAATGAGAAGGTAGTCAGCTATGGAAGGTCAACTAACACTATGTAGAAAATCATGATTACAACTAACAGATAAAAATAGAGCCAGATTACAGACCTGGAGCTCCTCTAACAATGTTTTGTACTCTCATGAATGCATTTAAAACCGAAGAAAGGAGACATGAAGTCTGTGGTCTTGAAACCTCTGTGTGAACCAAACAAGGATGGGAATCTTTAGGCACCTCACAATCTGTTCCAATTCTGATTCTTGGAATCATAATCCGATTCCAAAACGATTCTTGATCTACATTTTTTTAAATGAATTAAAAGTTTACCAACTTTGAACATCAGATGTATTTGCATATTTTCATTAAATTACATATAGAAGTACTTTTTGAAATAATTACAAATTTATAATAAAATCAAAACAATTGTTTCCAGTCAAGTACAGCGATAGATTTTTCAATTTAAGACATATTTGCGGTTTGATTTTTACTGATAACATTATAGGATGTATGGGGGAAGTCGTGGCCTAATGGTTAGAGAATTGGACTCGTAATCGAAAGGTTGCGGGTTCGAGTCCCCGGCCGGCAGGGATTGTAGGTGGGGGGAGTGAATGTCCAGCGCTCTCTCCACCTTCAATACCACGACTGAGGTGCCCTTGAGCAAGGCACCGAACCCCCAACTGCTCCCCGGGCGCCGCAGCATAAATGGCTGCCCACTGCTCCGGGTGTGTGTTCACGGTGTGTGTGTGTGTGTGTGTGTGTGCATTTGTTCACTACTCACTGCTGTGTGTGTGCACTTGGATGGGTTAAACGCAGAGCACCAATTTCGAGTATGGGTCACCATACTTGACAATACGTCACGACTTTACTTAGACAGCGGCAGATCTAAGAGGCTGCATTCATGCTAATTATTTTACCATATCAGATGTTTTGTCCTGTCCTTAAGAGATAACTGACTGTTTTCTCATTTATTTTGCATCATAAAAGCATTTTGAGATTCAAATGCATTTAACCGCTGTATTGTATTTGTGTGTAACTGGCAGCGAGCAGAATGCAGCTGTCTCTAGCGCACAAGTGTTATTGCACATATGCAAGAAAATAATCAGGCTCAGAATCGATTCTGAATATTTTGTTGAATTGTTGAAGAAACACTCACTGTGCATAAGAGAAGGAAATCTACTTTTTCTCCCACCCCTACTGAACAGGGCCATGCTCACAGCTAAATGAAAGAAATACCCCCTTCAGCAGCTACAAGTTCAAACACAAGCTCTCTCAATGAGGAAGATAAACTTTATGTAGGGAGGTGAAAGATTGGTCCATTAGCACATTCACTGGACATTGGTTGTACTTTGTCTTCTCCAAGGAAACTCTTGTGATGGATTTAGTGTATCCAGAGTTGGATATACCTGAGCAAAATTTTAACGTTCTAGAGTTTGTAAAAGTGGACAAATTGATGGAGTACAGATCTGGAAAACTTCAGTAAAGTAATCTCAGGATCTACAAGCAAACAGGCTGTGCTCTATGCTGCATGTTTCAGAGTGATATATGGCCTCCACAGATGAGTTAGAGATACTCTCATGTGGAAGGAATGCAGGTGGAACAGATCTCGTGTAAAAGCCATGGCACACTGTCCAAAATCAACAGACTTATATCAGCCTGTATGATACACATCACAGCCAAGAATTTAGTCGTAATTGACAAACTGACAGAATGAAGGAACAGTCACGTCACGACTAACATGAAAAACATTTCCAGCTATGAGGGCGGAATTGAGAAAACTGACTAAATTGTGTACCCTAATAAGTGGTTTAACTGCTGGACAAGTCTTCAACCCGTCTTTTAGCTTGAAACATGTAAACCTGCTTCACTGCAGAGGGCATGTTCAGTCTTGTTGCTGCTGTCATTAGGTGTTTCCTCTTACACTAGCTCCTGTTCCAGACGCTCCAGTCGGGCTGGTATAATAATACATAGTTTTCGGCGCTGAGGGAGGATCTTAACCATGCGGTTAGCCCACAATTGCAGCTCTTTCATATCCATGTACACTGATGCTGATTCTGAACCAGTTTCACCTCTTCAAATCTTACTCCTCCATGAGAAAGCAGTGCCAAAACTGATCAGATATCAGTGTCAAACTTACACCACAAGGTGCTTTTCATAAAAACAACAGCCCAGCCTTTGAAATGAGTAATGTAAGAATACCTGAAAAATCAATCACAACTAAATGCACAACTGGTTGCTGTCTTCCAGATATAAAAAAAAGAAACAGCTTGGCAAAGAAACAAACGTTTTTTTACTTTTGTTTTGGATGGTGTGTGTCAGTTGAAGCCAGATGATGTAACACAACAGCAATGCTGGCCTGTCTCAGATGTTATGTGAAAGACATTGCAATTTTCACACAAGACAATTAAAAGAGGAATATTATGGTGTTCATGATCATTTTTCTTATTTGGAATAGAATCATGTTCTTGCTCTGGTTGGTTGCACGAATATTGACAAAATGTGCTTCTACTGACTCAAGTCCAGTCAATTTAGCTGTGGATAGCTGTCAGAGCTTACATCAGTGTAATAAAAATATTTACCAACAAACAAAACCTATTACAATGATTTCATTCAAGTGCACCAGATAGAGTAGGCGCGACTCCAAAATAACAGGAAGAATCCGATTTAGCTCAATTATGGAGCTGTGCCTGTGGCGGAGGTTTAAAACGCTAACCACATGCAAACAGAAAGAATAAACATAAGCAGGCTGCTCAAGAGCCTCAGGACAGGCCTCAGGGGTTGGAGGAGCTCTCGCTCTCTCAGTTTTCTCAATCAGCTTTCAGAAAAACAACTCAAAGTCTCTAAGCACATGTTGTTTAAAAATCGGTGTGACCTGCTAAGAAAGCTGGTATCTGAAAGACAAACTTTTTAATTGCACATAAAGGATTTAATTATACAAGGTTTGAATTTGGAGCGAGATTAATCACTTGAGGCACAGAGGCACAAACCGTTGTCCCATGGGATATAAGAGAGACCCGTGACTCTAGGTCAAGATGTGAGAGTGTGATGAAGTAATTACTCTTAGTCAGGCCCTGTAGGACAAAGAGTGACAGTCGCTAACAGGATGATATCAAGTGTTTGGTTACATCTCCAGAGGGTTGAGAGAGAGCAGTCAGTCATGATGAGCAGAGACACAATCCTCTTCAGCTCTTCCTGTCTGTGTACTGCAAAACAACAAGAGCAGGTTCTCCCAACCTAATACCACGGGTGATGGTTTAAGTAAGGGAGGAAAACAATATAGCGATCAAAGAGACAGAATGAGGTACTGAGTCAGAGAGCAAGATGAAAATAAGCAATGATGAATAAGGATATTCAGCCTATGCGTTATTTAATACTTTGTACATTTGTTTGACACTCCACAGACAGGGCACATACCCCTCATTTGGGTTGACTGGATGAATTTCATGGTTGGAACATTCTCAAAAATAACAAACAGCAATGCAGAGACAACACCAATACCCCTTTTCCACCAAGGCAGTTCCAGTGCTGGTTCGGAGCCAGAGCCTAGTTTCAAACCGGTTCTTTGTTTTTCGACACCCAAAGCACCAGCTCCGAACCAGGAAAAGCGGTTCGTAAGTAGCACCAAAACATTGCTGGGCTAGAAGGAAGAACCGCTTGCGTCAGGAGCTGGGGGCGAGGTTACCGTGACCAACAAGACGAACAGAAACTTGGACCGCCATATTTGAAATAGCAGCTAAACGCTAACACGTTTGATTCGCCATGTTTGGATGCCGATGTAGGTTCGCAAAGCCATGAACATCAATAGCAACGCAACGTCCGCCATTGCTGATAGTTTGTTTAGGCTTGTCCGGGATAGATCGGCGCTACGCGGACCGGTCGGTACGAGGCATATCGGGGTGCTGCGGGATTGACTGGAAAGCAGACGGCTCTTTATGCTTTTGGATCGCTCTCGCGGTGCTTTAGTGCGTTGTGTGCCGATCGATCGATCTGCGTGGCGCTGATGTTTTGTACAGATGCCTGTTGTGCCGCGCTAGTGATCCGGAACATGAAACGTATTCAGTGATGTAAGACCTGGCTCTGTATTGGCTCTCTAGCTTGTGGAAAAGCAACCGGTTCTTAAAGGGTTCGCCAGTCGAACCAACTAAGAACCGGCTATAGCACTGGCTCTGAACTAGCACCTGGAACTGCTTTGGTATAACTGAACCAGCAAGAAACGAGTGAGTAGCTTGCTGAACTTCATTTACATAGCCAGGTAAATAAACATTTTTGCTAGTCAATGATCATATGAAAGAGGTGGACACATTTAAAATGTATTAAAACCAGGTACTCTTTTCACATATGAATAAGTTAAGAAATTCTTTCTTTTTGTGCTGTGCAAAAAAACTATAATTCTGTAAAAAAGACTGAATTTAACGGTAAAAGATAAAAAATGTTAAATGTTACTGGTACAGTAAAAACCTGTTAAATGGTTATGGTACCCATATGGTTCCCCTACTACACACTGTGAAAAACTGTATTGGAAATGACATAATTATAGGGTAGCATACCGTTTTTGGAAGTGAAAAAAAAGAAAAAAAAAAAGTTTAATTTACAGTGAATAACTGTAAATTGCAACCTGGTCTTATGGCATAAACGTACCTGGGTGCACTTTTTAACGAGACCGTTTTTACATACCTTAATGCACGTTTCGCCACTGAGTATAGTATGTATTGCGGCGGTTCAGAATTCAAATATCCGGGGACCTTCGCTAAACATGAATGCTCTGTCATGTTGGAAATATGCCCTACACCAAACCCAACCCTAAACCTACCCGATAATGTTGAATGAAACTGTGCACCTATATATGTTAATATTTAAAAGCTGCTTGTGATGGGCATTGGTTCATCATGTGATGTTCTCATCACCTGCTTTTGGTGGTTATCAATGTATTACAAAGGTACAAAACAGATTTTAACACTTCAATAGGTTGGTATATTAACATTATATCAGTTAAATGTAAATTAAAGTTAAACCATAAAACAAATGTTGCTACCATATTTTTTACGGCAAAATTTTGGCAACCACAGCTGCAGTTTACCACCTTTTTTTTTTTTTACAGTGTAGACATATTTTTGGGTAAATAGTCAAATTTCAGAATACTGTTTGGAGATTTTTATTCTTTGTACAGAAGGTAGTGGTCAAACTCTCATGTCTTTCTAAAGAGGTTGGAAAAGGCAATTTCACTAAAAAGCTTGGTGCTTTACAATGCCGACTGTACCGACTCAGCTACTTTGACCCACCTTCTTTTGAATTTGTCCAACAGGACCAAATTGCAATGTTAGAAAAAATCAGAAGCGCACAACCATGCAAACATCCTTAAAGAAGCAATGAACACTTCCATGAGTGCCTCAGTGACATCACTTGCACATAGACCCTTGCATAAACCAGGTTTTAGTGAGAATGTGGAAAGAGGGCAATGTGGGCCTCTGAAACCAAAAAAAAGTGTATGGGAAAAAAGCTCCATCACACCCTGCTTCAGGGTGTTTTTAGAACTTAGAATTTCTGCTGAATTTCATGCTAAAGGAAACAGCTGGACCACAGGCATGGAAATTCACTAATTAAGACTGTTGTGATATCCATCTAAACAGTACCACCCAAGACAGACCGTTTTTACATATAATGTGGAACATCAGAGAGAGAGAGAGAGAAACACTACTTAACTACAACTAGATGAGAAGTACAACATTGTTTAGAGAAAAGCAGTTAGATAACTTGTTTTTCTTTTTAATGATCTCAGAAATCCATCGGAAGCAAAGAGGGTGCACAAGTTCTCTCCGCAAAGTCGAACGGGTCAAGATTTTCTCCGCATTAACACTTCCAAAGACAGGCTTCATGGTCCACAACAACACAAAAGAGTCCTATATTATTCAAGGGAGCAATCTGCCCATCATCAATAATAGATGTCTGCCACTGGCAGCAGAACGTTAAGTGCTCATGTATTCTTAATGAGTCTAGGGTTGGAGAGGAACTGCGTGCCACCTCGTGTTCTAAACGGTCGCCCATGGGGAATCGTGGTTATGTATCCCTGTTAACACGCATGACTTCACCAGAACTGCCCCATCAACCTCCTCTCTCATGAATCCAACAGCTCTGAGAACACTCGTCCAGATAGACCACACAGAGCGCTGGAAAACTGCAATGCTTAACACCGCTTGCTTTGAGGTCCTACTATGAACAGATACAAAAGGAACGTATTGTTCATTAAAGGTGCAAGTTTCTGTTTATTCAGTAAGGGCTTTTACCAGGTCTTGTAGTTTCTAAAAGTTCCTTTGTGGTGGTGGCATTCAAAAACCAACTGAGGAATGTAGGTATGAGCTCAAGATTTCTATAGTCTGCTAGAAAAAAGAGAGACCAGAATAAAGACAAATGGGCGTTTTGAAACTGAGTGAGAGCTGGGATATAATGAACCACTTCCATTGTCTTGGGTCAGTTTGCTGAGGTCTTGAAATATCGTGACTCGAAAACCAATTTCTCCCGTCTTCTCTCATGCTCAGCCATGACAAGTCTTCAAACAGCCAGAAGTCATGTATAACCAATTGATAAGAGTAACATTTTCATTATTCTACAATAGAAGTCATCACTAATCATTTCTATTTTAATTCTATTTACCTGACTGCCAACAAGTTTATGTACTTTTAACAGCATAATTACTTTGTCTTAAGTGACACTGTTGAAAAAAGGGAGACAGTGAAATAAATGTTTCAATTACTTGGTTAAAAATGTTAAACTAGAATGTGAATAATGCAATCCTGTTCTTTAACATTTCTTTGTTGCACGTAAACACCACATGTAAAAATGTAAATCGACAAAAACTGTTAACATTACAATTTTAAATAATGTGAAATCATTATTATTATATTCATGTGATTATGTAAAAACTAAAAAAAAGGCTATAATTTAAAAATACCCAAATGACTCATATTAAAACTGGAATCAAACAGAATCGAGAGCCTGTGATTCAGAATCAAATTGGGAAATCTGTGCCAGTACACTCTCCTAATAAGGAAGCTTACTACACCGAAGTGCTAAATTGTTCTGGGGTTTCCAGGGTTATAATGGGATTGTGGATAAGCTTATTCAGATTTGGTAAAGTAACACTTAAATTTATGCTGGTTTTAAGATGTTTTGTGTAATGCTGGGAAAGTTACAGGGATTAATTTATCAGAAGCCAATAAAGGAAAGGAAAAGGAAAGGAAAGAAAGGATGTGAGGCCAAATGTGGTGTCTCATACTTGGAATTTGTGCTCTGCATTTAACCCATCCAAGTGAACACACACACTGTGAACACACACCCGGAGCAGGGGGCAGCCAATGCTGCGGCGCCCGGGGAGCAGTTGGGGATTCAGTTCCTTGCTCAAGGGTCTCACCTCAGTCCTGGTTTTGAGGGTGGAGAGAGCGCTGGACATTCACTTCCCCCACCTACAATCCCTACCGGACCTGAGACTCGAAACCCACAACCTTCAGGTTACAAGTACGGCTCTCTAACATTAGGCCACGACTGCCCCATAAAATTGCATCCCATATGCTACTTTCAACTTGAATAAAGAGCTCAAGTTAAAGCCACAGATATCTAGTCATAAATTTCTCTTTTGGAAGAAGCTATGACTCCGTATACTAAAAGTCTCCATGTTCAAATCTCTGCCCAGTTCCTCTCAGACAAAACACTCCAGCATCTGCTAAAAATAAAATCTCTTAGACTCCTAATGATACTTCATGTCAAAGTACATTAACATAGTGGTAAGGCAAAGCCTTTACACAGAATGCTCTTTCATTAAAAAAATTCAACGCTAAGTATAAGACACACAGAAAATAAATCTTATTGAGTATTCTTATTGAATCCCATCTAATGATTAAAGAAGTGGACCATTAACTAAATTCCTTTCACCCAAAAATAAGAGTGCTGCACCTTATCATTCAGATGCAAATTAAAAAACGTTATAAAAGATGCAATTAATTAATTAAAAACTATCCATCTTCACTTAGGGGTGGATAACTTTAATTGAATATTCATAATTTAATAACCACAAGCTGCCACTCAGCAAAGTAAGATAATAATAAGGATTTAATTATTTAAATATTTAATGTTTCATTTCAAATGTTCATAACTATTTAAATGTATTTAACCATTTAAAAAAATATCAAAATATATATATTTTATATACTGTATATGCACACATATCTACCTTTATTTACATATATACACTCATATACACTGTATATATATTTTTAAATCACTTCTGCATAAACTATACATTTACAACATATTTGCATCATGATTTGATATTTATGCATTTCAAATAAATTAATTATTTTTTTCTTTCATCAGCTAGATTTTTAGGATTATATAAAGTTTCTATCATCCATTCATAAGTGACACTATAAAACACCACAACTGCACTCACATAGACGCTGACAGCCTGCAGAAGGCCTGAATTAGAGATGCTGATTAAGGAGTTTTTGTTGGGCTGGCCACACTGCTCTACAGTACATGCTGAGAAATGCAAACTGAAGGTGGTGCTTTACGTGATGAGAGATGCTAGGTCAGTGACGCAGTCTATGCAGCTACCCGAGTGCTTCTCCCGCTCAGCCGGAGGCACTGCGAGGCCTCAGTTTGCTTTTGGCTACAGAGTTGTTGATCAAGTCCAACAGGATCCAACAAGGCAAGAAGTGTCAATAAACGTGTGTATAGAAAGACTCAAGCATGCACTGGCGCAGTGTACAGAGCTGCCCTACTGAAGATAGATTGAGTACAAACATGACTTCCTTTCCCTTCCATCAGCTTTGCCACAAAGAGAGAGCATCTTTTTACGCCAGCTGGCCATCCTCCTCTGAGGAAAAGACACTACATGATCCAGGGAGCCAGAAAGAGAGGTTAGAACAGCTTCCCAAAAATAGATGCTCCTCTGTCGACTGCTCGTCTTGCTTTCATACCACAACGGCAGTCAATTTTCTGTTGGAGGATTCCTTGATTTTCGGTCCAAAGCCACGCTGCTTTTTCTAGTGATCACTGGACAGGTTCTGATTTAAAAACAGCCATGTAGGATGCACTGAATGAAAGGAGATAAATCATCTATAACACTGAGGCATATTCTCATTTCATAATCACTGCTCCACACCGCTGTCTTGGGGCTGGGTAGATAAGGGTTGAATCAATGGGCTTGTTCATGATCCATCCCTTGCTAAATCAATCACGAACACTCAGAATATAAGGGAAAACACCAAACTGATACATTAAGTAAGTGTACGGCCATTAGTAACTTGAATGTGCGAGACTTCCACTTCCAGTTATATTAGCTGAACAAAAAGAGTGTTACGTGCAAATAATTTAACCATTTACTGCACTATTCTAGTTATTTATAGAAGTCTTGCATATTCATATTCACTTATAAATCCACCTTATGACATGGTAATTCATTTGGCATGACACTCACATTGTATGGATATTCTCTAACAGCTAGCTGTTGAGGAATCATTTTCAGGTGCATCATAAGATTGAGGAAGACATAAGGTTCACCATGGCCCTGTTTACACTTGGTATCAAGTTGCGTTTTGGTCAACAGATCATAAGTGGACAATGGAGACACATACCCGTTTACACCTGGTGTATTTATCCTGTCCACTTCCATCCACTTCTGACCAGACTACCCCCCGTGGAGCTGATTACGAGAAGGATCCCTATGTCCTATGTATGTGTAAAAGTAATTATTTGAATTTAGAGGTTTACTCCAAGCCTTGTGAAAAGACAGTTACTTTATTTGATGAATTTTAGACTTCGAGCACATTAAATATGATAATAAAGAATCACTAGTGATTTTAGACACTGCTGCTGAATTAAACCTGAGAAACAGTCTTGAATCATTCAGCCTGTTTTTATGAAAAAAATCCATTGATTCACTGAAAACAGATTGAAAAATTATTTTATTTTCAAGAAGCAAATAATTCTCATGAATGCAGTAAGGAGGCAGGATGGATGTTAAGATATTCACTGAATAGTGACTTAAATTAAGATCCATTCATCACACACACATCAACTATTTTTACATACTTTGTGCTTTCACTTTTTTTCTCCAGTCCCCATTTAATGTAATTGGATGAAAAAGGACCAGTGCATCAAGGTTATTTTCGTAAACGAAAACTAAAACTAAGACGAGAACGATTGATGAAAAAAAATTGTAAACAAATAAAATAAAAATTACAGAAGTAAAACTAAAAAGGAACAGTTATTGAAAAACTAACTGAAATAAAACAATTATCAAAAATAAATAATCGTTTTCTTGATCATTATGTTCTCACCCCTTGGCGGAAAAATATATGAGCTGTGTGACAGTTTATGGAAACACCTGTAAATGGCGCATCACGCACATGGGGTTATCTGACGGAGAGACGCAAAGCAGTTTAAAGCAGAGTCCTGCACGGGTCCCGTTTGGTAAACGGGCACCAGCAGAACTTAACAGAACACCCGACCCACCTTTGTTTGACACAAAGTCGAGAACCGCATCCCACCGCATTAGCTAAATCTACATCAGGTATGGCAAAATGATTTATTTTCTCATGTAACACAAGCAATCAAACAAATATTAGGCATTCTAAGTTTGTGCTTTGAAGAAAAACAGACACGCAGCGCAACGTGATAATTAACAGAATTATACAGCGCACCCTTTCTGTAAACAATACAAAACGTTTGCCAAGCATCTTTCGATCAAATGTGCATTGGCTAAATCACATCATACACACGCTTATAATTCTTCATAAATGGAAAAAACCTTTACTGTAAATGTGATTGATGTTAGTATTAAATTTCATTAGTCCCAGTTATGATTTATGCGCAGTTGTTCAAGGAAAAGTGAGCAAGACACAACAGTTACAATGTCACGATTATGGTTAAATAAGAAGAAAAAAAAAAGATATCAAAACCAAATTAGGCTACATTTATTTTCATATCTCAACACACAATTAGGTATAGGTCTAAGCACACGTGTAGATTTATTTAGTAAAAAGGCTTGACTGCTTCATGTTGGCGTATATTTGTATACTTTCACCATCTAAACAATCACAGTTTGCGTTAATTGTGTCGCTAGACGTTTGCCTCACTAAGGTTAAATTACTCCTTTCTTTGGCCTGCGCTCTGGGGCCAGTTTGCATAAACTGTTCAGACTATATCTTAAAAGGTAACACTTTAGAATAACACTTATTCACTATTAACTACGACTTAATAAATTCCTCCCTCAATAAATTCCTAATTTGCTGCTTTAATAGTTAGTAAGGTAGTTGTTAAGTTTAGGAATTGGGTAGGATTAGGGATGTAGAAAAAGGCCATGTAGAATAAGGCATTAATATGTGCTTAATTACTACTAATAAATGGCTAATATTCTAGTAATATGCATGCTAATATGCAACTAGTTAAGAGACCCTAAAATAAAGTGTTACAGTCTTAAAAATTTAGTTTTTTCTTCAAGACTGGTCATAACTTTTTAAATTCAGTTATGAAAAGGTAGATTGGTCTTATTTGTATTGGAAAAGTAAGCCTGATTACACCTAGGTAACTGCTACTTGGTCAAGACACAGTCTTAACATGGTGGCTAAGTTTATCCACCTGGACCCTGGAAGTGAGCTGTTAATTCTGTTAAACTTCAATTAAAACTGAAACTAAAACTATATAAACTATGTAAAAAATAATAAAAATGTGTGCACAAAATAAAAAATAAACTAAAACAAAAATATTAATGAAACTAATAAAAACTAAACTGAATTTTATAGCAAATTTGAAAACTATATAACCTTAAAGGTCCCGTGACATGCTGTTTTTTGGATGCGTTTATATAGGCCTAAGTGGTCCCTAGTACTGTATCTGAAGTCTCGTTCCAGAAATTCAGCCTTGGTGCAGAATTTCAGCCACTACGAGCCAGTCCCAAAATGAGCTTTCCTTAGGACGAGCCATTTCTGTGTCTGTAGCTTTAAATGCTAATGATGAGGAGAGAGGCGGGGCAAGGTGGAGGGTGTGTGTGTGTCCTGCAGCTTGCGGCCACGGTGCAATGCCCTAATGTTGACAGTGGATGTATCGCAATGGCTCGTAGACACGCAGTCCTTCAAGCTTCTCCGTTTGACCCAGAATCTGATCCGGATGGAGAAGCACCGGATGAAGAAGTTGCAAATCAGCGGCTACAGCAGGACGTCTCCGAATGGTTAGTTTAAAATATTGTGTCTGGATACGGTCAGTGTTTCCCACACATAGACTTTACCTGGGCGGACCACAACAATATCCACCGCCCGCTGCCATTAGCTCCCGTGTCTCACACACACAAGCGCAACTTTAGCACAATATTTAGTAACTTTCAGACCCTTTAGGCGCTTTTTCCCCATAACGGGTACATACTAACAAACCTAGCGAAAAAAAAAAACCTTATTCAGTTGGAAGATGTCTCCAGTACTGCCCCGCGAGCGCGAGGTCTCTCTCCCGGCGCAGTGTCGCCTCTCTCGGCGTCTGTTCTGAGCAGAGCAACGCTTTCAGTTTGCCTTAAAGTAGCAGACTCATCAATAAATCATTTACAAAACAGCGTTTACAAGCACTTGTCGCTTACTGACTGTTTGGACTTTTAAATATGAACATAATTTGTCTGTTAATATGTGCAGTTTATTACTCAGAGGCAAAACAGTGCTTCGCTCGTTTGCAAGCCATGATGTCTCCCTCTCGAAAAAAATATTGCGCTCGTCTTGCACGTTGTCGTAGCTTATTTTCTCATGGGCGGGCAAAGCAGAGAAAGGGGAGGTAACCTTTCCCCGTATAACGACATAAGTGGAAGATTCCAGATCGGGCCATCTGAGCTTTCATTTTCTCAAAGGCAAAGCAGGATACCCAGGGCTCGGTTTACACCTATCGCCATTTCTAGCCATTGGGGGGACCATAGTCAGGCTAAGGGAACTCATATTAATGTTAAAAAACCTCATAAAGTGAAATTTTCATGCCATGGGACCTTTAAACTATAATAAGCTTGCAGTGCATTCATCAAAATTTCTCCTTTCATGTTCAATGAGGGAAAAAAAAGTTAATTCTTGTTTGGAACAACTTGAAGGACGATTTCAGAATTTCCATTTTTGTGTAAACTACTCCTTTAAATCCTCTTCAGCATGACACAGTTGTTTTAAAACGTTAAGACTGTAAACAGCAAATCAGTTTTAATTGGTGCTAATTGGTCTACTAATGTAACAATGGGTGCTTAAATATTAGTGCTGTATTGGTCAACTGGCTTTACCCAAACAAACCCTTAACTGAACCTTCAGCTCAACTTCCCAGAGCTGATTAGCCTTTATGTACACTGCACCACCTTAGCATGTAGGTACATGAAAGGTAACAGCTTTTCCCTTGTGCTGACATTCTGCACTGAGACCTGCCCACCAGGACAGCTGTATGGAAATTAGAGAGCTTGGGCTGCACCATTACATGGCCCGCCCTGGCAGCGCTCAGAACAACGGCTCTCTCAGCACCGCTGCTTCAGGCATGAACTTGGCAGATTAGCCATTCAGGAAACAAATAAGCCCTCTAACACAGACAGCCCCCTGAAAAGGAGAAATAAAAACAACCTGAATGCTACGACCAGAGAAAAGAGGCCTGAAAAACACTACGTTTCCTCCCTCCAAAGACATTGTGTCTGAGGGATAGAAAACCCTGTCCGTGAGCTTGTTTTCCTTCTCGTCTCTCTCTCGCACTCGATGCAGAAGCAGTGATATTTAACAAGGTTGTAAATAAGCAGCCCTGGGGCATTGTATTATAACAGGATACGCGCACCCTAAAGTGCTCAACAACAGAGGGTACACAGTACAAATATTTCTGAACGAGAGAAATCGTAAAAAGTACAGAGCCGACCGCCCACTCCTCTGCTACTTGTGATACTCATCTGCTGAAACGTGTCGGTGTGAGATCTAACATGTAGCAGATACCAATGAAGTTGTGCTGCTCTATTGATTGGACCGTAGCACATGTTTCTTGTTGAAGAGGCTGGCTGAATCCTTTGCTCATTGTCGACAAAACTCTGATGAACACAGAGAGCGGGAGGGCTGTGGATCTCACTCGCTCCATAGACACTGACAGTGGGCGGAAGCGAGAAGGACGCTGTCCACCTCCCTCTATCTGTACACGGTTGCCAGGCAACACGAAGAGAGGTTGTAGTGCTCTCGTTCTGGCCACTCGTGAGTAAACTCTACATAGACTTTTATGAATATTTACTAGAGGTGATGAGAATAATGAAAAGCAAACTGCGGTACATTACTGTGATTATCATTAGGACACTCAATCAACACTAAAGCATCAATTAGGGCTGTCAATCAATTTAATCAAATTAATTACATATGCAGATTAATTAGTCAAAAGAACCTCATTTAAAATCACACAAAAAAATAGTCGCTGAGAAAAACACCCAAATGACGAGAATTCAAAAGACAGTGATATATTAGCAAATCATCTGAAGTTATCATTAGAAGTCAGTATATAGTATGAGAAATGTTAAACGTTTTTAAAGGGATCGTTCACCCAAACATTTACATCCTGTCATTTACTCACCCTCCTGTCATTTCAAAACTTTTGGTCATCTTTGCAACACTAATAAAGCATTCATTATCCATTAGGCAATCAACATTTTCAAGCTTAAAATTAAGACCCCGTAAAAGTGACCCATAAGAATTGGTCCTCCAAATAGAGACAATTGCTTTATATGACAAACATTTTAATTTAGGCACTGTGCCTGGCAGGTGAGAAAAAAAATAAAAACACCTCATTGGTTCTTGTGCATCAGGCATTGCTGTTTAAGCATCCATTTACCATATTTGGTGTGCTCTGTGCATTTGTGTTCCATAGATAAACCAGAAGTTTGGAATGACATGAGGGTGTTTAAGTGGCAGAATTTTCAGTTTTGTTAGAACTGACCCTTGAAGCTTTAAAAAAAAAATCCTAAATGTTTAATCATTATTATTGCATTATATAAAAAATGCAAAATGCTGTAATAGATTTACGAATGATCATTTTTAGCAAATTTGCTTGCTATGTCTTTGAATTTATTTATTTTTACAAAGAGGATTTGCAACAAGTACTTATACATCTATAAAATGTAACTCATTTTTCACAACACACTGTAGGTAAACAAATATTTGGTATATTATGGAACACTATTGACGAGCAGCTGTGCAGTTTCTACTTTTCATTCACTGATGCTTTCAAAATTATCACAAGTCAACTTTGACCATCTTGTGCTAGCCAGCTAGATTGCATTATCTTGGCACCAAAAAAATATATGAGGTTAAGATCAAACAAAAAAAATTATGACAATGCTGCACTGGCTCAAAACTCTTGATTGCTGTTGAGACCTGATGGTGATTCCTACCTCTAAGGACTAAAAATTAAGAGTTTATGTTTAGATCTTCTCATGTAAATGTCCAAACATTTAGGTATAAAACCTCTTAAAGCTTTAGACAAAAACCATGGAAACAATATCTATTTTTATTATTAAACCAACTGTTGTACTCTGAAGCAGGCATGCCTAAATTTGTAATAAGGTCTCTAAAAACTAAAGTCCAGGAACAAAAACGCATCTAACTTGGGTATTGAGAGTGGAAACTCTTCTCATAATTAGAGTATTTTTTCTTTTTTTAATTACACTCTCCCTTAGCCCTCATTTTTTCTACTGGCCGGCCATCTGTCTCTGATTCACTGTGTGCTGATGTGTGTTGTTAACCGTTGTGGAAATGTAGGGACACAAACAGCCACATGGTTTCCGGCCATCCGGCCAAATTATGATGCAGCCAGATAACATGCATTTTAATATCCTGATTTTTTTAAGAGGGCAAACGGAAGAAAAAGCACAA
The DNA here is from genome assembly GCF_936440315.1 of Barbus barbus. Lineage (NCBI taxonomy): Eukaryota > Metazoa > Chordata > Actinopteri > Cypriniformes > Cyprinidae > Barbus > Barbus barbus. The sequence continues at coordinate 23,869,664 of NC_136735.1, read as the reverse complement.
TGGCATGACACTACTTGGGACGAGCAGCTCTGAGTGTTCATTTATTAGGCAACTCACATGTTGAAACAAGCTGTAAATACAATGCAGAAAGAGAAGGACTGCTTAGATACAAAAAAACCACAAAATTATTTATATCTGTCACTCAATACACATTAACCTTCTGACCTAAACAATTTAAGATAAACGTCATGTGAACTATGATCTATTTTCCTGCAGATTTCACCTCCAGCACTAAATCAAACACATCTGAACCGTAAATAATGTCTTCCGAAACACTTGATAATTACAGACAGGTGTGTTGGAACAGGGTTTGAACTGAATTATGCAGGAATGCAGCTCTCCAGGAACCGGACTGGGCATTCCTGACCTAAAACATTACCCTAAAATGATAAATCCAACCTCACTAACAGGCCACCATATCCAAGAATAAGTTTCTATGACTTTGAGAAGACAAAACGTTCAGAGGCAGAAGTTTTAATTAGTAAAGAACCTTAATCCTTCACAGTCTAGTTAAAGCTTTTCAAGCATCCAACTTCTACAATAAGGTGAATTAGTAAGTCCTTCTTAAATGTAAAATCTAAAATTTTCTCCACAAAAAAAAAGAAAAGAAAAAAGGTAATGATTTTGATAGCGGTCTCCTACTCACCGATCCTGCATTTATTTGAACAAGATACAGTAAAAACTGTAATATAGTGAAATACTACTACTACTACCACCATTTTAGTATTTCTAAAACTATTTAGAAATAGTTTTCCAAATTAACCCATGCTGTTTTGCTGCTCAAACAAGATTTTTATTATGAATGTTGAGAAGTTGTGCCACTTATTTTTGTTGAAACAATGTATTTTTTTCCCCTCAGGATTCTTCGATCAACAGAAAGTTCAAAAGAACACTTTTTTTTTTTTTTTAAATACGTACAAAATGTAAAAACGTCACTGTATTTTTATTATTTTTTTATCAATTTAATACACCCTTGCTGAATAAAAGTATTGAAGAGTGTAACCCATGTGTCTTAATTGATGAACACTGTACATAAGCATAATCTTAAATCAGTTTGTCTAAAACGCCTGCGCTCACAAATGATGGATGTCATTTTTCAATTGAGTTGATCAGAACAGTAAGATTTGAAAGATTAACGACAAAAAATAAACATTGGTTTCTCCTTAGTAAATTTGCACCTGACAGTTTTAAACTCAAATCATTCTCCCTCTTCCACATACGTCAACGTTTTCCCCCATTGTATGTATATATGCGTGTGACGAGCTCTAAAACTATTCACTCTCACCGTATCACCTCAAAAACCCAAATTCCGCTTGGCAGTTCTGAAAACATTCCAAACAGAATGACTACTTCTGTCAGCAGATGACTGACAGGTCAAAGAACAAGGTTTACTGGTTACCTCAACGGTTTATACTGAGCTGGAAGTTTAACGGCCTAAGAAGTGATATAAAAATAGCCTTTTTTGAACAAGACAGATGTGGGATTGTTTATTGAAAAACCAGTGGCAGAGAGCCACCGTCTCTTGATGCTAGCGTCTCTCGACTTAACCGTAACGTATATGTGCTGCACATTTAAAAAACCCAGCATCTCTAGAGGATTCTTCACACCAGCAGCACTCAAATTTACGGGATTAGGATGCTCAAGGTCTGTTTACACATTCGAGCCTGTTTGTGCGCGAGTAAGAGCGCGTGTGTGCGTGTACTTCCTGTTTACTCTGTCAAAGCTAATATCTGAGCGGAGAATCTGAGACGGTGTTTCTCAGCAGGTTCTGACAGGGGGAATGACCCTAGAGATGCAGAGCTTTCAGCAACACACTGGTAATAAAACTGGTGGAGGGGTGTTTATTCATCAAACGGGATTAGGCTTTGGTGTGCCATATCAAGTGTTGGGGGCTTGTTTTATGTTAGAAAACAGCCATTGCGAGACACAGGAACTAACAGAAAATGACAGCAGGATGAAGAAAAGGCCTAGATGAGCTCAAACTTTTTTGTTGCTCTTTCTTTTATAGTTATCAGCCCTCTTATCCTCCTCAGACAAGTGCACTTCATTCCAAAAAGTGCTCAGATAAATATCAGGTCACTGTCGGTGACACCATGACATCGAAAGTGGAGAGATGAGATATTGCATCCACAGCCTCGAAAAAAATGGTTGAATTCTGAATACTGAATAGATGAAAGTGTATACTTCTATGGCACTCGCAAACCGACACCAGGGTGGCCTCATGAGTAACACACATACACATGAGATGGGCTGCACAGCTGGTTGGAAAGCAGACGGGACTCTGGGCAGCCTCAGGACAACTCTCTTGCTCTACAGAGGGTTGAGTCCATCAGACACACAGCAGGAGTTACAGCAGACACCTGACCCCGTGCCAGACGTTCAATACAAACAGACCTGAGGACATCCTCAGGATGGCATTCCCCACGTGTCCAGAAACATGAGAGTTGTTCATTTAGAAAGATGGCATACACCGTTAGACATTTCTGTAATTTCTACAGTTATTTACTGTATATCACCCAGTATAATACTGCAAATTCCCTTTACAGTAAATAACTGTAATCCCCTTTGCATCACAGGAATTTTCTGTGACGTCAGACCCCACATACATAGACTTACTGTATTTTTTTTAAATTGCTGTATACTACTGTATTTGCTGTAACAGCCTCTTTTTATTGAGGTTTTATTTTCCTCATTTCTTACATTTGGATTGACACGATTTGTCAACAGTGTTGCCAGTAAGTTACTGTAAAAACCCTTTGAAATGTCTAACAGTGCAATTATGCTGAAATGAACCTACTTTTTCTTCCCAACCCTTAAAAGCCACTGTTTGCTTCTTGATTTAGAATATATAGGCAACAGGTTGAAATCATTAATATTAAAGCATTACTATCATTAAATAACAAAGAATAATGTTTCAATTACTGTATTTTAATTTTTACACATACAAATATTCAAACATTCAAATATTTAAGGTGTAAAAACAAATATTAGACCATAAAATAAATATTTTAGGTTGAACAAGAATTAATGTAGTATATTTATAACAAATGTTACTGTATATACATAACAAATATTGTAAAAACATTCATTTGTTAGTTCATCATACCAAATACATTGTTAACAAATTTGAACCCTACTGTAGTGTGTTATCAGAATATCTAAATTAATATAATAATTCACTATTAAAATGTTTGGAGTTGTGAGACCCTTTAATGCGTTTGAAAAAAGTCTCATGTGTTCAAGGCTGCATTTATTTAAAACATATAAAACACAGTAAAATTATATTCTGAAATATTGTAACAATTCAATATAACTATTCTCTGTTTTAATATATTTTAACTGTCACATGATCAGAAATCATTCTAATATGCAGATTCGGTGCTCATTTCTTATCAATGTTGAAAAGAATTTGTAGAAATGGTAACACTTTCATAATTCACTGATTAATAGAAAGTTCAAAAGAACAACACTTATTTGAAATAGACATTTTTGGTAATCATTTAATTCAAATTATTTAAGAAATTAAGTGTGTATATATAAAAAAAAAAAAAAAAAAAAAAAAATATAAAAAAAAACATACTGACCCAAACTTGTCAAAAGTGTTTACTATTTGACAGTAAAATAGTTAAAAAAGGTCAGAATTGGTCCCGACACCAACCAAGGTACTGAACTGCTGAATCTTTCATAAAAATATACTGCTGTAAAGACAAGTGACTTCAGAGCTGTAGAAGCTGAGAATGGTCATGTTTAAAAAGGCTACAGGTATTACTGATTAAGCATGGATCAAGCCGAGCTAGTAATACCATCATGAGGAGCTGTAATCAGTACCGTCTGAAATGAAGATGTCTAATGCTTCTTTGTATAACAGATAAGCAGATTTTTCACTCAGGATATCTTAAACAAGCATGAAGGATAATGATGTTGTAATGAGAGCTGGGTAATCACATCAGAGGTTTATTTTAAGCATGATTCTGCTCAGACAGCAAGGTAATCGAATCAAGAAAAGGAAGTTCCTTATGTATCAAATAATCAGATTCATTATCATCTTGCTGACCTCAAGTCTCACAGATGTCAAAGTAAAGCATTTATGCAGTTTTGACCTCTAATAATAATAAAGGCTCCAAAAACAATAAAGGCTCCAAAAACTGATTCCAGGTCTGCCAGCTCAAAGTAGAGTTAACAGTTCACAGTCCTGATGTCCAAGTTTGGGGTGCATAGTACCATTTAAATGTTTGAGGTTGGTAAGATTTTTGGTACACTTTAATAGGGACTAATTCTCACTATTAACTAGTTGCTTATTAGCATGCCAATTATTAACATACATATAACATAACATAACATTCTACAAGACAATATTCTACAGCCCTAATCCTGCCCAATACCTAAACTTAACAACTTTCTTACAATCAATAAGCAGCAAATTAGGAGTTTATTGAAGCAAAAGATGTAGTTAATGTTTTTTTTAAAGACGAGAATTGAAAAAAAAAAAAGTGACCAGATTTTTATGTTTTCAAAAGATGTCTTTGCCCACCAAGTTCTACATGTATTTGATCGAAAATATAGTAAAAACAGTAATAAAATACGACAATTTAAAATAACAGTTTTCTACTTTAATATATTTTATAATGTAATTTATTCCAGTTACTCCAGTCTTCAGTGTCCCATGCTACTTCAGAAACGATTTGAAAAATGATAGACAATTATCAAGAAAATTATCTTATCAATGTTCAAAATAGTTGTGCTGCTTAATATTTTTATGGAAACTATTTGTGTGTGTATGTATATATGTATATGTATATATATATATATGTATATATGTATATGTATATGTATATGTATATGTATATATATATATATATATATATATATATATATATATATATATATATATATATATACACATACACATACACAGTTTTATATACAATTGAATAAATATTACAAATGCTTTTGTTACTTTTGATGAATTTGATGTATTCTTTTTTAACATCCATATGTATATTTATTTTTTTTAAATCCACTACCATTTAAAAATCTGGAGGGGTCAGCCTGTCATGAACACATGCAAATATAAAAAAACAAAAACAAATCCCCAATCGCTCTCCAACACACTAGGTGATTTTTATTGATTTTCTTATTTTAGAAAATGAAATGTTCTCAACCTGCACCAGTTATCCTCAATGGTTGACTTGATATTGACCACAGTACTGCAATGCCTTTGTAAAAGGTATTGAATACAATTTAAAAGTAACTCAAGATCCTCAGAGAAGAGTTAGTACACATTGACTTGCGGAAATTGATTAGCATTTAACTCCGTTTCAAATATCTGCTGCTTTGTAGAACACAAGCAAATAAATAACATACAGTTGTAATCAAACACAAAAGGGCCTACATCCTATCATGGAGTTTCATTACAGCTGTAAAGTTTCCAACCATCACTGAAAAATAAATACATTATTTGATCCCCTGCTGATTTTGTACCTTTGCCCACTGACAAAGAAATGATCAGTCTATAATTTTAATGGTAGGTTTATTTAAACAGTGAGAGACAGAATAACAAAAAAAAAACCTCCTGAAAAACGCATTTAAAAAAAGTTATAAATTGATTTGCATTTTAATGAGTCAAATAAGAATTTGATCCCCTATCAATCAGCAAGATTTCTGGCTCCTAGGTGTCTTGTATACAGGTAAGGAGCTGAGATTAGGAGCGCACTCTTAAAGGGAGTGCTCCTAATCTCAGTTTGTTACCTGTATAAAAGACAACCTGTCCACAGAAGCATTCAATCAATCAGATTTCAAACTCTCCACCATGGCCAAGACCAAAGAGCTGTCCAAGGATCTCAGGGACAAGATTGTAGACCTACACAAGGCTGGAATGGGCTACAAGACCATCGCCAGGCAGCTTGGTGAGAAGGTGATAACAGTTGGTGCGATTATTCGCAAACGGAAGAAACGCAAAATAACTGTCAATCTCCCTCAGTCTGGGGCTCCATGCAAGATCTCGTTTCAATGGTAATGAGAACGGTGAGGAATCAGCCAGAACTACACAGGAGTATCTTGTAAATGATCTCAAGGCAGCTGGGATACACAGTCACCAAGAAAACAACTGGTAACACTACGCCGTGAAGGACTGAAATCCTGCAGGGCTCACAAGGTCACCCTGCTGAAGAAAGCACATGTACAGACCCACCTGAAGTTTGCCAATGATTCAGAGGAGAACTGGGTGAAAGTGCTGTAGTCAAAGGAGACCAATATTAAGCTCTTTGGCATCAACTCAACTCAAGCCATGTTTGGAGGAGGAGGAATGCTGCCTATGACCACAAGATCACCATCCCCACCATCAAACACTGATTTATTCGCGCAAGTCGCATCCGGTGTGAACGCACTGTCAGGATTAAATATTAAGCTTTTAGAGTTTCCTCCCCCTATCTGATGTGAGCATAAGTATTGGAACAGTTGCCTCACAGGTCTTTATAACAGTGCGTTCACACCGGACGTGACTTGCGCGAATAAATCGCGCTATTCGCACGTAGTTGGACGCGTGAACATTTTGGGTTTACTCGCTTCATTCGCGCGTGAAATTCGCTGCACAACAGACGTGAATTCGCGTCATGGGCAGGGCTTCTGCCAGGTGCACAGGTATGACTGCCACAGAGAGCATATGTATAGAATTTGGCAAATAAAATCAGCCCTTTATGTGCTATGGAAACACTGGATGCGTGTATTTCAGGCGAGAATGTAGTTGTTTAAAACTCAAACGTCAAAGGGCTCTGAGAAATCAAGATTTTGGAAACCATCAGCGACACCAGCAACCAACAACTACCCGACCGGCTGAGAAAACAACATTAGTTGATGACAGACAAATCATAAAAGCTGTGAAAATGAACCCTAAAAGACGTGTCTGTAAAATCACCAACAACTTCCAGAAAGCTGGGGTGATGCTCTGACAATCTACTGTTGTCAGCAGACTTTGACACAGAATTACAGATGCTACACAGCAAGATGCAAACCCCTGACCAGCACCAAAAATAGAAAGGCAAGATTAGAGTTTGCAAAAAAGCACAAAGGTGAGCCAGAAGAGTTTTGGAACTGTGTTTATCGACCGATGAGACAAAGATGAACCTTTATCCAAGTGATGGGAAAGCAAAAATGTGGAGAAAAAAAAAAAGAGAACTGCAAATGATCCCAAGCATACAGCCTCATCTGTAAAGCATGGTGGAGGTGGTGTCATGGCATGGGCATGCATGGATGTCTCTGGAATAGGCCCTCTCAACTTTACTGATGACTTAATGTATGATGACAGTAGCAGAATAAATTTGGAAGGGTACAAAACCATCTTGCCTACCAATATTCAAGAAAATGCCACCAAATGCATTGGGAAGTGCTTCATATTGCATCAGGACAATGACCCAAAACACCTTGCCAGTTCAGTCAAGGAATTTATAAGGGCAAAGAAATGGAAAGTCTTAGATTTCCCAAGTCAATCTCCAGATTTAAATCCAATTGAACATGAATTTCACCAGCTGAAGAGGAGAGTAAAGGAAGAAACTCCCCAAAACAAGCAACAATTGGGATTGGCTGCATTAAAGGATGGGAAAAGCATTTCAAAGGATGAGACCAAAAGTCTGGTGATGTCTGTGATTGTGCGCAATGGATCTGCAACTAAATAATAGCTTTTAAATCTGCCTTATGTTCAACTGTCCCAACACTTATGCTCACATCAATGAGTGGGATGAACTCTAAAAGTGCTGTTCTTTTTATTTGGTAAAACATCTATGTGTTGAAACGGCTAACAATAAAATGTGACATTCTGTAGTTTTATCCCATATTCATCTTTTAATCATATTTGCAAATGTCTTGACTCCACAGGCAACAGAGCAATTTTGTCTTTACTGTTCCAATATTTATGGAGGGCACTGTATATACACACACACACTTTTTTAATTAGTTACATTTTGTTTACAATTTATTTATTTAAATATTGTTTTAATTTAATTTTTTTAATAAAAATATAGAAGCTTTTGTGAGAGTGCTAGAGAGTGCCAAAATACCCAAAGCAGCTGTATAATAGAAGGTGGCCAAACAGGAGATGTATATTTATTAAAGGGGTGGCTTGCAGACAACCACTTAATCAAGAGCAGATGTGAATGTGATGGTGGGTGGTTAAAAGCACATCTAACGGGAGATGTGATGACATCCTGAACGAAGATGGTTCTTGAGATGAATAGAAAATCAGGTTGACTTGCTCCATGAGAAGATGATTATTTGTTTTAACTTGAGTTACAAGTGGATGTTTTTTTTTTGCCCCTCATTTTGGGGCTTTCAAAAGGTCCATGGTAAAGTGTGTAAATTCTATGCTAGAGTGTGGTAAACGTCTCAAGAGATGAGCGTTTGAAGTCCACCTGTTTCTCATTGAAATTCTTGTGATGTTTGCTCAGTTGGAACGCCTAAACGTCTGAGAGAAGGGAAAGGCCGGATAGCTGGCAGACTCTGCACTGTTCTAGCAATGACAACAGTTGGACTGACTTCCTCTAACTGGAGAGAATGTAGGAATGAACTGGTGGCAACAGAGATCAAGTATGCAGTTGTGGTTGCACTGACGCTGAAAGAAATTGGGAAGGTGCTTGCTTTGTACACAATACTACACCAATAAGGGTGAACAAATATTTAAAAAAAATTTTAGCCCAGATGCAATTACACTCTTAAAAATAAAACTTCCAAAAGGGTGTTTTTGCAGTGGTGCCATAAAAGAACCATTTTCGGTTCCCCAAAGAACCTTTCAGTGAACAGTTCCTAAAAGAACCATTTTGAAGAACACTTTAATAATCTAAAGAACATTTTTTGACTATAAAGAACCTTTTCTGCATTTGAAAGGTTCCATGAATGTTCCAAGTTTCTTCATAGAACCGTTGATGCCAATAAACCATTGATGCCAAACTCTTTATTTTTTTAAGAGTGTATATGGCCTCTAAACAGATGAGGAAAATTAGTATAAAATATAATATAATAAAATATATTAATATATATTATTATAATAAAATGTCAAATATAACAGTCTATCTGCTGCTATAGCAACGGAATTTAAAGCTGAATGTCCTTGGTTAGTTTTGTCACAGAGTTTGAAAAAAAATAAATAAAATAAAATGGGACAAGAGAACAAGAAAATGCAACTACAATGACACAGCAACTTTCCAACTTTGCCAATTCGAGTCATTTGTTTGGTATTCAGACTACAATGGTTGGGTGTTCTCTTTTGTGCTGTAGATTCAGTAGTGCTTTCACATTATTTTAATATGGTATTGACTTTAACCGTTAATGGATCTGAACATCACTTAGTTCCGGTAGTTAAAGAAAGGAACTGGTTTCCAACCCTACTCTCTTTGATTAGTCATTGTAACGACGATACAACCGAATAACTATGATACAATCTCACAAAAGATCTCCAATTAAATATTCACATGTTAAGAGTAAGCAGCTTTTGACTTCAAATTGGATTTCATGTGGGCTGTTAGGAGGAACATGAACACAGTATACAAATTACATTTTACTACCATAAAACAATTTTGTTTAGCTCATCACAAGACAAGGCTCCATTTAATCACTTCATGTGAACGGAAAAAGAGAGACAAAGTGTTCGGCGCATTCTGGATCTTAGCTTAGCCTTGACAAAAAAGGCTTCTGTGGCTCTGTCTCGGGCTGATAAAATGGAAAAGTAAAGCTTTTATAAGTAAGAGAACATTAAAATGTTTTATGGCTCTTAAACTCAACTTTCCCATTCAATTTGGCTGCTCCTGATGCTAATTCATTAGGGTTCGTTTCTTTTTATGGTCTGCTGAGTTAGACTCTGGTTACTATTGTGGATTGACAAGCCCCGTTTCACAGGCTGGTATTTGCGTCATAGACCTCCATTTTACTACAAAACACTTCTCTAACAGGATGTAGATGAAAATAGCCTAGAAAAATGAACTAATAGGAAGAAATGCAGGCAGAAGGGGATTTAACCACCATCTTGTAAAGACACAGTGCTTCTGATGCTCTGCCAGGCTCCCAAGGTCCCTCATCTCAACCACCCCTCCGCTGGCAATGACTTCTGCCCCCATGACACGTGTCGGCCACTCAGCTTGCTTAGTCTGAACCATTGCAGAGGCTGCAGGGGGTTCCAAAATACAGTGCCCCCAGTGTGCTGTCACAAAGTGCGCTGCAGGAAAATTCAGTTATCTGATCGCTCCCTGGCCTTGGATCAGTGACTCACAGCCCAAGGTTAACAACACTCCAGCCACCTCCATGGTGCGCGGCAGAACAATTCTGCTATGCCAACAATGGCACCTTTGTTTCAAAGCCAAGAGCAGGCATCAACAAGCTCATGCTGCCTGAGCTCAAGCGTCTTCACTATGTTCATGAAGAACCTATGCATGTTATCTTATCTAGACTATCCATACCATCAGAATGAGAATAAGTTATGAATACGTAAATTGACACTTCATCCAAAAGTCAAGACCAACCAAATGCTTAATTCTGCTACAGTGAATGAGAATTCAACTCTGAATTTGGTAGTTACAGAACATAACAGAAGTTATAGGTAGTAACAGAATAACCACAATGACTAACATCCGGAAATATTCTTACCAATGAAACACTGTTAGCAAAATGCCAAGGAGAAATTGCTAATTTTTCCATAACAAAATGACCAATTTCATGGTTTGATTCATTACACTGACAGAAAAAAAAAAAAAAAAATTATAAAAAATCAGATTTATACCTCTTCTATCCTAAAATGTGAATTAGCAGGCCTACATGAGCAGGGGGGTGGGGTAAACTACGGACCTCGAGCCATATAAGGCCCACCAGCACTTTAATCTAGCTTGAGAGGCATTTGGTCCAAACTGACTAATTTGATGCAATATCTGCAAAATCCAATTGATGGCGCAGTAGCCTGCAGTGCTGTACATAACATACTGACCTTCGATGATCCAATTCAACCATACTTTGCAAAAAATGACACATTTGTATTTTATTTTTGCTGTTGAATGTTGAACTTTCTTCTCCTGCGTCATTTTCTTTATGCAATTTGTTTGAGCTGCGCCCTCTACTGTACAGACATGAATTTACATTTCCTTCAGTCTGAGGCGTATTCAGTTCACTTTTGGTGTGAAAAGGCTTTGAAATTTGTAAAATAACTTTTTTATATTAAAACAAACAAGCAAGCCCTGCCCAGATTTAAAAAGTAACTGAAAAGTAACGTAATGCATTACCTTCCATTAAAAGTAAATAAGAAACGTAATTAGTTCCTTTTTTAGAGAGTAACACAATATAGTAATGCATTACTTTTAACAGTAACTTTCCCCAACACTGGTTACATATACGGTACATTCAGTCAGAATTAGGATGCGCTCAGTAATATCGTCATGGTTGGATACATCAAACAAAAATTCATAATCCATGGAACTTGCTACACCGTTCTCTCTCTATGCAGGTAAATGGATGCTTCAGCCTTTAATATGCAGACTAATGCAGTTATGAGAGAGAGAGAGAGAGAGAGAGAGAGAGATGCAAGCATGTGTGAATTACCAGAGTACTGCATGTTTGTCTCTCAACAGTTTTGGCATCACCATCTCTACCAATAGCGAATCTGTAAGTTTAACTTCTTCAAAAACAGCGGCGTTATTGAGAAATGTCACAGATTTTCAGTTGCTAAACTTTGTTTACACAAACACATCAGTGCTGACAAGTTTCTGTGTGTGTGTTTTTTTTTTCTGTTCCGAATACGGCTAAATTTAGGATTTGTTGTGGAGTGAGGGGACCAAAAATACATGTTTATAAACGTTTTATTTTACATTACTTCTGAACGAATCATTTTATGCTAAATATAGTAGAGATACATGGTTTGAGCCATGTAGGCTATACTTCCATGTAGAACTGAGTGACAATTTAGAATAAGTTGTTTTAAAAAACAAAAAATTAATGCTTCATTTGTAATGCATATACTATGTGGCCTCTCAATTATACGCAAAAAACCTGATATGGCCCTCAAGTCAAACCTTGCCTTGGAGTCATGCAGAAACATGCCCTTTTTTTTTTTTGCGCTAGGAGATACATGACAAATGAAATGTTTTAAATGTTCAAAAATCATGTCTGTGTCCATCACTGCAACTGGCCAGAATCTGCAGATAGGCTCTTATTTTTGGCAAATATTGTTTACTATTCTAGACTGCAAATTGGCAAATATTAAGGTAAAAGTTGTATAGAGTATTACAACTTCAAGTTACTACAATAAACTTTTTTTAGGGGTAACATCATACCCCTCAATTTAGGTCACATCATAAGTGGACCTAACAAAATGTGTTAACTTAATGTCTTGCTTAGTCGCTGGGGTATATTTGTAGCAATAGCCAAAAGTACATTGCATGGGTCAAAATTATCGATTTTTCTTTTATGCCAAAAATAATTAGGATATTAAGTAAAAATTTGCATTTAGATATTTAGTAAATTTCTTACCATAAATATATTAAACCTTCAATTTTGAAAAGTGATATGCACCGCTAATAACTTCATTTGGACAACTTTAAAGAGGATTTTCTCAATATTTAGATACTTTTGCACCCTCAATTCCCGATTTTCAAATAGTTGTATCTTGGCCAAATATAGTCCAATCCTAACAAACCACATAATCAATGGAAAGCTTATTTATTCAGCTTTCAGATCATGTATAAATCTCAATTTCGAAAAAACTGACACTTAAGACTGGTTAATATTATATTAAAAATATCTTTTATGTGACAGAACTAGAAAGCTTCTGACCTGATGGTCAACAATGACCAGTGCGGTTATTCAGCTACACTAACTATAGTGATTGGCAAGTGAGAAACAATTGTGATGGCTTTCAAACAGCAGTTTAGAATAAACGGCACCAAAGAATAGAATAAGCTTTATAGGAGCATTTACAGTGATTATAGTAGAGAGCTGCCAATCTCAGTGAAAACATCAGCTGTAAAGCCACACTGCCACCTACTGTTCACCATCTGATAGAGCACAAGATTAAACAGTGCTTCCATGATCAATGCTTTGTTGACTTGCATAGATGCTGGGGAAATGTATGTAGTGCATTAAAGTATGGTTTTTGTTAGAAAAGATTTGCCTTACCTATTATGAACCAATCCAGCAATGACATCAGAAGTGGAAGGTAACCATAGAAAGAAAGAAGAAAAAAAGACATTTCAGTCACTAGATTTTTGGAATGAGGTTCATAGGTTATGCTTCCACTAAAGCACAATCGACAGTTTTCCCACTCCCAATTCCTCTTTGAACTTTATGTTAGCTAGAACGCAATACGAGCATGCATCAAATGTTATTATTTACACAAAATGCATCACTTTCATGTGGAAAACAAATACTGTGAAAAAAAAGTCCCACTAGAACTGCCTTTAATAATCAGTGGCACAGATGGAGCAGGCTGAATCAGTATGCCGATTCTCTGCAGCCCTTCCTTCAGAATGACTGAAGACAGGGGAGAGCAGGATAAACAACAGGCCAGGGTGTCTGTGCATGCTGATGGAGGACTAATGCAGTCAAGTGTGTGCGTTTCTGGGTGTGGATGTGGGCCACTTACACAAACACCCCGGGAGACTCCATAAGGAGTTTAATTAGCAAACTAAAACACAAGGTGTTTGACACAACATTCATATAAATGGAACAGAAGCGATTGAAAGCGAGCCAAGTGTGAAAGAAACTGTTTTCAGTCCCCCATAAACACTGCAATAAACTGCCTATTAATCCAGTTGATGAAAAATAAATGACAAGTAAAATCATAACTGAAACTCATGAAGAATTACACATCTGTGGACCCATAAAAAAAAAAAAAAAACGGAAATTCAGTCAAAAAATATAAATGCAAACACTGAATTCAGTGCATTTTTTCAAAATGTTTTACCAGAAAAAGTACAAAAAAACAAATTCATTGAAATATGAAACTAGTTTCACATGGTTACACTACATGATTTCTAGAGTGCTTAATTTACTTAAAACGTCAAATTTTTACTGTTTCAGTAAGAACTTGATATGTTTATTTGCTTTACTTCTTCATGGACACTGAGCCAGTGTTGTTGAGCCATAAAAATAATGAAGAAAAATAACAAAACTGCAAGCCAAATTAGTACAGAACAAATATCGTAAGTTCTCTAAATAGCAAACAAGCATAAAGTGAAAAGCACACAAATGAAGCTGATCTTTCCAGTGAACTAATGTCCTCCAAGAGACACAGAAGCCTCAGACAGCATTTATCTGGCCTGAAGTCACTTCTGCCACCCTAGAGAAGACATACTGTGCTGCTGACATCATTCCAAGCACTAAGAACGGCCAAAGCCTGCAGATCTTTGAACACACACAAACCAGTCCTCTCTGACCTTAGAAATCTACAAGATTACAGATGGTGGAAACTAGACTGAAACAAGCCAATGTGTCTTACAATGAAATCAGCAAATGTATCTAATTAGTGCTGTCAAACTGATTAATCATGATTCATCGCATCCAAAATAAAACAACGTTTGTTTACATAATAAATGTATACACTTGTGTAGATACACGTAGTACACAAACAATATATTATGTAAACAAACTTTTATTTTGGATGCGATTATATACATACATATATACTAGGGCTGCACGATTAATCGGAAGAAGAAAAAAATCACGTTCTCGATTCATACATAAATGCGATCTCATTTCTAAATGACGGCGATTCACTTCCGTGTATTTCCCTGCATTCAGATCATGCTGCATTCACGTGTTATTGGTCACACTCACACAATAACAAAACACTATTAATTCACCAATCAATCATAAATCTCGATCACTTTTCTCCTCTCCCTCATTGGCCACGTTCCGCTGTCACTCACGTGACGTGTAACAAGGCGGCAGACCTAAACTGAGTCAATAGGCGCGTTCGCAGAATGATCACCGTATGACATCAAAGTACCACGAGAGCGGTAAGAAAGCAGTCGGATCCTATGCATTCAAATGTCTTAAATTGTCTTAAGCTTGGTGCTGACCAGAGCCGCTGAGAAACAGAGTTGCGACACGCTTTAATATCGCCGCCGCGCGGTCACGTGGTTCATGGAGCTCTCAATAGCTCTAAACTCAGAGCTGTCAATCGGGTCAGACAACAACAGCGGGTATACTTGCAGCATTTTCCGGCAAATATTAACAAAACCTCCATTGATTAATTCGTTTAATACACTGATAGTAGCATTTTGTCTGTGGAGTTTAATGGAAATAATATTAATGGGTTTTTCTTGTTTAACTATGGAGTACAAACATAGTACAATGCAACACAGGATAAGGCGGTTACATTTCTTTGTATGCAAAGAAAGAATAGCTATGCAGCTCGCTACATATATTCTTTGTAAGTATAAATAGTGTAATCTGCTTAATAAAGATTGGAGACTTGAGGCATGACTGTGTGTTTTTGTGTTACACTTATTCCTGTGGATGTGCAGACCAATGATGAAATACATTATGCTTATTTAAAGAGTATAAGAAATCTAATTAGTATTTAAAATGTGTTATTGTATTAATATATATTTCTTCATCTATGGTCCTCTATTCACATTTTAATACAATATTATGTTAAAATATAAGATACAATATGCATACACAAGTGAATATCAATGAATGCTAGAAAAATGCTAGAAATTGTTTTAGCCATTTTCAAAAAAAAATTTTTCGCCACCATCTGACTAATCCATACCAGAACTTACCTATTCTATTCTATTTATTTATATTTATTAAAAAAAAAATTGCTATGTGCTAGACTAACTGAGACTTGTCACAGCACTTTATTTTGTTGCTCTTTCGTTGGTCTGTTTGCTTCTACATTGTAAGTCGCGTTGGATAAAAGCGTCTGCTAAATGACTAAATATAAATAAAAAAAATGTAAATTTAAGTTTTGCAAATACTTCAAAATAAAAAAGGTAACCAACTGTATTCATCAAAATATTTTATCCACGCTATCTAACTGCAAATATAGCATATACTGCCTATTATCTAAAAATAAACATTAACTATAACGCGTTTCATAATATACAACTACTGGTCAGATTTTCGAGAGGTAAACTAATGCGTTAAAATGCCAAAAAAATGCTGTAATTTCCTCAACTTTCTGGCGACTGTGCTTGAGAAGCACTGAAATGAATGGGCTTCAATGCTGAAACTATTGGTTGTTTGGAACTATTGGCTGCTCCATGACACGCTTTACCTCCGCATTCCTAAGTTCCTATGGAAGCCAATGGGAGTGTCCCAACTCTGTTTCTCAACAGCTCTGGTGCTGACGCACCGTCATAGTGATAACAGCCAATCACATACTTTTCTGGTGCTGCATGAACAGGATTGGCTAGCGTCTGCGCTAGGGTATTTGCATAAGGTGATCTGATTGGCTGAGGCCTGCGTTGGCGCTTGAAAAGTTGAAACGTTTTCAACTTCTGCCACGTGCAACGCCAGTGAAGCGACGCGAGGGACCCACAATTCAGTTCGGCAACGCTTGACGCCACTCCATTAAAAGTAAACGAGAGGCGTGTGAATGTGAATATTTTTATTTATTATTGTTAATGTTCTCTTATGTTCAACAACTTAAAGCTTTAAAATTATTCACTTTAAGGGGTCTAAAATAAAGAGAGACAATTTTTTGTTACTCCAGCACTTTATCATACTGAATGTCCTGTGTTTGTTTTTTGGGGGGTTTTTTGTACTTGAGTGCAATACATTTTGGTTGAAAAAATTAGAATCGTGTAAGAGAATCATGATCTCAATTCCCATGGAGAAAAATCGTAATTCACATTTTAGCAAGAATCGTGCAGCCCTAATATATACACATATATATATACATATATATACACACTTTCATGATATACATGCTTGTTTACTTCATCTGAAAAGCTTTAAAAAATTCACAAGCTTCCTTTATCCTTCAGGGTTGACCAATGTTGCCATTAGCTTGCTTTCGTGTATAATAAACCCACTTGTGCTTATTAACGGAGCCCCAAAGCACAAGCATTAAGATTCATCTACATTATAATGATAACAGACATTTGATTCCATCTTCCATCTTACACCCTGTTTGAGGATAGGGAGTACTGTGGGCCTAAAGAGACTGTCTGAGATGAAGATGAGGAACCAGGGACTGAATAGAAGACTAAACACAGAATCAAAAGACCTGCTAGATTCTCAAAGTTATCTCTCATGATTGATCTTCAGAGACTGGCCCAAGAGAATCCCATAACAACCAACCATCCAAATATTACACTGCAAGAAAATGCAAATGTAACTAACTTTCCAATTCATGTTCATCTGCAAAGGCAATCGCAATTCAAATATTTTTGTCTAAAGGACACTGTGTTCTTGCTTTGCTCAGCACTGCACAAATCATCTGAGATTGGATACTTTCAGAAGTTCTCAAGAAACGTATAACTTCACACTGTAAAGACCAGACTATACACGGATTAATTTTACTCAATTTAATGACACAAAGTTCAAGGTTTTACAGAGATAGAGTTGTAGTCACAATGAGTCACAATAGCATGCTGATCTTTTGCTGAAAATGTTGTCATCGTTTACTCACCCTCATGTCGTTCCAAACCTGTATGAGTTTCTTTCTTAGGCTAAACATAAAAAGATATTTTGAATAATGCTGGTAATGAAACTGTTGATGGTCCCCATAGTATTTCTTTCCCTACTATGTAAATCAATGGGGAATAACAACTGTTTGGTTCTTAAAAATTCTTCAAAATATCATCTTTTGTATTGAACAAAGTTATTATCTTTACATAAGCAACTTCTACAGGTTTGGAACGACATGAGGGTGAGTAAATGTTCAAATGAATCACAATGTTCAAAATGTTTTTTGGGTGAACTATTCCTTTAATATGGGTTAAAAATTATGTTTCATTTCAACCAAAAAGACACTGTTGCTTCAAGATTTTGATATAAGAACTGCAACAATTCACCTGCAAGATGAAAGACAAAAAGGGACCAACAAAGCTACCTGCAGAACAGACCTTTGTTATTTGAAGAAAGTTGCTGCCAATCAGATTGTGAATAAATGTAGGTTTTTGACCAATTTTTTTCATGTCAGTTGAAATATAGAACTCTGTAGACAATGGTAATCAAGGTTCGCAGTTCTTTATTTGTCAAATACATACAAACATACAATACAGGACTGCTTAAGTCAGGGCTTCCATAAATTAACAATCAGGATCATTTAAAGATCTAATGCAATTAGCCTCATGCTGAAGTAACAGTTACTTACCAGGTTTAACACAATTTGATACTATTTAAATCACATAGTAATGTCACTGACCATACTGATATAATAACGATAAGCTGATCTGGCACTGGGTGTCTTAAATGTCCTTTACTAACAGAATCTCACAAACAAAATGTTGAGCTGCTTAATGCATATAGAGAAACATTATATAAAGATAAAACCTCACCTACTGAGCGAATCACCAAGTAGGCTGTGTATAAAATCTCTCTACAGTCTTATTATCATATAAAAAGCATGGATCACTTGACACGTGTGTAATCTGCGGACTAGGCAGGTCTGGTCTCCTAATGTCAAGTCAGCATTAAGGTGTTCTCGAAATGTGCTGGATGAGCAAGTCATGAATATTTAACTCAATATGGTTATACAACAACAACTTAAATGTTCATATTCAGTGAGGCCACCAAACTTGACTTGATAAACTTGACAAAAAACAAAGTTCACTCAAATTACTAAAAAGTGCTGCACAATTTAATATTTTATATCATACATTTAGTTAAACATTCCTAATCTGAATGGTATTGCCTAAAAAAGATCTAATGACTCACAAGTGATAGACAGAATATATAAACTATGAAAGTACTGTATTTACAAGAATAATCTCTTCCAAAGATTAAAGGCTTCATTTTTTTTTCTGAAGTACATGAGATAAAACACTTCTAACCACAGGAAAAGCCACAAATTATGGTAAATCTAACCCTAGCCCAGTGTTCATACAGCAGACAATGCTGATATGAGAAAGTCTCCAGAAACTATGAACTCTGCCAAAACAAAG
Source organism: Barbus barbus (assembly GCF_936440315.1). Lineage (NCBI taxonomy): Eukaryota > Metazoa > Chordata > Actinopteri > Cypriniformes > Cyprinidae > Barbus > Barbus barbus. The sequence continues at coordinate 23,850,579 of NC_136735.1, read as the reverse complement.
AGGATGCAAGTGCAGTAGCATTTTATTACAAGAGTATCAAACCAGATAAGCACAACTTTCCTCCCTTTGGCAAACTTCTATCCATGTAAATCCATTGCAACGACCAGATATGCACAAAGTTGTTTGGTAAACAGTTAAGGGGGCTACAGTGTTAGGAATTATTGTATAAGGATGTCGTTTGCTGCTTCGGTGATGCACCGCTTTGACGGAAATAATCTGTTGTGTGATCGGTTTGAAACGAAGTGATTACTTTGCAATGCTCCAGTTAAGTTGATGGTAATGCTAAGATCCTATTAATAACCAGGCACGTCAAGGGGTTACATTCATGCACATGTGAAAGGCCAAACCATTTATTCAGCATCTCAACTCAGTGAGATCTCATTACTGAAATCAAATGAATTGTGATCAGAATTAAGTAGAACAAGGACCAAGTAAAAATACATCAAATTACTTAAAGAATCATTATGCATAATCACACTGCATACTTGGATATTCTGAATTATCATAAGCTATAAACCTTCCACCATCAGGTAGGGGTGGGAGCACATGTTTTATTGGATATGCAAGCTTGTATACAGGTTTTATAAATAGGTGTGGAGAATGTCTGCGCTCCGTCACAACATGATACAGGGTCTTGATCAATCTGGGAATCAGAGTCAAGTTTCCTGAGCTGAGCAACAAACTCAACATGGCTGCTGCAACTTCACTTGCTGTATTCAATGTATCCATGACAGATAATTCATTAGGCCAGTACTGAAACTATGATATTTAACAAAACGCAAAGTATCATAACTACAATGATGAAAATAGCACTCTGACATGACTGCAGTTATTGCATTCATAAGGGGCCTTAATCTTTTGAGGCAAAGAGATCTCAACAACACGCCTCTTGGATATTGTGAAGAAAATATAACAGCGAAATGATGCATTCTCCTAACCCAAGGGATAAGGCTAGAAAGGCCACTCCATGCATAGAAGAGAACTTGCATCCATAAAAACACTTGAGCACCTCTTATCTCTCTGGTGTCTGAGTATATGAAGGATTGTGTGTGACAGTGCATACACTAATTCAACCAAATCGACATTTCAACTGGACGACAACTGGATATTTCAATGACTGTGACAACAACTTTGAGGAACCTCAAAGCAACGATGCCATAAAGCAAATATGGATGAACCCAGTGATGATGACAAAGAAAACAACACTGTTCTGAGGAAGACATGGAGATAAAATCATGGGACTGAAATAGAGGAACCGATCAGAGGTCAGTTTGAAAGGATATGCTCAACCAGCTATGCAGCTGGCTACATGTGTTCAGTCGTCAGTGAGGCACATAGTGGGTATGCGATGCCTCCCAGAACCTCCGCTCCGGTGTCTGCTATAAATCTGTCTTTGCTTTTTCACTCAATTCAAAGAGCTGGCCAGAGAAATGCCCTCTCACACAATCAATCTAGAGGGCAATCTAGGCTGGACCACACAAGCAGTGGCACATGGCTTTATGGCCAAATTAAATGAACCATGTAGACAGCTGCGCCAGTTACACCGAGGCCATCTGACTGCTGCTGGACCACAGACAAGCCAAGTAGCCACGGGTAAGGAGGATAGGCTGGTGGAGAGGGGTTGAGGGAGTGAAAGGTGAGAAATGTTCCCAAAGAACTAGGAATGAAGACCAGGCATGGTGTTTAGCCAGGTTCTGGGCTTCGCTCCCAGTCTAGTACAATTTGTACTGCAAAAATACGAGTCTCATTCACTCAGGCACAGGTCAAGAGAACTGTATTTGGCAGGCATAAATGGGCAAGATTGATCCTACCATATGAAGACTTTCATTGTGCTGAACTATGAGGACTGCATGACTGCCCTGAAAGAATTTGCGGTTACAGTTCTTTGTTAGATGCCAGGATTCCTCAAATCCAACCTTGGAGCTCCAACGCTGATGTGTAAATGGGAAGCTTGTCATACCCTGGGTTGAAATATCTCTTAGTTTTGTTAATACAATGTAAGCCAAGTAACTGCTTGGTTACCAACATTTACATGGTAAATGTTACCAATTTTAATTTTGGTGTAAATTTGCCCCTCAACAAGAAGAATGCTTGATTAATGGGCTGACGACCATTACAACATCGAGTCAAAACAATTATTTTTTTTTAGGGCAGTTGAGGTTCTGTCAGGTCAGATAGGGGGGTATCCATGGAGGAACGCTGCTGCTTGACCTGCCATTCTAAGCGAACCAACTACCACCTCCTCTCAAGTTATCCTGATAACCAGACTCAGATTACAAGCTGTTAACAGCAACAATGTGCTGACAAAGCATATTTAGCACAAACATTCATTATTGCAGCGGTCTCGGATATTAAAACGCATGAGCGTTTTAAACCGAGCAGCCCCATCTTCAGTTACGGCCCCTGGCTCTTAGCAGATGCTGGGAGCTTGTGACACATTCCCGGGCCAGGAGAAAACCTCTCTCCCACACTGCCAGCTCTGCAAGAAATGGCAGCACCTCTTGGCAGCCTTGCAGCAGGTGGGAGATCTTCAAACGCATGGTAAAAGTTTCTGTCTGAGTTCAGCAGGTTTTTTTTCAAACTGTTGGAATACTGAGGGTGGCCCAAATTCAGCGTCAAAGGGCAACCTGTGAAACAATGTCAGAACTTCTTGGCGGCTTTGTTGCAGGGGTGGGTGTGCTGCTATCATGTGCCAGCTGGGTTGTACAGATTACACGGTGTACGCCACTTACCTTTAGCTTGACAAGAAGTTCAGCTCCTGTGTACCATCATGACTTCTAAATTTTTTCTATTGTACAAGCTACACATTCAAAATGATCTTGACAACGTGACATTAGCTGACATCCCGTCATGTCTGTTAGTGGGGGTCCAGCCTTGCCATATGGAGTATGCCGCAATACTGTTTGCCCAACACTTTCTGTTTGTCTGTCCAGCGCTGGAATGGGCCTGCTCAGAATAGCTTTGGGCAGATGCCTTCACAGTGCGTTATTTGGAGCTCAAGGGCAATGTAATCCCATCATCTTCCACCTATAGGAGCTGGCGCGGAGAGGCGGGAGGACACATCAGCTGACTGGATACTCAAACAGTGCTCATACACAAGAAGGTGAGAAAAGGTCACCTGGGTAAAACCATTTTCGTTTGATATAATGCCAAGACAGAATGGCAAGAGTTTCAATAAATGTGAAAACTATTTTTGCCCTTTTCAGAATTGTCCACAAAATCGAGAATGAGCCTTGGGCTGATCTTCTATACCCACAGTACAATGACAGAATGTTTACTTAAGAAGGCTAAGGTAATAAATGTGCTTCTGAAATCGCCGTTCTAAAATAGAGTTGGAGAATCTGATCCCTTTTAAAAAATCTGTTCAGATGGTTTAAGAAATGTAAATGAACAATTAATAAAAGGGATTTTATGATTCATTTGAATTACTGGGCAGCATGCTACATCCATAATATCATTCGAAAGACTGGTTCTGGCTCATCTGAAGGACATCACTGGACCCTTACTGGACCCCCTGCAGTTTGCCTACAGAGCAAACAGGTCTGTGGATGATGCAGTCAACATGGGACTGCACTTCATCCTGCAGCATCTGGACAGACCAGGGACTTATGTGAGGATCCTGTTTGTGGACTTCAGCTCTGCTTTTAACACCATTATCCCGGAAACCCTTCAAAATAAACTAACTCAGCTCTCCGTCCCCACCTCCGTCTGCCAGTGGATCAACAGCTTCCTGACAGACAGACAGCAGTTAGTAAAGCTTGGCAAATTCACATCCAGCACTCGAACCATCAGCACTGGAGCTCCTCAGGGCTGCGTACTCTCCCCACTGCTCTTCTCCCTCTACACCAACGACTGCACATCTAAAGACCCCTCTGTCAAGCTCCTGAAGTTCGCAGACGACACCACACTGATCGGCCTCATCCAGGACAGTGACGAGTCTGCTTACAGACAGGAGGTTAAGGAGCTGGCTGTCTGGTGCAGTCTCAACAACCTGGAGCTTAACACGCTCAAAACTGTGGAGATGATCGTGGACTTCAGGAGAAACCCCCCTGCTCTCGCCCAACTCACCATCATGAACAGCACTGTGACTGCAGTGGAGTCATTCAGATTCCTGGGCACCACCATCTCTCAGGACCTGAAGTGGGATATTCACATTGACTCCATTGTCAGGAAGGCCCAGCAGAGGTTGTACTTTCTTCGCCAGCTGAGGAAGTTCAACCTGCCACAGGACTTACTGAAACCGTTCTACTCTGCCATCATTGAATCCATCCTCTGCACCTCAATAACTGTCTGGTTCAGCTCAGCTACCAAATCTGACCTCAGAAGACTACGGAGGGTAGTCCGGACTGCTGAGCGAATCATTGGTACAACCCTCCCCACTCTCCAAGAACTGTACTCATCCAGAGTGAGCAAAAAGGCTGGTAAAATCACTCTGGACCCCTCACATCCAGCACACAACCTCTTTGAACTTTTACCATCTGGTCAACGCTACAGAGCTCTGTGCACCAGAACGACCAGACACAGGAACAGTTTCTTCCCTCAGTCAATACATCTCATGAACACTCAATAAATAAACGTAGAACACACAACTAATACATTATCCATTCACCACACTCACTTATTTTATTTTTATTTTCTCATTTCTAATTTGCACATACTTGGCCTGTACATACATAGTCGCCTATATTATATATTATATATTGTGTATTTTTTTTTTTTTTTTTGCTGCTTTGTACATTGGTTATTGGCTATTTCCTGTTATTTTGTTTTATTACCTGTGTCCTGTCCTGTTACTGTCTTTCTGTTGCACTGTGGAGCTTCTGTCACTATAACAAATTCCTTGTATGTGTAAACATACTTGGCCAATAAAGCTAATTCTGATTCTGATAAGGTAAATATTTGGTTTCATTATACAATACAACCCAGTAATCCCCCAAAACCATTACCAAACCATTCTCATTGATCAGTTACGTCTTTATGTTCTGCAGAAGAAGAAAAAAATAATTGAGTGTGGAAGCTAACCAAATGATAATTTCAGTTTCATAAGTTGTATTTAGAGGAAACTGATCTAAAATTCCCTCTAATCCATCCCTAAAAAAATGCTTTGTGTGCATACATTTAATTAGATGTATATAAAAAAAAAAATTAAAAAAAAGAAAAGAAAGAGACTACCCTCTTAAATGACTAGCTACAGACCTTTGTTAACAGCCTGTAGAGTAGCCAACTATCTAGTTTGCTTATGTTATTGAAATGAGTAACAGCTTAGTAAAGGCTGGCAACACAAAAAATTAATACTGTATGTGTAGGAAATATTATAATTTAAAGGCATCACTATAGATAGTCTGCAAGAGGCAACCGTAAGGATGGCTGTGTACATCTTATGGCATCAAAGTGTTGCAGTCCATTTTATAGAATCTTGAAAAAGGAAGGTTATAAAAAAGGTATGATATTTTCCAAATGACACGATATAGACTTCTATTTGTCTTTCGATCCAACAGAATTTACGATAAGACCTGTGTGAGCTTCACATTGCCCATACATGAATAAATGCACCATCTTGTCTCAATTTTAAAAAAAGCCCCCATGGTGAACTAACCTCAGTGCATAGAAACGCAAACACTTCAAAACAAATCAGAGTGCAGTGACGACCCTCAAAGCCAGAGCTTAAAAAAGCCTGTAGCACGTAACATTTACCACATTTAAATTTGTTTGTATGAGCTACAAGGGCTCTCGTGTGTATGAGATTGTTAGCACATGGCTCACTTTAAAAACACAGAAGGCCTTTTAGTTCTTGCACACTTTAGAACATCTTTAGGAAGACTTTTTAAAGACACTTTAAAGAGACTAAGTATATACCCTGCCACTCAAAATGTAAGATCCTTTTTTTTTTAAGTATAAGTTAATTAAATCAACTGCTTCATGCTGGAGTTAAACGCCAGAGCACCATGGATCGGCTAGAAGAAAATTCTCATTGAAAGATTTGTTATTTGCATTTATCTACTTTATTTTGCAATATATATGCAATATTTGCTGAAGAGAATTCACATGGCTTTAGAAGACTTGGGAGTCGTATGCCACTTGACTGACTTGAAATTTGAAAGTGGCACGAAGAGTCTTAAATTTTTCTTTAGCGTTCTTCTTTAGGGGGGAAAAGGTTTGGAATAATGTGATGTTCAGTAAATTATCATTTTTGGGTAAACTATCTCTTTAAGGAAACTGGCATAGTAAGACATACAGGCTAAAGGTAAGAGCTCAAGTAGCAAATGGCTCTTGATGGTGACCATGGCAGTGGCATAGCATTGATGGGCAGGACCGGATCATTTTACCCAAATGGCAAAGCAGAACCGGAATAGAAAAGCAATACGCACCCAAGTGCTCTGGCGTGAAAACTCAAGTTAATTTCCTGGGGGTCTTTTCAGAAACAGCTGACTTCTATACCAGGCCTGGGAAAATAGAAGGTTTTGTCCCCTCAGCATGTCTTCATTGGAAACTCCGTTGCCAGCTATTTACACCAGAGACTCTGAGATGGGGCAAGGGCTAAAAAAGTTGAACTGGAACCAGCTGCTCATTTGGAAAGGCATGGGGGACGCCTGTTTTGTGATGTTGAGGTTTACGGATCTATTTTTTGCTCGTCTATTCCTCCTTTCGGTTTGAGGGAATCCGCAGTCTCAAAGGAGGCCTGAGTTTACAAGGAAAGAAGGGACAACGTTAATTCTGAATGCCGCTTCTCAAGAACAAAGACAAGCCTGAAGAGGAATGTTCCCGGAAGTTAATCTTCTGGAAGGAACATGTGCACATTAGTGATACAGACCATTTTATTTGGCTTTCCCCCACGCTATCATTTGGTTGGTTCCTCAATCTCGAGAAGAAATTGGGCACTGAGCCCACAGTTACGGCAAATACTGCAGGGATTCCTTTTTTTGTACCATGGTGCTTTAGTAATAAATGACTTGGGTAAGACATGTTTCCACTGAACTTCCTAAAATATAAAAGCAGCTATACTAACGTTCAAAAGTCTGAGGTCAGTAGGATTTTTAAAAATGTTTTTAAATAAGTCTCTAATGCTCTAACCAAGGCCACACTTAAATCGGAAATCTAGTAAAAGCATAATATTGTGCAATGTGAAACGTTTTTAAATTATATTTTAATATATTTTTTAAATTGTGCTTTATTCCTATGATGGCAAAGCTGAATTTTCAGCAGCCATTAGTCAAATATTGAGCATCAAAGTTGAAAGTTTTCAAGTTGAAAACCATTATTCTGCTTGATTTCTTTTGAACGGAATGAACGGAAAGCTCAAAAGAACAATATTTAATTAAAATAAAAATCTTAACATTTGTCTTTTTAATATAATTTGTTATATTTAGTACTTTTTGCTAAACGAAAGTTAATTAAAAAAAAATATATATATTAAAAAAGTATTCATTAAAATTTACCCCAAACTTTGGAATGGTAGTATATTTTCACACACTCCCTCTCCATTTTTAAATCACACAACTAATCGCCTTCCTTCTTATAACTCTTCATTACTCAGATTCCAGATAAAGGTTGCTTAAGGTTGAGAGCGTTTGAAATAACGGCAATATTTGGAAGCTAAATACAAAAGCCAGCGACATCAGACACCTAAGACTACAATAGAGGCTGCCATAAATGGCAATGTCTATAAAAAGAAGTTTCTGAAAGTATGATTTAGTGACGAGGAAAATTTACTTCATTATCTTCAGCCAACCCACTTGAAGACACAAACATGTTTGTTTGCTGTACCCTAGCGTGCCCTTATTTTCCAATAAGTGAGACAGCTTCTTTTTTTTTTTTTTTTTTTACAAAATGGCTGGTACCGGAAGGTCATGAGTCAAAATTTAAGCCAGTTGGCGAGGTGCAACATTGCAGCGAGTTTGTCTATGAACAGTGCTGTCGTGCAGTGTCCTTCCGGCCTCTCCCGCTTTGACTATGCAGCACACGCGTCGCTGTATTATGGGATTGGTGGGACGTTACGAACACCAGAGAGCAGCTGCTTTCCTAGCAAATCAATACATTTTCTCTGGATCTGGGCAGGGTTAAAAATAGGAACTCACAGGCAAGTCTTTTTAAGGTCACCGGATGGGATCTTGCTGTGTTGACTAATGAAATCATGACAAATAAACTACGCAAGCATATATTTCTTTTTCTATCCTCATATGTGTTTTGGGTCAATGATCAGCTATTTGTTCCTTCAATTTAAAAAAAATAAATACAAATTTCAATATTGCAATGCGACTTCATTGAATAATACATGTCTAAAAATGTAGCATTAAAATGACAGCAATGCAGCAGAGTATGACATGCTCATAGACCGCTGCTATATTGAGTCTCCTGACTGTGCAGAGCAATTACTGCTATTGTTGGTTTAAGAACGACAGGGAGGCTGAAGGTTGAACAATGACTCACAATCCCAGCAGTTCCCGATGCATTTTAAACAGCACCAGAAAGCACTGATTCTATTCAAAATCCAAAAGCATTATAATAAGACTGAAATTTCCTTGGGAACAGTTACAAAATTACACATATACTGTATAAATCAAGGATGTCAAGCAAATATTCTTTTTCCTAGTAAAACATGGGTATAAACTGGCATTATTCCAGGTCTAAATGTTAAATGCAAAACGTTTCGTTTTGAAATCACCACAATTGAAATGCCCAGTGCAAACTCACATCAAGAGTGAAAATAAATATGTATTTCTGGCCAAGAATACATCGTCTACAATGCAAGTAAACATTTAGACTAGACAATATTCAACCATGCAGTGAAGTGAACTATTAATTTCCAGACCAAAGCAACTGCCGTTATACCAGGCATGCTGTAGGGCATAGTTGTGTTTAGATTACTGGGACTCACCCGTCTGCGACAGAAGGGCAGACTTTGAGCTATGATGTTGATGCTGAAGATCTTGAGGACTTTCTGGGGGGGTATAGGCTCCTTGGTGACATCCTTGGGGTCAGCCAGCTCCAGTGCCTGGCTCTCCGGGTGAGCCTGGGGAGCCTTCTCCTTGCCTGAGGACTTGGTCATCTTTCTCCTCGAGCTGGCTGACGAGAAACGGGGAATGGGGCAATGCCGCAGCATTGCCAACCCAGAGCTAGTAGGTCATATCCCAGTAGAGGCAAATTTGTGGGATTTGGTCAGTGACAGAATCACTGAATTTCTCTAGAAACCAACTCACTAGAATGTTTTAAGAGACACAACAGCTCTAAGTGTCCACACCAAGCTTGCTGCCCTGGATTGTGGCCCCTTTTAAAATATCAGAGGGTTTGATGTCATCAGTGAGTCTGTTGGGCCCAGCAGCAGCTGTCCTGTCCTGGACTACCCCCTCCTAAGCACATGAGCACAGGAATCTACTCCCCTAGCCCACCATGGAGCAATGTAGCCTCTGAGATTCACATCAGATATTGACATATTCCTTTACATCTCTACCTTTACAGTAAAACACCAAGTTTGATTAAATGAGACCTTACAATTGAATATGCACCTAGAAAACAAGGAGCTCACGGATTGCCAACAGTGTAAAATATCACATTATTAAATCAGTTTAAATCAGTATGCCTAATAAAGAGGAGAAAAGTATACAAGCTTAAACAGATCCCGTTTAAGAGTCACTTATTTAAAATTGACTGACAGAGGTGATGCTGTCTACTAACATATTAAAGGCTTGTAAACCAGTGTTTCCTAAAGGATTCTGCATTAAATCCACCCCTCATAACACAGTCATATAAACAAGTAGCCAGTAATAATAGGATTCAAGATTCATAATCCTCTAGCACACAAAACTTCACCACTGAAAGTAGTAACTTGCAGTTCAGTGAGTGAGTCAGATGTTGATTCTACTCGAGTTATTCAGTGAATGCATTCAGTGAAAGATTCATAAGACTGATAACTTCAGAGTAGGGTTGTAACGATATACCGGTATGACGGTCTATCGCGGTTTGAACGTACACTGTTATCATACCGTAAACATTTGCATATCTACGGTTTTAAAAAAAAATGATGAAAAAAAATATAATCTCACCCGCGCATATGCAATTTATTTCGGCTGCTTCACTCTGCTGAAATGACAGAGACAGAGATTGTCTCTTATCTCCATCCCCCACCGAAAAAAAGTTTAAATTTGCAGTATGGGAATACTTTGGATATAAAAAAAATAAAAAACACGAACATGGGGTTGTCCTTGAGGACGAATCCAATTAGCAAAATATGTGGACGCAAAGTGACTGCAAAAGCAGGCAACACATCCAACATGTTCGCTCATATTCGCAGACATCATTCCTCCGTACAGATAAAGGTATGTCGCGTTTATAACACGTTATAAGGCTGTATAATTTCCGTGATGCAGAGGGAATCCCGGTGCAGTCGTGAGCATGGGATTTACAGTATAACGTTAATGAGGTTGCCACTTAAAACGCGCAATCTGACGGATGGATAAAAAGTAGATGTGTGGCGCCGTTTTATCTACTACATACTGAAGTATGCATGCATGACACTAATGGTGTTTTCAGCGTCTACATAAACATGAACATCAGCAGAGGTGCTCTGAGAGAAAACCAGTTTTACAACCCGTCAAAATAAAAGTTCAATTTAACTTGAAGTCCTGACAGAAATAAATTAGCATTGTACAATGTACTTAAAAGTTATGACAACAATAATAATATTCTTTATAATAATTCACTTAAACATTATTTTTTAAGGAATATCATGTTTGTCCATGTTTTTACTTAGAATACCTCGGTTGTACAGCACTTTGCCAAAAATAAAAGTTGTTAAATTTTCATTTGATAACATTTTAAAACATTAATTAAAATGTTAAAGTGTGATATAGATATACACTCACCTAAAGGATTATTAGGAACACCTTACTAATACTGTGTTTGACCCCCTTTCGCCTTCAGAACTGCCTTAATTCTACGTGGCATTGATTCAACAAGGTGCTGAAAGCATTCTTTAGAAATGTTGGCCCATATTGATAGGATAGCATCTTGCAGTTGATGGAGATTTGTGGGATGCACATCCAGGGCACGAAGCTCATGTTCCACCACATCCCAAAGATGCTCTATTGGGTTGAGATCTGGTGACTGTGGGGGCCATTTTAGTACAGTGAACTCATTGTCTCATTGCCACAGCCATATCACCCTGCAGCTCAAGACCGGTTGCTCACTGAAGCTAAGCAGGGTTGAGCCTGGTCAGTACCTGGATGGGAGACCTCCTGGGAAAACTAGGTTGCTGTTGGAAGAGGTGTTAGTGAGGCCAGCAGGGGGTGCTCACCCTGCAGTCTGTGTGGGTCCTAACGCCCCGGTATAGTGATGGGGACACTATACTGTAAAAAGCACCGTCTTTCGGATGAGACGTTAAAACCGAGGAACTGACTCTCTGTGGTCATTAAAAATCCCATGGCACTTCTCGTAAAGAGTAGGGGTGTAACCCCGGTGTCCTGGCCAGATTCCCTCTACTGGCCCTTGTCTATCATGGCCTCCTAATAATCCCCATACACTTGATTGGCTCTATCTCTCTCTCCTCTCCACCTGTAGCTGGTGTGTGGTGAGCGCACTGGCGCCATTGTCCTGTGGCTGCCGTCGCATCATCCAAGTGGATGCTGCACACTGGTGGTGGTTGAGGAGAGACCCCCCCCACATAATTGTAAAGCGCTTTGGGTGTACAGCAATACACAATAAAGCGCTATATAAATGCATCATTCATTCATTCATTCATTCATTGTCATATTCAAGAAACCAATTTGAAATGATTCGAACTTTGTGACATGGTGCATTATCCTGCTGGAAGTAGCCATCAGAGGATGGGTACATGGTGGTCATAAAGGGATGGACATGGTCAGAAACAATGCTCAGGTAGGCCGTGGCATTTAAACGATGCCCAATTTGCACTAAGGGGCCTAAAGTGTGCCAAGAAAACATCCCCCACACCATTACACCACCACCACCAGCCTGCACAGTGGTAACAAGGCATGATGGATCCATGTTCTCATTCTGTTTATGCCAAATTCTGACTCTACCATCTGAATGTCTCAACAGAAATCGAAGCTCATCAGACCAGGCAACATTTTTCCAGTCTTCAACCGTCCAATTTTGGTGAGCTCGTGCAAATTGTAGCCTCTTTTTCCTATTTGTAGTGGAGATGAGTGGTACCCGGTGGGGTCTTCTGCTGTTGTAGCCCATCCGCCTAAAGGTTGTGCGTGTTGTGGCTTCACAAATGCTTTGCTGCATACCTCGGTTGTAACGAGTGGTTATTTCAGTCAAAGTTGCTCTTCTATCAGCTTGAATCAGTCGGCCCATTCTCCTCTGACCTCTAGCATCAACAAGGCATTTTCGCCCACAGGACTGCCGCATACTGGATGTTTTTCCCTTTTCACACCATTCTTTGTAAACCCTAGAAATGGTTGTTAGTGAAAATCCCAGTAACTGAGCAGATTGTGAAATACTCAGACCGGCCCGTCTGGCACCAACAACCATGCCACGCTCAAAATTGCTTAAAATCACCTTTCTTTCCCATTCTGACATTCAGTTTGGAGTTCAGGAGATTGTCTTGACCAGGACCACACCCCTAAATGCATTGAAGCAACTGCCATGTGATTGGTTGATTAGATAATTGCATTAATGCGAAATTGAACAGGTGTTCCTAATAATCCTTTAGGTGAGTGTACATAAGGCTTACGGCTTTATTTTTTTTATTTTTTTTCCTCAGAAGGGAGGCTTACTTTCATTAAAATTATTTCAAGTTTGTTGCAATAAAGGATTTGTTCACTCAAATAACTTGTTCTTATTCTTTTAAGAGTCATTGTTACTGATAAGAATTATTGTTTAATATATACCGCAAAATTTTCTGAGACGATTATCATACTGTGAAAATCTCATACCGTTACAACCCATTAACAGTCATTGGCTCATGCATCATTGCAATGTATGTATGTTTTAACCCACGATGACAACACATTGAAAATGCGACATCTTACTATTATTGTGATATAGCCTACAACCAGAATGTTTTAGATGTCTCTTAATGAAACACCTGATTCAACTCATCTTCTTAGAGTCTGGAGTTGAGAAACACTGACAAAGACAAATCACAAGTTTACATAGACTGCATCAGAAATCATTCTCTAAGTGCTTTTTTTTTTTTAACAAGTACTTTGTGACTATTAAAAAACTGTTCTACTGTATATAGTATGAATATAATGCAGACTTACTGTTTTCATTGTGCTGTTATAGTCATTTGACCAACAGCATCAGTTGCATGGCTTCATTGCCATTCACAATAGGGCTGTATACCTTGGAGAACCTGGCGATACGATACATACCTCGATACACAGGTCACGATTCGATACATACCTCGATACAGAGCTCTCTCGATACGATTTGATACAATGTGACACGATTCGATTCAATAAAAATACATGGGCCAGAGCCAATTAGTTAATGCTGAACACATTTACTCAACAAACAGAACTCTGCATTTTTCTTCAATTTATTGAAGACAAATGCATTATAACAAAGTGCATTTTGCTTAAATATTTGCAACTTTAAGTGCTCCGATTAATTGTACACAAATTGTATTAATCTGGAAATTACCACAAGTCAACATTTAACTTTCCAAGGGTACAGTCTGAGCTCACACAAGCACAAAATCTTCTTATTATTCTTAACTTCTTATTAAATCTTCTTATAATTCTTTTTTGTGACACCATGTACTGCCATAACATATTTCACTATGAAATCACTTAAATGCTACATCTTGCTTTAACATTTTCCATGAGTTTTTTTAAACTCGCGGGCGCCGCTGCGCCCCCTAATGGCTGGGCGGAGTATCGATACTAAGGGCTAGAATATCGATACTGTATCTTTTTTTATTATATCGGTATGTATCTAAGAATCGATATTTTGAGCACACCCCTAATTCACAACTCCTTTCCTGGGGCCTCACTTTCAAATCTTAAAGTAGCAAGTTATCCACTTTTTGCCTACTGTTTTACAAATCTACAGAATAATATACTGTATTTCGCTTATTATTAGTAGGTAAGTAGGCATATTCGGATGCAACCATAGACAAAGTTTTTTTTTTTTTTTTTGCAGTGTCACACTGGTGATCACACCACCACTGAAAACCGGTATAGGTAAAAACTGCTGTAAATTGTCACAGGACAACAAAACTACTTTGCTTTTTATACCGCAATGAATGCTACACAGTCAAGCCCACTTCATGGGTTCACTGGAGAAAAGAATATTTAGGTTTTGGGGTTTGAAAGTTTGAGTGCCAGTGAAAAAAAAATAAAAATGACATCAATATCTACATTTTAGGAGACCTAGGCCAAAATTGTAATAAATTCTTTATTACAATGTACATTTGTGGAATATAAAGTGGTCCTGTGATGCAGAGACACAGGGTTTATTAGAGTCAAGTTGACCCAAGAGGGCCGATCTCATTTTTAGCCCTGGCCTGGAAACCCAAAAGCTTCGGTCCTCTCACTTCATACAGACCCACATAAGCCTTGCCCTAATCTCATGGCGCACAACTATGCGCCGTATGTGCAGCGCTGAGCCTTGGCCTGTTAGCATGACTGGCACAAGGTAATTGCTGGGAATGCCAGAAATGCGAGGGATTTAACCCTGGCTCCTGCAGAATGTCAGGCACAGCCTTCTGTTAGGAGGAATCCTTTATTCTGCATGCCCGTCGCTTTTTTAAATATAGCCTCTCTAGGGCTGTTAGAGGAAGAAATTAGGGTCTGGAAAGGAAGAAAAGGGAATTTTCATTTAGGAGATCAAAAACAGATCAAACCACAACTTCACTCCAAGGAAAACAAGGGCTACTTCTGAGAAAATAAAACCCAACTCTATCAGAAGGTCACCTAAAAGGCTCCAAAAACTTAAACTTGATGTTACTGACACCACAGTATTTGATTTTGATTTTTATAGACGTTTTTCCTGAACGCGGAAATGACACCTGACTCTTAACCTGAAGGATGCTTTGCATTTCTAGTCTACAGTGTTTCTAGTGGAATTAGCGTATATTCTGAGCTAATGTTAAACCTATTAAAATGTTTTAAAAAAGCGCATGGCTCCATAGCATAATGACCGTCATTTGCCAGTGCCTCACTCCTCAAAGTTTAATGAGTGTGTAGATTAGACGAAGCTGCCAACGTTAGCTACATTAAAAACAGATGGGCACTATATGAATGGGTTGCTATGGAACAGAAGAGCATCCAATCGGAAGTCAGAATAGAATTCGTAATGCAAGAGCTCATCGTGTACTCAGGAAAAGGTCTATACAGTACATGAGTTGAACAATCATCCGAGACCAAATAATCACTTCAATTCTGCTGTATTTACCATACGAAGTAATTTATATTGCTACCTTTATGACAATGTTGGACCATAAAACTTCGGACTCAACTAACTTTCACTATACCAACAAAAACATTTGATACATTATAAATAATGGTCGACCGATATATATGCCGATATTTGGCATTTTTCAAATATCAGCATCGGCCAATCAGTTTTCCTGTTTGGCCGATGTGTTCAATGTGGGACTTTTATTTTGACGGCACTGAAAACAGCAGGGCCTGAGCACACAGTGCTCACATTCTCCCTCGTTCGCTGTTGTCCTTAATAGTTCTGTCTAATATGGATAGAAGTCTGTCTAATAATCAGATAGAACAGTTAAACAAAGGAATTTAAATGTATAGAAAAATTATGACGAAAGGCAAACATTATAATTAGTGCTGTCAATCGATTAAAAAAATTAACTAATTAATCACACATTTTTCTAAAATTAATCGTGATTAATCACGCTTAACCCCACCTAACATTCAAGTTTTTAAATAAACAATCTTCAAATGTACACTGTACAAACAACATAGAGACAGTATATTTTTTATATTTCTTTAATGGTATCTTTTTCATGATTGAAGGCCAGCATCACTGATATCAATACTACTGATGTCTCTATAAAAAAATGTTTTTGCCCCCTGAATATTTAACCATTGACTGTAGCCATTCAGCATTACAGTATAATTGAGAGCTATCAATTTTAACATTTATTAGACTTAACGTCTAATTTAAGTGAACTTAAAACAATCTTCACATGAACCCATTATAATAAATGACATATTTAGCTACCTGTGCCCTTCAGCAGAAATATACAGAAAATTAATACTTGCCAAACACTAAATTCTAAATTAAATATAGATGAACCCCTTAAAACTATAAAAGTTATTGATTTCCTCTTTTTTTCTTTTGTTCTTGGATTAATAGACATTATTTTAGATGAGGGAGACTCTGCTAGGACTGAGTGCTAGGGTGCCTCAGGACAGTTTTTAAAACCATTTCAGAGACATGTACTTAAATGTGACGCATATATAACATAGGCTATTGCATGCATGCACAGAGTTTAAGGCAGCTTTAATCGCCTTTTTGGTAACTTCATGCCTGAACTGACGGCATAACTACGACATTGCATGCACGTAGTTTCTTTCGCTGTATGATATGTAATGATATAGGCTACAGCGCGCACCGGCACCTTTGTGCGTGTATTTGAAGAGAGCGCGCTACGAGCACAGTATCTTTTACGCGCTTGTTTGACTCGCGTCTGGCGTGGAGGCGACGTATAGAGCACGTGTCTGAAACTTCTCCCGTTTGATGTGGTCATAAAGACATTCTGCATCTAAATAAACGCAATCCTTTGCAAGAAAAAAAGAGACAGAGGCAGCAGTTGCGAATGGGGTGGCCAACCCTAGCCCCGCCCCTGCGTTAATTGCATTAAATATTTTTAACGCGTTAATCTGAAAATAATTAATAGCATGCGTTAACGCGCTAATTTTGACACCACTACTTTCTTGTTTGCCGTCAGCACTCAGCAAATACGCATTTATATCATTTAAACAAATCTTTGAATTACTAATGAACATTTAATTTCACAAACCTTGCAAACTTAGTCGGATCCAGTTGAGAGTTCTTGTGAAGTGTGCATTTGTATCATGCATGATTGCGTGTTCTCTGCGTGACAGGTGGTCCGTGCGAACTGAATGCGGACAGGAGGAAACGCGCGATCAACTAATTTTAAACTCGTGATTTCAAATTATGCTGTCCTTTATGCATTTGCCCACTGTCATATTCATGCCATTTCCACTGTGTACTGTATGTAAAATGAGTGTTACCCTTGGCTTTATTTGAAAAAATACGATTCCCAATGCACACAAACTTCCCAGAAAACGGAGTGTCCTGTTTGTTAGTGTTTACTTCCTTTTTAATTATATTTTTATTAAATATTTATTTGTAAAAAAAAAAAACACTTTGTCATCTAAAGTATAAGTATGTTTAATTCACATATTTATTTTTTAATCCATTTTCAAATGATTTCAAATTTCTTAAATATCAATTAAAATAAATGAAATTATATCGGCTTTATATCAGCCAGCCTGCTTTCCAAGATGTCAGCATTGGCAGTCCAAAAACCAATGTTGGTCGACCACTAATTATAAATGACAATTTTCATTTTTCATATATTGCTTGAAGCAAATTAATGCTAGTCTTAGGCTTATTCACTGTATACCTACAGTGGGGACAGACAGACGCACATGCTCTGACACACTTTCACTAAAGTCACATGAAGCAAAGACATGAGGCATTTCTTAAGGTCACAGGGGTCATCATGAAAAGCAGACAGCACTCTTAAACAACCATGCAAAAACACCCAATTCTCCATACACTTACACAAAAGTACATCAACACACACAGAGCCTGTTTTCCTTAGGAAATCAACACAGCCAGGCAGGCAGTACTTCACAACACTTCACATGACGCCTGCACAGCACCATACTCATGACGGAGGCAAACACCGCTCCTTGACAATCTGACAAGTCCACCTTCACAATCATGTGCAAGAATTGGTAAAATGAATGAGATCTGTTGTAAACTCCACCATGATATGGGGTTAACACTCGCAGACAGAAAACAAAAAACACTTACATTATGAGGATATGCATACTGATTTGAATGGGATTTGGGTGACATTATAAAATAGATTTTTTTTATATTTTCATAGTTTAATTGGAGGCAAATAAAGTCCTTTTGTGGCAAGCTGCCCAGTTGCCTTCTACTCATAACTATAAAGTACTGAGACCAAAGAAACCATAGACATTCTTCTTCCTCTACTGCTCCAAAACAAAATAATAAAGTATCAGAGACTATTGTGTGTGAGAGCATGACACTACATACAGCATAACGATGTAGTGCTCACACACAAACCTGCAGTCGACTCATTTGAGAGTAAAACAACCAAATGAGCGATTACAATTTCTAATTCTCATGAATCATTAATGTTTGAGCTGCTTGAGGGAAAAAGTTCTCTTCACTAGGTTCTTTAGGGACAAAGCTTTATGACAATAGCACATTTAGTACAAAAGGCAATCCTCCGGTGAAGCTCTAAAACAAGAGATTTCCACGCGGATAGTTTGCAAGGGTATTTGAACACTAGTTCGTAAAACCGCTGTAAGTTTCGTCAAAGATCTAATAATAGTTCAAGCAGCATTTGCATAGCACACCATTCCGTCCACAGTTTTTAATAAGAGCAAAGCACAAAGTAGCTTAATATTTTCACAAAATATCCTCTTACAAAACTTCAAATAATAAAAAAAGTACAGCACTGATCTAAAAGCAATTCTCATTTATTCTCCGTTAAAAAAGGTTGGATTCAGTCTTAGAGTCTGTTCACATCTGCCAAAAATACTCAAATCAGATTTTTTTTTTCAAAATGTTAGGATTGGTACAATTTGGTACAACTATTGGTGATCCCGACTGTAACGTCACAGTTGGTGTTATGTTCTGATTTGCCTATTTTTCAGTGGTCTTTTGCATATACAAGATTCACAGACGGAGGAAACAATGGTGTTTGAGGCTCACGGTATGTCATTTCCATGTACAGAACTCTTATTATTCAACTATGCCAAGGTAAATACAGCTTTCCATTCTATGGCACCTTTAATGTTTTTGAAAGAAGTGTCTTGTGCTCACCAAGGCTGGATTTATTTGATCAAAGATATTGTGAAATACTATTATTTTAAACAACTGTAAATACATTTTAAAATGTAATTTACTCCTGTTATGGCAAAGCTGAATTTTTAATCTTCAGTGTCACATGAACCATCAGAAATCAATTTAATATGCTGATTTGATGCTCAAGTAACATTTCTTATTCTTATCAATGTTGTGCTGCTAATATTTTTGGGGAAACCATGATTTGGCATGTTAAAAATTTAATGTGAAATTCTCTTACTGTCAGGTTTGATCAACTTAATGTATCCTTGCTATTTATGTACTGCATCAAATGCATAACGTTGAGTAGTGTTCAGTTAAAGTGACAAAAACCACTGCAGTCACATTGCAGAAAAGAAAAGAAAATCCATATGTAAAAGTGGTCCATATTGGAACTGAAAATGTGATTTTTGCAGTTTAAAGACAGTATGACATTATCAAATATAAAATGGATAAAAACACAGATTCGGGCCACATTTCGCTGCATAGCCTAGAGCTCTGAAGTGTTGTGATGGAAATATTATATTAACCGAGAGGCCTGTGATTGTTACTGGTGTAGCTGCTAGACGTTGACATCTTATAACTTCTCCCAGAACAGCGGTGATAGAGCTTGTACATGTTATTATGGTAATCTTTGCTTGAAATACCTGATGTAGCCTCAGATAATCAAAGTGAAAATCAAATCAAAACTAGAGTCTTTGGCGGCCTCATGTGACAAATAGTGGAACTGCATGAAACTGAAAGATGAACATTTTGACTGAAAATTAATTCTTGTTCCAAATAACGGACTGGGATTTAAAAATGCCGTTACATTTCAGACACTGAATTCTCTTAGTTTGGTGGCAAACATTGTAAAATACTTGTTAAAACATGAGCCTGTCCTTGCATCATCTCTGATAGACAATCTGCCTCACCACTTTTTCCAAAAATGCAGCAGTTTTCGTCATTGCAACACCGTCCAGCCACTCTTCACCTGTTCATCATCTTACTTTTACACTCCAGTGAGTCTTTGAGCAGATGGATGGGCTGATAATGGGGGTTGCCAGGCAACGTTTTGAAGGGCTCCCATAAGAAAGTTCCACCTCACAGGAAACAGGCGAGAGGGAAGGCAGAGAGGAAGGAGTCATCTGCTCACCCAGACATTATGTCACATGAGTACTCCTGATGTCCTTACTTCTGTCTTGAGGTTAAGACTGGCATATAAATGTACTCAACCGCTACTGTTCAACACGTAAGCAGAACCATATTTTTGTGGGAAAAAAATATTTTGTTTTGGATTTTTTTCTCCATTTCTGTCACCGATGGTGTTTTGGTTCCTTGCCACTGTCACCTTTGGCTTGCTTCGTTGGGGACACTTATTTTTGGCAATACTATCGACTTGACTGCACAGACACTATTGGAAGATGACATCACTGAATCAACAATGAACTGACTTTAATTGAAAAACTGACTTCGCTATTGGCAAAATTTAATTTTGTTCGCACTATTGACACTTTTTCTGTTTAACACGGTTAAGCTGCTTTGACACAATCTGTATTGTATAAAACTATATAGAAAATTTGGTAAGGTTTAGCAAGACCAAAAATAAAATGATCTTAAAATTGGCTTAAGTAATTCAAACATTATTTAAATATTGGAGTAGGGCTGCAACAACTAATTGATAAAATCGATTATTATCGATTATGAAAATCATCGACAACGATTCTCATTATCGATTAATCGGGTCTGTCCACAGTGCACGTCCAACTTCAGCTGGTTAGTCAAATTACGGCACTGAATAATGCATTTCTATGGACAAAATGCATCTAAAAATAGTGGAGGAAACAGAATGAGATTCTGCCGGAGAAGCACGTGATCCAAGCTGCCCAAAACATGATAATTCTTTATTTTAAGCTTTAAGTTAATGCATAAGAGTAATGGCTTGCCCTGTCAGGCGCTTTGACAGATGCGTGTGCGTCCTCAGCGCAAAAACGTTCAGTTTACGGTCATATCCTTATCGATAAATGCCACAAATTCACGCGAGCATTTCCATTTTTGCATAAAGGTCCGTCCTGACAGTCTGTGTTAAGTTTAAAATACCGAATGAGCGCCGGCGCGGCGGGCGCGCGCACGCGCATCAGACGGACAGAACACAGTAGAGAGGGAGACAATTAATAGGCTTTTCAGCGCAAACATATCCATTGTGCTGAATTATCTGTTGTTGAAAGTTAAATTTAAGGTTTAAAATAAATTTAAATATTTTATGAGAGTAGGAACTTTAAAGGGATAACAGCGTGTAATTGTCTGTCTGAATATAAACATGAGACGCTCCATAACGGCCTTTTACAGGATAAAGAAATGACGAAGTGACTGTGATCAAAGTAGTTCCTGCAGAACATTACTCTTACCTGTTGGTTAACACTGAGTTTGTGTTTTTATTCGTCTTTATTATTATCTTTATTATTTTAATTTTTAATAGAGGTTTAAACTATATTCAATTTTTACAATGCTTAACAAATTTATGTAAGTTTTTTAACAATGTGTTTATGTAAGGTTTGTGCCACTGCTGCTCTAAAGTAACAGTATTGGTGATAACCAAAATCATTTTTCGGCTTTCTGTACTGGTTAGTACTCCAATATGTGTAAGCTCTTTAGTAACAGTAGTAGGCTATTTTTAATGCTATAATATCATTATTGCTGTTATCTATGAAAGAAAACCAGAGCACTTATTTTTTCTTGTATTTTTTATTTGAGTATTTTTTTTTCGCGATACCCAATTGCAGTCAAAAAGTACATAAACAATACCAGCAAGAATGCAAGCTGTTATGAGGCCATTTTTTATTATTATGTCTAATAAATCACAATAAAAATTTTAAATTTAAACAAATTTGACAAATTTCTAAATTTTTTATTATTTCATTATTACAAATTTCATATTTTTATTATGATAAGTGGTCTAATAAATTAAGCACTGTATGTTTTCATAGCATTCAGTTGTCACGTTTGTTTGAAGGACATTGGGCAGAATGTGGAATAGTGTTTTTTTTGGTCAATATTTTTTTAATCCGATTAATCGATTAATCGAAAGAATAATCGGCCAACTAATCGATTATCAAAATAATCGTTAGTTGCAGCCCTATATTGGAGTGAAATCTAATTGGGATATTTATTTTGCAAGATTAACCAATTTGGGCTTTTGCCTTATTACGGGAATGGGGTTAAATCACCATCTTTTGGTAAAAGAAAGATCACAATCCTGTATAAACAACCCTGGCACTGCACATAAAAAAGCTAAATACTCAAAAAAGACAGCAGAGTGCTGTAAATTATAGATGCATGAGGCTGTGGGTGTGTAAACCTCATGCCTTCAGTTCTATCTGGTGACTGACACTCAGATCCTTGAAGAAGAGTTTAGAGTACATGCATCAGTGTGAAAACAGCTCTACAGAAGTCAAATGATCAAAACTATAAATATGAATGATACCAACCTTTATCCAGAAGAATAAGATCTTCCCCATTGAGCACACAATGGCAGATCCACACAGCTCAGTATGCAGGAGAAATTCCTTCTCTCTCATTAGTGCACAAGAGACAACTGTGAAGAGCCTTCACGTGACCTCTGACTCAGCTTCACCCAACAGTTTCTCAGGACAGGTGTCCACTTACTGCCGTTTTTTTTTCTCGTTCTCTCTCGTACACAAACACGACACACCAAACATGCTGCAATAGTCAGCAAGTATACACATACATATATACATATATATAGGCTTTAATTGTATTTAAAAATACTATTTTATATATACACATGTCTTTACTAAATTTTACTTCTGGCAGTTCATCTAGCTTTTTTTAAAATGAACCAAAATAAATCATTTTCATGGTCATCAAGTATAATCTCGCCTGTGAGTTCTGGCTAATGTTCTGCTGATTCCTCAAACGCTATGCAAACACAAAATGTAATGTATAGATATATTTACATAAGACCTAAACTAATACAAAAATGTTTAAATTAAAAAGTACATTTGAAAACAGTATTACAATGAACCAAATCTAAAATGGTGAAACTTTAAGCAAGCATGAAACTCAAGTAATCTTTGTGTATATGAACATTTTAGCATGTGTTTGGAGCTCAGCACAGCAGCTTTCATGACACAATGTCTTAAACCCACAGCCCTCCAGTGACAATTCACAGCTCTTCACATGACGCCCGTACCACACGACATGCCAACGAGCCAAATTCAGTTTCCCTGACAGTGTGACAGTCCGCCTCCATGCGTGTGCAAGAACAGGTTAAATTAATGAGCCCTGTTCTCCAATCCATCATATCTGCTCAGTGAGTCATAAGACATGAGGACAGACATGAGGGTGAGTAAAGGACAATTTTCAGTTTTGGGTGAACGATCTCTAAGAAGAGATCTTTAAGAACACAGTTTTGCAACTTTGCCTTCTTTTTTTAAGGTTAGTAAAAGTGGCTCATCTCAAAGGATTTGTTCATGGCTTAGAACACTTTACTGAGGTTTTTTATTTAAATCTCAATGGGGCAAAATGAACTTTAAAAAATACTCCGAACCAAGACTTTTGAAAAAGTGAATGGAGTCAATTCTCTATTAGACTCATATTCAAGTATTTAGAAGTCATGGAACAGATCAACCATGAAAACACAACTTTTGACTTGTAACCTCTTGTATCTTGTAACCTCAAAACATGTCAAGCATTCAGTATTTAAACACAAGCATGGTAAATGGACCTTCATTTTTAATTTTGTGGTTGGTTACAGCACCAGAAAGCAATTTACATCACTGTCCACACTGACTTTCAGTCCAGGACAGTGCTCAATACTGAGAGAGGATTAGAGGGTGTTCACACAAGACGTCTTCTTCCTTTCAAACAGCCAGAGTAAAGGGATATAACTCAACAGAATTGACCACAGGGGTCTTGAGATGTGTTTTTAAGCACGTTTGAGAGCCATTTTTTACCTTGACACCATCTTAAAATTACAAAGTTCATATTGCAAAATGCCAAACCAACTGAAGCACAAGGCCAAAGAAATCAGTCTGATGCATGGATAAATAGGCTAACCATTACAAAATAAATAAATACATAACTATGGACAGTAGGGCTGGGCGATAAAACGATAACGATATGTATCGCGATAGACACGTGAACAATATCAATAAAAAATGTGTTCGATAAAACGTTCAATATTTTTTATTCTTCGTCGGAAGAAAACAAAGGCTGCGAAGCAAGTTTGGTTGCATTAACAAAGGCACTCGCTCTCTGGTAACCTAGCAACGTAGGGAGTGACACGCTAACAGCCAATCATGTAACAGTATCATGTTTGGTTGCGCCATATCGTTGTCTCGCGTCTAAGAGCGCACGCGCAAAAAAAAATTAAATAAATAAATAAATAAATAAAAAAAATAAAAGTGCGCACGCGCGGCTGAGAGTGCACGTCTGCAGCCAGACCCTATTGGCTGGTCTGCTGGATTCCTCTTCATAAGCAGAAAATGAGTGCCGCAGCGAGCGAGGAAATTGTAAATAAAAGAGAAAGTCAGCTCCCAGTATGGCAGTTTTTGGATATTATAAGTCTGACCGTAGTCAGACCAAATGTCGTCTGCAAATTATGCAAGACCGTCGTCCCCGCCAAGACTGGTAATACCACGAACTTGATGTACCACCTTAAAAAAAATATCAATAATTATCGATATCGACCGATATGAAACTGATATCGTGATACAGTTTTCAGCCATGTCGCCCAGCCCTAATGGACAGTCACGCCCAATTAACCTGAAAAAAAAATGACAAGCTCTAGCAGTTATGCTAGTGAACAAGTATAGACAAAGTATACACCCAAGCAGACATTATTATTCGGTTTTGGTGCACTATTAAAATAAAGATTAAAGGACCAGTATATACATATTGTACCGACTCGGATCAAAGCATCGGACACTAGCTTGATCTCACACTCTTAGGGTCACGCTACAAAAATACACTGCAGTAAGACCTGAGAGTGGTTCAGACAGAGCTGTGCCATATGACTGTGTGGTGTTGTGTCCCGAGAAAGGGCATATGTAATGAGACGTGCATATGAAACATTCAGAGCGCTCTTCCTGTGATGCAGCAGCTCCAGGCTCTGAGCCTGACAGATGGTGCCAGTCAGATGATCCCAGAGTGGGAAGTGCTTTCCTGCTCTCACCTGGGGATGAGGGGAAAGTGTGTGTGTTTGTGCTCCTTGGCATACCAAAAGTCTACCCGTTACTCTCATCACAGAGGAGGGTGGGGTAAGATTAGCCACTTTACACAAGATGTCCTCACAGAGAAATTAGGTAAAGCTAATACACCAAATTATACTGCAGGATGTCAAGAAAAAAACAAAAAACAAAAGGTAAGCTGTGTCATGTCAAGGGGTAAGATGAAACGAATTCAAATAAAAATATGACCATAAGAAGAAAAAAAAAAAATCATTCAATCATTGTGAATATTTTTCGGCACATTAATAGTTTCATAAATTAATCTAAAAAAATGTTTTGAATTTGAATGTGGCAAAACTATTTGCACTGGTATTTTTATTAAGTATTAATATGTGCTTGTACCCTACTAAGTGTATTACTTCAAATCATTTTAAAAGATATTAGCATTTATTGCATTTGGAGGCAAATTAATAAAATTAATGTAAATAGGAGAAAAAAATATATTAGCATTTATTGCATTTGGAGGCAAATTAATAAAATTAATGTAAATAGGAGAAAAAAATTCTCAAGTATCTGCATCAAATCAGAAACCTTAACTGCCCCAAAACCACTGTCCTAAGTCCAAATTCACATTACTAACAAAAGTGTACTGACAAAAACAGAAGAGTTTTAAAATGCGAATGAACATTTGGAAATTTTACACATTTAACAATAAATAACCCATTAATTGCAGTCATTTTCCCAAACCTGAATTCAAGGCCAAAGACTGCAGATCCGGCAATGACCGCAAATACAGGAAATCTAACATGACTTCCCCAGTGTGAATAACACAGTAAACACCATGTACACAGGTCAGGGGCCAGCGAGCGTTTCATGCCTCAGTAAACAAGTCTGAAACCAGGTCAAAAAGTGTATCTTTTGATGCTGCAATCAGTTTTTGAAATCAGAGAGTGATTAGGCCCACCTCCACTCCACTTGATGACAGCAGAGGCTTAACATCAACTCAGTTTCCAGACATAACATGTCCATTTCATCTTCCTTTCTTTGAAGACCATCTGTGATCCCACACAGGATGTTTACATACACTTGGATCTCTTCATGCGGTTGTCTGATGTGAATACAGTCTTCAAAGAACTGCACCGCCTTTAGCCCGGGTGTATTTTTTAAAGCCAGTCTATGCGACTGCTTATTGCATTGACAAGCTAACAAACATTTCTAGCTTAACGTCTCTCCTGAATATCAAACAGCTGCTGTACTCCCATTTGTTTGTCATCAGACGGCCGACGTAGAAGTTACACTGCAGGACTTTGACCTAAAATGACACTGCAAGAACTTCATAGGACAGCAGGATTCCAAGCCAATTAATCGGCTGTCGCCAAAACTCCCTAAATTAGTCTCAGATGGCAACAGCTTTAAAAAGAAAATGTGAGGAAAAGCAGCTTGTTTTTAGCCACACTTAAATTAAGTCGCATGTAACAGTGTCGCACATTTTAAAATCATCAATTTACTCTGATGATTCAAAGAATTTTCAGTGTATGTCCCAATTAAACCAACTTCTGAAAAATAAAACGGGGGTAAAATTGGGCTTTGTGGGGAGGTGGGTGAAAATATATAATTTCTAATTAGTTCGTGTTTAATTACAGATTTAATTTAAGGAATGCCTTCTGGGCATTTTCTTCCAGCTTGTTCATTTTTCAGAGTGTTTATACATGGCCTGATTCAATAGTCCGTTTGAATCCATAAAACCCATGGCTTAGGTTCAGCACAGATCTAAAGAGGCTCCTAATACGGGTCAACTTTCATCTCGGTCTTTGGATTTATGGAGAAATGACACTTCCTTTCTGATGGGAAACCTTGATGTTTCTGCAGCTTAATCTGTCACACAGTAATTTGGCAACAGAAGTTAATTACACCTTAGATATTACATAAAGCATGAACAACGACTGCAAGGGTACAAATAGCACTCATCTGATTTCTGCATAACCTTTTTTTATAAATCACAGAACAGCTAAATGAGGGAACCATAAACTTAGAGCAGATAGGAGTTTGCCAGGTGGAAATACACAAGAAAGGCCTTTTTGAATATGGAATTGCGCAATACTCCGTATACAGAAAAAAAGATAAATGTTTAGATAACTAATGTTTAAAATAAATGCAAAATAGTAAAGTGAAAAATTACAATAAAACTTGTCTTCAAAATATTATCTGGTTAGTAAATTGTTTTACCACTGTCAGGCATAATAAAGTGTTTAATTTTGGAGCCTATCTACTTCTGTCTCAGGTGCCAAACATTTTTAAACAATTTCCACACAGGTGCTCAGAAACATTTTCTAACCTGCTTTTGCGATATGGAAAATGCAAAGACAAGCTTTCACATTTTTTTTAATTAACTAAAGGGTGAAAAACAGTAACATGCACCTACCAAAACAAATCCTAGTACCTTTATACAGTGCGAGTTGGTTATGCAGATGACGCAATTAAGTTAAAGAAAGCCGATCATTTTTTTTCTTACTAGTTTTATAGTGTTTCACAGCAAAATTACTTTCATTAAAAACAAATGATTATTCAAATTGTTTTTTTGTTGTTCTTTTTGCATGTTAATCAAATGTGTTTAATCAAATGTGTGAATCTATTTTCACAACCAACTAGTTATGAATTTACACAGTACTTTAATTAGTAAAAAAAAGTCTTTACAATTCTTCAGTCTTTCGAAGTGACAAAATCCATCAGACAATCTGCTAGGAATCTTCAAAAATGTTACGAAACAGGAAAGGTACATTACAAGGAAACAGTTTTCTTGCTTAAAAGTTAAATAGCCAGGCTTCACCTTCTACCATTACATGTTTGTTTAAATGGAACTGCTTCACGTTCATTTCTTCAGTCCTGCTAAATCAACCTTGAGGTCAAGACTCTGACTTCAGGGACTGACGTCAGATGAGAAAGTTTTGCACTCTACTCCGTGTTTCAGTTCTTTATTCTGTTGTCTTACACAGCATGAGGGAATTCAATCATTACTGAGCTTAACACAAACACTATCAGTTACAGGATGCTGCTTTTGAATACAAATTTGGCATTAAAACCCACAGTTATTTCTATCACAGGCTTTTTAAGAGCCCAACATTAGCATACTATAGAAAGCTCAGAATGCATTATCCCAAACCAGAAAAAACAGGGTGGAACAACATTTCCTCAAGGAAAATATTTTCGAACGACCTTTAAAAAGGTTGAGCATTTCCTATTCACGTTCTTAATGAAATCTTGATACGCCAAGAGGATTAGGACACTAGCCACAGATGCGCTCTTTACCATTGAGTCTATAAGTCACACTAGACCAAAAGAGTTGGTTGGTTCATTTTTTTCCCCCAAAATTACTTCAAATGCCATTTTCAAAACGGACTGGTCAGTGGGGTTGACTAGTCAACAAATGGTTTGTGGGGACTCATTAAATAACAGCTGGACAGACCACAGTGAGTTAAAAAAAAAATGTAAGTTTTCAAACTACTTTCAACCTGTCAACATAATGCCATAACACTCAATGTAAGATGCTCAAAATCAAAAAGCATAAGCCAAAGACATACTTAAAATTAATATGAATTAAAAAATAAAGGCAGTCTATTATAACTGACAACTTAAATAGTTTTGTTCATCTAATGAGTAACAGGCAGTCTATTGAATTTAAAAATTCTCGTGAAGGCAACCAAAGATTGCTCAACATTTAGCAATGCAAGGAGATACAAACCTTATTTTATATACAAACCTGCTTGATTTTCAAAGCCAAATATGGGTTGACAGATTATCGGCCTGGCCGATTATCAAAGTCAATATTAAGCATTTTTATTATCAGTATCAGCCATTTTCAAAACAGATTTGCTGATAAAATATTTAAAAGCATTTAAAGAAATTTTTGTCAGAGCCCTTGTTATTCTTAATTTTGACATTCATTTTCATTTTTACAAGACATAAATCGGTTCGAAATATCGGTTATTGGTCTATTTAATCTGTAATAATCGGTATCAGCATTGTCCCTAAAAAACACACATCGGTCCAACCCTAAAGCCAAATAAATTATACGGGCATTATTAGCAACTTAAAGCTAGAGGCAAACATATTACCTTGATATATATGTAAATAAAATATTAATTTAAATAGTTTCAATGAGCAACATAATGTATACTGTAGCTCAAAACACAAAAATCAAACATGGTGATCAACAAATGTTAATTCAGTAAAAATGTGAACTCTGAACCATTAGACAGCATCCTAACAGGGACAGCAGCTTAAATTAAGCCAGTAATATGTGAAGTGATTCTCTTTTTTAAAATATAATTTAAAAAAAAATTAAGCTGCAATGCAGGTTGAAAACTTGCACAACACCGTATTTTTTTTACATTGTACTAAAATATTCTTTATATATTTGGTCATTTACCAGAAAAATATTTTTTAGAACTAAACATTTAAAAAAAAAAAAAAAAAAGTACTTACTAGTTGAAATATTTACTTATTTACATTGAGTTGTATAAAAAATTAAGCAAAACAATTAAGTCCAAAAAACAATTTCTAACCAAATATTTGCTAAATCTCAATTCTATCAAATTATTTTAATTATTATTACCACATTTTCTCTCCAAACAATTCTGTGGACCCCTAGCACCCTCTTGCGGACCCCGTTGGTGCTCAGAGACCAGTTTGAAAACCACTCTGCTACCAAGTAAAGCACAACACACTGTCAACAGGCTAATTAAAACCCCACAGTTAATTAAAAAAAAAATTCAATCTAAAACTTAAGATTAACTAATCAACCATCTTGACCACATCCCTACTAGTCAGGCAGCTCAATAGGTTTTGTGGTTTAAAAAAATAAATAAAAAAACATTCACATCCTTTTGAAAAGGCACACTCCACACATCACTGTTCTGTGAACCTCAGCCCTGCTGTGGCTGCCTCAATCAGATAAACACTGTGTTCTCATCCAAAACACACAGCGGCTTCAAAAGGAGGATGAGATGCTCTCCACACACAGATGTGATGAGATGTTCTCTGGAGATTCACTCACCAGTAACAGTGCGACCTTCTTCATACTCCGATTCCCCATGGCAGCTCAGAGAGATTCAGCTCAGTTACAAACAGAAATGGTAAAAGATTCGCAGGTCGTCTTCTGTCTGTGCGTTGACAAGTGTGTCGACATCATGAGGATGAGGAGGGTCTGTGCACTCTTGTATTCCCCCTCCCCTCGCTCTTCCATCACCGCTCATTTGTATTTCCTCTTTGCTCAAAAGTAGACCCAATCGCTCTCTTTTGATTCAAGCTGACCAATACACAACATTTGAAAGAAACTGCTTGTGTACACCACATGGCTTTCCAAAAAGCACACCTAGATTACTAGTGTGAATGTCTATGACCTCTGATGTTAATATTTAATGATCAACTACTGTGGCTGAAAAACCTAGGTCATATATTCAGAGACACAGATACATGTCTCCTGGGTTTAGAGGTCACTTCCGCCTGACCTCATAAACATCAAATGCATATCCATACAGATAAAGAATGTGATGGTATCTTCATACTCAAACTGTAAGCATATATGAACAACCAGTCCAGTTAAATAAAGCTCAAAAGCTTTCCATTTGAGGTCAATGACAAGTAATAACGGGCATCTTGCAGCATAACACAAGCCTGCTGTTTGAACCCTCAGACACGGACAGGCCCAGACCAGATCTGCAAACTCTTTCCACACAAAATCCCATGAAAATACACAATTTGTGTGCAGCAGATGATATTTGGAATGACATGAGTAAATTACAACATTTTTATTTTTAGGTAACCATTTCTTTAACTCCGGTTTCCTCAAAGAGAAGACTAATAATTTATTAAAATCATAAAAAGGTTAAATTAAAATAAATTAAAAGGGCTGCACAATTTTTTTTTTTTTTTTTTTTAAATATAAAACTGTAAATGCGATCAAAATAAAAGTCAATTAAAAAAAATAAAAATCAAAGAATGTCAGAAAAGAATGTCAGAACTATAGGAGAAATTGTTTTATATTAATCCAGATACTCCTGAACACATTCAATGCATGCCAATATTTTCCATATTATCAAACCAACCTTTATTTGAAAGAATATTCCTCGCAATAAGTCAGGTACGTAATGTCTGGGCTATGACACAGTTGTAGCTTTCCTTAATCACTGGATAAAATCAAGTCTCAAAAGATGACTGTGTATCTGATGTAAGAACAAAAATGGCCAGTAGAGGGAGACAAACACCATGACTGCACAAAGCCCATTAAGATTCTGCCCAGATAAGACACTTGTCACTACATTATACTTAATCAGAAGAATAATTCCATTTGGACTTTAAAAACCAGATGATAGTTAAATTCAGACGCTTACCTTATTCTTGCAGACAGAGGGTGAGCTTTGGTGTTGTCGTCCAGAGGACTGGTCCGTGTTATCATTAAGGTCTGACACACTGGTCCTGAGGGAGGGAGAGTGGAGGCCTTCCTCTCCTTCCTCCTCATCTTCAGCCTCCTCCTCCTCTTCCCTTCCACTCTCTTCTGAATGCTCAAACTCATCGCTATCCTGGTCCATTTCCTCCTCGCCATCCTCCTCATCCTCTGGCCGGTCGTCGTCTTCCTCTGAACGAAGTCCCACCCTGACCTGCCCTTCCCTTCCGGCGTTATTATTCTCCTCCTCCTCGTTCTCGTCCTCTTCCTCGCGATGCCGTCTATGCCGCCGACGCTGCTCCTGCTCCCACATCCACTGGGCGCCCTTCTCGGCTCCGTTCACCTCGCTCCTCCGTCCTTCCTCCACCGGCTCACCTCCGGAAGGCCATGGCTCCTCCTCTGCCTCCCTTGGCTGCTCTCGACCACCCTCTTCCTCCTCGGCCGGTTCTCTTCTCTGTTGTTGCGCCTCCTGCTCCTGCTCCTCCAGCACCCGATTCATGTGCTCCGCCTGGGGCTGAGGTGTGCGGCCGGAGGTGCTGTTACCTGCCCCCGCTGCCCCAGGCCTCTGCTGCTGGGTCGCCCTGCTGCCGCTGCCCCCCGACAGCAGATCCTGGTTCATTTCCAAAAGCCAGCTTGCTACCTCCTGCACCTTCGCTAGGCTGTCTGAGGAGGACAAAGACTTGGCATTCTGAAAGAGATGGAGACAGGAAATGGTTGAGAGGAGTATAGGTGGATAGTAGTAACAACAACAACAAAAAAGGCAATAAAAAGCATGTACATAGGCTGGTTGTATAAAAAAAGAAAATCATTCTCCTGTTTGCATTCAAAGTGTGCTGAAATTGGGTAACTTATTTTTTTCTTCATGCCTGTGAAATAAAACAATGGACATTTGCATCTAAGCTGGGAAAGACGCATTATAAGCATCCCTCAAATAATGGGCACCTCTCCTGCTTGGCAGCTGTTCATCTACACTAGGCTTGGCCTGGAAACCACAGCAACAGTATCACTTCAACACATGCAAACAAACATTTCATCGCTGCTGCCTGTTCTGTATAAGTTTCTGCTTTTACTGTTGCATTTCAATTCTACTGTTTTAACCAAAATTCTCTTTATTTTTAGCTAAATTCTAAAGACTAGATTCTAAAGCACATGAAAATAAAATAACACGTACCATTCAAAATACTGGAGTCAGGAGGTTTTATTTTTGTTTGTTTTAAAAAAAAAAAAAATTCAGCAAGGATACATTAAATTGAAAAGTGACAGACCACTAGATTTCTATTTCAAACAAATGCTGTTTTCAAAACTCTCTTCCCTTAAAAAAAACAAAATTGGCATTGTTTCCACAAAAATATTAATGAGCACAACCGTTTATAACATTAATAATAAGAAATGTTTCTTAATCACCAAATCAGAATATTAGAATCATTAGTCAAGGATCATACTGCTGAAAACTCAGCTTTGCCATTACAGGAACAAGTTACATTTTAAAATGTATAAAAATACGAAAAAATTATAAAATTTTAAATTGTGATATTACTGTTTTTACTGTACTTTTCATCAAATAATTGTTGCCTTGGTGAGCATAATTCAAAAACACTTAATCTTCTTAAAGACTTCAAACTTTTTTGCATTTCATCTCATATTCAAGCAGAACACGATTTGATATTCTATGTACAGTACAGCTATTTCAGACCAATCTCATTTCTCTGTTGGGAGCAAGATGTCTTGTGTAACACTGATTCACTATTCAACTGCAGCACTAGATTCACTATTCAAGTAGAATTCTGACAATTGAAACGCCAATGACTCTTACAATAGAACAAATACAGTCACTGACAACCACATCCAGCCAGCAGAGGGCATCACTGCCAAATAAGTGCAGTACATGAATAAGGGTTTAGCTTCCAGACACATACCACAGGTCTGCAGCAGGATGTACACAATAATATCATGCTACCGTGAGGATGCCCCACCAGTTAGAGTGGGATTTTGGCACATTAGCCCTGTACTGCAATGTCACTCTTAGGTGATGTAAAATATGATTTTTTGCTGATTTTCTTTTTTAGCACCATTTGGTTTTAAGAGTAGTGTAATTTCAGTAAGGCAAGTAAAAAATAAAATAAAAAGACCATGCCAGCAGGGAAAAATCCTTATTAAACCTTTAAATTAAACCTTGTGCTAACTTCAGAGACAGAAGCCAGTAAAAACGTTAGATAACAGCGTGAGTGAAAGCAGGGATGAGCCGTGTAATCCAATCAGGAGCGCGAGAGCACGTGCGTTTGATAGAGACCTGATTAAGATAATGGAGCACACAGATGGGCAGAGCTGGTAAGTGATTGCACAAATGTTGTTGTGTGAGCATAAAATGCACAAGAAAAATACACAAGAAATACAGCTACAAAATACTGCTACTTTTTGACAACACAACACCATGCAGAAGCTACCTGTAAATTGAAAGATGACGAATTAAATTCTCAGTGATTATTTTTGTAACAAGTTTGAACAAGTGGCTTGTTTCTAAAAGTAAAAACAAAAAAATGCAATTACTTTTGCTGTTAACAACTGTTCTGTTCACAGACATTTTAGTATTTTTGAGGAATACATTATTGGGAGGGGTATGCAATTCTTAAGGCCTGGATTCAGACTAAAGACGATAACTATAACTAGTTTTAATAATCATTTAAGTTAATAATTATTTCAACTCTAAAAAAAATCTAAATCTACACCTCAACTATAACAATTCATTGCAATAACTTTCAGAATGTTTTTTTTTCCAGCTGATGAACAATTAAAAAAAAATGACTGACTGCACTTTAAAGAGCTTGACCATTTAAAGTGATGATATACTGAACGATAACAGAACGCTGGACACTAATATAGTCATTGCTAACTTTATAGGCTAATTATTGTTCCAAGTGTAAACAAGCCGTAATTGCCCTCAGCTGTCTGTTGCCAAATTCTGAGAACTTCAGGTTTCAAAAATATACAAATCAGAAATTCTAAACAATTCGTTCAAAAAGTGTTGTCTTGTACATTTTTGATTGACTAAAATGAACAAGCTCAGAAGACATTCATTTAGGAATCTGACAATACCGTTTGCACTGATCAATCGGTCAAGTCAGACACTACTAAAAATCGCCATAAAATATTAGCAATAATGATTGTATACAGATAATCATGAATGACTTTTAATATAGCAACAACATGCTTTATGAGTCCAAATGCTGTAGTTACAGCATCTACCACCAGGGGCTAACAGAACCGCAATACCCTGCTAAACTTTATACCTCTTCTTTAACGCAAACATCCAGCAGTACTACCATAACATCATCTATCCATGCATTTACTCCTCTCCAAGGCCTGGATTAAGGTTTAATCACAGCAAATATATGAAGCCAGAGATCTCAGGGCAATTTATTTAAAACGGTTTAAAGCATCTGATTAGATGAGCTTTTTGATTACTGAACAGTTTCCTTTATAACACGGAAGATGAGAGCACAATCAGCCGAGATCCAATTGGAAAATTATATGGTGATGAACTTCAAATAGACATTTCAATTTCCCTTCCTATACAGAAGCTGAACAAGGTGAGCTCTATAAGAAAACCTGTGCAATCTCTGGAGATTAAACAACTTCAATTAGTTCATTAGCATGCTCAAAAACAATTACTTGGCAAAGAGTTCGATGCATCTCTCAATGCAAACACAAAGTGGCTGTGCCTGGTGAAGTGGGTCGTTTTGTTTCTGGAAGGTGCTGGACTGCCTGTTAGTATTCATGTCCTGCATGCTGGTCTATCTGTGCAACTGCATTAGACTCGGAACACAATTAGTGCTGTTAGACTGCACAACTGAACTAGTGTGTGATCAAGTGACAGTACTGCAATCTAACTGGCAACACGCACACACGATTACATTAAGCCTCATTTGCATTGAGGGCGAGACTGTTAAAGTGTATGAAAACTGCCTTAACAACAGTAATTTGGTTTAGTATGCTTCACAGATGCTGCTTGCATCTCATATCGCCATAGGTTTCTGCATTTTTGAGGACAGATGAGCAAGTCTATGTTCTGTAAAGTGGGGTACTGAAGGTCAGAAGTTCCAGATACATGTTTAATGACTAGTTGGAGTCTCAGTAAGAAATTATCAGAAAGTAGTTAAATTAAATTAAACCGCACTTAAATTAAAACTGAAGTTCATACACACTTGACTTGAACATACCTCCTCAGTTAAACATGTTTTGTAATGTATGGATTAATGTATGGATGTAATGTATGGATTAAAATTAAGTTGTTTTTTTTTTTTTTTTTGTGGGGAGCTTAAAGTCAAAAATAAAGAAAAAGAAAAGCATAATGTTTTTTTTGTTTTTTTAGCTGACGAACAAAAACACTGTTAGCCAATCAAAATCCATCTGAGCGGGGAGAGAGAGGAAAAAAGGAAATATAGCAGTACCACTGAATATCCTGAAAGTGTCATGGTTAATATGTCTATTAAAATATCAGATAATCAGACTTTGACAGCAGAAGGTAATTTAGATTATAAAATCCCATGTGGTGCAACTCCGCAAAAGCTTAATATTTATGATTTTCGAATTCACTGAGGGGAAAAAAAACACTTTAAAAATGCACGTAAACTTAAGAATTAAATAAGTAGGCTATTTACACACATGTATTCAACATCCAAGGAAAATTTGACCTTTTGATTAGATCATATGCCACATGACATTTTCTTTAAAAACAGTATAAAAGTTTATCAAAGCCATATGAAACCAACATGATCAAAGTTTTTACTCTTTTCTTTATTATTGACGCTCTCATTCCTCAAATCACTTGGGAAAACATCTGAATCATTCAGGCTGGGTATTTCACCACCACAAAATAACCCAAAGTGTCTGGTTTGAATTGAGCGGTAAGTGTACTCCAAGGGAACTAGAGAAACAGAGTTGAAGCAAACAAGTCTATCACAAATTCATCAAATTCTTGCATCAAAAGCCAATAAAATGGCTTCAAAATGAACCAAAAACCAACATGAATACGGCAGAGTTTATGCGATGACATAGGAAAAACTCCAGAAGGTTTATAATAGCATTGCTTTCCAGTCATGGGCTCTGATATGGAAAACTGGAAGCATTGCCTTAAAAAGAGAAGCATTTGGCTTGGCTCCCAGGAAATGCAGCCAGCCTGGCGTATAGCAAAGCACTCTGATAAGAGAGTGAGGTGCATCATTTCTTTAGTTATTACCACTGTGTACACTTCAGCAGCAGGTCATTTATCTACATCTAAAGGTGCTGAGAGGAAGGTGAAGCCAAAATGGGTTTTGGCACATCCTCTCACAGAGAACGTTAGCAATGGAGGTGAAGGGGAGGAGGAGAGAGTAGTGGTATTATTGGTTTTACGATGTCATTTCCTACAAAGCTGCCAGACTGTCATCTCCTCTTGGACACCTCAGTTACAGGAAACATTACAAACGAACAGGAAAAGGAAGAAAAGAGAGAATTATTTTTATTAACCTCAGTGGTACCTGGATGGGTCTTTATGATAAGAACCAAGCTAAATAAAGGGAAAACCCATCACCTGGTTTTGCAAACTACTCATTCATACAGAACTGCTCTAATACTTCTTGTTCCATTTGCAGCAGAATAAGACAAAATGGCCCATTTGGTAGATACGCAAGTACATAGATGAACAAAAATTTGCAAGTGCTGGAAAACAGATCTCCCGCTGAAAAAAAACCCTTCATTTAGTGCTTCTAATGGGTTGTAGTTTAGTTTTAGCAAGAATGGGAGATTTTAAGAGAAAAATGGTTTGTAGGAAAAGACAGTTTCTTGGACCGTGAGTGGCCAGGCAGAACTGGCTGAAGACTCTCCTCTCGTAAATAAGTTACTAAGACATCTAGACTATCCATCGACAGGCAACAAATCGCTATGAGCGTCACACTGGAAAACCTCAACAAGTCTCCATAATTAGCTTACACCGAAACCATACACCCTGGCATTAAAGAGATTTCTGTTCCAAGTTACTGTAGTATGTTTATTAAGAAGAGATGAAAAGGAGGAAGTAGGAAGGAATAGTTACAGAGTGAAATACGAGGCCGATCAATCATCCTATATTTATGTAATAACCATGTGTACATGGCTGATCAAGATTTTCCCTGAGTTCAGCTATGCATACTTCCCTAATATCGGTAGGGTGAAAAACTATTTTAGTGTTACAATTTTAGACATAAATCTACATAAAAAAATAAATAAAAGTAATCTTAAAAGTACCCAAATGACTTGGTGTGCAACCAATAGACACTTTACTCATGAGCCCACTGCAGAGGAGTTGTGAATGATAGTGAGGTGAGGCAACGCAACTGATGCTCTTAACCACATAATAATGACAACAAGTATGGTCATAACAGTATGCATTTCTGCCCTGCTTTCTAAATACTGCACTGCCACTGAAAACCACATATGGTTTGACTAGGTAGGTAGGGGGGAAAGGAAGCAGGAAAGTAGGAAGGGAAAAGGAAATATGAAAGAAATAAGAATGTAGTACAAGTAGGACAGAAAAATGGAGGAGGAAAGTGTAAAGTAAGAAGTAAACTGCAGGAAAGGGGAAGAGAAAGTAGAAAAGAAATCAGTCGGAATGCAGTAAGGACTGGGAAAGTGTGAAGTAGGAAATGGGAAGGAAGAGAACAGGGAAAAGGAATTAGAAAATAAGTAGGAAAAGCAGTAAGGAAGGAAAGACGAAGCACATAAGCAAAACTAAACAATGAGAAAAATTATTAATGAACCAAAAAGCAATGGTCAAACCTGTTCTTTCAGTTAATTAAACACCAGCTGTCATCATTAGTACTTAACTGACTTAAGCTGGTATTTCAGATGTCACCTTAATGCCACTGTTAGTGCCACTAGTTTGTTGTCTTTCGTCATTTCATTTACTTTGACTTGAACAGCTAAAAATTGTACAATCCAAA
This sequence comes from Barbus barbus, assembly GCF_936440315.1. Classification (NCBI taxonomy): domain Eukaryota; kingdom Metazoa; phylum Chordata; class Actinopteri; order Cypriniformes; family Cyprinidae; genus Barbus; species Barbus barbus. Next base: position 23,811,943 of record NC_136735.1, on the reverse strand, counting down.
AATCACAAGATTAATACCCAAGACCTTTTCACACATAAGTATGCTATTCTTTTGTCCATGTCTTCCAAAGGACAGAGACACGGACAGGTATAAACAGCTCTACTGTGGTAGAATGACTCACAGCCCTGAGGGGAATGTAGTCCTCATTCACAAAATAAGGACAAGGTCACAAGCTTCTGGCTAGCAAAATGTCTAGCTGCAGCAGTGATGTGACTGCTTGTAGGGTTTTAGTGACAACAGCTGAGTGAAATCAGAATGAACTGCTAGTGCATGTTTTCCATTAATGCAACACCATATCAGTTATTGGTCGACATCAGGGAATTTCTCTTTTTAAATTGATTTATTGTTGTCAGATGATTATGTATATAAACCATTGCATGGCAATTATTATAAGAGCAACTGATTCACAGCTCATCGACCCTAACATGAAAAGTCTTCATTATTTGCATTTAGGTCTCCATCAGATTTCAATATTGGTGTATCCTTAATGTTTTCTAAAGCTTTTCTCCTCTACCCGTCCAAGTCATTTTAGGTTTCCCGCGAGCAGTGATTTTACAGTCAGCAGAAAACCTCTGAGACACACAAAGAAAGCATTATTAAGAAGGTAGGACGCCATTCACAGCAACAAAGGAATTCAGTGCAAAAATAAATGTGTTTGTGTCCCACAGGCAATGTGTGCATATCATGTTCACCTCGGCTCAGACTGGTATCAAAAATGAGCTGCCAGCTCCTGAAAATTTTATTTGTAAATCATAAAAGATAAAGCGACAAGCTTCTTAGGATTAATCAGTAATTATTCAAAAATAGGTGTGAGTGTGGGGGGGAGGGTACCAATTAGGCCTATGTTTAAATAAATACGTTGGCATAAAGTGTTATTATTATTACCTCCTTTTCTGTCTAATAGTCAATAAATCTACATTAACTGGAGTAATAGCTGCAGATGCAGATATGCAGCGTCAAAAATGTTGTTTGAAAGCAGGTTTATTTAAATAAGCATCTTGATCATCATTAAAACCAGCTCCGTGACAGGCTTTTAGTTCACTTAAACGTTGCAAGTGTTGCTAAAAAGTTAGTGAATTAATTGTAAACGTATTAATCCAAATCAATTTCACTTGTTTAACCAAGCTGCTTTGTGGTCCTGTAGGGTATTCGGTGACATTGAGGCACCATATCACCATGTGACTGTCAATATTACTGTAAAATACACTCCACACTTCAGGATGTCAATGAGAACACAACAGGTTCGAGCTTGCGAAAAAAGACACTGTTTGACATCACATTTCATGTGTTTGTTTTATTTTTAGTAGTCAATTATTTTTCGCAGCCAATATTTTGGCACAGCCTCCCATGCCTCCTTCCAAAACTCCACTAATAATAAGCAATGAGCAGCAGATAAAAACTTGAGAGATTTGATGCAGTCCCTGAAGTGCTCCTGTGTCTCAGTGCTGGGTTTAAATCGCCAAATCAATTCTCTGTTCTGCTAAGACATGCACTCTAATGCAATGCACAATTCAAACTGACCCATACAACAACAAAAATATTAGCTGGCACTTACAAGGCAAGTTGAAGATACTCATTAAGTTAATAAAAATATTTAATCATACGTGCTTAAAATATTAATATTACCCAATACATCTGAAACATCCCAGACAGCCTTTAAGACCCACAATTGAACGTCCTCGCACATGTAAAGGATTTCTTTTTAAATGTCTGTTCAGCTGAGTGCAACATCAGATGTTCTGGTCTCACCTACATATAGCTTGTTAACTGGCTTGAGCATTCCTTTCCACATTTTAGCACAGGCAAAAAATAGACAGTAATATTGACTAAACGCTTATGCCAGTCACTTAGCCAAAAAGCCTGAATCTACAGCCAAGCCTTCTTTGCATTTAAGTGCTTAGGCAATATGTGCCCAGCCAGCAAGCATGTGCTATTGTGGATGTGCCTGTATGGCTTTGGCAGACCGTAGCACCAAGCTCTGACATCTCTGAACAAAAGACACAGATGTGCGGTTGAAGTACTGCTTAGGCCCACTCTATGCCGGCTCTGTCAGGATTGAAACACAAGCCTTAGTACTACTGATAATCCAGAGTACCTCTCCAACAGAACAGGCAGACAGCCAAGCAGACAGAAATCGGTTTCACAGAACATGCTGGAATTGGATCAACTCAATAGCTACAAGGATTTTCATAAAAGTATTTCACTTGGCATTCACTGATATCGAAGGAACTAAATGAGGGATAGATGGAGAGAACAAACTAGTGGGAGTCATGTGGTTGCAAAAATGTGCACCAGACTGCAAGTATCAAAGTCATTAAAGAATCCATCAAACTGAAATTGGAGTACTGTGGCTTTTAGCCCATGATAATGATTCAAGTCATCTAAATGTTAGTGTACTTCAAAAAGCTGATTAAAATCCACCGTTAGCAAATATTTAATTTACAGCACTTCTCTTCTGGGAAAACAGACCAAAAATATAACAGCCATGAGATTTGCATCCAATCAAACAGCATCTAGCTTTGTTTCCCAGAAGACTACATAAGAAGTGAATTGTGTCACCGTTTAGGTGTCCATTGATGAAATCTGCATGCTCATGAATAATCCTGAGTCATAAAATGCAGATGCAATGAAAATAAGAGATGTATTGTGCAGTGTAGAGAGTTTCATTGATTTAAACAGAACTTTGTGAGATTGTGACAAACTAAGATAAGTGACATCTTTTTAATGTCAAAAATGTCAAAATAGATCAAGGTTAGCACACCCTCACTAATTTCAGAAGCACCCTCAGTGATTCTTGAACTGGGGCTGTTCTGAACAACTCATGTCTGTCCACCAATCACAAGAGTGACACTGCTGTTAAATAAAGATGTAGAGTAAAGCTCAAACTGTTATTCTCTCAGTAGATTTCACCTTCAAAAACTCTGAATAGTCTTCCTAAAGACCTGAGGCATTAGAAATACATGGCTGAAGTTTAAATGTTGTGCCTGAGCGACTGAAAGAAAGTTTTAGTCTGTTCTTCACATTTCACAACAAACTGCTTTGTGAATTAATTCAAAACATACTGCCAGTTTTTTTAAATATATTTTGTTGAAAGATACATCAGTGCCAACCATTTTGTTCCCGGAGGCAGCACAGGAAAGGACATTTATTTTTAATCTTACGGTGTTTACAATAAACGTCAAAACAGCATTTAACACTATTAAGACACCAAACATTATTAAGTTTTGCCAATAAAATAAATACATACCTGGATCAGAAGCTTCAGTAGAAACAATTTTCTTGTGGGACACAATTTTTATGTGCGAGTTGAATATATTTTGCTATAGTTTGTTACGGTTGCTATTATTAATTGTTGTCTTAAGAAATTTGTCAACAGTAATTCGTATATAGATATTTGGTTATGTCTGTATTGCATTTGTAGTTGATTAATCTTAAATGACTTGAGCTTAAACATATACAGCTATAACATAAACATACTCCCAAAGGAGGGAGTGGAAATGGTGCACTAAAGTCAGGCAAACACAGCAGTGGAAGTTTACTACCGTTTCATAAAGTGAAAATTAGGAAAATTGAGATTTGTTTGCACCAAAAAGGTCCAATATTTGTTAAAAAAAAAAAAATAAATAAATAAATAATCACTAACTACAATTCATGACCGCTTTCAGAAGCATGGAAATTATTTGTACACAGGCTCAAAAGTAACACCCAAGAAACAGAAATTTGAGAAACCTATTTGAAATTTAGAAGACTTTAGTTCATCTTTGCAACACACACAAAAACATTTTTTATGAAACCTGGGAGAATTCTGTCCCTCCATTCAAAGTCCATTCCACCTAAATTTGACTCTTCAAAAAGTTTCAAGTCATTGTAAAACTATTCCATAATCAACTGGTTTAATCTCATCAATAACAAATCACCTTATACAATGAACAGATTTAAATCAAGCTTTTAGTCACATAGAAACATTAAGCAATATACATGCATAGACCATATTTGATGCATGTATGCACGCATGCATCAAATATGGTCAGCTTGAAGCTCAAATGTGATTGCTTGATGTGCATCACCGATGAGATTTGTTTTCGCAGGTCACGCAAGCATATTTGAGTTTGTTTATCATATTTGATGTGCTCTATTTGTGTACCAATATAGGGTCACAAATATTTCCAATTTCATTAAAGACGTCTTCATTTGTGTTTCGATAATGAGCGTACATTTTCTGGGTTTGGAACAAAAGGAGGGTGACAATTTTAATCTTTGGTTGAACTAACTTCATTTTTTAGGTGTTTTTTTTGTTTGTTTGGGGAGACAAAAGTGTCAAATCTTTCAAAAAAACAAAAGTGTTTTTGTGCGAGACACAGCATGCAAACTGATGTCAAATGACCTGACTTCAGACTGACAGACAAGTGACAATAAAAGCACAGTCGATTTAGCTATCAAATTTGCCTAGTGTCACAACGACAACATGGCTCAGAGCATGAATAAAACTTCCTGCCAGCAAGCAATTAGTTTTATCATGACGTTCTGTGTTAATATGCGATATTAAAGAGGATGCTAATCTATGTAATTATACTTTTTCAGCAGTCAAAGGGAGAAAATAGCAATAGCATTCAGCTTGGTAATCCTATAAATACGAGACGGTCTCCTTTTTGCCCTTGAGTCTATGTTTCTTTGAGGAAGGTATTAATCAATACCAGAGCTATGAAAGGATTCAGATCAGTTTGAAAAGAGGTAACCCAACCCTTCAAGACAGGGCTTACCCAGGATGAGGGAGCATCGTCTAACTCCGAGAGAGAAAACCACTACCTGTCTACATAGCAATCAGAAAGCCACAGAGAGGAAGGCAAATAGCATGAAAGTGAATAGTCCTCTCTGCCTTTCCTTTCCTTTTATGTGGTACCAAGGCTTAAAATATGCACACTACACTTCTAAAAAGTTACTTTAATAATAAATGTTGGATCAAATGTCTGAAAGTGGGAATAACACATTTTTCCCTGAAAAATTAAATGATTGTCCCTATTGTAGAAGAGAGACCAAATAACTCCGATGTCAAAACAAGTTAATCTTGCAATATCTACTCCATTTTCCATTTTCTCAAAATTGACAATTATATAAGAAAAGTTGCAAAAGCTTTTTTCCCTTCATAGCATTTTATCTCATTTGCTGGGGCATAAATATTTTCCCAAGATGCACCAGATCAATCTTGTGCAAAGTGAGCATCCCAGAGCTTTTTCAGAGCCGGCGCTTTTCAAGACTGGCAGTACTGCTCAAAAATCAAAACAGGCAATATTGTCTATAGGTCACATATGAGGGTCCATATGCCATCTCCATTGCGAGCAAATTGCTCTGTTCAAAACTCTCTTTAAAAGCAGCAAACGGAAATTCAGCTGCAGACAGCCTTTAACAGATGTCCATTAAGAATGCATGTCAGTTCAAAGACAGCTCTACGGTTGTCAAGGTAGCAAGACAGCCATTAAATCACCTGGTTCCATTACAAAATTAATTACTGCAGTGTGCTTGCATGGTCTCTCCAGTCCCTCTAATGGCCAAATAACAATGGAGACACTACTGCAAGGTCAATCCTGCTGTGCTGATCCAGATAAACTGAAATCTTCATCAAGAGACTGCTAACAGCTCCTTTCTCAGTGCTTCCACCATAAAAGTACATTGTTCTGAACAAATAGCTAATTAGAAATCTGTGATGTAACCCACAATTGGACCAACTGACCATGTTTTCTAAAACTTTTGGCCTTTTTGACCTTACTCTGGTTTGATTAATGAAAGCAAGGATGTAAATAAACATATGGGGTGTTCAGGCAGTGGACTTGTCTAAGGTCACCTCAAATTCTCTCACCATGTGTTTCCACTAGAATGTTTTTAGAATGACAAATTTATCACTGAAACTATCAACACCAAAGTACAGAATAAAACAACCCAATAAACAAACAAGCACATCTATCCTCAAAGCTTTGTTGATATCAAATATGACGTCTACCTTATCCTTAGCTTCTGAAACTAATCTACAACAAGACCGAAATCCAAAAACGTGTAGAAATCAAGTTCTTATAGCAAATTTCAAACATTTCCGCTACACCACTACAAATTTAGATTTTAGCTGGAGGTTACCTTGTGCTGAGGTGGGCAGCCAGTAGCCAGGCGCTGCAGGTGCTCAGAAGTGTGGCTGCAGGACAGCAGGTCTGAGCAACAAGCAGAGCGGCCAAGCCTCTTCATCAGCGATGAGATGATGCTGCAGCCACAGCCGCACATTGACTTGCTCATCAGAAACCAAAAAAACGTTGAATGAGAAGACTAATGACTCAAGCCCAAGTGAAAGAGAGGTTCTCAGCAATCAGCGGCCTCACTTTGAAGGAGCGTGCTGTCAGCTTAAGTGACAAACTAGGAGCAGAGTCACAAATGGTTGCGTCAAAAGAGCGATTTCCAGTTCCAGAAGAAAAACTGCCATGGAAAGTAAAGTTTTGTTAGAGCCAAGGATGTCACAGGTCCACAGACTCTCGCGTCAGGTGTTCCTGGGACATCTGAACAGTTAAGAAAACAACCCTGTGAAAGTTCACCCGAGGACACAGTTTTCCAGATCAAGTCTTCTACTCTTCAGCATTTAGTAGTTCAGGATGAAGAAGATACCTGTGTGGCTCCTGCAAGTGCTGGAAGCTTGGCCATGCCTGTAATGCAAAGTCTGAAGATGCAGCAAATCCTGCAGGTGGGTGATGATCATCAGATAGCTCCGGCACAGGTAGTCAGAGAGTATCTCTCTCAAACAGGCCAAGCTTACCCTCCCTGCACTTCCCTCAATTGCTTGTGATGAAGCTGCATCTCTTCCTTCTCTCTCCCACCCCCTCCCTCGCTCTGACACAGTCCGCTCTTCCGAGCATCTCGATGAACAGCAGCTCTGGAAGCCCCTCCCTCCATCTCTCCTCCTCACAATAATCTCGACAGCAGGACTGCCTCCAGTTACAAACCAGTGTCTGGATTTGTAGTTTAATACTGTTATAGTGCGTTCAGAATAACGCAGAACTACTTGTATTTCTACAGTATGCAGAATTTGTATTGTATTAGAAGATGTGCAGTATACCATAAAGCACCTTTGTGCAATGTTATATCTAACAATGCAATGTCCTCGTCTTTTCATTTTCTGTGTGACGAATAGACCAGAAGCTATAACAGATTGCATAACTTCTTTTATGATTCATTATTTGAGTGGACAGCCAAAAAATGTGTTTTAACAAAAATTGGATTAGACATAACAGCTACATTTATGTTCTGAACCAAACATGCAAAATGTGAAAATATAACAGAGTATACTATTTGAAATGCTTAGCATCAGTTTCAAAATCTATTTTTAAAAACAAATTAAAATATACGGTACATATTCCATGAAGTATTTTCATTCCACATATGGCCATACTTGTTATAATGCTAACCTTCCTAACAATCGTTTCTAAACCAAATTGCCAATAATGTATTTAGATCCCATGCCAAGCAAGTTCACTATTTTGTCACCTACTGTACGGGGATGCAAAAGAGTGGGTCGATCAAACATATAAGTGATGAATTCAATAAGAAATTACTTAAATTATAAATAAAATTATAGCAGAATGTCAAGTAAAGAGAGATCAGCATCAACATTTTGCTGGAGGCATGATTACTCAGTCTATTTGGAAAACTGGGGAAGAAATAACAGATAAAGGTGCAGACCGGCTGTGGGCAAAACTAAATAGAGGCAAGCCATCTTGAGCCCAAATGCATCATGACAGTCCGTCTCCATCCTAACCTTATCTCTCAAAGTGTTGAGCTCCCTCACCTAATCTCACACATCCAACCTGATTAGTGAACAGAGTGGGCTCCCTTGGGCCTTGTGGGAGATATGCAAATCGCCTGACTCATCAGCGAATAATATGACAGATGATAAAGAGATTCCACTGTAGGGATCACCCCATTGGCTGATGGAATGGAGGGGGGCGATATTGCAAGGAGCAGTTGTGTCTCAGAGGTGGGGAAAATATGAAGCTCCAGGCAGCCAGCCAGCAAACTAAAAATAGGCAAGTACTGTATAATCAGGATGAATCACATTTCATCGTAACCAATATCAAAAAGGGCGCTTGCCTTACAGGTATCCATGATGGGATCAAATAGTTAAGACCCTTCATAGTCAAACAGAACCAGTCCTATAAATGAACACAACAGCTGTATTTTGCAAAGTGACCCAACATAGTCTTGAACTCTAACTGCCACCTTAGACAAGTCTGTACTGGTTCTGTTGGAAAACGTGTTGAATCTAGATTTGATTTTTCAGTCCATGCCAGCTGCTTCCATGACAAGATGTGGTCACTGCAAGAGTCTTTCCACTCAGTATTCAGGAAGTCAGGTGCAATCAGCCAAGCGTGCAGAGGACATGCATGGACGTCCACGGCTCCACCAGCCTGGAAATGAACTGCAGTTATCGCTTCAAGGTGCAAACAACTTCAACAGTGCTCTTTTTCTTTTTTTTTTTTTAGAGAAAGCTGAGCGCTAATGGATTGGGGCGAATTAGTTGTCACTTTATTGCACTTATGAATAGGCCTTAAAATAGTTATCTTTCTTACCACCCATTTCCCTTCTTCCAAACACCCGCTAGACCCATTTACTCCACCAAAATGGGGTTCTGAAGTAAAACTCCTCACTGACAGAAACATGGGGCTTCACTATAAGAAGTCTTGACATTGTGATTCATTACACTCGGTGTATTCTCTGTGGAATCTTTAGCCCTGTTGCCAGAGAAAATAGACCAAATCAACAAAGGCCAGCAACGCAGACAGAAACTCATTCATTCTCCCAACCATGACACAATCAGAGATAAAACAAAAAGAGAAAAAAGTCTCAACAGTAGAGTTTCATCTGGCTGGCATAATGATATCAAAGGCATGCAGCATCCAGCACGATTTTTTATAGAACAATGCAATAATCTCAAGACAGTTGAAAAGCCTTAACCTCCTCTACAAAAACAGAGTGGTAACATTTTAAATTAGGAGAAAGCAATATTTAAAATATATGCTAAGGGTTTGATGAAAGTTAAGCTGTAACAACAGAATCTCCAACATGCTGTCAATTGCCACAGAAAATAATTTAGACTTCTAATGCCCTTAAATTGGAGGTCAACGTGGAAGAGGGATTTAAAAGCCAAAAAGTGCAGCTTACATTTTTGTTAAAGCATTTACAATAATTCTTCCATACAAAATTGTGTTATTTGAGCAGTTAAGATGTCTAAATTGTCCTTTAAGTGCTTTTTAAAAAGATTGATGTCGTGTTATACTTTACACTGCAATTCCTGTGGGTGGAATTTGCTCCGTGTAAACAGTTATGGCAAGTACCATTCTAGTACCCCTGAACGTACAGGTATTTCAAGCAAGTTTCTACATTTACTGTCTTTTACATGGTCATGACAAGTTGAAAAATTTAATACAGCCTTGCTCAAAGTTAGTCAGCAATTCTATTCTCATTTCGACATGATTACAACTCTGTAATGCCTGCTTCAAGGACTTTCTTTGTAAGTACATAAACGTTGTTGTTCTACAAACTGAAAGAACAATTTCAATTACTATCTGTATTTTCTAATTTGCTGCATGCCACAGATGGTTTACATGATGCACCCAACTACAAACATTCCTTTAAGACTTCCTGGAGGACTTTGAGTATCTAAAGAAGAGAGACTCAAACATGCTAGAAACAATAGTGGAACATCGATCAGTAAATTTGCGGTGATACCAAGTCACCGATACGGCAACACTAAGAATGGCCAATATGGATACCAATCACAATATTTAGCGTGTGAAGTCCTGACTGCTTGACAATGACTCATCTTTTAGTAGCTTGGGCTTGTTGTGCTTGGCGAGTGTTTATTATTTAGAGTAGTATGCAGTAAAAAAAATAAAAAATAAAATAAAATATTAATAATTAAAGATTGATCCTGAATTTAAGCCGGACTGGCTAATCACCAATTACAGTATTGAGAGAAATATTTGCCAATGAAAAATGGTTGATGGATCGATGCGCCTCTAAGAAAAAGGTGAAAATGGCAGAATTCCATCCATATGCAGGACTTCTCTAATCATTTAGGGTTGGTTGCACCAATGAGGATTAATCTTAAATCTAGATTAAATCAAGGTTTATGCAATAATTTGGTTGCACCAATCTTTAAATCTGGTTTAAAAATAAGCAGGTTCACATTTAAACCATCATTTAGATTTTTATTTTATTTTATTTTTTAAAAGATTGACACCCATTATAGAGTCTGGAATGTGGATCGGTCACCCATCTTGGTGCATCTCTATGTCCGACAAAAAAGTTAGGAAGAATATTTGTAGCATTTAACGGCAGTGGTGATGAGGTGAGCGTCAGTGATCGCTGCCGTGCCTCTCGTTTCTCTTAAAGAAAATTCACCATAAAAGGAGGTTAGAATTCTAATAATTTGTTAATCTGTGTATAAAATGATGCGGTGCAACAACTTGATTTTGAAATAAAAACCGGATCAACAAATCCTTGATTAGCTCTAAACTTTACTTAATTTAATCCTTGTTGGTGCAGCCTACCCTTAGCCTACGTAAACTCTGCCCTTGCAAGTTCATGTTCCTCTGCATTGACTTAAGTGCAACTTCCCAAATCTCGAAATCTAAATCAACAATTAATGCTTAGAAACAAAGTCCTTGCTCTGCATTTGTTCTTTAATAATCTGTTACACAATACAGAAGAAAAAGATCTGCTACCGTTTCAACAACTTAAAAAAAAAAAAAGACACTTTTATAGTTCCAGATTAACAGTTTAAAGATATGATGGCAAATCGTTTGTCTGCAGAAGGACTGAGAAAAGAGGTGAAAGATCATGCTGTGTTCTGTGTACATTATTTATGAATATTGCTTTTCACTGTGTCAGCTCCCTGCTTTCACATCGATCCGGTGAGATCCAAGGTCTGAGAGTGTGGATTTCACTGAGAGGCAGACAGAGAGGGACAGGAAGAGACATTCAGAGTACTCTATAAACAAGTAAAAAGAAAGGTGAAAGGGGTTCGATAACAGAATGGAATGTGACAGAAGAAAGGTAGTTGAAAAAGCAAATGGGGCACTAAAAAAAAGTGATCTACAGTAAATTAATATTTGAGTTTTACACTTTCTGGTGAAAATTTGTTAGGGTGTTCTGAGTTGTTGCTAGTTTGTTCTTTGACTCAAATCAAAAGTGCCCAACACAAACATGGCTTGTCCTCCCTTTATTGTAATGTAAAGCCCGATTCAGACGGCAATTGTTTTTCATATAGATGTCTGTAAAAATAAATTTACATATCACCTCAGTGATAAAACTCATGGATTCAGATGGCGATTTATTCACAGTGGAGGAGCAAGTTCTGTGATCCTGCGAACCAGAGAACGCGCTGCGCACGTGGCCAGTCACATGACTGTCTGCTGTAAATAAAATTCATTTTATTTACAAATGTATTATTATTGTGGAAAATGTATTTAAAAATACTTATGTAAAATGTGTTATTATTCCAAGCATATTTTATAATGTATAATCCTATTTATTATTTGATTTAAACCTCCTGTTTAAAAAGAAAATATGCGCTATAGTTGCATATAATTATACGCGATATATATCCGTTTATAATAGGCTACACATTTTAAAATTGTATTGCATACCTGCCGCTGCCATAATAAAGACCCATTTCGAATGTTTACCTGCTTTTCTTCTCTTTCTGCTCTCACAGTATTGTTCTTTTAAATACTTTCAAGCATTTCAGAAATAAATATGTATGCAAATTGCACTGAGGTACAACAGTTACTGTACGGTGTTCGGGAGTGTTCAAAAAGGGTTTAAATGCTGAATTTTAAATTGATTTCTTCTCCTAAACTCAGAGATGTGGATTCGGACGACAATTAAATTAGCACACGACCTTGGTGTTTGTCAAAAAACAGTAGGTAATTCGGCCGGGGATTTTTACGGAGGTGTTGAGAGAAAAATACCGGATTCGGATGGCAATTAAGTCACCAGCTACCCCCTGTATATGGTGAAAATCACTTTGAAACAATTAAACACGATGCATTAAGAGCCGGGGGTGAAAACTTTTGAACAGAATGAAGATGTCCAAATTTTTCTTATTTTGTAGAAATATATATTTTTTTCCATTTAGTTCTGCCCTTCGGAAGCAACAGAAGCTACTTGCATGTTTCCTGGAAGACAAATTAAGTACAAATCTTCAAATTCAAAAAGTTTTCACCCCCCGGCTCTTAATGCATCGTGTTTCCTTCTGGAGCATCAGTTAATGTTTGAACCTTTTTTTAATTGTTGTGTTTGAGTCCCTCAAACAAAACAACAGTTGTAGATCATCCAGGTAACCACACACAGTAGTAAGAACCAAGGGTTCCCAAACTTTTGAATGTGGTTATTTTAATAATATCAGCAATTTTTTTGTCTTGTGGACTAAATGTAAACATCTTTTATTGAAAATATCTTACTCAGGACAGTACTAAATAAAAAAAATAACATGCATTTTGTATGATCTCTCTTATTTTGTTAAAATTATTCACATTTTCACAGATTCTGCAAGGGGTTCCCAAACTTTTGCATGCCACTGTATGTGCAATTAATAACCATCCTTGGCAAAATAAATAAATAAAAATAATATTTGACTGCACCATTTATTTAGATATTCTTACAAAATCTTGCTACTAAAGCATTTGCTTATAGTTCCATATCAAGTCATAAGATGAAGGAACCAGACCGTTTTTTTCTAGTTCTTTGATAAAGTATTAGACCAAAAAGCTGTCAGGAGTAAAAATACAAAACAACAAAGGATCATTTAGCTAGAATCATCAGGAAACCCAGGCAGAAGATAGCAACTGCTCCCGAAACATTAAACCATTGTTTTACCTACACAACGTTCATTGTTCCAGGTGAGAGTTATCAATTTCCTGTAATCAGGAATGCAGTAGTGCCTGATATCCCACATTCAGGCTATTGGCGAACAAAAGCTGTAGGCCATCATGTGCAGAGGCAACTGGCCAGATAAAAGTTCTGTTGGATGATTTTACATTCACAGACAACCACTTCAAATGACCTTTAGACAAATATGGCTAGTGTGCTGAATATGAAGGAAAAAGTCTTTAATAAAACAGACACGCAAGGTCAATTTAAGACAGACACCCATTGATTTACAAATAACCTGGAGGGGTTTTTTAATAAATCCTGAATATCGATGTGAATTGAACACCACATCAGAGGAAAAGGCTGTACATGGACAAACTGACAGTTATTGGTATGCTGCAGGGTTAGTCTAAAATAGGTATAAGCCATGATCATTGACTAGCTGGCTGTTAAATGACTAGTTGAGCAAGACCTGCCTCTATAATGCCTATTGAGGTTAACTAACATAAGTCAGTGGTGCTAGTATGCACAGTAAATGGTGAAAATCAGACACGGTCACAATTTTTTGGACAATAAACTGTCAATGATACACAGTTTCAGAGCTAAATAGTTTTTTTCAAACTTAAAGGAGACCTATTATGCGTCTTTTTACAATATGTAATAAGTCTCAGGTATGCCCAGAATGTGTCTGAAGTTTCAGCTCAAAACACCCCACAGATAATTTATTAGATCATCAAACATCTGTTTGGTTTTTTGATTATCATCAGGGCTCCAGACAAAAAAATCGAGTAAGGAGCCATTGGCTCCTATAAAAGAAAAACTTAGGCGCCAAATTATTTTTTTAGGTGCCACAGAATAAAAGTGGTTTATTTTATTATTATCATTTTATTTTTCCCCCCTATTTTAACATTTCAATCATTTTGTCATGTGTTTATGTCTTATCTTTTCTAGGCTTTATCAGCATTTTAATCCATCTTGTAGATGATCAGGTCGACCGGGGGACTAAGGTTCACTTAAAGTGTGAATTAAATGTCTTTTACAACTTGAAATATACAGTCACAAAGAATTGTTCGTTACACAGAATCTGTACCAATATCATGGACCATAAGCATCACTTGGCAACTGAGAGCAGTGCAACCTATAAATGTTGTCACGTCTTTCACACATTCAGTCTGTTTTTCTTCATTAGTAAAATGCAATTTTATAGGAGGAGTTGAATCATGTACAACAGAATAAGTAAAAATATTAATATGCAACAGCGCATGAATATAGCAAAAGGCTCCTCTTTATAGTTATTTTTCTAGCTGACTGATGAGTTTATGGACACTGAGTGGTTATTCTGAGGTAAATGTATTACAATGCAATGTTTACAAGCTTTATACATTTCCTCAGTTTGAAACATGAGCTTTTACATAAAACATTTCAGTAAGTTGTACTATAGGCTTTCTTATTGCCTACCTTTTGATCATGTTCATTTCATACTATAGTAGTAAATCGAAATATATAATGGGTTCACTTGCTGCTTTAACTGAGGTGCTAAAGAGATCGCGCCTGAGCATTGAGTGCGATACTCTCCGCTCGCGCGATCCGGACGCATACGCGGACCGTGTGGACGCGGGGTACTGGTGTTTATATTATCACCTTTCAGGTCTCTCTCACTGCGTTCAGCAGACTGTGTGCGGCAGAGACGAGGACTGTTTGAAACTCTTTTCCAGTAAAACTTTGATGCGCATCGTCTTATGTAAGTTTAATACGTGAACATAACAAAAGATGTGAGCGCAAAACAATCGGGAAAAAAGTCCTTTCATGCAAATTATATATAGTCGCCAGTGGCGACCTCAGCAAAAACTTCACTCGCAAATTAATATTTTTGGTCGCAAATGCGACCATTTTAGTCGCAGTTTGGAGCCCTGATCATGTCTGGTTTTGATTATCATGTCTATCACACTGAAAACATGCGTTTTTAACCATATTAGTTTAAACTTCCGATACTCTGTTTTCTGAGCGCACACACAGCATGTGACAGCCTTTCATGTCTTATTGCAATTAAACTGTCAAATACGTGCAAGTTTGTTAAAAACACACGCGTTACAAAAACAGTCGGTTATATCTGTGAAGGTAAACAGCTGGAAAAGAAGTTGTACGTTTATATTACATCTGTGCGGCAGCAGTGTAATATACAGTAAATAAATCAATAAATCTACTGCTCTTTGGTCTTCTCTGAGGCTGGGACTCTAAATAGGGTTCTGTGCTGGTCAGTGCAGCCAAAGACAAAACAGTTAGCATGCTTTGCTCAAACTTTTGCCACGGCATTAGAACTGGTACACCGTTTTCGATTGCGGAAAAAAATTGCGGTGCCGTGGGTGGAAACTTGCAGATTAAGAGGCGGTAATATAAATAATAAGATCCCCTTTATATGTCTCACAAGTTTGCAGAGGAAGGCTTTTTCCACATTTTCTGGGTTGGTAGATGCGCCGAGGACCTTTATAGCACTTAAACATGGAAAAAGTCAGATTTTCATGATGTGTCATCTTTAAGAATATGCAAACATTGGAACTTAAACACCAAAAACAATATAAATGGCCTGAATAATTTTTTTAAAAACTATGAATGGGGTACATCAATATTAAAGTACTTTAAAATGATAGCAATGAATGATCATAAAAACAATGATTTAGTGACTGGGACAGCATGTTGTTATGAGAAGAGTGTATGCACAACAAAAGCTAAACATTCAGAATAGCACGTAACTCTGTTTATCATTTCAAGATTCGAAGCGAAAATAAACTAGTGCTGTCAAGCAATTAATCGCGATTATTCGCATCCAAAATGAAAGTTTTTGTTTACATAATATATGCGTGTATACTGTATTTATTATAAATACACACCCATACAGTATATATTTTGAAAATATTTACATGTATATACATTTATATTATTATATTATATATAAATATATAAACAAAATGCATATATATATATATACACATATACATATACATATATATATACACACACACACACATACACACATATATACACATATATACACACACACGTGTTTGTATTTATTTATACATAAATACAGTCCACACTCACATATTTTGTAAACAAAAACTTTTTTGTATGCGATTCATTGCGATTAATTGTTTGACAGCACTAGTTTATTTTAAATATATTTATCTATAATATATATTATATAAATTTAGACGCATGTAAATATTTTTAAAATATACTGTGTGTGTGTGTGTGTATTTATATATAGGCCTAAGAATTGTTCTGAAAAGAATATCATAGCTACAAAGAAATCCACTGATGCATTCCTTTATAACAATATGAGCCTCTAACCTTCTGTAATATGATTCCCCTTGATTAATTGCCTGTGCCAAAATTGCATGAATGGGTGGCTTCAGTCTAACAGTCAGCTGGTATTCTGGCTGGCATGAAATCACACCTGCTAATGCCAACATCAAAACGAGTGGTTTGCGGCGGCTCAACAGCAAGAGAGAGCCAAGAGCAGGGGGGATCATTACCTGCCATTTATTAGACTGACTGTGCCAATATGCTGCAGCCAATGTGAGTCATCTGAACACCTGCACAAACTGAGACACAATCTCATGCCTGTATGAAGATTCATGACCTGACACCTCTAACACAGCAAAATCATGCACTTTTAGAAGTGGCGATCACTCATACAAACTCATTTACATGCAAAACATGAAAATGATTCAGCGCTTCATAAAGTTTCACCCAAGTTTAAAAAGGTTCTTTCAAAGTTGAGCCAGCTTTTCCAATCCATGTCCAGGCCTGGGGAATAATACTGATTGCAATACTAATTGCATCCCTTCCATTAAAAAGTAGTGATACCGTCGAACGCAACGTTCGATATTCGCCTCTGCACATTAAGTTTGTTACAAATGGGCATTTCATTAACGTGTCCGCTGCTCTCTCATCTACGACTGCACACTGCCAGTTAATGAGGATTAAAGTTAAACAGGTTTACATTCAGGTCATTAGAAGGTTGATCGATTTCAGAGCATCACAGAGAGCAACAATGTTTCAGAATATTGGGAGGAAGGTAAAGTTAGGACAACAGCTTTAAGAAAGCAAGAAGGGTTTAAAAATAAAATTATATTGCCTTTAACTGTGGAGCCTGCTTGGAACTGTTTTCCCATATTTAAATCACTCCTCTTTATATTATATATATTGTTTCATTGTGAAAGTACAATAATCCACTTTTAAACTATGTCGTAGTCAAGAATGAATATAAGTGAAACGAGACAGTCAGGGTATTATATTATTATAGGTATTAAAACCTGCTCAAAATGCAACCTAATGCAATTTAGAACAAAAATACATTGACATTTAAGTTGTCATTTTCTCTTGAAACAAATTAATGTCTTTAAATGAATACCTGTATTCAGCAAAGATGCATTACATTTACACTTTTAGACTTGTTTATATGATTGCTAAAATTAAACTGTATTATTACCTGACTCTAATCTGCTACTTGCGACAAGGAATGCAGATTTTATATTATAATTAACATCATGATTTTCTGTAAAGCTACCCAGAAACTGTGTATTTTGATAAGTTCTAAACAAATTAAATTTGACATTCTAGGCTATTACAAAGAATCCTGAAAAATGAGTCACTGTTTTTGATGGAGTCTGTATGTTATGCAGAGTGAGAAACTGCATAACAGTGGTGACAAAAATAAGAAGCATGAGTACAGGGATAATAAGTATATGAAGAATTTTAATGCATTACCCTAAATATTAATATTACCTGTGCAGCACTCAGTCCTGATTGAGAACATGCACCTGAATATACCTGTATATACTGCCCTCTAGTGGGGCTGTGAACCAAGCACCGTGTAATCAGGGTAACAATGCCCTGCACAGGCACACCAGATCCAAATCATAGCTTCCCGTCACCACAACAGCCAGGCAGGGTGGGCTAACTGCTGTTCGCTAAGTGCATTTCCTGTTTTCAAGCAGCGTTTCCGAAACATGAATGAGAATACTGACCAGAGTAAAACTGGGCATGTTTCAATGGACTGGAGAGAGAAAAACTTAGTGAGCTAGAAAGCATTGTTGTGTATTTCTGGCTCTAAAAATACCCAACAAAAATGCTGCAGTCTCAGAACATACCTATGGTGCCTTAAAAGAATATTCCAGGGTCATAACCAATGTAGCATTTGTGGCATTATGCTGATTACCACAGAAATAAATATTTTATAGCACCACATTTTCATGAGCCGCTACTGCAGTCTTCAGTGTCACATGATCACTATATAATAATAATAATAATAATAATAATAATAATAATAATATGCATATTTGGTGCTCAAGAAACACTTCTTAAGGTTGAAAACAGCTGTGCTGCTTAGTATTTTTGTGGAAACTATGATACTTTCAGGATTCTTCGATGAATAGAACGTTTATAGCATTTATATGAAATATGGAACTTTTTGTAACATTCTTAAATGACTATACACTTTTTTTTTAGCATTGCGTTTTAGCATAATTCTATGTTCATAATAATTCTAATTTTGTAAGTGTAAAAAAAAGTGTAAAAATAAAAGCCAATTGAAAATATTAATAAGCACTGACACACTTTAAACGGCTTCATCAGTAAGATAATAGCATGGCCATAAAATTAAGAATTTTACATTAAAGATAAACTATATGAAGATGAATAGCCAAGTGTTTGGGGTTTACACCTCAGTTAAAGTCAAATTACATGGATCTTACATCACATTTACTGTAAAGAGCCTGAGAGATGAACGCATTCGAAAACCCTCGAAGACTTGACTGCTGTAAGCCAAATTGAGAACAAAAGATATAGACAAGTTGAAGTCAGAATGACTGGGACAACAACAGAACAGAAACAGTCTCATCCATGACCATGAGACTCATATGGCACTGACCCACAAATGGGTCAAAGCTGGACTTGCAAGTGAGGCGGTGTGGTGTAGTGGATAAGGTAAGGACACACCAAGCAGACTTCAAAGAATTAGTGACGACAGAAGTTGAACACACCGCTCAGACCACAGCCGACTACAAACTAACATGTGCGTTCTGTGCCTGCATGAAAGGAATTAACGGTCTATATCAGCAGCTATCAATATTCGTCATTCAAAAGGAAAAACCAAAGGATATGAGGTATACAGATATACAAAACGTAAAAAAAAGCAGCGCTTGTTTCCTATTTTGAATATTATGTTGATAACTATATATTTTAAGCAGCTCATGTTGCTATGAAATTATACGCATATTGGAATGCTTGGGTAAGACCATGTCTGAGCCACCTTCATTTACTTGCTCGTCTTCATCACTTTTGCTTTAATTCTAGTTCGCTAAACTGAACATTCAATCAGAGTTCTCACCAATGCCGATTCAACATGTTGAAGTGGGCAAAATGCCACCTATGTGAGCCCGACAAGAGCTGACATGTGGAATACACCAAAAAATTAGCCCAACAGACACTCGCCAACAGCCCAATGCTGTGTCCCGGGCCTTTAAAGTTCAGGCAGGGGTGACTAAAAATGGACAGTTGGACTGCAGCACGATGGAGTCCTGCAGAATAAATGGCTGCCATCAGTGGCCTCTCCTGTGAACCACAAAGGGAATGCTTGAATTATTAAAGATGAATGAATATAAGAACAGTCCAAATGAAAGGGAAACACTGCAGAGGTTCAGGGTTTGACCGTCACACTTGTGCGATGGAGATTCAGGTCATTGGAGGCTGGAATACACTACACGACTTTTAAAATCGGAACAGATTTTAAAATGGTAGGTATCGTACACTTAGTGATTTAATAAATAAATAGTCAAAGAGGATTATTTTGGCCATCATTCACTAAACTACTGAGGATCACACACACTACCAGACTTTAAAGTCTTTCCAATCACAACAAATACACAAAATCGTGTGCCTTGTTGCCAATTCGCATAGTATCAGTCCTAAATAGTATTCGACATTAGAATTAGTGTCTCAAAATGGTAGTTTGTTGGAATGAGTAACCCAAAGGTACCGGGATGATTTACTATTTCCGGTGGAAGATCGATGTGCAGCTAATATTGCCCACAACACATTGCACGTTGGACGAAGATTCTAAGCAAACTAAGCAAAAGAGCGGACCGTTAAAGACACAGTTATGACAAAACGGTACATCCCAAAGTTTGCCAGTACTATTCTGCTACATACTTAAAAGTATGTACTTTTTCTTCCAAAAAAAAAAAAAAGTATGTACTTTTAGGGCACAGTACAAGTAGGCCAATTGGGATTAGGGGTGTAACGACGATACACACCAATGCCACAGCTGTGTGTATGGCTTCATAGCATGGCACCAGCGATGCTAAAGAATAGTAGATTCACTTTTAATTATTAATAATAATAATAATAATAATAATAATAGCTCCGTCAGTTCATATTAAACAATGCATTAACAAATGAGACTTTAAAAATTGTTGCTTTGTAAAGTGTTACCAAAAAATCTATTGCCTTGAAATTTTATAAAATGATGCCTATGTAATGCAAACAAGTCATTGGACAATTTACATTACTTTGGCTACATAGGCCTATACAACATAACGTATATATAACGACTTACAGGCTAGCTGCACAAAATGCCTCGAATGCACAAGTGAATGTGTCTGCGCTGCTCTAAATGTCTAATTCCTGTTGACGCGTTCTTCACGCAACAATGTGCAGAAACACAGCAACTAAACTCTAAAAATTCACAGCAGTATTATAATAGTGTTCTTATTATAATGTTAAGTATATGACAGTCCCAGACATAGTCATTAATATTCTGTATTGTTTGTGCTGCTCGCTGAAGAGATATCAGCCGAAGCGCTTTAGCGTAACTCAACCAAATGCATCTTATACGAGAAATAATATATACACAACTTTACATTACAACATTACAACTTACAGTTCCACAAAAAGCCATGAGTGGCTACATAAGTGAACTTGACTGTGCTAGTCATGAAGATATAAAACTGTGGACGCTTTCTTTCATAACGTGCTGAACCATGGCATAAGTAACTCCGCCCCTTATGCCAGGGGGTAAGGGGTGGGGTAAGACAAAAGAATATCGCGCGATACGCATGAGTATCGCGGTTACGCATCATGTGTGGTGTATCACGGTTTTTCGGTTCGGTCCGGTTTGAATATCGTTACACCCCTAATTGGGATGCAGCAAAAGTGATCTAAAAACGGCTATAAAACTTGTGCAACTATAACTATAAAAACTATAAAATTGGGAAAAATCAGTAGTCATGTAGTGTAGCTGAAAAAATCATGTAGTGTAACTGAATGCAATTTGGATGGGTTTTGATGTGGATGCAAATGTTTCCATATGAAAAAAAAAAAAAAACAACAAAAAACTCACATTCCTTAATAAACCTATTTTTTATGTAAAATTGTGTTGTGATGCATTTTCCTTCAAAGACAGATTAGCCTATAGGTCTTTGAAGTTACGTGGTGTACAATGAATTCTGATCAGAGTCACCAGCAAATTACTCTGCATTTGGCACTTAGTTCCAGTTTTAGTTCCTAATTGAACAAATATATCATGCAGACTTTACCAGAAGAACAGTTTTAAATTTGAGAAGACTTCAGGAAGACTTCATAGAATTTCCTAGAAATGGTCAAAGAACAACTAAGACTTTTACAAACAGATATTTATCATCAGCATGCTGGGTATGTGATAACTTCCTAAAATATTAATGGTCCTTTATGAACAATATATGTATCAGCAAATGTATGCAAACACATTTCTAAGTAAACAGATAGTTAACACAGTTAAGCATACAATATGCCTGTGAATACAAATATTATCATGCAGCATATTAAATAGTGTTTTAATTTGTGATTTTTTTTTCTCATACACTATCAATTAGTATATAGTGAAGTTGACAAAACCATATTAACAAATGCACTTCACCTTCATAATGTGATGCATTTCTGAATTAAACAATATAAAGAGTGAAATAATGTTAGCAGTGTTGACAAAATTACCGACTACGATACCTTTCGGTACTGAAATTTTAAAAACGTCCATTTCCCGCTAAGATTTGAGCGCTATTGAGCAGGTTCTTAAACAGCGCTGATTGGTCATTGTGTTCACGCACTCAATATATACATCTGTGATTGGCTTCAATGATCATCGCTTCACGCTCTACACCGAGCACTTCATTGATCATTGAAGCCAAGCACAGATGTATCTGTTGAGCGCGTGAACACAATGACCAATCAACGCGGTTTAAGAATCTGCTCAACAGCGCTCAAATCTTAGCGAGAAATTAAAGTTTTTAAAATTTCAGTACGGAATGGTATCGCAGTCAGTACTTCTGACACTAAATGTTAGTGCGGTGGGGGTTTCATGCAGATTTGAGTTGCTTTATAGAGCTGCATGATTCTGGATAAATTGAGATCACGATTTCATGTTGCCTTTACGCACTGGATTAGACCATACTATGCGCCGGAATCCCTCAGAGACTCACACTCTTTTGTTCATTTGTGCTGCCTGCACATTTATACAATATTAAAAAAAATAAAAAAAATCACGCTTATCAAATCATACTGTGCAGCTCATACTGCATTCAGAGCGTATGTATAATTCATCACTGGTATATAACATTTCATATTAGGGGACCGTCAGCCTCTTTCTACCTCTGTCATTTCTCTTACAATTTAATCGCAGACTTTCCCTCAGCTCAACGAATCTTTTTAAAGGAAGGTATTATAAACAGCCCAGTGGCCTCTAGCAGTGCAGCGCTTTAAAAATTCATCAATGAAAGGGCTGCCCCCCTCTGCACCATATCGGTTTACCTTTAATTCACAAAAGCGTGACGAGACATACATTATTAACCAGTTGCTTGATCGGCCAAGCACACAACTCCCCCAAGCAAATGCAGAGACACAAAAACAAACATTGACCCTTGAATATGAAGCTGCCTGTCTCACAAAAATCCCTCTTTAGTGTATCAGGGCTGCACACTGAGGGTCTTGTGACTGACACTGAAGGGAAGTGTGAAAGTTCACTTCCTTGCTTCAACACCAAGGACAATGGGTGGCTGGGTGGGTCTCTCCTCCTGTCTTTCATCCTGTGAATGGTACAGCCATCCCATCCGGGAGAAGACAACAAATGGTGGTAAGTGTTCTGAATGGACTGCTCATCTCAAAAGCATTTGTAGCAACTGTGAAGGTACTATATCTAAAGCTTCAAAGCGGAAAATTGTAGATTGAGAAATTTATTTTTAGGGCAAGTAAAGAGAAAATTAAAACAAATAAATCAAAATTCTAATTAGATGTCAATCAGTAAATGAATCTAAACAAATCTTGGAAAACTTATCGGAAAGACTCAAGTCACTGGGATCAATCAGTTTCCACCAATATTTGCTGATGGAGTCTAATTACTGCCAAACTACCCATAATCTCAAACAAAACCAAAGTAGGATCAACAACAGCATGTCTGGTACACCATAAACAGAGAAAAATGGGAAAAAAGTGTGACCCTGAACCACAAAACCAGTCTTAAGTCACTGGGGTATATTTGTAGCAATAGCCAAAAATACATTGTATGGGTCAAAATTATTGATTTTTCTATTATGCCAAAAATCATTAGGATATTAAGTAAAGATCATGTTCCATGAAGATATTTTGTAAATTTCTTACCGTAAATATCAAATCTTCACTTTTGATTAGTAATATGCATTGCCAAGAACTTCATTTGGACAACTTTAAAGGCAATTTTCTCAATATTTAGATTTTTTTGCACCCTCATATTCCAAATTTTCAAACAGTTGCATCTCGGCCAAATATTGTCTGATCCTAACAAACCACATATCAATGGAAAGCTTATTTATTCAGCTTTGATGATGTATAAATCGCAATTTCGATAAATTGACACTTAAGACTGGTTTTGTGGTCCAGGGTCACATATATAGACTACAGTAGCGTTCTATTTTTACTTTTCTTCAGCAAGGATGCATTAAATAAATCAAAGGTGACAAAGACATATAGAAATAACTACTTTAAATATATTCTACTCTTCTGAGTCTTCGATTTATCAAACAATACAGAGAAAATATGCACCACAGTTTCCACAAAAATATTTAGTAGCATAACTGCTTTCAAAATTGACATAAGAAATGTTTGTTAAGAACCAAATCAACACTACAATCATTTCTAAAGAATTTTTGACACTGTAGGGTAGGAGTAATGACTCCTGTGTGACACAGGAGTAATGGCTGCTGAAAATTCAGTTTTGCCATCACCGTAATAAACTAGCCTACATCTTATATCAAAACAGAAAATAGATATTTTAAATTGCAATATTTCTAATATTACAGTTTTACTGTATTTTTGAACAAATTTCCTTCCTTTCGAATGGTAGTGAAGTTCTGAATCCAGGTTTTTCTTCAGTAACAGAAGATACTTCATTTACTTAAAAAGTAGTTACTTACGATTCACACGTCTGGCAGCTCAGAGTCTACAAATGTGGTTCTCCACCTCTGACTTCTGTGAATAAAGAGAAAAAAAGGCATTAAAGATCCTCTAATTTCCTCTTGTCATGAAGGATTGAGACCAAACCTCTTAATTTCATTCAAAATGCTGCAGAATAATGTGACACCTCATTTCTAGTACATATTTTGATTACTACCACTGAAGTCATGATGAAATGGAAACACCACCTTTTTTACGTTACTAATCTTATTGTGAAGGACCCATCCATCCTTTTTTTCCCCTTATTTTTCCCTCATAATCTGGTGACGTATGCCAGACTTCAATTATTTAGTCTGCTTAAACCCCAATCCTTCTTACCGATTGACTACAAACTCGCATTTACATCTGCCTACATCCAACTCAACTGATGGACAGAAACAAGTCCCTGCCCAGCATGTTTTTTTCTTGATTAACTTTTTCACTCATCACAATATTGAAGAAAAGATTCGTCACTGCATCCATTATAAATTGCAACTTTAACTTTCTGCGAGGAAGTGTTTGCATAAATTACAGCAGAGCCTTATGCATGTCATGTGGGAAAAGTTGAATGGTTGTGAACCCATGAAAGAAACATAAGAATACTGACAATTTCTGATAGCATTTTCCATGAACCACTTTTTCATATCCATACAATAAGACAAATTATATAAATGAAAAACTCCACTCCATAATTTCTTCATCTTACCAAACAATGCTAACACTATCTCTCATGAGACTGATGGTTAGCATAATATTAAATGCAAAGTTGCTGAACTGAATTAGTTTAGCATGCTGCATTTGGACAACGTAATATACGGTGCTTCTGTAGGGCAACCTCGAAGCTAGCATCACCCAACATAGGAATTCTGCTTTAGAATTATTGAAGAAAATATTTGAATCTTACACTGTTAATCATGACAGTCTTCACAAATGAACAACTCATGTCATTGAATGAAATGTCCAAATGCTTATGTTAAAGACCGACCTCAGTTCAATTATAAAAAAAAAAAAAATCTTTTGGCTTCTGGACAATGGCTGCACAAACATCAAAACATACATTCAGATTACATACACAGAAAATATGTATGACCTGAAATGCACTCCATGATGCTGTTCAACAACACAGTAGGCATGCCCATAGAGAACAGGGGCCACAGAGAGGAAACCAGCTCATATACACACCGTTCATTGTAACTTATACCACAAGAAATGTTTTCATACCCGAATTCCAACTTCTTTCACTCTGATCCCAGAGGTAACATGAGGACAGGCAACTTCCTGCTGGATTAATACACGACAAAGACAGTAGAGGACAAAAAAAAAAAAAAATCTAAAATAAAAACCACCTCTAACACTGCCAGACTAGATGACGCGTGACATTTACATGCACCTAGGGAAAATAAAAAATGCTCAAATTGAAATTACAACAATTTCCCAGGATTTTTCTCAAGAACCTTTTACAAAATCAACAACAGTGGGGTTGAAACAGCATTAGGAAAGAGTGATGAATATTAGATAAGACAACCCTTGGATAACAGTCTGCTTTTAGTATGAGTTCAGTACAGCTGCCATGGGTTTTCCTCTGTACTTGGAGTCAATTCTATATGCACCACATGAGTTCCCATGCCTGACAAGTTTGATATTTGAGTGGAATTTATGTTTCACAAGCAAATCTCTTATTTTTGCATGGTTCTAGTTCAGTTGAATTGCTAGTGTTCATAAAACACTAAACTCTAAAAAACACAAAAGGTATGTGAAATGGAGCCATAAACAGCGCTATATTTGAGGGAGGGAAAAAAAACTACTTATGGTAATTCAAAATAGTAACTAAAAACTAATTAAATCAATAAAAATGATAAATGACAAATTTACAGTTTAAAAAATTCAATCCCGTTAAATCTTCAAATCCCATTCAGTAAAAAGAAAGGCTTTCCGGTGTTCATGTACAAAGTTTTCCAACAGTGACAGTAGTTCTGGGCCTCTGCAGACAGATTAAATAAATAGTCAAACTCTATTCAAACTCCTGAACATAATAGCCAAAATAAGGCTGGAGATCTAGCACTGATTCCTATGATTAAGAACACGAGCTGGAAGAATACAAGAGCAAACATGCTCACATTATTCCACAGGAGAGAAAACAATGCTGACCAACATTTAAGCGAAAGGAAAAGCAGCATTGATGACGCTAAATGGTGCTTTAGGATAAAGTCTAAATGGAATAAAAATTGACCCATTTTCTTACATATTGCTAGTTTCACTGCAAATACGATACCAAATAATACACACTCAATTCCATATCAGGCTATACACACAGCAAAATCTTTGAGTAAGGCCAAGAGTGCAATAAATGTCACCAAAAAAAATGCCTGCTAGCCTTCAAAACCCTGACAACTGACACCAGCTGTGACAAATTTCAATTTGGCTGAAACGCTGTCACTTTCACGCAGAGAGAGACGTTTGCCAACACAAAATCAAAAAGCAAACAGAACCCTCAGTGATGACTCTGCACCCGTCTAATCTTGGGCCAGTGATGTAATGTTATGTTCCCATGCCCACTCAGAGACAAAAGGCAAAAGAGTGTCATGTTCCTTGAAAGCAGCCATGTAATGCACTTTCACACAACTACTAACAGACTGCAGTTTAACATGATAGTGTTGCTGCAAACTGAGGACCTATGCCATCCACACCATTGAGAGATTGTCTGTTGAGGAACCTCAGCAAAAACTCTGAAATCCTGGTACATGAGGTATTCGCGATATGGGCCAACGTGGTCTCCTGACAACCCCACATCAAAGTCATCTTGAGGATCAAATGGGGTCACAAAAGGCCAATATCTCACCTTGAATATAGAGGGACAGCTCTTAGACTAATCTCTAGTTGAACAACATTTCCCTAGCTGAATACAAACGCAGAGATTGTGTTTTGTATTTTCAACCTCATGGATCATAATATGAAAAAGATGAACAAATCAATGTATATCTACTAACTGCACTGGCACTGTAATCGGTCTTTCCCACCAATTTTTAATTAAGACATGAGCTCAAAAATGATTAAAATCACATTCTATACAAAGGCCGCACTGCTAGTGTATAGCAACTTGCTACTGTTTACACCATAAAATAAACAAATCCGAAATAAAAATAATTTTAAGTCAAAGAAGTTAAATAGCAAATAATTATTATTTGGGGGAGAACTAATGCATAAGTGAAATATTGGGACAAACGGTCGCTTTCAGTCATGTATGACGAAAATAAAAGCTAAAAAGTAAAAAAATATTGTGCCTCCAACACCAAAACAATAAATCACTCCCATTTCAAGTATTCTGAGCTATGCTAAAATTATATTAATAATCATTGTTAAATATCATTTTTGGCCAATTTTAAAAGTTAATATCTATTTCCATACTGTAAACAATGTTGGGATGCCCAAATTCAGTTGTAGTTGACAACTTTAGGTAAAGCAGCAAAATTACTAAATAATTACTAAATACTAAAACTAAATAATAAATAATTAAATTATCAGCCAATTGTCAGTTATGGACCAAAACTATATTATCTGTGCATCCCTATTTTCTACCAGTGAAATGCATGAAGGGCAGAGCATGGCCTGCACTCTTTTGTAAGTGTTTTCCAACATTTAAGGAGTAGGTCTCCCAAAAGTAACTTGAGAATGAATGTTCCGGAAATGTACAGATCTTCAAGGAATATGCCCAGCCAAAGTAATTCAGATGTGCAAGAGCAGCATTAAGTGCTACACAATCAATCACAATCTTGCCTCTCCAGCTAGGTTTCTCAATGAGAAAGCTACACTTGGTGTCTGGGTCAAGTACATTTGATACCGTACTTCTCTCCAGAGAAGAGTTTACACCTCTCTACCAAAAACCAAAAGAAACCCAGATGTGATGGCAGGAGCCAGGTCTCAAAGCATGTGTTTAAGTCAGTTTGAAGCGATTTCTTTGATTATATGGAATCAACTTCAAGACTCGACATGTTCAAGTGTAAATGTTGGTCGTGAAGGTTAAAGAAATATACAAGAGTTTATAAGAAAACTGGTTCACAAAAGGGCAAGTTCATGGAAACCTTTGTTATGTCTGTTCTTGCAGAGGTTTCCAGAACTGCCTCAATATCAGTTTCACACTCTCTATATCCAACTCCATTTAGTTCACATTCCTTTCACTCAAACAAACCCTTAGCAGGTAGTGTGAGTACAGCAGAGTGATGGGAAAAGGGTTGTCATAACAGAGTTCCTGTAAGGGTGTGAAATCTGTAGCCTTGGGTTTCTTCATCGGACATGTTC
The DNA here is from genome assembly GCF_936440315.1 of Barbus barbus. Lineage (NCBI taxonomy): Eukaryota > Metazoa > Chordata > Actinopteri > Cypriniformes > Cyprinidae > Barbus > Barbus barbus. Next base: position 23,783,242 of record NC_136735.1, on the reverse strand, counting down.
TCACAGTACCCTGTAAAGGGGAGGAGGGGGGTTTGGGGGATCTTTGCGGTCCTATATCAAGTGGATACTCAGGGTATGCATGGATGCAGAAAGTATTAAACAGGGCGTCAAGTCTTAATTGAGAATTTGACCCGATAAGCCATGTGGAGGGTTAGAGAAGCTAGTTATGAGTAGTCTGGCAAGCTTTAGTTGCAAAATAGTTTATTAAGAGGGCAAAATAACATTATATTCATGTATTAGAGCTAGGTTAATTTCTGTGATTAATGTTACATTTACATTTATTCATTTAGCAGATGCTTTTATCCAAAGCGACTTACAATTGGGGAATAAATACATCAAGTGATTCATCTTAAAGAGGCGAATAGACACAGGAAGTGCTCGTAATACCAAGTTTCAAGTATTGTTCAAATAAGTTCAAGCTAGACAGGGAAAGATTAAAGGTGTTTTTTTTAGGATGAAGTCAGATAGTGACGAAAGAGGTGTTTAACGTGTAAAAAATATTGTAAATGTTGTTACTCCATTCTTGTGGCTACTAATATACACATGCTAATTAACCAGCCAACATACCTAATAGCATAAATCACGACAAATAACAGAAAACTGGTTATTATTAAATACTGATTTATAATACTATAATATACTGAAATTAACTATACTATAATTTCACAGTTTTACTTACATATTTGTAAATCATACACAATTCACTGTAGCTATCTTCCATGATCCAAAGAAGTAAATTTTGCACAAAACTGGAATATCACAAAACATTTGCAAATAGAGCACCATTTCCATCTAACAAGTCAAAGAGAACAAAATCACCACTTCCTGATAATCTGGCACTAAATATCACTAAAGTAAAGTAGGAGAAGCCACTGAATATAATATTTTTCCTATATGATAAATTAGAACAAGCAGACGAAACACAAATGCAGGAATTGTGGATGCCTGCTGTTTGAGAATACGGTCCTGTAAGACAATTATACAAAAATATTTTGATGACAGACTTTGCTCTGGCATTTCAGAACGACCAAAACCCATCCAATCATGCAAAGTCTCATGAGTTTTTGGTTGTACATGGAATTTATTCGTGTTTCCATCATAGTTTATGCGCATTTTTGTACCGGATTAAAAAAAAATATCCTACTCAATTGTGCTCGCAAGTTTTTAATGCGCATTTTTAGAATTTGTGCATCTTGACGTTTCAAACCAGCATTTTTATGCGACATTCCAAAATGCACAGAAAAATAGGAGGGTGGAAACATGGCTTGTGACACTTGCAGCATCATATTCATATATGTTAACTGCTTTGATGGCATGATGAGAAATTCCTTATTTTTTGTCTCCCAGAATTAAAGCAATAAAAATAAAGTTATAAGTGAAAGCAGATATGGGCAATATGACCAAAACCACATCACTATAGAAGTCATTTTCAGTCACGATAATGACAAATATTTTTGCTGTTTAAATTCTGCTCATGAAGACATGCATTTTGATGCAAAGACGAACATAACCGTGTGTGTTTGACCATTTAAGTGCAATAAATGATCAGGATAAACTTTTGTAAAACTGCAACACATGCGTTTATGATGACGATAATTCAAAATGTGTACCAGCTGTCAAATTTCTAGAGTTTTGCCATGTCTACCAGCATATTGCTCACACCTGTGTGACAGATGTTTTCTTTATAGACAGTGTGGGTTGATTCAGTTAAACTAAATTAAAGTTAAAGTATATTACCAAAATATTATACATATATTACTTATTTCAAAAACAATTACCAGCCAATTTTACTTTGTTTCTAAAGTGTTAATTTTGGACCAACTCAAATTAACTTTAAACTATTTAGTTTGGCTTGAATTTCGGCTTGAATAATGAATTTCATATTAATCAAAAATGAGTCTGGGCTAATGGTTAGCAATTGTATAACTATCAGAAGAATCAAAGAGTTAAAGGTTGCAGGTATGTTGAATTAAGACAGTGGGCATCTTGAGACCACACAGATCAAAAGCATGTCTTCTACAGAAAAAAAAAAAAAAGTGAAGCAAACTATTTAGCTGTAGACACAGAACAAGAACCCAGCTCTTTCTGAAACAAGAAATCAAAACACCAACACAACCAAAATTTTGTTTAAAACTCAGTTAAAGAGTGGACGAAGACAAACTGCACTTACAAGCACTAGTGCTTTTTAATTACACAAGAAAAGGGCAAGTATTAGTGTGATACATGAAACAAAAAAGAAAAGCAAATTCCTTTACAATAATTTTAAAGTCACACAATACCATCTGTCTGACAAGGTGTCACTTGTTCTCGGATCAGAAGCACAGGAGGAGTGTTGGCACGGCTGCACCTGGAAGTGAATCAGGAGGAGCGAGAAGAGAAAAGCATTCATAAATCATAGCAGGAATGCACTCTCGTTTCCTCCGCCCGTCCTGCTGCTCTTCACAGAGGTGTTGTTGCTGTGGTTCAAGGCATCCGGGACATGTTTTTCTCATAAGACTGTTGGGTTGGGGTTGGGTGGGGTACCTGATCTGAAATCAGCACAGTAGACGTACTTTCATTAGGAGCAGGCTAAACTTGACAGTCTGTGTAATGCTATAAAGTCAAGCAATGTGGCCCATGGTACAGATCCAGCGCATAGATCCACGGCTAAACTCAGGTTACAGCGCGTTCAGGTTCAGATAGCGACGGGCTGGGCCAGTGAGCGTCTACTCCAGTTACAGAGAAAAAATGTAGAACAAAGTGAGAGACACAAAAGAGGGAGGGAGGAATTCCAAAGATGATACAACTTCTCCCTTGTGGTGAAACTCTAATAATATAATCCATCATAATTCAATGTACATGATTCTATGTAATCCACAGCATCACTCTGTGTATCAACAATAGAAACATCAGTCTTTCCTCATGAGGTTTGTTGAACAGGTAACTAACTCCATGTCGCAATTATTAATAAATGAACAGAATAAGGCCAGGATTTTGTCTGATTTTCACTCGTTCACATAGTAGGAGAATCAGCTGGAGTTTGTGCACAATCCCAATGCCACGAACAACCGCTCTGTCCATTGAGTCCACCCAGGTACCCACAGAGATTTCATTGGCTAAAAGAACTTGACAGGTCCTCTGTGTAGTGCCTGGTTAGAAATCACACACACACACACACTGATTTCATGCTTTCCCTAACAACTCAAAAAGGGACAACATTCAAGCCATCCAACACTGAAAAAATGTCCTTCGAGGAAGGAAAAAAAAAAAAAAAACTCTAATGGGAAAAACCCATGACAACATCTGAAACAGTATATTCAAGAACCAATCTGAGACCACAAAGGACATCAACATCTAACCAATCACATTTCATTAACTGCCTCGAACTAGAAAGGGTTGGTTGAGTTTATCAAAGCAATATCTACTTCAAGATCAGAGTTAACAGGCCACAGAAGTACATTAAGTAATAGACTGAGCAGATAACATGGACCATTTCCACTGGACCATCTCTTATTTCAAGCCCGAGCCAGACGACAGACTAGAAAGAGCCCTTTGAGGAAAAAAAGTCTGGTAAACACATGGCTGTACGGCTGGGAGAGGTTTAGATCTTTTTACTACTGTACTGTTATTGTAAGTGCCCCACACATCTCAGAGAAATTTTTATTCATTCTGTCACGCCTTTGAGGGAAGAACATCAGAGATGTTAATCAAACCTAACAGTCAGAAATCAGACAAAAAGGTTGAATTCGGGAAGATGGGGAGCAGAGAAAGAGCACGTCTCTTTTCTCCATCTAATCTTATCATCTCCCTCCTCTGAGATGATCGCCATCCAGATGGGCCAGCAGTCTCAAACAAGGCATTTGTCTTCATTAGATCTGAGAAAATGAATAAACAGACTCTGCCGTCTGTTTTCCCTGTGCAGACTGTGAGCAAACAGGAACCAGGTGCACATTAGCAAACGGCTGCACTTAATAACATGATACACTTCGACACCTACACATACCATGTTTGAAACACATGGGTTAATGACATGGAGTCAACATTTTAGCCTTTTTTTTCTATTTGTATCCATGTTATTTTAACACTTTTTAGGGTTTAATATGATTTTTGGGAAAAACAAAAGCAACAAACTCTGACAGCGGGAGTTTTTTGGATTCCATAAATCAGTCTGCAGAAAAGGCTTTTGTACGCTTTTGTGCAGATACGGTAAAAAAAAAAATAAATAAATAAAAAAATCCACTTTCCTATTTGATTCAAAAAACAGAAAACAAATTAGAGATTTTTTTTTTCTATAGATAGTGTAAAAATATCATTATTAATTATCTTGTCTACAATGATAACTTACATTTGAGGAAAAATGTCAAGCAAAACACCTTCAATGCATGAGTGCACACATCTTAATAAAATTAAAAAATAAAATATCCCAAGTTACCAATACATAAATGTTCCTCCATGACATTTTACAATTTGAACCTCAACATTTGTTATAAAATGTGAAATTCTGATATTCTGTGAGAAATATTGACATTGTTTTTTTCTAGGGCTGCCTTCGACTAAGGATTTTTCTGGTTGACCAGTAGTCGTTACCATTAGTCGACTAATCGCACATTTATTAATACAATTTAATTTGTTATAATGAGCCTTTAATTGCCTACATAGCCTAATAAGTAGGGATGGGTACCGAAACTCGGTATTAAATCGGTCTCGGGGCTAAATTATGAAAGACCGGAGTATCGATAAGCTCTGACGTTATCGGTACTTCTGTCGGTATTGGAGAAATTAAGAAAACACACACATACACATATATATATATAGCCAGCTGTTTTTATGTGCAATAATATTCAAACATTTGTCTATGATGCATTTTTGCTATGCGCAATTCAGAAGCCAGATCGCGGTCACGCGGAGGAGCTTCAGCACACGCAACATGAAAGTCCTGTTTCATGATAGAAGAGAGAACCAACTATTCAAACATCTGCTCACACTTTAGGCCTGTGGCTGTTATATTAAGCTAAGTATTTTTTTTTTTTCTTATAATGCTTCCAAGCATTATAGCCGCATTTCTTCTAGCACAACTCCCTTCCCTTCATAGCGGCGCGGATTCGTTCCTCCGAACCAAAACTTAACATCTGAATCAGCTCGATCAGTGATTGTTATAAAATGCCGTCTTTACTGTTGCTACATTGCAGGACATATTTGATAGTAAAACGTTGACAATCTGCACAAGTGATGCTGTTCCCCAGGCTGAAATGTGTGAGCGCGTGTGCCTGCGCGGCGGCGTGCTCCAAAACGGACAAGCACACTTTGAGCTTCGGGCGCGTCGAAATAACAAAAATATGCCAAAAAATACACGCACAATGTGTCAAAATGGCCGGTTATGAGAGTCTTCACTTTTATGTTTTAAGTGGACGAGAACAGTTGGGAGAAAATCCGATGCGTGTCAGTATATTGTCTTAAAGTGTCAGACTGGAGCTGGAGCCATCAATGTTAATCAAAGAACAAAATGCAAAGAGAAAATCACCCACAGCTCTTAATCTGAACAACGTTATAGCTTTAATAAACATAAATCTATCAGTACATACAGTGAAAACTATGCAGTGCTCATTTACATTTGATTACTTTTGTAACTATTACTTACCTGAACATTAATATTAGTAGACCTTCATGGAAAAATTAAAGCACTGTTTATTTCATTTCATTTGTTTTATTGTATTTGTCAGTTTGTTTCTTTGTTCATGTTGTTACTGTATCTTATCTTATATATAAAACATTAAAAATACCTGCACACTGGTGCATTTACAAATTGCTGAAGTGCAGGCATTTTTAGTGTTTTATATACATAAGATAAGATACTGTAAGAATATGAACAAAGAAACAAAGTAAAACAAAAAGTACCGATAAGAATACCGTTAAAGTACCGGATCGATAAGCAGTATCGGTAAGAGTAGTAATACCGTTAAAACCTTAACGATACCCATCCCTACTAATAAGTGCTAAAGCACACGTATAAACCTTGCCACAGTGCACCGGTAAAAGTAATGATTATGAATATGTCAGGGAAAAACAGTAAGGAAACTGCATTAACATTTAAAAAATTTGATAAACTAGTGCTTTTTGTTTTTGGTTTAAGGGATGAAGTCAGCGACACTTGACCCGTCATCTCCGCAGTAGTGGACGTGCCAGTATACGTTTCATACAGATACATAATCTGAGAATATTTGTTTTCCATTTAAGTTGGTTCATTTGAATGTAGACATCTCACTCTCTATAAATAGGCTATATTTTTAATGTCTGTAAGGCAAAGATATACACAGAGTTTCGCGCTCAATTTCACAGAGACCGAGACGGCAGAAAGCGCATCTTGTTTGCTTTCATTATTTTACAAAAGCGCAATGTTTTGTTGTTATTGTGAGTACACACAAATAAACAGTCTTTACAGATTCGAAAGTAGTATTACTCTTATCTGTATGAACAAAAATCCAGGAGTATTTTAAGAGCAAGTGAGCGCACCGGTGCCTCCATCTGTCCTGTAGTGGGCGCTACTCTTTAGCTTCCACACATCGCACAGACACGTCAATAGCGCACATTTCTCTAGGTTAACATTAGATTGAGCAGCCATGTTGCTAATACTTACATATTTCAGATGATAAGCCATATTTGAGGTTGATGAATGATAGGCGAGCATTTGGATGTCCTGCCTGATGTACAGCACCACAAAGAGCAGCCGTTAACGATCTGTCCATCACGGACTGCGTGACTTCACCTGTGAATTTTTTTTTCCTAAGTGACTAATAAAATTTAGGTTGACCAAGCCTCTTCTGGTCGACTAACGATTAGTTGACCATTAGGGGGCAGCCCTAGTTCTTTCAATGATATTTAATGTTTTATGAGATTCTTGTTTCATGTGACATGCAGGGAAGCAGTATTTTGCCAAATACACGTTTTCCTCTCAAGATTGTATTTATTTTATTTATCGGGACATTTCTTAATTAATGCAGACAAAACAAAAAAAAACCAGAAATTGAAAATCATGCTCATCATAGGTATATTGAAGTCACTGTGTAGGCCTATTTTTGAATAAATGAGTAAGACAAGAGTAGTGTTGCCAATTCAACTCAAGCATGTTTTGAGAACGGCAATAAACTACTTACCACTTTAAATCTCTACAAATTTATAGCCATGATACATTTTTTTTTTTAAAGTTAAGACTACATCCCATGAAACATTGGGTCTCATTCACTAATAAGTGCGTACGTTTTTCATATTTATACGCACATTTGAACTTCTCACGAAAACTTTTCGCCTAATTCACAACACGTGCGTACGCACATGAGCTTGTTCTTAAACTCGTTCTTCTGTTAGTGAATCTGGAGTCTTCTAAAAGAGCACCCGAGTGCACGAGGTTAGTGATTAGCATAATACACGCCCAAACCAGCTCAAGGGCTTTCCGCAAAGCGGCACTCGTCTAGAGAAAGACAATTATGGCATTGAAACAAAAGAAAGAAAAATAACTAACGATAATGAACGTGAGGGTTTGCTGTCGGAGGTGGAAGCAAGAAAAAATGTGTTATTTAAAAGCAACTGAACAGCCATTCGTCACTCTCAGCAAACATATCTGTGCGCCAGAGCCGGCGCCAGGACACCTCCATCGGGGCATTTAAATTTCTAGGGGGGGGGGGGGGGGGGGGCAATTCACGTTGTGTGTGTGTGTGGGGGGGGGTGTATTCGTGAAGAGCGTGCAATCTGTGATGGCGTGCAGTTGCTGACGCTCGCTAAAGCGTTCAATTGCTTTCTTATGTGAGCTGTTTTATCGGTACTTTCGCTTTCAAAATCGATCGCGTTCAGCAAGGAGGGGAGAGGATGGAAAGTGGGGAGGCACAGTAACTCGTTTGGGGGGCCTAGTTCTTTCCCAAGGAGTGCCCCCCCTTGGCGCCGGCCCTGCTGTGCACTCTCTAAAGACGCGCTCTCTCCTTAGAGCACTCGCAGCAATGTCTTCAAGCAGTACCAAGTGTGCCATGCCTCCAAACACAAGGTGAGAGACAATAATCACCATTTATATAAGCATAGATCAGGTGATTTGTTGTTTGGTCAACACACACATATATTTATATAATTGGACCTCTAATTATACTTTATTATCAATTTTAACGTCTAGTTACTTTTCACCCACCCTGTACATAACACATCTAATTATATGTGGGGTTCTTTATACATGCTTATAAGGGCCCGGGCGTACATGATTATTGCGTACGTGTGGTATAAGTTGTTCTTGAATTTTTTCGTACATTTAGAATAAATTTTAGTACGAAAGTTTTTGATGAATCATGATTTATTCGAGAAAACGTCCGTACGCACATTTCGCGCAAAAATTTGTGCGTACGCATATTTAGTGAATGAGACCCATTGTTTGTATGTGTATGACTGGCAGCATGCACAAAGCGGTAGTCCCAGCATACAGCTCAGAGCCAGTCGCAAAAATGGAAAGCCTGCAGTGTCCTTCAATCCATCAACAGCTAGTCATCAATTCCCCCAAAACTCTAAGTGGAGACCGGGGGAGTGAAAGGGGAGGAGGGGGAGATGCTATATTACATTTCCACCGGAGTGGGGGAGAGCAATTTCAGTGGCTGAAATTCAAGACACTGTCTTCTGAGTTTAAAGAATCTTGAGAGTGAGCTGGGCTGAACGAAGCAATAAGCACACAAAAAGAGGGAAAGATGAGAGTGCTCACAGAAATTTGTTCAGATAAATAAGAAAGGTAAAATGGAAGAAAGCCTGAGCAACTCCCAGGCTGATTGCTGGGAAATTGCACTGTCTGCTCCCAACAGCTGATGTAAAGTGACCCCTGTATCAGCTTTAGGAACATTGATGTTCACCAAGTAATGAAAATTGTCTCATTACTCATACTCATGTCACTGTAGTTTTTGTTCCTCAGGTGGAGGACAGAGATTTTCTTTAAAAACTGTACAATTAGAGTTTATTAAACCATCTCTAACTTCAGAAAAAGACTCAAAAGCATCATTAAAGAATTATAAAAGTGATCCATTTCACTTGTGATCTAGATCTTTTGTAATCGTGAGTTTTGTAAGAGACCCCAAACTGACCCCAAATTTAAAGTTATTATAAACTGTAGATCTTGAAAACATCTCTTGATTCCTGCGAGATCAGAGCTGTCCAGCTCATGATTGCTCTTTAGAGTCTAACGTTTTCAATCAATTGTTTGATTTCACAAAGCTGGTCTAAAAGATTCATTCACGAATTGGACTGATCCGACTCTCAAGTTCAACCCACTGACACAATTCAGTCACAGCACATAACAGCACACTGCAGGGGAAGATTAGGCGAAATGTGACGGAGATAGTTCAGCCAAAAATGAAAGTGTCATTTATTCACTCAAGTTCTTTACAAACCTGTACGACTTTATTCTGCAGAACACAAAAAACATAACAGTTTAATATAGTAACCCAACAGTTTAAGTTATCATTGACTGGTAGAGTAAAATTGATTTTTTTTCCTAAACTTGGAAACAGCAAGTTGAAAACAGCAAGTTTCTAAAAGAAAAAATACCCCAAACACAGAAAAGTTGGAGTTTTTTCCAGAATTTGAAAAACAGTTGAGACCAGGTCAGACTAGAACAAAAGCTTTTCAGTTCTTCAGGGTGAACTGAAGGTGAGAAACAGCCCATCTCACTAACTGCCACTGATAAACTCAAAACTGTTGGATGATCACCAGTTGTTGCAAAGAGAAACTGCAGATCCTTCAACTGTCTGGGTTGTTAACGATAACACGCTGAGACAGACAGTCTTGTTTTATTTCTGTTTTTTAAACAACCATGTAAATTAAGCTTATGAATGCAAAAAGTAACTAGTGTGACGCCCAAATTAGCCAAGTCTCTTACGTGAAGTGCTCATTGTGTAGGCCGTGTGTAGGTTACATCAGTCAGGATGCTGTCTTAGAAGTTAACCTGTTAGCCCAAAGTAAACTTAAGTTTAGATGTGACCACTAAAGTGTGCGTATACTAAACAAACAGTCTTTTAAATACTCATTTTGACAGCATGCACAAGACAGACAGTCAAGATACTGAGGCTGTGTCTGCACTATGACTGACCGATCGATATTTGTGTTTTTCAAGCCTCACATAGACTTGTCAGGTTGGGCATGTTGTGGTCAAAAACACAACAAAAAAAAGTTTGTCTCTCCATTTCTTTTAATTCTTTTTTTTTTTGACTGAGATAACCAATGTTACCACTTTGTGGACAAACTAAATGAACTTTACGGTTAAAAACAGAAGAACACTGAGCAGCACTGAGCAGTTTCCCTCTGTGTCGGTCTCAATCTTAAGACACTCATTTCCTGACGAAGCACCTTTCAAAGTCAGACAGTCTCCTCTGAATCTCTCCGTCTCTCTCCCTCTCTACAGGAGAACAGGGGTCTCTTTCAGTGCTCTGAGGAAAGGTAGAACAGTCAGACGAGAAGCTTTTTGAGAACCCTCCCCAGATCACTGGACACACACTGGTGCTCATTGTCCAACATGGTCCTGATTGGGAAAAGAGAACTGTGGGAATAGACACTGCAAACCCTACTGTCTGTGGTCTAGACACTAACCTGATGTCTAATGTACAACTAATACTTGCATTCATTCAGCTAAACTCTCATCTACTGATCTGAATGCTGCAGATTCTGGTTATATACACCAACTGGTCCAGAGAAAAGCTGATATTTGAATTCTTTCCAAACCATCCATCTATCTTCTCAGAAACAAAGGAAAGGAACCATACAATGACAAACAATAAGATGAAGTTGACATACACCCATGCTAAATTAAATTCTTACCCACAATCTACACAGCGAGTTTGGAGAGTAATCACTGAGACACTCATGAGTTTCTCCACATCCTGTGGTCAAGCCCAATCAAATCACTTCATCCCTGATCTTGGCCCTACAGTGGTCTGTTGGGATTTAAGCAGTGCCCAAGCTGGGTTGATGGCCTCTGCTCAGACATTTTCCCCCAACAACAAAAGCACAAGCTTTTGCATCTGAGACAAAAGTCGTATTCGCAAATTTGCAGTGCTTTTTTTAGTTCCTAAAAGTCTGAGAGGTTCACTCAAAATGTTTTACTTTGTTACCTAGCAGTAAGTATCAACATGCATTATTTATGATAGTGAAGCTAAAAGTATTCGGTATGCTCTATATTAAAGGTGCTAGGAGTGATTTATGGCAGTGCTTCAGGACCCAGATTTTACATCGGAAATCCAATTGTTTATTTGAAATGTATACGCTAATACATTTAGCTTGCACATGTCAATAGTTAGAAATCGCGTTTGGTCTCGTACTGTATCGTGTATCTTGTCAGTGTGTGCACTTGCTTGGCCATTTGTAGTTGATAAACAGGAAAGTGGGTTCAAGCGCCAGCAGAAGGCTGTGTAATGAAGTGGTCTTTAAGCAAAACAGTCTTTCAGCGGAAGTTTAAATCAGCTCGTAAGTGTATTTACTTGTCTCAGTGTTTAGCGCATTTGCCGTTGCTAGGAAACGCTTATTTTGTTTACTGGGATGAGAGTTGCTGAAATCGCGTTTGGTCTCGTACTGTATCGTGTATCTTGTCAGTGTGTGCACTTGCTTGGCCATTTGTAGTTGATAAACAGGAAAGTGGGTCCAGCTGAATTGAAATGATCATTTGTTGGATTGGTATAATAAAGGTTATTATACCGCGGCAGCGGTCGCAGCAGTCGTCGTGTGAAGCCCTCTTAGTGTGAAGACCAAAGAGTGTAAAGACCATCGACTCTACCGTGCGACTCCACCGGGCAGGGACACCGGCAAAGGATAGTAGTATCGCTTTTTATTTAATTTTTTTCATTGATATGTTTATTATTGAAATGTTGTTGTTATATGCATGTGTCAATTTTATTTAATTTCTTTATTTTCTTAAATATGTGGGTAGATAGTATTTATAGAGTTGTAACTTTTTAGTTTTAGTTACTTTTTCTTATTTGTAAGTCGCTTTGGACAAAAGCGTCTGCTAAATGACAAAAGTAAGTAAAGTAAGTAAAGTTTAAGGTGCACTGCAGTTAATAAATTCACGACAGACCCATGTTTATCATCATTGCACAGGAACCTGCATTTAACCTACTCTGGGATGCATTTTCTTTTTTAGTTTATTCAGTCTGTTTATTCAATGATACAGTTAGCCCACGGTTCAATACTTGCCTCGGTTTTTGGTTCGGTTCGGTTCTGATGGCTTGGCAGATCAAGGTGTTTTTGCAACAAATTGACAAATTCCTGTAAACTTCTGTACACTGGAAAAAGCGTGGATTGTTACATGTCTGCTTAGAAATTTCGGTCCCACTTTATATTAGGTGGCCTTAACGACTATGTACTTGCATTTAAATTAATCATTTGGTACAATGCACTTGTGTACATATGTTTCTACATTGTACTTCTATTTTTAAAAATACCTATATGTAATTACATCTGTAATTAATTTCTGTAATTACATTTATAATTACACTGTTGACCCATCCCTTACACCTTAACCCACCCTTAAACCAACCCATACCACCAAACCTGTCCCTAACCTTACCCATATCCCACCTCAATAACAGCAAAAGTGTTTTGCAATACAATATGAACACAATAAGTACTATTTTTTTATGCAAGTGCATAGTAGTTAAGGCCAGCTAATATAAAGTGTGACCAAAATTTATTTTGAAATTGCATTGAATTGTTTTTCAGATTTTTACCCAAAATAGGATGGATTGGCCATTTTAGAGCGCTATAAACAAATATAATAAGAACCATAACCATAAGAAAAACAGCATTTTATATCTCTGTGAGGGGCTGCAAAGAAAGTCACCAGAAGAAAATATCAGGTCAACGATTCATGTATGATTCAGGAAGTTTTAAAAGATGTTCCGTAAGAGAAAAAAAAGTATGAGGACACAGAGTACTATGCTAGTTCTTTTGCCAATACTTCAGAACCTTCATTACAGATAGATATCGGAGGTCAACGTCCACTGTTGATCTACTGCTCATGTCTCTGAACTGGTGAGAAGCACACAAGAAACTTGACAGATCTAAGCCTTACCTAAAACAACAGACAAACAGCCCTTTATAATTACTTCCACAGACTATCAAATCCCAATTAAACAAGATCATTGTAATACAGTGAAGCAATCCATTTTAAGCACTTCCAATGACAACCTGGACCTACAGCCTGCAGTCTGGAGTCTCAACAGATCTACAAATGAAAATGTTCAATGTGAGTGTTGTTTAACTTCACAGCAAATCAAATAACATCGAGCAACAAATTCAACCTTGAACATCTACTTTAAGTGATTAATTGAATTGGAAACCTAAAGTAATTGATTCAAATCTAAAATAAATTGATACGTATTTAATAAACTGAGAAATTCAACCCAAGATTTTACCGAACAAAAGTAATCAAAGAATGCCTTGGATGTGTTAATAAAATGACAGTTCACTTCTTCCTCCAAGAAAATGGTCTGATTGCACAGGAGAAGCACATTGGAGAGGTAAAGGTACCACAGATTCCCATGTTGATTACAAAGCTGTGAAGTCCCCACGGGAAATCAAGAACACCCCAACTGTTGGGGGCCTGGTTGCCATGGGAACCATAGTGTGCATACAGGTGCCAGATTTTTATTATCCATTTCAGAGATTTTTTTAAAATCAGCATCTTTCATTCTGCTTGGTGAAAAACTGTGTGGTATCAAATGAGAACAATTCAGCAAGTTCAAATCATAAGTTTCCTTTCTGAAAGCATTTTGAGGTACAAAATGTCAATCAAGTTTGATATAGAGTTTAACACATTAACAGAAGGCATTCTGTAGACTAGTATGCTATTGTCCACTATGTAAAGAAACAAAGAATGAAAAATGACTCAATTTAATGCATTAAAAAAAGTCCTGAAACTTTTATGCTGATGTAGCCAAGTTGGTGTGGAAAATATTTAAACAATAATTCCATAGCCTAACATATTTCCATTCAATAAAACTGCAATGGGTAAAATACCAGCCAACATTTCCCACTGAATACCCTCAAATCCATGGCGCATTACGGATGTTAAATGCATTGTGAAACTTCATGCTTAGCAATTATTTCTGTCTGCATACATTTCCAACATCTTCAGTTCAAGAAAAATAATGGCATAATGTTTTAAAATAATGGCATCCAGTGGAGAATACACAGGGAGTGAGCTTTACACTGCAACTGTGAGAGATGCTGTAAAGATGCTGCTGTTAAAAGAAAAATGAGCATGAGTCTCATACCAAGCCATGTACAAACCCCCGCAATGGAGTTTCCACTTCACAGTGACCGCCAGGACTGAAGGATGAGACACTGGCCAGAGCTCTCGAGAGAAAAAGATCAGCAAAACATAATGGCTCCAGGAACAAAGAGGCGTGTGGGGGAAGTTCAGCCATTAAGATGCCAAAAAAAACCCTTACATCCACTTTTAAAAGAACACTAGTAGTGAAATATCCTTTTTCACTTAAAAGAGTGGACAAAAACTTATGCCGAGACAGTGACACTGTCTCAAAGTCTAGTGAGTTCTCTACTGAGAAAGAGCTGCTACAATACCAAAATCTCAGTAGTTGAAAGCAATACAATAATTTCACAATTCTTGATATCAACAGACCCTTTCCACAAGGGTTCTCAGAAGCAGAAGTAGTCTTAGTTGGGCAAACATCTACAATGGTGCATGGAAACAAACATAACTTTACAAAAGATGAAAAATAATATTAAGAGATTGCTTAATTGCTTAACAATGCACTTTGTGTTATTTCCTTGCCACTGAACTAAAAAAAACTAGTTAATGCTGCTGTGTTTCTAACACAACAGCTGAGGGAGTGAAGGCAAATGTGACATCTTTCTCTCTTCTGACCAACTTAAAGGGATAGTTCACCCAAAAATGAAAATTCCTTCATCATTTACTCACCCTCAAGTAGTTCCAAACCTGTATGAATGTCTTTGTTCTGCTTAACAGAAAGGAAGATATTCTGAAGAATCTGGGAAACAGAGCAGTTCTGGGGCACCATTGACCTACTATGGAAGTCAATGGTGCCCCAAAACAGGCTGGTTACAAACTTTCCTCCAAACATCTTCCTTTGTGTTCGGCAGAACAAAGACATTCATACAGGTTTGGAACTACTTGAGGGTGAGTAAATGATGAAGGAATTTTCATTATTGGGTGAACTATCCCTTTAAGTTGGTCAGAAGAGAGAAAGATGTCACATTTGCCTTCACTCCCTCAGCTGTTGTATTAGAAACACAGCAGCATTAACTAGTTTTTTTTAGTTCAGTGGCAAGGAAATAACACAGTGCATTGTTATAAACGTGGATTTAATTTTTAAAAAATGAAAACTGAAAGTTTAAGCTAGGTTTACAATGTTAATAACTGTGGAAATAGCACAGTCTGTGACAAGTATTCATATGCTATCGAACACTTACAAGTTATTTATTTAAATAAAGCATTTCAGAATTAAATTGACAGTTCAATTATGTTCAGATTCAGTTGGAATTGAAGATTATAACCATTTATTAATTTATAAAATTACATAATTGAAAAATCTATTTGACTAAATTTAAATGCATAGATCTAGACAATTTTAGTTAACACTTTGCAATAAGGTTCCATTTATTAACATTAAGATTAATAAATGCTTTAGTGCTTTAATGTGAACTTTTAAAAATGCAAATATCTGATGTTTGTATAAAACTGACATGTAGCTCTAACACTCCAACTAAGCCTGATTTAAAAAGAATATAAAAGTAAAATAAATCACTACCGTCAACCTTCCCACTCAACAGTATTTTTAGGCATTAAAAGGTGCATTATTTGTAGTGCCAAACAAAATTAGATTCCTACGATGGCCAAAAATGTTGCCCAAGTCAGCAGCTCACTAGTCTGAGAAACATCTTCTGTATACATGAGCGAAAAACAGCAAAGCAGTCTGGCTTACAACAGAATGAACAGCAGCTATCCAGACGGAGAGGACAACAGAGGATTGGCAGGTCAGCAAACAAACAGACACGTGCCCGCACACACATGCCTCTCTCTGGATAAGACCGAGGAAATATTGGCAAACGCCAGCAACACACAAACTCTACCTAGGGTGCGCAGCCTGCCAAACACCACCACACACGTGCATCTTTCCCAAGGCTCCAGGCAGACAAAAGAGGTAGTGGGTGCGCCCGAGGGCAGTGGAAAGACTCTGGAAAAGCTTAGCGGAGCAGCAGGGTTTATGCTACGCTGTTATCTCAGGCTCTGCAGAGAGAAATCCTTTGATGTGCTGAGCCACAGACTACAGGCGAGAGGAAACGGGCTGGTTAAGTAAATGTAGGCAGACACGGAGACACATACATACAGGAACACAAAGATGCCAGTTAGCATATATCCCAAGGCCAACTCTCCAGCTAGGCAAACACCAGTTTGATTCATACTTTAAAAGGACAAAAACCGATGCCACAAATACATTAAGAGTGGTTTTGCCTACGGCTACGGGAAAATAAGGAAGTCTGTGTATGGTATATGTCTGTATTTCAACAATTAAGCATCTGTTGCAACTGTATTCAAGCGGATGAATGAGAAAGATTATTTTTACTGTCTGCATTTAAAGGGTGGCAGAGCAGACAGATGTAATTAAAAGCAAAAATTGCTCAATTCATGCGCCTTACTAAGATGTTCCATGGTTAACCATGGTTTTAACAAAATTTGGTATTTTGTTCACATGGCTGATGTTACAGAGTAACATTTAAGATACTAAACACACTTGTTACAGTCACTGTCCTTGTTACACTCTGATACTGGCAGTGCATATTTGTCTGCCAGCAAACCACCAAAATAAGATAGACGGTTGAACATTTTTTTGGGGGGTGCTGTACTATAAATATTGATATAGCAATTTTGACAGCTGCACTATAATTTTATTAAATATGTTTTATTTTACAGTACAATAGTATTATTAACATGTCTTTTGTTTCATTTAATTTGATTTCAATTTTTTTTAACTGTGATCACTTTACTCAAAGAGGTTTGAGCTAGCTCGTCAAGAGTAAATTCAGGTGTAAACTAATTTTCCCTGTTTTTTACTGTTACAAAATCACGCCAATAAATCTAGACTGGTTAATTCTTTCCAACTATAGCTATATAAAACACCTTTGTAAAATACGTTTAAAATACTGCAATGTCGGTTTTTCATATGGTGCGGCTCTTTTATTTGTTTGTTTGATTGAACTTTTTATTCTAAAAATTAAAAAGCTTAAAGCTTCTGCTTTAAAGAAAACCCACCTAATAACAAGGCAAATACTGGAACAATACAATATTAATTTACATAATGGGATAGTTTGACCACATGAGCAGATATACAGACATGTGTGTTAGAGCAGTGATTCTAATTATTTGACCACTGAAGGTCCACTGATAGTTCAATCAAGTACTCTAGTGTGTATGACAAGTCTAACGACACATGATTATTGTAGTAACAATAAACGGTAAGGCAAGGTTGTCACTGTCAATATTTATAAGAGATGTCTGGGCTTCACCGACAGCAGTTGGCCTCAATCAAACAAGGATGACATTGCTGTATTCTCATTTTAAATATATATTAATCAAAAACTTTAGCAAGACATAAGTTTTTTGGCCATTCAAATAAACCCCATTAAATTTAAATGAATATAAAAAAATAAACCACAAAACATGGAGACCGAAAGTGAGAATGTAACTGTGTCTTCCTGTAGGGCTTTGTGGCTCAACTCCCTGTCTCTATAGGATTATCTTCACTAATAGTCCTTAAGTCAGTCTGATTGAGCCACCAGATGCTGTTACTCTGCATACAGCCACAACATCTCAGACATATGGACGTGACACATGGCGAGAGCTTTAAAGAGGCCTTATTCCGTTGAATGCTTTTGCTAAGGTCCACCTTTAAGACTTCTAACACTGTAAGAAAAAAAATTGTTGCAATTATCATAATTTATTCATTTAGTGTTAGAACTTACTGTATTGAACTTCAGACAGCTCAAATATTCTTCACATTTCAAGTCAAGTAAATTTAATTTTAAGGCAGCACAAATCTCTTTTTATGGTGATATGTGAAATTACCTGAGTTATGATTGGCTTATTGGTTTTCTACAGCACCATACCAATATTACCTTTTTTTTTATCTTCCTATCAAAGAAAACAACTTCTGACCTTACAACAGTCTAATACTCCGAACAAATGACCAAGCTCTTTTAATGAATCAATCAAAAAGGCATAAAAACTCAAGCCTAAATGTTTTGATTCAATCTAATGATTCATTTACTGAATCAGTAATCAGTCCAGTCTGATTCAGTCCTTCACTGAATCCGCTTCTGGATCACTTACTGAACTGCTGTTTACTGACTGGTTGTTCAGTCAGTACAGCAATGTGCATTTAAAACACACATTTTGAAAATTGACGACGTCACTCCATTCAAAGTAAATGAGAAACGTTAACGCTGACGTTAATGCTGACTTCACAAAAAAAATCCACCAAGACACGGCTTCTTCAACCACGAACAAGCAAGCCAGATTCAAAACTCACACTACACAACAAGCCCTGATCCTTACATACAAGCACTACAACTTCTATTCCAGACGACAGAGACTAAGGGACAAGTTTCTTCAGCATACTGGTGCAAACAGAGACCGACCTGTGGCTACACGTAATAAAGATTTGATGGGCCTGTCTTCTCTGTAGAGACGCATGCAGTCAGTTCCAGCACCTGAGAATTCTGATGCACACAGTAAATAATTCAGTGTCAACAGGGTATGTGAATGTGGGCCAGCAAAAAAGCAGACTTTCCGTTTGGGCAGAGAAGCACCTCTAGGGGTGCACAATACATTTTTAGGGAAAACTGTTTTTTATTCAAGGAAAGCTGGAATCCAAAAAGATAAAGTTCCTCCAAAGCAGTGAAAGGTTGTTTCACATGAGCTCTGAGAACTGTGCTAAAGGCAAAAGGCTCCTTCAAGAATTCTAAATTATGCAAGATTTGGCACATGTGAGTTTATTACCTAAAAAGCACAACAGGCTTTGGCTCCAAGGAGAATTTTTTTTTTCCTGGAAACTACTCAGAATGACAGAAAACATCCAAAGTTTGACATACAGTTAAAGACCCTAAAGAGTTTACAAGGCAAGTGTGCTGCAGATGGTTGTCTTGACTGAAACTGAATCGTCCTGTGGTGCCATTGCAGGATGCTGGGAGGCCAATGACCACGATTCCCTAAGATCCATTCATAAAGCCAGGTGTTACCATGGAAACAGTCCTTCACTAGGGGCCCCCTTCTTCTGAAAGGACGGTCCTGCACCACAGCAGTCAGTGTGAGTGTGTAAAGATTGTGTTGGGCAGGAGATGGGGGGGTGGGAGTCCTTCGTCAGAGAACCAAAAGACAGTAGTGTTGGCATAAGAGAACTAAGACAGCTCAGTCTTTTAAAAGGCCCTTTTATATGACTCGCATCAGAACGAAATATCAGCCACAGTAATGACCAAGCATCATTAAATGTTCACAGATCACCTGCATTTCAATTGCAGAGCACATTATGATTGCAGACAAAACAAGATTGACAGAAGTAGATTAGATTTTTTTTTTTTTTTTTTAAGCGATGCCAAAGAAAAATCAATAGAACCTTTCGGTGAACATTTCTTTAAAAGAACCATTTAAACAATCTAAAGATCTAAAGTTTTTCCACTATAAACAACCTTTTAGCCAAAGAAAACTTTCTAGATGTTAAATGTTCTTCATGGAACCATATAGGCCAAGTCAAGAATCTTTACCAGGGCTCTATGCTTACTTTTCTTTTTAGGAGTGCTTGTGCTCCTAACTTAAATTTAGGAGCACGGTCAAAACATTAGGAGCACCTTCAAATCAATAATCAAATTCTGATCAAAAATTAACCTTCCCATTACAAGGTGATATTTGACTCAAAGTGATTTACAGGGAAATTTGTTTTTACCTTTGTAATGGCATTTTTCTAACTTTATTAAAAGTATGTCATCTTTTGTGTCAAATTCCAAAAAAATATATTATTAAACTTTATCATTTCTAATTAAAACAACAGAATAAAAACAAGTAGAAAAAGGAGTAGACTTAGATACCAATCAAATGAAATCAGTATTTAAGAAATAAATTTGTACTACAGAGGTGGCACACAAGTGGCTTGTAGGTGTATTTTCAGATGTTTAATGAGGCTCGGAGGTTGCATGAGTGCAATTAAATTCATAAATTCATGTTGAGGTTAATGTTTTAAATATACAATTTTGAATGTAGAAATATTAAATTATTTAAATAACAGAAAAGGTACTTAAATTAAACACTGCCAGTAGGTGGCGGTATGTCACTGATTTGATCACTGAATCATTCATTTAATTGATTCGTTCGAACAGCTGATTCATTCAAGAATTAAGTACATGACCGTCTTTATGAATAGGTAATTGAATCATTGACTCACTAGATTCGTTTAAAAACGCAGTTCATTCATAAACGAAATGCAGCGGCTTGGCTGAGTCTTTGTTTGAAACTATTTTCGTTGATGAAATAGAGCTAAATAAGGCAAATGTGTAGTAGTCAGACAATATAAGTCACTTAATATTAACTTCTTGTTAATGAACTTATTAAATTGAACTGTTGTATTAATTTAATATCACATTTGCAAACTCCCTTAATAATCATTAAAAGCTGTCACTCTCCTTAGTTCATTGCGATCTCACAAAACTCCATTATAATTAACGAAGCTCATTTCACTGCACAGTGAATCTCATTTAAAAAACTTTTTTTTTTTTTATAAATGGTCCCCCCATTGTAGCACATCTTATTTAGTCTACATAATTAACTTATGTATATATCTGCATTACATAAGCAGTCCTGCTTTCTATTGGTATCTGGAAAAAATAAAACACAGGCTGACCAATAGAGTCATATTTCTGTTTTAAAAATGTATTGTTTTCACTGTTTATCATATACACTTTGTTACCCCATATTTTCATAAAAACCGCACTTTGACACTATTTGTAGCACTTTTTGTTTGGAGGTCAAAGTAGCAGTGTACTAAGGCCCTGACGCAAGTCATATGAAAGGGCGCTTAAGACGAAGAAGACTTTTTCTTGAAGTGGACTAGGGGTTCCCACGTGAAGTCTTGATTATTCTTTTGTCATCCAATGCTGATGTGAAACTGATAAATCTCACATTTGTTGATCATAGTTCACATGAAGTATTGTGAAAGCACTTGGTCCCATGGAATACAGGGCCAAACGAAGCAACAAGATTTTTTTCAAAGTGCTGATGTTCGGGGGAGTTGGTGGGGGGCAGGGCAGCTGTTGGGTCCCAGGGTGAAACCACAAAGACACAGAGGACACAAAGAGCCCAAGACAATGCAGAGGGCTACCCTTTCACAATCTCTCACGGGCCCTATTGAGAACTAAAGCAAAAGACCCTGGTAGAGGTAATCCCTTTATATCACTTTAAGAGAGTGAGTGGATACAGCAGCATTCACACTGAGAAAGAGCCTTTCTGTATTGCTCTAACACTTTCCAGAACACAATCCAAAGTCTTCACAAATCAAAATATAACCAAGCAGACATTACCCAGAAAGAACACAGTCATGCTACTTTAATGCAGCATCAGACAAACTTAAGTTCCACCGATATTTGATCTAATCAAATATTAAATCAATGTACTGTAATTCTATCTTGTATAATAAATGATCAGCATGTTTTTATAGTCTACAGCTCAAGAGGGACAGTTCAGTAAGACAGTAAGAGGTGTTAGTGAGGCCAGCAGGGGGTGCTCACCCTGTGGTCTGTGTGGGTCCTAACACCCCGGTATAGTGACGGGGACACTATACTGTAAAAAAGCACCGTCTTTCGGATGAGACGTTAAACCGAGGTCCTGACTCTCTGTGGTCACTAAAAATCCCATGGCACTTCTCGTAAAGAGTAGGGGTGTAACCCCGGTGTCCTGGCCAAATTCCCTCCACTGGCCCTTGTCAATCATGGCCTCCTAGTAATCCCCATCCACTTGATTGGCTCTATCACACTCTCCTCTCCACCTGTAGCTGGTGTGTGGTGAGCGCACTGGCGCCGTTGTCCTGTGGCTGCCGTCGCATCATCCAAGTGGATGCTGCACACTGGTGGTGGTTGAGGAGAGACCCCCCCCCACATGATTGTAAAGCGCTTTGGGTGTACGGCAATACACAATAAATGCGCTATATAAATGCATCATTCATTCATTCATTCATTCATTCACCCAAAAATATGAAGTCATTGCATGCTTGTGTCATTCCAGACTGTTCTTCTGCTCAACACAAAAGATGATATTTTGGCCATGTTTCACACAGCAGCGGAATATGGTTGTCACTTGTCAGTCCCTTATGAATCATTATTACGGTTGCATTCACACACATTTGGGGTATTTACAGTAGTGACAACCGTGTTCTAGAAATGAACTCACACGTCAATTTTCAAGATTCACAACCGTATTTTCCGTGAAGCCCTGCTGTGTGAACGGAACCAGACTGGACAGCTAGTTGTCTGTTATACATTGCAAGAGACCCACTAGCGAGTTGAAAGTTTGTGTGCTTTCAGTAAGTTACACAGACGCAGATGTGTCATCTGGAGTTTTAGATCCAGTCACTGTCCTCCACCAGAGCTGCAACGGTCAATTTTGTCATCTATGCACAACTCAACCAATGGATGCTGTTATACCTCAGCATAGAGTAAAATGTGATAACTAAGCCAGATCATCTTTGATATTTACTTAAGTCACATCATTATGGTTACAGTTGATAGTCACAAATAGAACACAGGCTTGACTTCACATTCATAAAACAAAAAATTGGGTGTCTGAAAAGGACATTGAGACTCACACCTTTAAGTACACACAGCTGTCAATCCTGACAGTGCAAAAACAGCCTTTGAAACATGTAGAATTATTGTTGTACATAGAATGAAAGTGACTGGGGTCCAAAACACTGAACCTCACTGATCTGCATTGTATAGCTTTTGTGTTCCACAAGGAAAACAACGCTCACGTCTGTAATGACGTGAGGGTGGGCAAATAATTTTCTGGGTGTACAATCTCATAAAAAAAAAATGAAGTGAAAATTTCCAACTCAAAGCTTTCCATCCATGCAGTGTTTCAGACAACTTGGAACTCCAATTTGTCAACTCTCAGCTGCCAATTCCAGTTGAAAATAACCAAACGAGATGCTGCTTTAGCTGGAGTTTTAAATAATTTATATTTGGATTGCAGTTACGTCATTTAAAGGGGTCATATGACATTGCTAAAAAGAACATTGTGTATTTGGTGTAATAAAATGCGTTTATGCGGTTTGAGGTTCAAAAAACACATTAATTTCCACATACTGTACATTATTGTTGCTCCTCTATGCCCCGCCTTTCTGAAACGTGCCAATTTTTACAAAGCTCATCGTTCTGAGAATCGAGGCGTGCTTTGATTGGCCAGCTATCCAGTGCGTTGTGATTGGCCAAATACATCAAGCGTGAGATGGAAATGTTACGCCCCTCACCGTATTGTGATGCCGTGTCCCAGCGTGACAACAAAAAAAGAGAGAGAGAGAGAGAGAGAGAGAGAGAGAGAATGCCACTGACCCAATTCTATTTGAAACTACACATTTCAAATTTAAATATCGGGTGAAATAAGAGCAGGTGTGAGAATACATCTATATTGATAGATTATCTGAGACAAGCCTTTTCTGGACGAAGTTTTCAAAGGAGATTGCTACAGAACGAGACAAATTTGATTTCCTATACAGCCACCAACTATTAGATGCTTTGTAAGGCTAGACTAGCACTAGTCACTAAACAGCACTAGTCATCGTTGCCATTTGAATGGAGGATGAAATGAGTCAAGTGACTAGTCACATGACTGGCCTGTGACACACCTGCACATACAGGAAATAGAAATAAAGAACTAAAAATATTGACACTGAAGAATAAAACCCTCCATGTGATAGTGTCAATGCTCAAGAGGCTTATGGCACAATAACAGGTGAAATAAAACAGAATGCATATACCATCATTGTGAGAAATTTACATTCTCAAAAGCAGGAAATGAGCACGTTTTGTTTCCTCAAGAAAATGAAGCCTAATTTTCTTGAAGAGACAGACTGCAGCAACTTTAGAAAAAATACAAAACCTGAAAATCACTAAGGTGGCATAAAATTCTCAGTCTCCATAGGCCTGATAGAAACACTGAACAAAAAAATGAGAAAGTAAAGACAGCTCATTACAGCAAAGCAAATAAACACTCCATAATTCATCAGAAGAGGGACACGGAGGCTGCGTGTTCACAAGTGTGATTCACAGAACAACACAGGAATTCACCACCCATACAGCAGGGGCATACACCCAAGACATTATTTAAAAAAATGAGGTAGAGAAAAAAATTCTCTCTTCAAATGTCACAAAAGGGCTTGATAGGACATCTGTGGAGAAATGAAGCCTTTCAGTGTTTTGTTTTGATTTTCTACCAAGCTTTGTTTTGGCTACAGCTGCGGGAACAGAGTCAGGAAAGAAGAAAAATGATCGGTCACACTCTGTTATATTATACTAACACCAATATATCACTCTGTGAATTTTACAATGCTTTAGACAAAACAAAAAATATCAGTGTTTGACAGAACAAGTGTTTGTGTGCAGAGCTCTCAAATTTGCTATACTATTAATTTAACTTAAAATAGGTATGGGCCAGGGTGGTCGACTAGTAGTCCAACGACCAGTCAATCAGTGAGGTGATCCAGAACATAAGTAAATTTACTACTAGGCTTTCCTACAACTGGTTTAATTTATCACTTGAGAACACAACACTAAACAGAACACTGAATTTTCGGTTTTCAGCTAAATGAAAACTTTGATTTGAAAACTAAATGAAAACTAGTTCGTTTTTCCATGCGGGTTATGGATATTTATCCCAATTATCTGATGACTGTCTGTTAGTTAACCTACTAAAATTAGTTTTTTTAGAGACACATGCGCACCAAGCACATGGACATAAACCTATCCTCCTTGAAAAGACAATCCACCAACTAAAATATGGTTTTGCACTTCACTACCCAAAATATTACTACACGTATTTCAGATTGACTGTGAGAGCCATTCAACACACACATCCCTGTAATATTTACTCCTGAAAGAGTCACCATCCTCTCTGCTTGTGTCCGATCATGGCTGTGAGAGCACATGAAAAGGCAGCAGCACTCCATGGCAACTCACACCTCCGTTACAGCAGAAGAGATGACAGTCATGTGACCACGGCCTTTTATTTTCCCTCAGCACAGGCGCTGAAGAGACATAACCATATCAAGAATTCATTAAGGTATAGTGTGCACAGGGATAGTTTACCTAAAAATTAACAAACAATATATTTTTAAGAAATATCTTACCCTAACAATGAAAGTCAATGGTCATAATTTATTTTATCTTAATTTTTATACCATATCAAGCATCTTGTGTAGGGAAAAAAAAATTAAAAAAAAAGAGGTTTAAAATTACTTGGGGATGAACTATGAGAAATTTGTTTACATTAGTTAATATGAACTAACAACGAACAATACATCTAAAGCACTTAATTTAGCTTAAAGATCTACTAAAACATTATTATAAGAATACTGTAATTTATTGCTCGTTAATTATTAATTAATCTCATAATTGAGACCTTTGGAATTCTGCAGAAATTTACACATGCTAAAATGTGTTAAATAACAAAGGCCAGTTCACACCAAGAACAATAACTAACATTGTCGTCCATTTGTGTGGATGCTAGTTTAGTTATAGTTAGCATTCTTCGAGTGAATAGGCCTCAAAACTGCGCTGTCAAAGGTGCACTTTTATTTGTAGCTAAACATAACCAGCTAAAATCTAGATATATGTAATAAACAAATGAAGAGCGTGTTCCAATTAAGCAGAAATAAAGAAAGCTATCTAAAGAGTTCTATGCATGCCATTTGCACCCTAACAGCGTCAGTAAAGCCTTAGTAAAAGCTTCAGTATGTGTTATATGCACTTGCCTTTAGCCGAAATCCATGAAATAAAAGAGCTGATTTTCCACAGAAGACTTCATTGGAAGACTTGGGTAAGCCCTTTACATAGTTTAATCGATGTCAAATTCATGTAGCTCTCCTAAGGAAAGCTTTTAATTGAGCAACAGAATCCATCATATTCCATCATAAGGGAAACAGAACACGAGTGAAATTCTAGAAAACTTGCCTTTAGTGAGGAGCCCAGAAAACACAAAGGGAGTTTGCAGTGAAAGGCTGCCAATTGCTGCAACTCTTTTAACCATGACTATCTTTAAATCAAAGCCACACAGCAGACCTGCTCTTATTATAGCTGAGTGCCATTAAGAAGTGGCTGGCCTGAAAAATATCAGATGAGCCACTCATCAGATGACCCGGTTCCTTTCTCTTATCTCCCAGTCTGGTCATGCCTTCTGTATGCTCTCTTTGTGTCTTATCAAAACATTAAGGCCATTCAGCAAGTCTCAAAGATCCATACAGCAGACTAAAACCTTGAAAGCCTTCATAGTGTGAAGGCCACGGTGTAAAAGAGCTCAAAACATCAGCTGAGACAGAGCACCCCACACCCTTCCGAGAGGGATGCCGATTCCCTGCTGGGGGGTGACTCTGGGCTCTCAGAGGTGGAAATGGATGTTGTGGAAAGGGTGTGAGAGGATTAAAGATCTCACACACTATCCTCTGTATTTCCTGCTCTTTTTTCCTCTCCCTCCCCTCCAATTTTATCAAACCATTTCCACTGTATCCCAGAATGACCCACAAAATTCAGAACGACCTCAAAAACCAAAACAAGCAAACCCAGGGCGGTCCGTGCACCTCTCTCCTGACAAAACTACTAAAACTGGAGGTGCAGTGCTTGGAGAAATGTTTTTAAACCCGCAAACTGACCTCCGTCTGTTCTCTAGAAAAAAACTCCTTCCTTTTTCAAGTAAAGCTATTATTTGACAACAGATATTACATAAACACATGGAGCAATAGATGGCATTACAAACCCTGTAAAACAAGTTACATAATATTACAGATGATGCTGAAACTTTCAAAGGCTCACTGTGTGCAAGTCCCTAAACTTCAGTAGAAGCCCCAGTCTCATATACTTATACATTAAATCAATATGAAATTGCTGTGTGATTATGAAAAGAGAGAAAAGTCTCTGCCTTTCAGAGCTAAAGAAGTTTTGTATAGGCATGCGTTTATTTATTGTAGTGCAGCCTCCATTTGTTCAGTTCCCGGGGGTGGAGAGATGGATAAAAAAAAGTACTGTTATTATCATTACGTGGATGTTGGGGTTGAAAAAATTAGAAAGAAGTTTCACTAAGAGTTTGAGAAAAGACAGCATGCTTTGACAAACTTGCATCGGCTCTAGTAGGTGCTAACATGTGCTTGTCTCGCGCCGTGCACGCGCTGCACATAAATCTGTACAAATTAATAATTTCTCACTCACAACATGCCAGCCCTGCTAATATTTCCCGAAAAGTCCCATTAAAGAGCGAAAAGTCTGTGCAGATATTGGCGGGCGCTTCACACGGATTTAAAGCCCTAACGGGACGCGGCGGTGGTGGCTCAAAGCTTGAACGTCGATTGTTAGCGAGCTAAGCTAACGCGCTAGGCTAAGCGCTATCAGATGTTATCATGCTGCTCCTGATGACACGGGCACACAACAGGGCACTTTATAAAATAAACGACAGTATAGTGGACAATTGGATAAACAGATTCATAAACGAGTTCGCCTTTCGACTGTCCAGCTCTGTGTGTGCTAATAGTGTTAGCCTGAGCTAATTCTCCTGTCGCTAACCGGCTAAACAACACGAAAACACAAGGAACACTCATAATAATGATGACACGAGGGTTTAGTAATAGTTATTCATCTAAAACGCCAACCAATCGCGAATACATGTAAACACACCGGTGTAATAAAACAGCCAGTGTATTTAGAGGGCAACTACAGCGTTTTTATCTAACTTACTGTAAACTCACATTCTCAAACAAGAGAAATTGGTTTTGTTTACAAGATCCGAAGTTTAAGTCAAATCGATACAAGTAAAATATAAATACAGCGAAAGTGAAAAAAAAAAACCCAGATGATCAAGCTTTTTGTATTGGATTTGTTTTATGCAGCTACAAAACTCTACCAAACACTGCGTATTTGTTGTGTCCTATATCTTGGAATTAGGTTAATGTAGTTTAACAACAACAGTTTCAGAATAGTGCATGCGACTGATTTCTCTTATCAATGAAACACTGCGGTTTTAAATTACATGCAACCTACATATCAGACTGTCACATTAAATATAAGCGTATCATAAGCAGCTGTACATATATTGAATATTATAACGTTACACACGAGAGAGGCCATGTAATCAGCTTCATATGTGCATTACCTGCATGAGGTTGTGTGCTGAAGCTGATCAGATGGCCCGTTACTCCTGCAAAATCACCCTAGCATGGTCAAGTTTACATTTGCAAGACGTTTTATTAGACAAATGCTTGTATTTACCCTGGAAACTGATGGAAAGACGAAGGAAAATTAGGCTCCTGTGTGCACAGGGACAGTTAGTTCCCCCAGGTAACTTATCCTATCCAGAGTCCAATTACGGTCACCGGTCTCTCCTCTCCTCCTCTCCGGTTTGCCCGAAAGAAAGATGAAACGATCCTTTGAAAACGAGTTGAAGTTTTACAAGCACAATCCAAACATTTTCATCCGATGAAATAAAGTAGGAGCGTGACGCCAACCCACGCACCAGGGAGAGCTTTATTATTTATTTATCTCCTGCAAAAACTAAAATCTCCCTGAAATAATATGTGACCGATTTGAAGAACGCCAGTAATACGGCGCACGACTCCGATGCTTCTCCGTTAAAGCGCGATCGCCTTTATCCCACCGATTCCTGTACGACTCCCTGTCCACGGATGATGGCGTCACTGTGTCGTCCAGGAACGTCACTATCGCACGCGTTCCGTGTCGCTTAAATACGACGTAATTACGTTGCCATATCTGTGGACTGTTCAGAGCCAAAAAGTATCATTTGAGATTGCCCTGTTTTAGGTTTTATTATTTAAGATGTTTTACAGTCTGTGCCAGAGAACCAAACAATGTGATTCTGAGAACCGATGCTTTAACACTTCATTTTACTTTACTTTACTGTAGGCTACTTATTTTACTTCACTTTATTGTATTGTATTGCATTGTATTGTAATTTTTACCCTTTACTTGTAACTTTATTTATTTATTTAATTTATATTTTAACGTCATTCTTTTTGTGAGAGACACATTTACTATTATTACAATTATTATTAATTTATGTTGTTTTTATGTAGCCTAATTAGTTATTTATGTAGTAGTACTATATTGCTATAGTAAACAAGCTGGTATTGTACTAAACAGAATGCAAAGATAAGCTTACAAAAGCCCTACAGTCTGAAAGCAAAATAAATATAAGTTAAACGGTTCTAGACAGATAATAAAGCAATACGTAATAAGGAATGATTATTAATGCGTGAGTACAAACTACTCATTCAAAACCCAAATGCATCTGCACATATTATCTTGGTCAACAGGGTTTTAAAACCAAACAGACCAGACAAGACTTGGAGAAGAAAAAATCTAATGAGTTCCATCTGGCGTTGTTTTCCACCACTGTTATACTGAACTGCTACGGTTCTGCGGCTGCTCTTGCCTAAAGCTGTGTTTAGTTCCAAGCCCCACTCAAAGGTAAACAACTCAAAGGTTCTTTCACATTCCCATCGTATTCCAGACCTCTGGCATTAGAAAATTCACTTTGTAGAAACTTTAACTCAGGTGGAAGCCAAAAGAATTCTCATGAATGACACAGTCATGGGTGCAACATGAAATATATACTGTAGGTCTTTCCACAGGAAGTTCATAGCCCATCACTTTCAATAAATAGTCCTAACTAGAGTGGTCATGTCATGTTCGGTAATTAGGTCAGATTATAGTGTGGTTGGGTGTATAAGTTGTTAAATGTATCTACTGTAGTCAAATTATCAATCTATTTATTCTTATCAGATGAAGTATTATGGGTAAATTGGCACGGTGCAAGGTATGACATATACAGCCTTGCATGTACACTACTTATTATTTATTTTTATTTATTTGGGGGGGGGGGGGGGGGGGGGGGGGCTTTTATCATTAAATTGATCAAAAGTGAAAGTCAATATCTTTACATAATTACAACAAAAAAATCTATTTCAAATAAATGCTGTTCTTTCTATCCATTAAAGAATCCCGAAAAATGTATCACAGCTTGCACAAAAATATTAAGCACCACAGCTGTTTTCAAAAAATGTTACTTGATCAACAAATCAGCATATTGCAAATCACCAAATCAGAATGAATTCTAAAGGATCACATGACACAGTAATGGCTGCTGAAAATTTAGCTTGACCATCACAGAAGTAAATTGCATTTTGAAATAGAAAACAGTTATTTTAAACTGTAATAATATTTCACTGTATACTGTATTTTTGACCAAATAAATGCAGTTTTGATGAGCATAAGATACATCTTTCAAAACAACAAACATGCACTCACACAAGAGCAATGATAACAACAGTTCCTCTTTTAATATAAAAAACCCAGTACATAGCAGGAAATGTATTGGTGGTTTCATTATAAATTGTAAACAAAAACTTGCAATGATAAGATAATACAACTTATGCAATAATATTTACATCGGTTGAAATGTTCATGTTTTTATAATTTAAATGGAATGATGAAATGCTTCTTATTTTTGAAGTTCTGTGGCAGTCCTTGCATTTAGATAAAGACAAGAATGATTATTACATTATAAAGAAACAACATGGTTCATTTTTTTGTTGTACTGAAAAAGTGGTGAAAATATCAATATCAAAAGTACACAGAAGACCACATTGACTTCCAGTAGAGCTGTTGTATCCTGTTCAGTGCAACAGACAGAAAAATATGCATCTGCTTATTTTTGTTTGTTCTTTTTCATCCAAACGGCAATGGTCTTTACACAGCAGTGTTTATTACAAATATGTTTTTATATAAAGTTATATCATTATGAAACATAATGTAAAAGCATTAGCAAATGTCTTCTTATAAGTATCTGAATTACATGTACCTAAGTATACCACAACATGTACACTGTGCAAAGATATGAGGACACATGGAAAAGCACAAGGTCCACAGCCGGTACCTGTAAAACAAAATCGATTCATTCAAATATGTGCCAGACTGCACTCTAAAATGTATGATGTACTCATATTTTATAAAGATGGTTATTTATTGTTATGATATTTTTGAGTGTACACTGACAAGTTGCTGTGGACATTTGTGAACTAATCTATAATTGACCTTTGTGCATTTGTAGTCTGCAACAAGCTGTTATATTCCAATAACTGCTGCAAAGAATTTCTGCTTCCAAATCAGATTAGTTTCAATTCAGAGCCGTGCCCTTACTCCTGTGCTGATGTGGCCTCAGATATTCTCCGTTTATGTTTATATAAACATTAATTTGTCATCCTTGACATCACCTAGCCATTGTGAAGCCTGCTCCCCCATAGCGCCTGATACCAATCCGATCCTGGGAAAAACACAGTCTGCATGACGTAAGCTTACATTCCTGGCTTGTGGACTCTGACCCTCTGGTGTTCCCAGGGAGAGCGGGACAGAGAGCACGCAAGAGGGGAAAAAAGAGGCCCTCCTCATCTCTGGCCTGGTCTGAGCCGCGCTTCCATGCATGTCTGCTGTAATGACTACCAGATGTCACTGCTGGCAGAGCAGACCGGGGGGGTCAGAAGTCAGCAGTCATAGCTATTCTGTTCCTCGTACGCAGCCTCATCAAAACAAACTTGACAGAATGACATAGTATGTGTTTGTATCTGCATTAGTAAGCAAGTGGATGTCATTGGGTGTTTGTGTAAGAGCTGTTCGCGACTCTGTGCTGATTATGTGGAGGTCAACAGACAATGCAGTAGTTTATTATTCTATTAGACTGCCACTTCAAAACTATTTGACAATCTAGTCACTTGACAAGGGCCAGTGCATTACTTTAAAGTGTATTCACGTCTTGACTCGCAGTGGTTTAAGTATCCAAAAAACAAAGAGTGCCATTTTTCTTCAAAATGTAGTTGGGATCATTTGTGCCGATATACCTTTCCTGTTCCCATCCCCCTCTCTCTCTCTCCCACTTCCTGTCTAAATACAATAAATGCGAAAATGCCAGAAAACAAATCTTAACAAAAAAGGAGTAGGGATGACCGTGAAATTTCTCAATAGGATTTAATTAATTGTATTAAATATTCATTATCGATTTCTAGATAATTCTATTATACAGAATACAAGGTATTTACATTATATATATTTTTTTTCTTTTTGTTGTAGAATGAACACATTTGAGCTTCCTATCTTTCTATTCATCAAAGAATCCTGGAAAATGTTATTATGGTTTCCAAAGAAATATTAAGCAGCTTTTTTATTATTTTTACACTGATAATAGTAAGCAGTGTTTCTTGAGTGCCAAATCATAAAATCACAAAATTTTAAGATCAAGTGACTTTGAAGATTCGGCTTTGCCATCACAGGAATAAATTACATATTAAAATATATTCAAATAGAAAGCAGTTATTTTAAATTGTAATACTTAACAATATTACTGTTTTTACTCTATTTTGATTAAACAAATGCAGCCTAAAATAAATTGAGCATAAGAGACTTCTTCAAAAAAATATATTAAAAAATCTTATCAACCTCAAATCTTTCAATGCTATTATTATTATATTCACACTGATTGAGTTCCAAAAACAGTGTCAATATGGACTGAGACCCTATCA
This sequence comes from Barbus barbus, assembly GCF_936440315.1. Taxonomy (NCBI): domain Eukaryota; kingdom Metazoa; phylum Chordata; class Actinopteri; order Cypriniformes; family Cyprinidae; genus Barbus; species Barbus barbus. The sequence goes on along the minus strand of NC_136735.1, from coordinate 23,750,387 downwards.
CAACTTAAGTGGAATAGTTCTCTGAGTTCACTTATAATGTCCTGACACATTTACTTTTAAACTCTGTTCACGTTTTGAAATGTAAAAAAGTAATAACTATTTCTACTGGCAGCAGTGGCATTTGCGTTTATAGTTTTTGCACATCCGGTTTCAATATGATTGCATGATTTTTTGTTCTTTTTTTTTTTACTGGATATCTTAGAAGCAGCAATATGAAATATTAAATGTTTATCATATCATCATTCAAAAAAAAGTTCTGCATGACAAAATGAACAAATGGCATTTTGACCAAACTGTGCAGCCATTATAAGCAGGAAAAGTATGCACAGGGAAAGCTGATGTGTACAATAGCTGTTGACTAGACTCTGAGGGGCATTCCACTGGAAAGTAAAGTAAGAGGTAACCTTATGTCATTTCACAGTTCCAGGAAATGATACCTTACACATTACATTACAGGGTGTGACACATACGAACACATATCTTCGTGCCTTGTCTTGCTCCACTGCTCAGTGATTCATATGTGTGTGTTCCCCATACAAATGGGCACAGTGTTACCATGCCCAGTGCTGCAGACCCCTTTATTTTACAAATGTCTAACCCTCCACAACTCCCAAGAGAAACAGCAAAGTTTCATGTTACTGATGGGAACCCAACGGTTGCTCTGTGTATTTACTGTACACTTTTGCAATGTTAGTACAACTATTTATGTGTACGACTCTTTTCCATTACTTGAACACAATCTGAAATGATCTGAATTCAGCCTGAAGTGCAGTGAAATATGATGTGTGAATGTAAATAATCAAGAAATGCACAACATCTGTTACAGATCTGTCCTGAAAATTAAATATTTGCAAGCTAGTACAATGACTTTCCTGTTACTAACCGCTAGACAGCTGTCCAAGCCAATACTGTACTGTGAACACGCTCCGACTTTGTTCTAAAAATTGTGTAGCCTTCCCAGGTTTGGACTACATCTTGCATAAAAGGAGAGAATAATAAGTCTAGTGTACTTACTGAAAAGCTATTCATTATATTTGGCCAGTGTCCACTTTCTTGCCTCCATCTGCAAACAAATGATGAAAAGATACAGATTCTTTATGTTAAAATATCTTCCACATCTTTTTCTCTTATCTAATAGAAATAGATCATACATTTACACAGCGCTTTACACACTTTCACAGCACTGCTCACAGTGCAAGTAACATCAAACCTACAAACACAGAATGCAAATATAGTTTACACGAAGGATGTTTTGAACCTTAAGGTTGAAGTTCTGGTGAAAAAAGGTGGTTAAAGTGTGAATAAGTTTTTTAAAAAGCAGCTTAATGAGCAATGAGCAAATGCTCAAATAAACTGAGGCAGTTTCTTTGAGCATTTCAATGTTTTTAGTGCAATGGCTTCCCCTGCTGGTCAAAGAACAAACTTTACTGAATGAACTTAAACTGAAGTACGTAAATGTAACAGCCTAATGTTGCAATGAGAGCAAATATATGTACATTTTTAGGTCTAAATGAAAGATTTTTTTGATTTGCATATAAAATGTTTATCCATTTGGATTAAACAGCTTTAACATAAACTAATTTTAACTTCATTTTATGCATATTTGTCAGTCTGAGACAGGTAAAATTTGTTATAATACATCAATAAATGTTTGTTCCACCGCTAGCCATTTTAGCCAACTTCATTACCAGAAAAAAAATAAAAATAAATCCACAATGAACAGATTTATGCTGTTTCTAAGCAATTTGAATACATTTTGAGTACAGAAATCTGACCTGTTTGTGTGTCATTTATGTATAAATGGCAAATATGCATCAGATTAAGTTTATAAGTTTGTTTACATTTAACACTATGTAATCCAAATGGATGGATATGCAATTTAAGTATCTAAATCTTAAATTTATTTAGGCCTAAATATTTTGAGCTCAGCACGTACATTTTAAACCAGACTGTCATTCTTTCCAGCACCTGTGGTTTGGATTAATCACTGTAAATATGCAATATCTGAGACACACCAAGGCCCAGATATGAACCGTCACTCAGAGTCAGAACATTACTAATAAACGTTTTAGTGGTTACCTTTTGCCATCCAATTTTCTAGGTCTTCCATTTCCAGCTCCATCACTGATGGGATATCATCCTCAAACATGGGCCTGGGAACAAAAAAAGGACCAACATATGCATTTCAGTTCATGTGTATTTTCACATTATTCATTCATTAAAAGCACATTTTGAACAGATGCATTAACAAAGAAAAAGTAAATAAAACATGCAGTTATATTAAACTGGATGTTAAGAAAATAAAGAATTAAGTGCAATAATTACTGATTATGCTGTGAGTAATTATTCAAAGCATACCTGTAAGGATTGTGTTTATGTGGGCAGTTTATTATGAGGTGGAAGATATTTTTGTCTACTGTGGCAAACTTTCCTGTTTAAAGAGGAACCAACTAACAATATGCAGATTTGTGGAACATCATTTATTGCATTACCAAATATATATGAACAGTCTGAACTGCCAAAGCACAACAGCCATTAAAAAGATTGTGTGGTCTTAAATAAATAGTTCACCCAGAAATGAAAATGTTCTCATTCTCAAGCCATTAAAAAGTAGAAGGGTTTGTTTATTCATCAGAATTGGAGAGATTTAACATTACATCACTTTCTCACAAATAGCTCCTCTGCAGTGAATGGGTGCCGTCAGAATGAGTTCAAACAGCTAATATAAGCATTACAATAATGCACAGGTAATCTACACGACTCATCATTAAGATGTTTTTTAACATCTGGCTAAAATACAAGTCCTCTATTCGTGATATTGATTTCCCCAGTGAAAAAGTCGTCTTGTCTGAATAAAGAGAAAAATCTGCACAGATCACCACAAACACCATTTACAAGCTAAAACAGTCCAAACCAATATGTATATGCAACAAATATTTTCATTGGAGTAAATGTTATTACGGATTATGGACTGGTACGCCTCAATGATGGATTTGGTTCTTACAAACTCTTTTCACATCAGAAGATGTTAATTGAGGAGTTATGAGGATTAGTTAAGAGTTGTGGATTATTGTGATGTTTTTATCACCTGTTTGGACTCTCATTCTGACGGCACCCATTCACTGCAGAGGATCAAACGGTGAGCAAGTGATGTAATGCAACATTTTCCCAAATTATTTTTATTATCTCATCTACATCTTGGCCTGAGTAAATGGATGTGGTGAGTAAATTTCCAGCAAGTTTTGAAATATTCGGTACAAGGATTGTGGATGTTGAAACATGACTTTTTCACCGCATTAAAAAAAAAATTACTAAATAAATTGCTAAAAAAAATGCAAATGGAAATATGACTGGAAAGCACAACTAAATTATTATTGGAATATATCAAAATTGAAATGCTAAATTTTTGAAAATAAAAAATGAGAATATGGTCTTAAATTAATTAACATCCAAAGACTAGTATTGCAATCTTAATGTTTAAACGTATATAGCCAATACATTTTTTTTTACACTACTTTTTTCTGGTTGTATGTTGCAAGGTCTGAAAACATCCATTGCGGGTTGAATGTGTCTTCCACATGTGATACACACACAAGCATTTTGTACATCCAGGTTAGCCACATAATCGCTAAAAGGAACTAAGCAAAATCTTAACTAAACTACTAAAATGCAGCCAGCACATGTCACACATTATACATAATATTAGTAACACAATATGCTTTTAAAAATTTGTACCTACATTGGCACCTTTTCATGGTCTTCATGATCCAGATAAGGATCTTCTTTTGTGTCTCCTGAAAAAAAAAGAGTAAGAAAACATGCTAAACATTTCTCATTACACAGTGTTTTCCTTCATTTATAAGATTTCAGTTTGAGTTGCCTTCAAAGGAACTAACAGGAAACTGTAAACAATGTAAGGAGAAAGGGAAGAAACACATTTTTAGTCTCAGAGTGATGGATACAAAAACTAAAATGGTCATTTTTAAGTGTGCGCCTTTTTAGTTGTGATTTACAAATGCTGCGCAGTAGGTTTAAACAGAGTTTCTATTTTGCATCTTCTCAGATTTTTTCTAACATAACATTATCACATCCACCTTCAGGTTTTATTTATCTGGATAGTTCCCAGGAAGTGTAAATATTTGTGTCTTTAGATAAATGTGTAAACTGATGTATTGGCTGGTTATTCTGAGTCTGTACACTCTTAAAAATAAAGGTGCTTTAAAAGGTTCTTCACAGCGATGCCATAGAAGAACCATTTTTGGTTCCACAAAGAACCATTCAGTCAAAGGTTCTTTAAAGAAACATCTCTTCCTTATCTTTTTATAATCTGAAGAAACTTCTTTCACCACAAAGAATCTTTTGTGAAACAGAAAGGTTCTTCAGATGTTAAAGGTTCTTTATGGAACCATTTAGGCAAAAAGGTTCTTCTACGGCATCGTGAAGCACCTTTATCTTTAAGAGTGTAAAGTCTATTAGATTGAATGCAACATACCAGCAACGTTTATGCTCCACCTGCGATAGATCATGACTACACACATGATCACAGCGATGATGACCAGTGTGAGAACTAGAGATATGATGATCATGACTGGGTTGAGATCCTCTGTGTCTGCGTCTGTATTTGCCTCAGTAGTTGGCTTTGTTTCCTCATTTATTACTGTTTGTTCAGTGTTTGAGTCACTGTTTGGTGGGGAGTCTAAATCTGCAATTGCACAAGATTTAAGTAAACTAGAAATCACAGTAAAAGTTGATCAGATAAAGTTTAAAATGCTTATTTCAGATTGATGTCAAACATCTGAAAAGGGCAATACATACCCTGGATCCTTCCATCTCCAGAGCTTGCACCACCCCCCCGATTCTCTTTAAAGCAATAAATAAACAAGTCAATTTGTAATCAAAACATTGTATACATTTGTATCTCTGTAAATGAGTTTTTTAATGTTCTTTTAATTTTTTTATTTTTATATAAGGTTAATAAAGTTGAAGTTTTAACCTTACTTAAAATTTAATACATACTGTTTTAGAACAATATGGGAAAAGATCATTACAAATAAATCTAAACTGCAACTGTTTCTTTTATATGTAATAGTACTTTAATAGGGGATAGAAAAAATTATTTGCTTAGATATTTTAATAATTGGTTTAGTAGGGTAGTAGTAGAGAATAAAAAGTTAACAGAAAGACTAATATAATGTTTAATATTACTGTCACGGTTATATTAACCACTCGCAATCCAGAAAAAGCATTACTTCATAATTCAGGGGAATATAACACAAGTCAATTACACATCCACATGAAAGTAAAGTGTTATTAAAGGAACGCTCTTATGCTCAGCAAGGATGAATTTATTTGATCAGTAAAAACAGTAATATTGTTAAGTATTATTACAATAATATAACTTTTTTCTACTTTGATACATTCAAAATTAAATTTATTCCTGTGATAGCAAAGCTGAATTTTCAGTAGCCATTACTCCAGTATTCAGTGTCGCTTGATCCTTCAGAAATCACTCTGATTTGATGCTTAAGAAATATTTCTTATTATTATCAGTGTTGGGCTGCTGAAACATTTATTTCAGGTTTTTTTTTTCATTCTTTGATTACCTTTGAAAGCATTTATGTTAAATAAATAATAATAAAGAAACCTTTTGTACATTATAAATGTCTTTACTGTCACTTTTGATCAATTGAATGCATTCTTGATTAATAAAATTATTAATTAAAAAAAAAAAACGGACTCAAAAGTTTGAAATAGTTTTAGTACAAGAAAATTATAATATATCTAGGGCTAGGCGATATACCTAAAATTACATCTCTCAACATCTTTTCAAATTTTGATGATAGTTGAGATATATGTTGACATATTTGCATTTGCTTTAGAATCATTTAAACAGGTGGTTATATTTTTCCCCATTTAAAAATAATAATAATAATAATAATAGAATGATTCATTCTAAGCACATTCATGATGTTTTGTACAAAAACACCTAAAAATGTAGACCGAGTGACCATTTACATTAAATTAATATTAATGTAAATGAAAAAAAGAGAGCAAAATGGGTATAAAAATACATTCTTACAACTTGTTTAGAGCAATGTAGTTCACACTCTATGTTTTACACTGTTTGGTTTTTAGCTAAAAAGTCTAACAATAGTTTCTGGTTTAGGAGATGCTCTGTGGCATGACACTATGTTTCTGCTCTTTCAGAGGGGAACTAGTTGCTTGAACACATAAGCACTTCTTGGCTATTTTTTCAGTGAAATTGCATATATATTAAACTTAATTTTCAACAGTATTCTGTATTTTATATAGATTATTCTGTTATCATGATAATATCACTAATATTCGATATATTACCCAGCATCTACTAATTTCTAACCACCAATACATACCTGAGTTTTCTTCTTCACCTTCTGCTTCAGAAGTAACTAATACTGTTAAATGTATAAACAGATCAGATTCATGAGTGGAAGTGAGTGCATATATGCTGTTTCTTGAAATCAACAAAAACTGTGACAGACATAATGTACAAAATATTGCTTCAAACTTAAATTATGACCACAAGGTAGTCAGTGCTTGGAACATGAGTCATTCAGGACTAAAGCCACTGTCTGACGTTTACATCACATCAAATAAAAGTTAGGTGTACTAAAGCAGATACTCACGTGAGTCTTTAGGGGCAATCTCCTGCTCTGTTTCTTCGTTGTCTTCACATTGAACTGTAATGACATGCAACTAAATTACTTTACACATTTAAGAACTGACTTTAAAAAAGAACTTTCATCTAGATTTTTATACGGAGGTTTAGCTGAGGCCTGTTTCACTTCAGAAGAAAGATGTCATCTAAATTAATTGTCAAATTCACTTAAATGTTTTTTATTTTTTTATTATTTACTTAATTTTAAGGCAACAGGTTTCCTCAATTTTAAGTTAAGTCAACTTATCACTTTTTACAGTGTGATTTATATATGTAGAATAATATACATTGTTAATTCATGTTTGTTAAAAATATGTTAGAGCAGCTTAACATTAAACAAGATGCTGTAAAAGTGTTGTTTATTTCATGTTATAGCTATTGAATAAACTAATGTTAACACATAGAACCTCTGTGTGAAATGCTACCAAAATCATCTTACTTTAATTTATAAATTAATTCAACATATTTAAATTGACTGTAAGTCTCTGTAAAGTGTTACTCAACATCTTATCTAAAACATAATTTTTATAACATAATAATGAACATCAAAATTCATATTCAGCTGTAAGAGAAGTATGAGGTAAAAAGAAGGAAAGTAACAATCACTTACAAGGAAATTATTGGCATAAACCAAGAGAAAGATACATTCGTCCTGAGTCGACATTATCTTTGTTCGTCAACAAAGACGAGCTTTTTTGTGTTTTGCTTGAAACCAAAAGCAACAAAATGAGTCAAAGAACTAGTTATAATGTAATATGACCATCCTGTCTTTAACTTTCATCATTGTGGTAAAAAGATAAGACAGGTCATTTGAATGTGTTCTAAATGCACACATCCAATTCCACGCGACTCCGCAACTGTTGTGTTGCCTAGGGGCCAGTTACAGTCTAAAATGATTTCTAAGGACCATGACGAAGAGAGCAGACATGACAGAGGAGAGTTTCTTTAGATGAATGCAGGAAACGGGAAAGAGAGAGAGATAGGATTCTACATAAAGTTAAAAAAAATGATCTACTACCGTGAGCACCTACCAAGTCCAGTCCAGCTAGCTGTCAATGCCAAAAGCAGGAATAGTATAAGATTCATTTCCCAGAGTCCTCGGTGGAAGCGTTGGCCCACTCTATGGGTAGACAGAGACACAGACTCATTGCATAGTGACTTGTGGTTAACACGCCTTCATGACATCCTGCTTCCTCTTTCAGACCTGATTCACCTACCTACGAAAAAAAACACACCACCCTCTCGTTCTCTCCCTCGGATGTGATGCAATCAAGCAGTGAGCTTGTTACCACAAGCCAAGCTGTTCCTCAGTTAGCTGTGAAAACACATTCCTGCATATATGGTATGTGACCTAACCAAAAACCAGAGGAAAAAAAGAGAAGTGCAAAAAGAGCTGAGTAAACAGAGGCAGCTTTAAACTCAAAGACTTTAAACAGGCTGAAGTAGGAAGAGACTGTAAAGTGTTTGAGTGTGTACACTGCTACAGCTGTCACAGTCAAAACAGTTATGTACTTTCACAGCTCTTAAAAATGTTAATACAAAAATAACTTTGTCACTATGTTGTGGCGTATGAATAGAGATTTTTGCATGCTGTCAGGCCCATGATGGCACAAATATCTGATCATTATAAATAGACAAAATTTACCTATCTAAATAAGATTAAATACACCTTTCACAAGGGGAGTATATAAATACATAGAAGAGAAATATTAGAAATGTTTGATAAACTATTATCTAATGTAAAATTGTGTCTAATGTGTCTAAAATATTTAATGTTTACTGCAAGAAAATAGCAAAGTCACAAAAATCACAGCATCAAATTATATTTATATTTAAAAATGGTCCCAGGTTTTGATAACAGTACTGAAAATATTGCAAACAATAATTAAATAACCCCATATGCAAATGCAATATTTGTAGGCCTATATTAAATGTCCATATATGAAATATTTTGTCAAATGAGGCAAAAAAGAGAGACACCTATTTGTAAATGGAACAAAATATGTATGTTTATTGGTTATATACAGTATGTCATGCATATCTATCCTAAAACCTGACATGATGATATTACCAAAGTAAACTGACAGACATGTATTTAAAAAAAAAAAAAAAAAGTAAAAAGCATATATAAACATACCGATTTGTTGTGTAGGGTGAATTCAGACAATCTGGGACATTGAGTAATCTGGGGTAATCTCCAGTGTGTTTATTTCCTGTTCTAACAAAGCTTAGTCAACATGACTTTAACTATAATTTTAGCATGGATGACTTCATGGGGGTGATTCCACAGAAAGGGGCAGGGCACTTCTCAATCAAGAAGAACGATTCTGACTAGATTAATGTTAAGGACATAAATCTGTCATAAATAAGACAATGTTCCTAACTGTTGTCAAATTATGTTTGTGATCTATTCAAGCATCAAAATATGTATTAAAGTGTTGAAAATGTGGTTTAGTTTTTTTTCTTTCAAACTATTTTTTTGTTTTCCCACATTGTCAAATATAATTGAGAATGTGGGACAGCATGCTTTGGGTAATCTGGGACAGTCTTCAAATGGGGGAAATATGTATTTAGGGATTTTATAAATCTAATGACAAGGGCCAATATACGCCATAATGAGAAATGGGTGTTAATGCTGGAGGTGATAACATTAGCATAAGTTCACAGTAGCTAGCAGCTAGCTAAACCAGCTAGCTAGAGAGATGCTACAGAGATGGAATCTGGAAAACGTATTCTAAAAGCAAGCAAAGGTCTCAGGATGAAGTAAACCATTAATTTAATTTCCCAAATTCCCAGTTAGTTTAGTATATACAACGGTTCAAATCACTGAGCAGGAGGGGGATCTGTGCCCAGACCAGTTGACAATGTTCTGTACACAAACGCACACATACACAAACATGCACGCACACCCATACCCACACACACACACACACACACACACAGTCAGCTAACATATGAAAATATCCATGGCCTTTAATTAACTCAATTAAATGTATTACAGAATACTATGGCACCACAGCGTCAGGTAAAGAGATGGCAACAGAAAGAGCGAGAAAGAGAGAGAGAGAGAGAGAGAGAGAGGGAAATGAGAGAAATACGAAGAAGCTAAACCAATGGAATGAGAGTAGAATGAAGAGGTCTATTGGGGATACTTTTTTGGCATGCATAAAGTATGGTCAATATAGGCTTTTTTTAGGCCTAATACATATGTCCCAGATTACAAAGTGACCTGTCCCAGATTATCAAATTGAGGCAGAATTTTTGTTTTTTTGGCACAAAAACACTAATTATTAGTGACTAATAGGTGTGGCATGTCTCTTCTGGGTATAATATCTACATTCTTTCTTTTGGTGTGGTTAGAAAACATTTTAGGGATTTCAGAAAAGTCTAAAAGTGTCCCATATTACCCAAATTCACCCTATATGTTGTTTTTGTTTCTATAAATGAAATGAACTTGTGAACAAATTTTACTATGGGGATTCTATATCTTTTAGAGAATGTATATGTAAAAAATTAGGCTATATATCGCCTTACAAGTAACATATGGCAAAGGATTGAGTCATGAATTTTCAGAAGCTCTTACCATAGTGGGATTTTTAAATATACACACATTCTGTGAAAATAACTTCATCTGTTTTGTGCTAGCCTGTATCAGGGGGGGCGGTATAACATCAGCATAGTTCTCTACAACCTCCTCTAAAACTGTGCAAAGGTAGAGGAGCTAATTCTTTAAATACTTTAGGGGGATTTCTATTTGTTCCACTTTTACTACTCTTACTGGTAGACCTCAAACTAAAGTATAATTGAATATTTTCAGTACTACGCCAAACTAAAGTTCAATTTTTGCGAATCTGCCACGTCCTAAAATCAGAGAAGAAGTAAAGTGCCGCGCATGCGCAGTGACATTTCCTCCGCATCTCGCGCCAAACTCAAGCTCGACTGGAAGCGTCAAACATGGTGAGAACATGATCTCTGTATTTAATTATTCTATTACCTTTATGACTGTTTTTAGAGAATGTCGCTTGTATAAAATAACTACACTAAGGTTTGCAGAAATGTGTAAAACAGGTTGAATAATTCTAGATGGTGCTGAGATCTGTAACACTCGCCTCTAAATTGGTCAAAAATATTTTTATTAACTTACAGCCAGAATAGCGAGTACGTAACGACGAATGTTAACGGGGCTGTGGACAAAAGTTTACCACATTATTAAATGAAAAGAATCAATTAGTTCAAAAGCCACTAATGTTACTGAAAATGAGATGGTGACTGAGTATTCAGATCACTAGAATGTCCTTAATTTAATTTTAAATTAATTTATCAACATGATCTACATCTATAAACCCCTGTCCTCAAACCATAATTCAATACTTAATATAGAATAAATATATAATCAACTTTCAATGCGTTTAAAAAAAAAAACATTACTTCTGTGTTCTGACAACAGCATGAGGTAATAAAATAAAATAAAATGTGTTTACAACTTTTGCAACCTTTTATTGACACAGTCGTGTTTATGACAGGCAATAAAATCAGATAATATTAAAGTCAGTCACCCTGAAAGTCTTCTTAAAATATTTGAATTTTGGTATGAAGCAGTCTAATTATCATACAAGGGACAGAAATGTAAAAATAAATAATATAATAAACAAAAGTTGAAATAAATAAGTGTGGCAATGTTTAAATGTGAGAATAAATGCATGTGGAAATAAAAATAAACACATGTCTAAATAAATAAATATAAATAAAAAAAGAAAATTAAAGCATAAACAAAGAAAATAATAAAGAAATTAATTCAGGACTAAATTTGATTAAAAATGAATTGCATTTGTTTTACCAAATCATTTATTTATTTTCCTATTACATTAATTAATTACATTTTTGATGTGCGGTCCTCCATAGATTTGAGCTACATCATTTTTTGAACCAGCCCATTGAAACAAACAGTCTCAAAGAATATAGCCGAGAATTTTTTACCACTAGTTCCACTTTTTTTCTGAAATGTGTGATACTGAAGGGATAATAAAATATAAAAACACCACGACTATTTAATAATGACAGCTGAATTAGTTTTATGTTATTTATTTGGGTTTATCTTTTACACTCCACAGTCTAAAAAGAAAGGACTTAGCTTGGAAGAGAAAAGAAGTCGTATGATGGAAATATTTTTTGAAACTGTAAGTATGCATGTTTTGAGATTCTTCTTCTTATCCATTTAGCTTATGTGATTGTGTCCATGTCTGACAGAGTTCTCTAGTAGTTTGATATTATCTCAAACTTTGGGACATAAGATTAATTAAGATTATTTTTCTCCTTCCAGAAAGATGTGTTTCAGCTGAAAGACATAGAAAAAATTGCCCCCAAATCCAAAGGAATCAGTAAGTTTTATCAACTTGTAGTGATTTTTAGTTTATGCTCCTGACACTGATACGTCCATGTCCCAGATAGAGGGAGCTCTAAGTGACCCTGCACATTTTTTTATAGAACATATGTAATGGTAATCATCAGAAAACTGATCCTTGCATGTTTGATTTTATTGAAAGTGGAGGATTTCCAGACGCCAATATGACTAACCTAGTTGTATAAATAGCCAGGAAAGCAGGCCTGCTGACCTGAAATTCAGAAAAGTTCTGCCCTAGAGCTTTATATGCATCTAATTATGATGCTGAAATGTTTGTCATGTTGGATGAAATAATAATAATAATAAAGAAATAAACTGGCATAGCATTTAAAAAAACATAAATGGCACATACATCTCAGAGCCCTTTTAAGACAAGCATCCAGGGTTTAAAAAAGCGTACAAACAGTAGGGCATTGGCAAGGAGGCAAGAAACAGTTTTTAAATGGATGTCAATGGAGTAGAGGCTTCTGCGTGCTGCATAAGCTACATATTTGCGACAACCTGCCCACTAATCTTCAGTTGTCAGTCTTAACCTCTTTTTTCCATAACAATAAAGAACAGTGAGAAGTGAGAAATCATACAGCCATATTTTATTTTTGTACAGTCATATGACGCAAAGCAGATTTCGACAAAGCATCATCTGTTTGATCCATTTTGTCTTGTGACAATATTTTGCAATATCTAAACACCACAAACAACCAAATGCTTGTTTTTGCAAGGTGTAAAAATGCACATACAAGTTACACTGCAACATTGGCCTGAAAGTGCAAGTTTTCTCGCACATTGAGTTTTGAAGATATGTTCACTGACATAATGCTTACTGGAGAATTTGTTCATTCTTTTTTTCAGCTCCCATGTCAGTGAAAGAGGTGTTGCAGAGTCTGGTGGATGATAACATGGTGGACACTGAGAGGGTGGGCACCTCCAACTATTACTGGGCATTTCCCAGTAAAGCCCTGCACGCCCGTAAACGCAGATTAGAGGAACTGGAGAGTCAAGTGAGGGCATCTCTTTTTGGTATCTGACACTGCATTTCTGATAGTTGACTTGTAAAATACAACTGTTAGATTTATCGTGAAAAAAGGCAGCTTTGGTTGCCAGAGATTAACCTTAAAAAAAATAAGGTGGCAGTGTTTCAGGTTTTATGAGATGGCAAATTGATGTCTACATATGCTACAATGTATTTAACTGTATTTCTTTTAAATGAATAGTAAATTCAAAAATGAATTATGTATTAAACATTTAAGATGTTTTTTTTGTTTGTTTGTTTTTTACTTCAAACCGTTGCTTCCGGCTGAATTACAAGTCCTCTTTCTATAATGTTGCTTTTTCCTTTGGCACCCATGATAAAGAAACAAATTCATCTACATCTTCTTTGGCCTGAGGGCGAGTAATGTGATAATGTGATGTTGAACCATTTACAGTTTTTTGCCATATTAAGGTAACTTATAGTAAACCAATGAATGGGTTTTTACAAACTTTTTTTTTTTTATAGTGAATGCTTTAAAACCATTCCATTGATGGTTAAATATTTCTGTTCTGAGGAAGAGACAAGAGACTTTGGATAAATGTATTGATTTCCTTTTTTTTTCTTTTCTGTGTAGCATGAGGATGGGAATCAACGCAAAAAAGCCCTTCAACAAGCAGTTGACAAAGCCAAAGTGGGACGTGAAGTTAATGTGTGTGTTCACTTCTGTCTCTCTGAACTACGTTACTGTACAGCTCTAATGTCTGTGAGCTCTGTCTGACCAGTGCTTTTGTGTGTATTTAGGAGGAGAGAGAGAATCTCCTGAAGGAGCTCACAGCATTGAAACATCAGAGAGATCAACTAAAGGCTGAACTGGAGAAGTACAAAGAATGTGATCCAGAGGTGGTGGAAGAGATACGTGAGTAAACCACACAGATTTGTGTGCGTAAATCTACTAACCGAAATTTAAACTAAAATAAAAATAAAATTGTTAAAATAAAAAGCACAACAAAATTAAACTGAAATTAAAATGAAAACTGAAAATATAAAATATGAGCAAAACTATAATTGCATATAAATAATGCTAACATAACACTGAAAATCAGTATAGAGGAACTAAGTAGTTCACATTTTACCCTCCAGATGGAGTTTGCACAAAAATGTTGATTCTCAGTACTGCGTGCTTACATGCAGTTTAAAATAGCTGGCTTGTTTCAGAGTGGTTTGCTTTAAGCTGTATGCTGTCCCCAGGGATCCTAAAACCAACATCACATTTTATTTTATTTTTCTTCTCAAGATTACATGTAGAGTTGGATGAGGGTGGTTGAGTTTTTCAATAGGCTAACTGATTGCTTTTTATTTCTTTTTTTAATTTTTTGTAGTTTTAAAAAAGGTAGCGCATGTGCGCAGATGGACACAAACTCTTCATGAGTTTACTGTCTGGATAACAGTTTTGGCTAATAAATTATTAGGAAGTAAATTAAAAAGTATAGCCTTTCCCTTTCTGTTATTAGTATTTTTCATATACAACTGGCGTTCAGTATATACACGTTTATATAATTTCAAAAAGCCTTTGAATATTTAATATATATTTAATTCCATGAACTTTGCAACACATTAGTGAATTAAGCGGTTAGATCATCTGAAGTGTGTACTGTATGTAAAATTAGTTTCAGCTGGTCAAAAGGGCTTGAATTTGATGATTACAAAGTACATTGTTGGTTACTTTGTACTTCCTTTTTATTAGGGATGCAACGATACCATTTTTTCAGATCCGATCCGATCCAGAAAATTCTGAGTATCGACCAATTCCAATCCGATAGCAGCGCAGTTTTTAAATTTTTTTTTAAATCAATGTAGAATTTCTATACTTCTGTGTCACTCTTTTGTGTGTTAAACACAATCTATTAGATAATTTCATTTTAATGAAAAATAACATGAAAAAATATATAGGGGCTGTTTACACCTGGTCACTTCACGTGTTTTGTAATATAAATCCTATCGCTCAAACCACTTCAGGAGGTGGTCTGGGCCGCATTCCAAATGAAACTGGACATGTGTAAACGCATCTGGTTGTTGAAACCACATATGTAAATTTTACTTGTCCCAAAATGTCAAAAAAATAAATAAACGTGTGAGACCGTGTTATAGGCTATATGACATTATAGTCAGATATGAATGCGCTAATGCAACACACATCGCCGCGGACGAGTAGCTGAGTATCTCTTCAGCAAGCAGACACGCAAACTGCCGCGAATGAAACTGAAACTAAGACGCAGACGATCAACACAATACTCTTCATTAAAAGTATAAGACAAACTTATCTTTCCAGTGCTGATGCCACGTGCTCTCCTATTGTGGTCTTTGATCTTGAAATGGGCTGATAATTAATAAAATGCAGCGCTTATCTTTTGATTTCGTTGACGTGAATTTCATTACATTTAAATATAGCGCAGGAATTGAAGATCGGATTTATATCTGTTTTGTGACTTTGTGGCTATGTGTAAATTGAAACATTTTAACAAATCAGATAGATATCCGATCAGCGAAAACGCATGAAATGACCAGGTGTAAACAGGCCCATTCATAATCTATGACAAAAATATTATTATAAATTAGGTTAGTGGATAATTTAGCAGCAAAATTTATTCTAGAAAAATCATGAGTGCACAATTTTATCAAATCTAAACATTTAGTGATAACATTATTTAGTGGGGAAGAAATAAAAGTGAATATGCGAAGGACTATATCTGGTAAAATGTTACACATTGCTCTTTATATTGTTGTAAAATACATTAATGAAAACAAGTAAATATATTTATTTATAAATATAAACTACAAAATTAAAAGACATTTCTTTTAAATGTATAGCACAATGAAGGCAGCGACATATGATAGAGGAGTCCCATCTGTCATATATATCATATATGTTGCTGCCTCCATTACTGTCCTATACATTAGATTATTAATAGCCTTGATAGGACAGAACAAGAAACGCTATAAATAATCTTTCATTGCGCAAAAGCATTATGAAACGAAAAGCTCCAATAGAAAGTGGCACAAAGCGCTTATGGCTTCCCGTGCGCAGAATGATGCGCTTGAAGCAGCACGGAGTCACAGCACGCAGCTCCGCATAGAGAAGTTCAAAGCACAAAGGAAAGAGATATTGGTGCGTAGCTTATTAAATATGTACATAGTTTATTGATCCTTTTCGTTTAACAGTTTTAAATCTCAGTTATTGAGCGCTCTTGAAGAGAGTTTCATCGTCTTGACTGTCTTAACCGAACATGACACAGTTTGAATGCTGAACGGAGGAAGACAGACAGAAGCAGCGGAGAGAAGAATTTACCTGAACTTGAATTTAACGACTTAAATATTCATCTGTACCTCACATTAAACTATGGAATGGCTTCAGAACACTTGGACTTTGACTTTATGGTGCTTTATAATGTTGTTGTGCTTTCGTGGGGCTTAACAATAACACAATAGTATACGCACAATATCGGATTTCAGAAATTCCAGTATCGGAGCAGATACCGATCCTGAGTATCGGATCGATGCATCCCTAGTTTTTATCAATTTCTCCATGCTCACTCTGCCTTGTCTTAAAAGAGGAAATTCTGATGTTTCTTAGTGTTATCAATCTTAAATTGATTTCACAATTTTATCATAATGTCTAAAAAACATCAGCACGGGTCTGGTTAGTTCTCCTAAAAGCATGATCTGTGCTTGTCTACCTTCTATCACGGAGTTGTCTATACTGCACAAATTAATAATAAGAACCCGTTAGGATTGCATTTAGTTTTTCCATTGCAAAGATCCTCTGTTTTGCATATTTTCTGCTGTGAATTTTTGTAAAGCAATCATCTACAAGCACTATTCTGACAAGATACCTGGGAGCAAGTAGCACACAATAAAGTATCAGCAACTCTGTTTACATAATTCTGCATAATAAGGGAAACATTGCTCACAGCAAGTCTGAAGCCTTACAGTGATTGTTTTGAAATTCGCTGTTGAAGGTGGTAAATTTGTACAGAAGTGGTGTTTTGATGACTAGTGACAGTGCTTTAGTGTATCAAAAAAATATTTTCTAAGTCAACAACTAATTTGTATGCATTTATGTATTAGAACATAAACCATTTTCAGTACACTGGTATACTGAAGTATGTGTCGAGTATTTTAAACTCGTTTTGCTGAAAAGTATGACGTCCTTGATTAAACAGGCTTTGGCACGGATTCATCAAGTCAAAGAGTCTGGGATACGTGACTTGTTTTGACATTGTATGAGTTTGTTCTGTATGAACATATGGTATTAATTGTGGTATTAAATTTCAGGTCTTAAAATGTCTATACATTTGATTTAAAAAAAACAAACTGTAAGTTCCTTGTAACATGCAGCTAAAGTTCTACACAAACTTTCAATGCCTTGTTATAATATCAAGTCAAGTCAAGTAGAGCTTTATTGTCATTCCGTTACATGTGGGGACATACAGTGGAACGAAATGTCGTGCCTCACAGGACCACGGTGCTACATAAATACAGACATACAACAATGAAGTAAAAAACACTATACACCTATACACAACTAACCTACTGACAGATTTAACTATGAGTATACTATAAGTATTTACCCTATACAAACTAAAAGAATAAAAAATACAAACTATACGAATGCTTCACATAAATATTTACCCTATACAAACAAAGAAATAGAAGATGAAAAAATATAAACTATACGAATGCTTCACAAAGCAGCTGGTTGGGGAACAGCGCAGGATGATTTGTAGTGCCTGAGCATGTAAACATACATATATTGCTGAGTGTTTTGTGGGATTGTGTACACGCAGCAGTGTGTGTAAAGTGTCTAGTGCACATAGAGGAGAGTGTGTTACTACAGGTGGTTTGTACAGGCCCACTCACCTGTGTGTAGCACACTTCGAATTGCACAAAAAAAAAAGTTCCATACAGTGTTTTCTTTAGTGTGGTAAGGTTGGGGGGGTGTTTGAGTTCAGGGCTCTCACAGCCTGGGGGAAAAAGCTGTTGAGCAGTCTGGCGGAGCGGGTTCTGATGCTCCGGTACCGTCTTCCTGATGGTAGGAGCTGGAAGAGACTGTGGGAGGGATGGGTGGAGTCCTTCACGATGCTGTTGGTTTTGCTGGAGCATCGTGTAAGGAAAATGTCCAGGATGGAGGGGAGAGGGGCACCGATGATCTTTGCAGCTGTGGTCACTGTCCGCTGGAGGGTCTTGCGGTCAGCAGCACTGCAGTTCCCGTACCAGACAGTGATGCGGCTGGTCAGCACACTCTCAATGGTGCCTCTGTAGAATGTGGTGAGGATGGGTGGAGGGAGACTTGTTCTTTTCAGCCGGCGGAGAAAGTGTAGGTGCTGTTGTGCCTTTTTGGAGAGTGACATGGTGTTGGTGGTCCAGGTGAGATCCTCTGTGATGTGCACCCCCAGGAATTTAGTGCTGCTGACTCTCTCCACATTCGATCTGTCGATGGTCAGTGGGTGGTGGTCAATGGAGTTTCTTCTGAAGTCCAACACAACCTCCTTTGTCTTCTCCACATTGAGGGACAGATTGTTAGTGCCACACCATTCAGCCAGCTGTGCCACTTCCTCTCTGTAGTGCGTTTCATCGTTAAGGCCCAGCAGGTTTAGTTTATTTATGAGCTGTTGTGGGATTGTGTTGAATGCCGAGCTGAAGTCAATGAACAGCATTCTAACATAGGAGTCTTTATTGTCTAGGTGGGTAAGAGCCAGGTGGAGGGTGGAGGAAATTGCATCGTCCGTAGAGCAGGTCGAGTGTGTTGGGGAGGCTGGTTTTGATGTTGTGCATGACTAACCTCTCAAAGCACTTCATCATGATTGGAGTCAGTGCTATGGGACGGTAGTCATTGAGACAGGACACAGGTGATTTCTTTGGTACCGGTATGATTGTTGTGGATTTGAGACATGTGGGGACGACTGCCTGGCTCAGCGAGGTGTTGAAGATATCTGTAAGCACATCTGTCAGCTGTGCAGCACAGTCTCTCAGAACACGGCCAGGTATGTTGTCAGGACCCACAGCCTTGCGTGGGTTAATCCAAGATAGGGTCTCCCTTACGTCGGCTGGAGATAGACAGAGCGCCCGGTCGTTGGGAGGTGTGGGCAGTTTTTGTGCAGGTGTGTCATTCTGCATTTCAAACCGTGAATAAAAGTGGTTGAGTGCATCGGGGAGGGATGTGTCCTCATCACAGGCCTGTGGCGGGGACTTGTAGTCAGTGATGGTCTGAATGGCTTGCCACAGGCTCTGTGTGTCTCTGCTGTCTGTGAAGTGGTTGTTGATTTTTTTTGGGCATATGACCGTTTTGCTTTTTTGATGCCACAGGACAGATTGGCTCTTGCTGTTTTGAGGGCTGCTTCATCTCCTGATCTGAATGCTTCATCTCTGGTCTTTAGTAGCCCACGAACCTCTGCTGTCATCCATGGCTTCTGGTTTGCACGTGTGGTGATGGTCTTGGTGACTGTTACATCATCAGTGCACTTTTTGATGTAAGCAGTCACAGTTTTAGTTGACTCATGCAGGTCTGTGGTTGTTGTAGGTGGCTGCCTCTTTAAACATGTTCCAGTCTGTGCACTGAAAGCAGTCATGTAGTGCTGAGGTGGCATTGTCTGGCCATACAGTGATCTGCTTTTGAACCGGTTTGGCGAGTTTGAGAAGTGGTCTATATGCTGGGATTAGCATAACAGTGATGTGGTCTGAGTACCCGAGGTGGGGGCGGGGTACAGCCTGGTAAGCGTTCTTTACTGTTGTGAACAGTGATGAACAGTGTTTTGATAATACCGCAGCATTGTTACACCAGTCTTTGTTGATATACCTCCGCGGGTCTTACCAGACAGTGATGAATCTCTATCCGCTCGGAAGCTGGTTAGTCTGTGCTGCTGAATGGCGGAGTCCGGGATGTTGTCGTTTAGCCATGTTTCGGTGAAAACAAACACACAACAATCCCTTGCCTCATGCTGTGTAGACCGACTGAGTTGAATTAAGTCCAGTTTGTTTTCCAGAGAGCGAACGTTTGAGAGCATGAGTGTTGGAAGAGCCGGTCTTGTGGGGTTAGCTCTTAGCCTAGCTCATATACCTCCGCGCTTACCACGCTTCCGTCCTCTCTCACACCGCTTGCGACGTTGCCTTGTGCGGGTAGCGTCAGTAGGCGAGGTCGCGGTCTCTAGGTCCGGCTCCAGCAGTAAACAAAGGCCTCGTAGCTTCTCAGTAGCCGACGGTGAGAGTTGTTGTTTGTATGCGTTGCCGATATCCAAAAGACTTTGGCGATCATATTCCTGACCTATTGCACATTTCCAGCCAAGTTCAGCTCTGAATGTTCTG
The DNA here is from genome assembly GCF_936440315.1 of Barbus barbus. Taxonomy (NCBI): domain Eukaryota; kingdom Metazoa; phylum Chordata; class Actinopteri; order Cypriniformes; family Cyprinidae; genus Barbus; species Barbus barbus. Next base: position 23,729,960 of record NC_136735.1, on the reverse strand, counting down.
TGATCCTCTCCAGACAGTTCTGCGATCAGCCGTGAATAATCATCTCTCTCAGGCGCTGGTGGAGATAATGACTCGCGTCTCTTGAGAGAAAATAACATTTGTAACCTCTCTTTATATCATCCACCTCGTTCATCACCCCATCCCTGCAGCTCCGTTTCTCTAACAACCCCTCCAGTTTAAATGTCAGTAGTCCCTGCTGAAATACTTGATGCTTTTTCTGCCTCTCGGGATTTGTTATGTCTGTTTTTTTAATCACTTTTAGAATTGGCTTACAGACGGTCTGAACTATTGCATCTCCCTGGGGTACTATGTTCTGAAATGTGTTTAACAGAAAAGCACAGAGCACCATTCTTGCACAATTCTGAGTCAACAGACAAAACATTTGTATATATATTGTGATCCCCATTTAGAATTTGTGCACTGGTGCTAGTAACATTGAAAGGAGATTTCTCTTGTGTCTTGGTGTGTTCGTAATGGCTAAGCCCCACTTACCTTATTTGACAGTTCGGTGGAATTCTTGATTCTGATTGGTCATTTGCAGCATTTAGGGGTCAAATTTGAATGAATAATTGTTGCAGTCAAGGACAGGACTGTATAACTGCAGGAAACGGCTCCTATATTGCTATACACTACCATCAAAAAGTCTGGGGTCAGTAAGATTTTTTAAAATGTTTTTGAAAGAAGCCTTTTAAACTCATACCAAGTATAAAAATACAGAGCAGTATTGTGAAATATTGCCATTTAAAATGGCTGTTTTCTACTGGAATATTTTTTAAAATGTGATTTATTCCTGTGAGAGCAAGGCTGAAATTTTAGCATCATTACTCCAATCTTCATTCTCACATGATCTTTTTGAAAGCATTCAAATATGCTGATTTGGTGCTGAAGAAATATTTATTATTAGCAATGTTTAAAATAATGTTGTTTTTGTTTTGTTTTTTTTAGGATTCCTGAATCCAAAAAAACGGCATTTATTTGAAATGGAGCATTCTTGTAACAAGTCTCGAACGTCATATCAATTTAGTGCTGTCTTACTGAATAAAATATTAATAAAAAAATACTGATTGCAAACTTTTTAGCAATAGTGTACCTGTGCCCATGTTCTGTCTCTCCACAGTCTTTATAATTATGCAAATAATTCTAATATACTTAATATGTCAGTTCATTTAAATAATTAAATAATTTTATCATTCAAAATAAGTTTCATAATAAGTAGTCATTAACACAAAATAAACACCACTCAGGCCGATTGTTATTCAAGGCTGAGATTTTGTTCACTGTCTCTGGACATTGTTTTTTTTTTTTTTCTCACAGATGTTCAGTAATTCAAAACTCATCAATATTTAATGTCCATGTATTTATTTATTTGCAAAGTAACCATATTTTAAGCTGAGAATGTTCAGTCAGACATTATCACAAAATAAAAATATAACTGAAAATATGAACATGATTTTTTATTTTAAAAAAATAACTGCATTGGAAAAGAGACTTCACAGTCCTGTGTATTCAAGAGAAACCTAATTTATCTTGAAGGTTTTATTTTTTTTCTGCTTTAGTGCGTGAGGGCTCAATGCCAGTTATTACAGGGTTGCTGCTGGTATGAGTCCCAGTTGGGATACCCATGGGAAGTTGAGTCAGTACCAGAGGGCTGCTGATATTGTGCCTTGAGTGGTACACTTAACCCTGATTGCCTCTGGGGTCTTGAACATGTATTCACACTTTGTGGATGTGCTAATAAAAGCTAATTTATCAGTGCCTTTCACTGAATAAGTATTATATTCAGATTATAAATCCTAAACTACATTTAGTACTTTAAAAAAAGAAAATGCATGAGGTCACTTCGATGCTCAATCAATCAAATAGACTTGGTGCACTCACTGCACTGTATGATTTTCATTCATTAAAATAACTTTTAGAGATACTAAGTTGAAAAACCAACTATGCTTAGTATGTTTTTGATTCACTAAAATGAACTAGCTCATAAGAGTCATTAGGTTGATAATTTAACCGAACTGGTTGTGCTGTATGGTTTTGATTTACTAAAATAACCTGGCTCATAAGATTTATTAGTTTGGGAATAGGTCTGGACTGGTTACACTTGTTTCGGATTCACAGCAATAAACTGGCTCTGAAGAGTCAACACTGGTTGCTGTATTTTTTACTGCTAATATTCAATAGCATTGATGCAGTTCAGCTGAATAATAATGCAGGAAACACTGTCAGAGGCTTTTCACACTGTGCTTAACTCTGGGTTATCATCATACTTAACCCTGTTTTTAACCCCGTGTAGAGGAACGTTTAGAAGCTGGATTAGCACTGCTTTTTTAACTGGGTGCGGTGTTAACCCTCCATTATGGTGCCAAACTTATGCGGTGGGAAATGATGCAATGTTAGAATGTTACGCCTAGATGCCTAGCAACAAACTCACAGCCGTGTGCCACATATTCACATGCTTTGGACAGCAACGGAAACACTGTGTTGCATAAACGGTCAACAGTTTCAGCGTTTGAGGGGAAAAATGGAATATGGTACCCAGGGTTTCAAGTGTGAAAATCCATTCAGAGTATTATATTCTGCCCACATTGCAGAAGTATGTACTTTTTTAGAATTTTAAATGGATGGGTTGATTATGGTATTATTATTTTTTTTCAAGAATGGAACTTATTGTTGGTCCCCTACCAAGTGTTTTTGTCTGTGGAAAGGTTCATTCTTTCCCCAGATTTGTGTTTTTGGAGAGCCCTTTATTTAAGCACTTCCCAAAATGATTTCCATTCACCACCTGACCTGTTCTATTGCCCTGGAGCTCTGCAGTGTCATGCATCTGCTCCAGTCAAGTCAGTATGCACTGAGAGAACACAAGTCATTAAGATTACAGATTGATCTGCCTTTTTCCAGGTTGGATTTGATCCAAAGCCTTTGAATGACTTTTGAGATTTTGTTAATCTAGCTCTGAAATTGAAGTGGTCTGGGCAGCACATTCAGTATGATTGATTATATATCAGAGTGGGTCAGCTAACTGTCTTAGAAGAAAATCTGTGGACTTTATGGAACAGAGACTAGCTAGCGTGACGTATGTGGGGCTTTGAGTGGTTCGGTTTTACAAATACATAGGATCTGCAAAGTTAAGTCCAAGTCAAGATGTTGTCAGTGTGCCAGTCTTGACAACAAAATAACTTTTCTTTTTATTTTGTTTATGATCATTAAGATGAGACAAAAGAGCATGTTGAAATAACTAAAAATTAAGTAAACCATGTTGCAGAAAGGTCTGTTTTTTTCTAGAAAGAATATGATTGTTTCATATAAACTAATCTTAGTTATTGTATACGAGCTGAAGCTAAAGAGCGAACGAACACCTGTTGACTGGAGCGTTTAACTTGAAATGAATAAGATTATTCAGGCAAATACAAAAGCTGAGCGTAATATCACAACTTCTGCACAAAATGATGCAAATGCACAGGTGAACTTGAATTTACACGCTTGTCAGAATATTCAAGTCATATTGTGAATAAACTGTTTCTGGAACAACACACTACATAACAGACAATAGACCCTTTTCACAGACTGTGGTTTCCACGTTTCCATGGTTATTAACATCGTTGTGGTTATTAACATCGTTCCATGGTTATTAACATTTTTTTAATTTACTAAACTATTTTCATCAACTAAAATTAGATGGAGTTTATAAAGTAATTTTTTAATGAATGTACAGTGCGGTTCAAAAGTTTGAAATCGGTAAGATTTTTAATGTTTTTTTTTTTATGAAGTGTCTTATGCTCAAGGCTGCATTTATTTGATCAAAAATACAGAATTTTGTGAAATGTTATTGCAATTTAAAATAAAAGTTTGCTATTTGAATATGTTTTAAAATGTAATTTATTCCTGTGATGCAAAGCTTCAGTGTCCCATGATCATTCAGAAATCATTCTAATATGCTGATTTATTATCAATGTTGGATTGATAAGGATTTTTTGATAAAAAGTTAAAGTACAGTGTTCAATTAAAATAGAAATGCTGCGTTACAATATACACTACTGTTCAAAACTTTGGGGTCAGTAAATGTTTTCTTTCTTTTTTTATTTTTACTTTTATTCAGCAAGGATAAATAGATAAAGTGTCACAGGCTCCTAAAAAATATTAATATTTGGTTGTGTTAACCTGATATGTATGGTCTTGCTAAAATATTCATCCTTTTTCTAGGTAAGGCCAACATTACAGCAAAAGAGGCCGTGTCGAGGTGGACAGGTAAGTCGTTTGCATGCCTCACACCTCAACAAATTCCAAACCAATTATTTTCTTTGATCGTGTCATATGATGCACCCACAAAAGATTCTGAAATGTAGGCCACAGACAATCCTGACAATCCAGTTTTGTCAGATCAGGCCAATATCAGTCCAGGCTGATCTTAGATCTTTAGAAGATTTCATATTCTAGTAGGGATGAGTTGATACACCTACCTCCCGATTCGATACTATCACGATACTTGGGTGCCGATATATGCATTGCGAATTTTTAATTTTTTTAAAGAATTTCGCTTCTACAAGTATTGCGATTCGATATTGCTATGTTGCGATTTTTATTTTTTGTTTTTAACTCTAGACCATGGGAAAAAGGTAAATGATACACTTAATATACAGGAAAAAAACCACTTATTAGCAATAATTTTTCCTGTTTTATTTCAGTTTTCAGTAAACATAAACAAACAGCCACAAAAAGTCCAATAGAAAATTACTTTTTTAAATAGTGCCTTTTGAAATAAAGTGCCCATCAAACTAGTTTCATTAATAAAATAAAATGAAGAGTTTGTGAAAGCTTTCTTTAACATCAAACTTTACTCGAAAGCCATTCTTTTAAATACTGCATTAAATAAAACATATAAGCCGTGACCCCCTTACCATATTATATACAGTGTGTGTGTATATATATATATATATATATATATATATATATATATATATATATATATATATATATATATAAATAAAATTTGTAAAAAAAAAAAAAAAAAAGCAAATTTATTTCACAAAAATTAAGACTGTTAAGAATATGATTAATACTGAATAAACAGCCTATAAAGGTAAGGCTATTTAAATAGCAGTCCCAAACTAGCTTTTATTAATACAATTAAGTTAGTTTGAGCCACCACAGTCATTTAAACATATACAAAGTGAAAATAACATGGTATTTTTGGGTTATGGAAACAACAGTTACCATGGTGAATATACAATACTAACATGAACTGTTAATGAAATGTGGAAACTGCTCCTGAATAGAATGAATATCATACCTTCATGCAAATCCTTCCCAGCTAACACACGCAGTACAGTTATATGATTTGTCGATACTGTACTTTTATTTCACGTGTTGCTCGTTCATATTTTCTGTGCTTTAGTGAAGCGATATGCAGTGTGGCGCCGCTACGAACAATAGAAGAATGCGCGCTACAAACACGGTATCTGGCAGGACAGGATAGTTTGTTTTTCTGAGGTGAGAGACTTTTTATTTCGTAACAAGTTACAGAAATAACGATAGAATAATGACACTGACATTAAGCCTGCCAACATCTCATCTGACCGCAGGTACTGAATCGGGACAGCGCGTTTTTCGCAGGCACTCTTTACTTAAACTGCATTTGACAGAAGTGTCAACTGCTTTCATGCACGTCTTTTAAAATAAAAGTCTCGCATCAGAAAAACATTAAGAATTAAGTTTTTTGTTTTTGATGTCGTTTCTTTGGCCATACACTCCACGACCCATTTTTTCACCAGTTGAGAAACACATCGCCGTCTGCTGAAATAAGAGGTAATTTTCCTCTGCCTAGTATATAAGCAAGGACTAAAATAATGTATTTAATATGAATTAATATCTATTCTGGTATAAAACAAATCGATTTTGATTTTTTTGTCCCATCCCTATATTCTAGGCTTACATTCGTCCAATCAAATAATATGTGACCCTGAACCACAAAACCAGTCATAACGGTCAATTTTTCGAAGTTGAGATTTATGAGGGTGCGAAAAAATCAAAATACTGAGAAAATCGTCTTTAAAGTTGTCCAAATGAAGTTCTTATCAATGAAAAAAAAAAGTTTTTTTGTTTGCGGCGGAGTAAAATTAACTTGCATGTTTTTATAACTCTTGACTCAGGCAGTGCAGTGCAAGCCCTTGGTTTTTGGAATGCGGCAGACACAAACATGCACACCACTTGCACTACAAAAGTGGTCTCAGATGAGCAGTGTATGAAAACTTTTGGTGCAGGCATGTTTGGGAACACAGCAGACATGCTAAATGGCAAGGTTTTAATGGTCTGTTTACATTTAACAGATCAGATTTCAGCCAAGAGTCAAACACAACGTACGCTCTAGACTAGGCAAGCGCAAACCCATGTAGGTTTCACTGTATTACTGAGTGATCTCATAGATGGAATGGTTTGGATAAGGGAATGATGATTTACGGTACCTTTCCCGTAAACCAAACGTTCACACAAACCTGATAATATCAGTAGATTTAATGCAATATATGATTTAGCAAATTTATGAGCCTTAGTGAGAGCAGTTTCAAATGCCTTCAAGCCAATTTTCAACAAGTTAACCTATATTTGTAAAGACATTTTCAAAATGTTGAGCCAAACCTGTGCACATACCATGGTGTCATGCCATGCCATAGTAAGCTATCAGCTGGGACACAGAAATAAAGTAGAAAAAAAAGAATTTTTAAATTCAACATGTTAATTTCTGTAAAAATGTGTATCTTATTGAAAGAGATGCAAAATATGTGTAGTGAAAGCAAAAGCAATGCCTCTTCTATTTATTTTTATACTTAACTGTTTCTGTCTGCACAATTATAAATGGCATTTCTGAGTTGAGTAGTTTTCGTCTGAATTCATTTTTGCATCATATGTGTGTGTCATGTTTCACATTCATTCTTTTCCAGATAATGTTTTTTCAATCAAATCCTGGGCAAAGAAGAAGTTTGGCTTCGAGAACAACAGCTTGGATAAAGCTTTCGGAATACCAGAGGAATTTGACTATATTAACTGACCAAAAATTCACAGCCTCTTATGATAGTTTGATCTGTTCAACTCTGCACAATCAATAAGCTTTATTGTCTTACATCAGTTGGATTTCTGTTTTGTTATTAGTTCTGAATGTTCAAGACACAGCTGTGACTGACTTGTGAAGAGCGTGGTGTACATTGTCAGCAGTGCCCCACCCTTGAAATTTTAACCTTGTCTAGTCCAAGGAAAACTTTAAGATTGATTTCTCTGGGTAAAAACGCTCCTGGTGTGTAAGCGGAGAAGGTGTTGTGTTAACCCTTGGCTGCTCAGAGATGCACCCTATAACCAAACTGACTGTTTGGACACCTGTTGATAGAGAAACTAAGCCTCGCAGATGCTGCTGGGATGATAAATTGAGGTGTACGTCAAAGGTCAATTCAAAGAAATTAATCACAGGTTAGTTTGTTTTAAAGAAGGTAAAATTGTTTGTGTAACAAAATTCTGTGACAAGGACACATGTTTCTGTATGAAATAGTAATGTGTTATGAAGCTGAAGTCTTTTCAGATGTTCAGGTCATTTCAGATGCATAATTTTTTTTTTTTTTTTTTTGAGTTTGCTTTTTTTTTTCATTAGCACCCATTTTTCACAGTGCACATGTTGTGTATCTTGTAAATATGAAAATGGTTGGTTGCTTTGTATAATATGATTTAATAAATGTACAGTTATCAAGCACAGTTTGTAATGAAGCATTTTGTCCTGCAAAATAATACTGTCTTATTTAACTGTAATGTCCTATAGATTTGCAACATCATTAACTGCCCTTAAACATGAAAAAATAAAACCTTTTATTTTTATTTTTAGATAGCTTTAGTTTAAGTTGAAATAATGCTTTTGTCTGTTGCAACAGTGATATACAAGTAGTTCCTGAATAAGTTTTATTAATGAGCATATTTAAAGTGAACAATATTTCCAAGGTGCATAATGTGCCTTTAGTGTTTAAGTGTTAGCGGAGTGGGTGTTTAAAAAAAAAAAAAAAAAGCATCACTGTTTCTGTGCATTTCATGAGTAATGCCTAAAAATATATGTACATGTGAGTTTAAGTGCTGAAAAGATAGTTTTTGATATATTTTTGTTTGTTCATTCTTTCCCAAATATAATTAGAAATTTTGAAGGTTAATTTAAAACAAGTTCTATTAGTCAATAATAAAGTACATTTAAATATAGCTCAAACCCAAGGCCCTTAAAGATAGTCTTCTTGAGTATTTTAATAAAATATTTAGTTCATAGACTTTTCCATTGAGAAAAAAATACAGGGTAGTTTAGAGGTTCCATTTATTTGTGTATACCTATTACTGAAATATGCCAGTGTTGTGAGTGTAGCCTTAAATGTATGAGTGGATTATCTCTCTCCATCTACAACCCCACTATAGACGACAAAACACAACGCTAGCAGTACAGTTGTATATTGTTGCGTCGCTTGCGTCTGACTCTAGTAGGCGCACTAGGTACTGCAGAGAGAGAGAGAGAGAGAGAGAGAGAGAGAGGGAGGAGGAGGAGGAGGAGGAGGGAGGGTGTGAGAGAGAAAGAGAAAGAAGTGAAGCCTGCCAGGGAGCTCAATACAGCCAGCATGGCGAGCCAAAGGGACTTCACACATAGAAAAACATGGATTAATGTCCTTCTGCGACTCCTACAGCTGTTATTGCCGTATATTCAACACGGAGGAGCTCAGTTTCAAGGTGCGGGGGACAGATTCGTCTTATTTATTTAGTCCACGAATGCAACGCGAGTGCGAAAATGTCGGAGGAACTGCCGAGGGCTGATTTGACAAGTATTCGAGTGCACTCGTTGTGCTAAAAGGGCACAATAATCGTTGAAACTACCCGAAATCTGACCTATTTCTCGCGGGTTTTCACCCGTCTGTTTATCTGCATAAGGATTTACGCTTACGCTTTTTTGGCCAAGTTATTGGTTTTGTTCGATTTCCTGTCAATGCAATATGCTACAAAGCTCATATAGCTTCATACAGCTGTTATATTCAGTGCAGTCTTTGGGAACTAAGCGTCTGTCCGATGGTCGCAGAGTTTAAAACAGCATTAATGCACATTTAAATGCGTTTCCAGCTGCGTGTATTTTGATTGTTGACATGGTGTGAGCTCTGGACTAAAATAGCCTGTCCGTTCAGTTTCACGCCTTTGTCATCCACCCCAGCTCATCTGCTGCTTGCTGTTCAACTACTGCAAATATATTAGTTAACGCATGCGAGATAAACCGAGCACTATAGGGTTATTTTCGGATTTCCTGTGTTTTTGTGTAGAGACAGGGATTGATCTGCCCGCATGATTTTCTATATGTTTATGTCATTCTTTCCTCTTGAAGCTCTGACTCAGATGTCCAGCGTGGTTGAAGTTTGGCAGGCTGAGGACGCAGACTTCTTCATGCCATCGCAGGTATGTGAGATAATAAAAACATAAAGTCTTGAGCTGGACGTTTTTATTACCGTTCAGCTTCACTTCATTGAGAGCCAAGAGCACGTGCGAGACGTGGTGCAGTGTGCTATTGTTACGGCTGCAAAGGTGGCAAAAATCAAAATAAGGTCTTTCTTTCATTTGGATATTTAGGTATCATTTAAAAGGTGTTGGTTTATGCAGTTCTTACATGGCCAGGGCGAGTGTTTGTCTAGCTTGCTGAAACGTGTTTCCATGTGGAGGCGGGAACAGGACGCATCTTCCTGTAGGACTCTGGGATCCTGAATGGACCTAATACCGAATAGCCGATTACCTCATTGCATGTTTTGAAGTTTGTATAATTGCTTGCAATTAAGTAAGTGCCCAAAAAGTGGGTTAAACAATATATATTCCAATACATTCTTTTTAACATGTTTTTTAAGGATCAAAATACAATTTTCAAATCTCTCAAAGCATTAAGAAAACTATTTTGTGATTGCTAGGTATTCTCATTTTGGTGATGGTTAAATAGGAATTCTTATTAGTACAGTTCACTCAATAATGAAAATTGTCATATTTGACTTCCTTTCTGCCATAAAAAAAAAAAGACATTTTAAAGATTGGTTGTAACCGGAGAGTTTTGGTGACCATTGACTTCCATTGTAATTACAACCAATAATGAAAATCGTTATGTTCCAAACATAACAAATCTTTTGAATATAATAAGAGATGTTAGGCAGAAAGAATTCCTCTTACCATTCACTTGCATGGTATGTTAAAAAGATGCAGTAAAAAATGAATGGTGGCTTGAGAGCCAGTCCTGCTTAACTTAGTCTTTTCATTTTGTTTGGTGAACTACCCCTTTGAGTCTTTGCTGCTTTTCTGTTGCATTGTCATGACCTTTGTTTGACCTCATGGAATGTTATATTTGTGACTACGGACCACAAAACCAGTCCTAAGGGTCCTGAGTGTGCAAAAAAAGCAAAATATTGAGAAAATCGCCTTTTAAGTTGTCGAAATGAAGTTCTTAGCTATGCATATTACATATCAAAAATGAAGTTTTGATATATTTATGGTAGGAAATGTACAAAATATCTTCATGGAACATGATCTCTACTTAATATCCTAAAGAATTTTGGCATAAAAGAAAAATCAATAATTTTGACCCATACAATGTATTTTTGGCTATTGTTACAAATATACCCCAGCGACTTAAGACTGGTTTTGTGCTCCAGGGTCACACTTAATGTTTTGTCTGTGAATAAGTCTAATTGCAAGCCATATGTGAGCTTGAGACAGATTTATTATAGTTAACGAAAACCAAAATCATAATATATACCATATTATGTTATTATATAATTGCATTATATTAAATAAAATAAGTTAATTGGGAGAAAATACATAAATAAAAATTAAATAAATAAATCTAAAGTCTTTTTTTGTTTTTTTTTTGTTTTTTTTTACATTTCTCATTTTCATTTAAAACTAATAAAACTGAAGTAACCTTAAACTAAGCTATATAGACACACACACAAAAAAACTAAAACTAAAAAACTATTTCAAATATTAATAAAAGCTGTAACAGTACTAAAATAACACTAGTTTGTGGTCCACAGAAAGTTATTACAAAGAGCTTTATTGCCAAGTATGATCTCACACACAAGGAATCTATCTTTACAATGCTCAGTAAGTTCTCAAGAGATGTAGTAATATAATAGTGAGACACATACTAATAAAATAAATACATAACATCTACAGAAGGGTTGCTATGCAGAGAAGGTAGTGTATATATTATATGATTAAATATGAATTGAATGAACATATTGCTCTTAGGTCTATAGAAAACATGATGCTATTTAAAACCAACACCTGGGACAGTTACAAAGGAGTGCTTTTTTGTGGTAGTGGATGTTTTTGTTGCTTATGATCAGGTACACGAGACTGATTAAAATTTGATAAAGAATTTTTTTTTCATGTTTCCTTTGGGGCAGGAAGCTAATGCCGCACAAACATGCACAGAAACTGTTGTTGCTTCAGAGGTTGACAGACAACTTTCCACTTTTGGGGTTAACAGTTACGCAAGAGACCTGTCTTATGGCTTGAGAATGGCCAAAATCAAAGGGATGGAAAATTCCATTTACAGTTCTCCATTTGTTTAAAGGGGCTTCGACAGTAATGGAGGTGGTAAAATCTTATTGCATCAATCTGTACTTGTATTTATATGTAGTACTAGTAAGCATGTTTTATTCCAGATGGAAATGTCATACTGAAACTGAACCATTGCTTGACACATTTAAAAAAAAAAGAAGAAATGTAGCATGGGAATTGACTCACTCCTTTTTTTTTTTTTTTTTTAACCAGTTTCCAAGGCAACGTCTCTCATTTTCATTTAGTTTAACTTGATAAAATAATATTAAAAATAATGAATAAAAAAAACAGCAAAATTACTAAAACTTTCAAACAAAATGTAAAACAAATCTAAATATTAATAAAAGCTATAATAGTACCTCAGTGATACTAAAATAACACTTTACAAATCGTGGTTGTATGTGTGCTGTGGTGGTGATAGAATAGCCAGGCCAGTTGTGTGTGTAATGCAGCATGGGAATTGAGTAAAATAAAAAAAAATACACCATCAGATTTGAGTTTTTGAACTCTATTGAATGTGTTGATATGGTTCATTACATAAGTGCAAAGCTATGGTACAGGGAAGTCATAAGAAAGTGGGTAACACTACTTTACAGTATAACTGAATCATTCTAAATTTCAATTATAGGGCAACTTTATATCCCCTATGCTCTGTATCAGCTGACGTTCATGTTATTAATAGCATATAAAATAATATTCTTTTTCTAAAATATTGTTGGGCTGATTATATGTGCTTTATTTTATTTTTAAAATAAGTTGTATTTACATTTAATAATGCCTTGGTGTTTTTTTCCTCCCAGCATGACCTTTTATTACTAATGTGTTAAATGAGATAGATATGGTTTGCTCATTCATGAATAATCTGGACTTATAAAATTTGAGGTCAAACTAGTGCTGGGCGGTATGACCAAAAATTTATATCACGGTATTTTTCAAAATTATACCAGTTTGCATGACCGGGTGTTAACCACATTTTCTACTGACTGAGAGATTGACTTAGAATGCCCTCTTTTACTGTCATGATAAGCGAATATTGTAGAAAAATTCCACACTAAATAGTGACTAAATACAGCTGAATGCACTGCTTCTTCTCTGCTGCTCACTGCACAGAACAGACGCAGAGAGAGGCGACACTGCGCCGGGAGAGCACTGGCGACTAGGGATGTGCATCTCCATAACTGAGGCCGATGCGATGCGCATCTCGATGCATAGTCAACCATACGATACATATGAAGCAGCTAGTGATGCGATACTATTCACCCCTATTACGATGCAGTGCGATTCGATGCAATGGAAAAAATATGATCGCTTTTCTAACGCCTCGAGGCCTGTTTCATAAAACAAGTTTACCAAATAGGCCAGGATTATGTCAGTTAGTCTGACTCACTGTCAAATGATTTGGTTCCATAAAGCAAATTTAACAAAGATCAACCTCAGTCACTGTGGCTACTTCTGCTGGAAAGCTAACCTGGTTCAGTGTATGCAAACTGTCAGGCTAAGCTGAGCTCCTCTAACACTCACCAATAAGAAAGCAGTGATATTACCACTGACTCTCTCACATACTATAATAGCCATGTAGCCTTTCTCTCTGGCTTTATAACAGCTGTACCTTTTATAGTTAGAACAGATAGCATTAGAGCATTACAGTCTAACATTGCTCTTTTAAACATTGACAATCACTAAACTAAAAGTTAAAATCACTAAATTAAAACTACATTTTAACTGCTATAAGAACCACACATTAACTCATCTGAGCATAGTAATTCGGACTGTATTAGCATACATTTTTAGACATTACAATAGTCCCTTTACAGTTACTGCTATCATAAAATGCATATTTGACTCCTATTCGACTCGTCCACTCGCGTAAGCCCACTCCTGACAGCAAAATGGATATATTTGCATGCCTTTCTTACATTTACAGATGAAAAAAATACTCGTGACATGTCACTTATGCACTGAGGAAAACAAAACGTCTCAAATGCATTAAACAGCACAAATATATTCGCTGTTTGCCATGGTGGATCGATTTGATCCATGATCGACATTAAGGGCTGCTTAAGAATAAACGTGCACAAATTAGTTAGATTGTGTGAACTTACATTGTACTTTATAACTTTATACATCCACTAGTAATTATATATAAATCGGTTTTTACTGATGAAATTATGTTAGAAACGATGCATCGCGAAATAAATGCCAACTTGTATCCGATGCACACTTTTTAAACCTTGTATCGTTAACTTTTTTTGCCGATGCACCGAGCGAATCGGGGAATCTTCCTATCCCTACTGGCGACATCTTCCAACTGAACCATAAGGTTTATCCAGAAAAGTCGCTAGGTTTGTCAGTTTGTATATTCTATGGAAAAAAGCCACTAAAAGGGTCTGAAAGTTGCTAAATATAGTGCTAAAGTCGCGCTCGTGTGTGAGAGACGTGGGAGCTGATGGCAGCGCGTGGTGGATGTTGAGGATGAGTTCTTCTGTGTCGTCACGTTCTACTAGTTCTACAGCTTCAGTTTCAGAATTTTCACGCTTAGTAGATTGAGTAGACCTGCAGCATTCCAAAGAGAACCTCCCTCACCCGATGATGGATGGGTGCCGCATTTACTCAATGAATTCTAATAGTGCTTGTAAGTACTACACTGAAAATCTGCAGATTCACTGAATACTTTCTAGTTTGAGGAAGACTCTAATTGAAACACCTTGTCAGTAGGTCTGCATATTCATCCAATCATTGAAAAATGTGTACTTAACAGGCAGGCAGCCAAGTGGCCTCCATATACATCCATTGTGTGCCTGGAGGGCTATAGTTCCTATGGAAACGCTGTTTTTAACAGCGCGCATAGACACTCATCAGGTAATCGTGGTTTTCAAGGCTCTCAGTAAGATGGCTATTTCAGTAAATTGCCTATAATGTACTACAGGCAGTTTATGGAATAGCATGGTTATGTGTCGAAACGGCACCGTGTCCCCTTTCACTACTGTTGCATTAAAAACAAGGTCAGGTCAACTACTTGAACTCTGAATTTACAGGTTTCTGTTTCGAGTTTTTATTTATTTTTTAATTTTTTTAGATAACACTTTAAAGTACAGTGTTAAATGAAGGAACGTAATGCATACATTTCTTACATATTACTTACATTTATTTTACTCATGTTTACATTAAGTTTGAGGTTAGAACACTTTCTTTTTAATGCTCCTGAAGAGTCTGTAATTTGTGAAATTTTGTTGTAATATTTCAATTGAAAATATATTTTTCTTTTTTATATACTTTAAAATGTAATCAGTTTTCAGCAGCCATTACAGTCCACAGTGGCATATGGTTTTTCAGAAATCAATCTAATATGCTGATTTGCTAAAGACTACACTTATTTTGAGTGTTTAGTCTATGCTTTTTCTTTCTTTCTTTCCTAGGAAACCATGATTGATCAGTTTAATGCATCCTTGCTGGATAAAATGTATAAATATTGCTTATATACACACACACTGTACCCATGTAATATGCTGTTACCAACTGAATCTTTTTTTTTTTCTTCACTCAGGCAGAGGAACAGCACAGTGAGAATGTTCCTCGAGACGAGAGGTGAGAATTTTTCTTAAAACCACAATCCCTTTGAGACTTTCCTGGAATATTTGCAGTTTTTATTTAGTGACATTTATTAAGGTGTGGTTAGCCAAACAGTTTACTAAATTATCAAACGTAAAAGTTTTACCTCTTTATTATCTCATATAATTTTCGGTGGTCTACATTGTGTACATCCTCTAAACGTTTATCTGAAGGCAGGGCAAGGCAGGTTTGTTTCGACAGTGCATGGGAAAACTAGGCCTCCTGAGGACACCAGCTTTCTGTTTACTCTACATTTGCATTCATGTGACTGGCATGACCTAAGATCAACATCCATTGTTTTATTAACTACATTTCAATAGCAAGATATGAATAAGAGCGTAGCTTTGAACTCATTGGCATTTTGTTTGTATGGAAAAATACCAGTTTTATCACAAGCCTGCAAGGCGGCACATGGTTTACAGGCGTGTTTCAGAAGAAAACACAAGATATGAGATAGAGTTGGAGCAGATGCAAAAAAACTAATTGCCAAACATTACCGAAGCTCAAGGGATTTCATTTGCCAGTTTTATGAGTGTTTGGTCTATTATTGCTGTGGTTTGCCTTATACACAAAGTTAACGGTTTTTATGCAAGTATGCAAGTTGACTTTTTGGTTACACTTTTTCAATAGTCCACTTTAAACATTCTACTAACAGTAAGTAACTTTGCAGCTACATGTCAACTAGAAGTCATTAGTAGTAGAGTAGTAGACTGTCTGCTTAATATCTTCTAACATTTTATTTTGATGGGTCCACAACATCCAACATACTGACTATGAGAATTTTTGCAAGTATATGTCAACTTATTCTGCTAACCCTAAACTTACCCTACTGAGAGTTAGTAGACATGTAGTTGCAAATTAATGAGAATTAGTTGATATGTCGTTACAAAGTTACTTATAGTTAGTAGAATGTCTAAAGTGGACTATCGAATTAAAGTGTAACTGACTTTTATTTTTTCATCTCAAGTCTCGTGTCTACTACATTCTCACTTTTACAGAAATTGACACAAAATAGAAAAGTTGTGGCAACTGGGAAAGTTCAAAGATCAATCTGTGTTACGTATATTGTTTGGTCTCTAAAAGCTTGAATATAAAATAGTGATTGGCAAAACATATGCCAGAAATATAAGATATTTGTCTTGACTGCCACCACTGTGTAAGTGAGGAACTATCAGTTTATATATTTATTTATTTTGCTTGTACGTCCTCTAGGACACACTACACACATCAGGAAATGTAGTTATCTTTAACTAATATACACTACTAGACCAGATAAAACTACATTTTTTAAAGTTAGTAGAGTACTTTAGAGACTTATTCCTTCTTATATCTGGGAGCAGTAGCATGTCATGAAGAGGGCTCCACCAGTATTTGTGGTGAAGGGAACTTTTTTAATGTTAAAATACCCTTGTGTTTCTGCTTAAAGTCCTTCATCAGAGTATACAAACTAATGATATCCACCACTCCTAAAAATAATTAATATTAAGTTCAATACTTCATACTAAGCAATAGCATATCGGATAATTCTGGGAGGTAATAATAGCAAATTATTCTCTCATGTGACAAGGCTTTTTGATGCAAATCTAGGAATGTATTTTTTGGTTTGCATTGTAGTTCATGCAAATATCTTCTTACAAAATAAAAAAAAGGTCCACCTCAAACGAGTGTATACATTTTGCCCAGTAGGCTATGCATTTTAGAAATTGTATTTGCATCTTGATGTTTCTATTTAACATTTTTTTTAATGCAATATTCTATTTACATAAAAAAATGGCCAGAAGTTTGACTAGTGTTGACGATTAGTTTCATTCACTTACTTGGCAATTTGACTGTGTCACTAAAAGCTGTTAGAGCAGATGAGCGATTCAAATATTGGTTGTTTGAAATTAGCAGGAGAAGAATGTTGACTTCTTTAATTGGTAAATGCATGAAAAAAATGAAATGTGGACTTTTGAGCAAAGCCAGTTGAGAGAGTTATTGTCACCATAAACTGTGAAATATTTGTTTTATCATATTCAAAAAAAAAATAATCTGTGGTTTTGCATGCAAATTTTGTTCACACTCTCTTAGTAACTGGAACTTTCTTACTTTCTCTTCGTTTTCCCCTCTTCATTGTCTCTGCCACATCCTCTCAGTACGACCCATCACTAACTCTCTAAATCTCATTCTGCTATCTGCCCGTAGCAGATGTTTCATAGTTCACATTATCTTTTCATTGTTTTGACTCCGGGTAGCAGCATGCTCTGTGGTTGTCTTAATCAGACACTATCACCAAGCACAATGGCTGCTTTTAACGCAGCAGCATCAACAAGACCCACTTCCTGTATAAACACAAAGAGTAGTTGCATCCATGTTGAGTTAATATAAAACATTCAATGTAGAAAATAATGCCATCTTAAAAAATAATGTTTTGTGTCAGACTCCATTATGCATTATTTTTAAATCATTTTTTGCTCCATTTTATATGGAAACATTGCACCTTTAAATGAAGGGTGACTGTAGGCTTTAAAACAAGGAAGCATAGATGACACCTTCACTCTGATTGGTCCAAAGTGAGTTTTTGAATGAGCAGATATGACCAAATTTGGGTAAAATCTGTCAAGCAACCTGTCATACTACTCATGTAGTTATAGTTGAGCTCAAAAGTTTACACCCCCCTTTCAGAATTTGCAAAACGTTAATTATTTTAACAAAATAAGAGGGATCATTCAAAATGCATGTTATTGTTTATTTGGTACCGACCTGAATAAGATATTTCACATAAAGGATGTTTCCATATAGTCCACAAGAGAAAAGACAGAAAAACATGCATTAAGTGCCAGGGGATGAAAACTTTTGAACAGAATGTGTACATTTTTCTTATTTTGCCTAAGTATCATATTTTTTCTTCATTTAGTACAGCCCTTCAGAGGCTACAGAAGACATCTGAATGTTTCCCAGAAGTCAAAATAAGTTAAATTTACCCTGATCTGCAAATTCAAAAAGTTTTCACCCCCTGGCTCTTAATGCATGTTTTTTCCTTCTGGAGCATCAGTGAGTGTTTGAACCTTCTGTAATAGTTGCATATGAGTCCCTCAGTTGTCCTCAGTGTGAAAAGATGGATCTCAAAATCATACAGTCATTGTTGGAAAGGGTTCAAATACACAAAAATGCTGGAAAACCAAAGAATTTGTGGGACCTGAAGGATTTTTCTGAAGAACAGCAGGCAGTTTAACTGTTCAGGACAAACAAGGGACTCATGAACAACTATCACTAAACAAACATCTGTGGATCATTCAGGTAAGAACACAGTAATAAGAATCAAGGGGATGTAAACTTTTGAACGGGGTCATTTTTATAAATTCAACTATTTTCTCTTGTGGACTATATGTAAACATCTTTTATGTGAAATATTTTATTCAGGTCAGTACTAAATAAACAATAACATGCATTTTGTTTGATCACTCTTATTTTGGCAAAATGTATTATATATTTGTTTATACAATATATTTAATATGTGGATCACATTTTCAACTGTCTTTGCAGGTATAGGGAAATTGTATGGAATTATGAGTATTTAAACAGTTTTTAATTTGTTCAACAGACTCACACTTATTGGAAACTTTAAATATTTTGGCTAACCAGATAATGCTGTTAATCAACACATCCCCAATTCACTGTGTTTAAGTTAATAAATAATATTTGAATTCTGCAGGCTGTTTTCTGTTGTGTACAGTTCCTGGAGAGCAACAAAATGCTCATGCTATACATGTAGCACGCTTTTGGTGAATTCATGAAAGCACGGTATATCTGTCTTTTGCAGGAGAGTATAGAACAGCAACAGTGTGGGTTGTCTTGGGCTCCTGAATAGAGAAATGAAAGCCAGAATCCTTTGACCACGCTGCTTGTGGATTAGAAAAAAAATGGCTGTAGATTTAAACTCTGTTTCTAAATCATTTACATTGATCTGTCCAAAACCAAAAACATGTACACCATAAACATAGAGGTCATGTGGAGGCTAATGATGGCTCATGGGGTTTTAACGTCAGCAGGCATTGAGCTTGTCAGGGCTTTGGACTTACGATAGCAGTAATGCAGTGTTAAGCAACTGAATGTGCAAAGATGGGATGATGAACTAGGGTGCATGCAGGACACAAGGGCCTGAGAAATTATTGCATTATTATTATTTTTGCTTGCATCGTAATGAACACCTGGAATGGACCATATTCATAATTTTTCTTATGTTTTTAAGTAAAAATTCTAAATGCATGTGTTTGTGGTCCACTGTTGGAAGAGTGTGTAATGCTATTACTAATACTGCTGGTGTTCAGAGTTTGCTCTTTGAACTTTGGCCTTGTGTTTGTGCGTCTAGTGGCAGGGTGGCTGTGATGGCATCTGTCGTGTGTTGGAGATTATTGACTGTCTTACAGCATGCAGAGCAAAGAGAATGTTACAAAGAGTGTTATGCAGTTGTCTGAGGTCTATAGAGGGGACACAGATTTGAGTAGCTATAGATTTAGTAAATTATTTATGGATGGTTTTATCTCCTTACAAAATTTTACAGATTAATACAAAAATGTAAGCAGTTTTGTCAGAGAATTTCAGGAAGCAACGTTTTGCAAGTCATCTAAATATTTAAATCAGTTTTTGGATTCAAGTGAAAAGATCAACATCATGATTTGTAGTATTTTTGAGTGTACGTTCACACTGAAGTAGAGACGTTAGATGTTTTGTTGTTTTCATTTTAGTGTAATATAACTGAAACATACACTTGCCTAATTGTAGATCTTTCTCGATTGCATTTACACTGTCTGTCCAGTATTTCAAATCTTAGAACATTTTAGCACTTGCAGTGCTTTCAGGATGTTTCACCATGTTTATCACACAAGTAAAGGCCAGCTCATGTGAGAACATTTGTTCTTTATTGCATAAAACTTTCATGGTTGGGGGAAGTGATTGTGACTGCACTTCATGGCCTGTATTGTTAATTTTTAAATGTAGTGAAAGGGTTTTATGAGGACTCTCAGCCAATGAATCTAAAGAAAGAAATAAAAAGTCATGAGTGATATGCATAAAAAAAAAAGCAATTAACAATAAAAATAAACAACCTCAGTTGGTTACTCATGCACATCCGGAGATGTAGGAGCCTGATGGGGAACTTAGAAGAACTTGATTTGAAATATGTCCAGGAATATTTTTTATACTAGTGTTGTTGTATCATGCCTACCTACAGTAGCTCCTCCCTAAACCCTCGGAATCACAATATCTGACTTTGATCATGGTTGCAACAACAAACACCTACACCTACAAGAGAATAAATATGCAATATAATCAAATAATATGCAACAGAAGAACCAATGTTAGTATAACTTTTCTAAGCTTAACATTTCTGCTTTTAAAGTTGACATGAAATAAAAATCTTATGATTTATTGTGGCCTAACATTTAATCCGTGCATACATTTTTTTTTTTTTTTCTTGACTTTGTGATGGTTAATCAAAATGTCATAAAATGACAGATTCTGGGCTCCATTTTTGGGTCCATATCACAAAATCCAACAAAAAACTTCCATGTGGAACCAAGTCTCTGTACTATGTTTTAATTTTTTTTATTTTTTTCCAAAACTCTTCTACACTTGGATGTACGTCACAATATGGAGGAAAAGATCTGTCAAAACTTGAAACCCTCCAAAATCTGGCCCCGTTTGCTTGCATTGTAAGTTCCTTAATGTACTGGGGACAGAGTACAGTTTGTCAGTTCAGTCTTTTTACTTCACAATTGTACACTTAATTCATTGTTACTGGCCATATTTTGAATTTATTCGTGACATTTAATAGCAGTTTGAGTGAAAATTGTTTCCAAGAATATCCTACACCAATTATTATTTTTTTTATTTTTTTGCAACAACATGCAACAAAGTCTGTCAATTATCTGTCTCACTGACACTGAGTGAACTCTCATCTGTGAATGTGGCATAATAGCTTCCTGAAGTGGCAATTTAAAGAGAGCCATACTGTATAGCATGTTCTGCAGTTCTCTCTCTCTGTGGTCGCTAGTGCTAATTTTCACACCTCCTGCTGTGCTACGCCCTCTCATCTCTTCCCCTGCCCTCTGCCAACACCACAAATAGCTTCAGCTCTGGCATCAACGACATTCCATTAAGCCCAAAACATTCCACAATGTTTCTTCTAGATCTTGCACACTAATATTTAGGGCAGTGTACTTGTGTTATTGTGGATGAATATTTCACTGGAAAAAGAACAACAAAAAATGTCAAAACAAATTTGCCATTCTTCACCATGTGCTTATTGTGCTTTTCTTATTTTCTTAGTTGAATTGTAGAAGGATGATTGTGTTTCTATGTTTTTGGCAACCACGATGCGTCACGTTGACGCCAATTAATGGCAACACATTTATTGCTTGTGTGTTTATTGCTCCTGTCATGTGACCAACTGTTGTGTAGTAACCAGTAACCGTGGTCACCTGTCACAAAGCCGTGCTAAATCTAAATTAGATCTATTGAAAACAGAGCTGATCATTTTTATTTTGTTCATCTAATCGTCTTTGGATTTTGCCATCTGTTATTTGATTGGTGGAATGCGGTCTTATATTTGCTGAATTTTGGTTAAAATGTATTGCTTCCCTTGAAATTGTTGAGACTGACAAACCTCCAAGGTCAGAGTAAATAAAAAATGGTGGCAAAATGTCAATAAATTTATTGATGGATATAGTATAAATTTACTGATGAATGGTTTTGCTTGCATCTTAAAAAAGCAACAAAACCAAGATTTATTTTGAAGATATTTTTATGGTGAGATGGGACAAAGATTAACCTCTATACAAATATAGGTTACAACACTTATTTGAATGTTGTTGTATAAAATAATTACAAATAATTTAATGTGTATATAATGCATAGGAATCTAAACTAAATAATATATAATGAAATATAGATTGTTTAACATGTATTTCTACATTGGATCTTAAATAGGACATAACTTTTGGATGTATTTTTTAATTACAATAACAGTATTATAATATAACTGTACATGTCTGTAATGCATAGTAATATTGGTAACACTTTATTTTAGGGTCTCTTAAGTAATTGCATATTAGCATGCATATTACTAGAATATTAGCTATTTATTAGTGGTAATTAAGCACATATCAATGCCTTATTCTTAGGGGTGTAAAGATACACCAGTGGCACGGTTCGGTTCGGTTCATGGTTTTGGAGCCTCGGTCCGGTCCGGTTTGGTTTGCTGTGGGGGTAGGGTTCATGTCATCTTACCAGCAATGCTAAGGAACAATAGATTCACTTAACTCAATAATAACAATAACTTGACTTAACTTTTTCTTTTATTAACTTTGGCTTCACATTTTTAGTGCAGTCAGCATACCGGAGTAAACAAAAATGAAATAAATACCTCCAATGTAGACTAGTCAGAAATAAACATTTGTCTCTTTAGTGCAGCCAGCTTACCTGAAGTAAACTAAAATGAAATAAATAAACTCCAATGTACTCTAGTCAAAAATAAACACTGGCTTGTCCACTCTAAGAAACATTTGGAAGTTCAATGAAGTTTTAAGTTCTTTTTCAAAGACACCATCATGCAGCATATTCCGACTGAAATGCGGTCGCCTCATTCGCACGAATCGCGCCGCAGGATGTCTAATCGCGTCTTTGCATTGTCTTAACATGTAAATCACTCGCGCCTAACGCTTCATTCGCGTCTGGTGTGAACGCACCATGAGATGTGTTTCCTGTCATATAAGAGAGTTTTGTGAAACGGTTACGACAGATTGTGTGCGCTTTGTCTACGACACGAATTCCATTCCTGTACTCCACTGGAAAACCAAAGTGTTCCCACACAGGAGACTTAAATGTGTCCGGGGGATCTGCAATTTCAGTACTATGCGAAGCAGCCATCCTGCATATACTAGCAACCGAGTGTGACGCTCACTCCCAAGTCACGTGAAATGACATGCACTTGGAAAACAGTAACTTTAGAATATAATATTTAGAACAAAATTTAAAAAGCTCTTAGTCGTTACTAATACAATTTAATCAAATGTAAGCAAAGAAAAATTAGTTTAAATTAATAGTTAGTTAGAGATAAGTGCCATTAACCTCAACAATGGGCAGCAGGGGGCGTGAGTACCGCGGTACGCGACGAGAGTTCCGCGATTCGTATCGTGGGTGGTGTATCGTGATCGTTCGGTTTGTGATATCGTTACACCTCTACTTATTCTACATGACTTTATTCTACATCCCTAATCCTACCCAATACCTAAACTTAACAACTACCTTACTATTAATATACAGCAAATTAGCAATTTATTGAGGGAAAAGTCGTAGTTAATAGTAAATAAGCGTTCCCTATTCTAAAGTGTTACTGTAATATTTTTCCTTCTGTATTGTGCAATGCAGGATAGGAAGTGTTAACTTCTCAGGTTTTACCACAATTTTATTCTTAAAGCCTCAATAATTGACACAAAGGTGAGGTATTGTTTTCACAAACTGCTGAAATAGTTTTCTGGAGTAATCACATGCTGTCAGTAGCGCTTAAGGTGCTTCTACCACAGAATATTCCTTGAAGACACTCACAGTTGCACCTCGAACAACAGTGTATACAAAAATACCAGCAGGCACCTCATGTCTGCTCTTCACGGGGCAATGAATAACCAAAAACACACTGCTGAAGCATCAAGAGAAAAGTTAAGAATCCATTTGAACAGACATTTTACTTGCAAAGCATCCAAAACAAGAAGGATGTTCAGAATACAGTGTTGATTGAACTGCGTTTTTCTTTCTGCTTAAAGGGATAGTTCAACCAAAATATTAAAATTGTTACCATTTAGTCACTCTCGAGTTGTTCCAACTAGAGATCGACCGATATATCGATTTACCGATATTTTTCCCGATATTTAAGCATTTTTGCATAATCGAATATCGGTTTTGTAATATCGGATTCCCCGATAAACACCGCCATCTTGTGGACGTTTTCAGAATTGCGCGCAGGATCGCAATTGCAGGGCATCTGAGGGGAGACGAGACAGCAACGGCATGCAGGTACTTGATTTGCTGTAGTTAGTAAACTATTTAATATTACAGGCATTAATGCACAAATTAATGGATTACATAAATGCCTGATATATAGTTTAAATGCAACTTGGCTCTAAGAAATATGATAAATAAGATACTCTGTCAAGCCCTGTCCCTATAAAGATAGGCTATAACTTTGCCTGAAATAACACAGCCATGAATTAGCACATGGTGGAAATAAAAGCGCTGAATTTAATTCTCTCTGTGGTCTATTAGTCTCGTGAAGTCGGAGTCACGTAGATAATCCGTCAAGTCCTCTCTCAATAAAGACGTAACTTTGCATGAATTAAATAATACAGCCATGAATGATTGCATGTTGGAAAGAAAAGCATTGAATGTAATTCTCTCTCTGTTGTCTATATGCTCATCATTAGTCTCGTGAAGCCGCTTTCATATTGCAGTTCACTCAGCGGTTGATGCTCAAGAAATGCTCAGCACGGCCACCGCATGTAACTTTTAACAAGATTCACTTTTTTGAAGCACCCTAAAATTGTATTAACACTTACTGTATAACCATTATTTCGTTTATAAACATCTAAATTAATACAACAATGGAAATTAATTATTTATTATCTCCGCGATCGATCGCAGTTTGAGTAGCCTATAGTTCTGTGTAAAGGCATAAACATGTTCATTTTGCTTACTGCTAATATTAGTGTTGCTGCTAAAGCTTTTTATAAATAAAATGTTTTTTATTGTTGTAATACGAAGATTAAATTTAACATGACAGGGCTCTAGACTGCGACCAAAATGGTAATTTTTTGCGAGTTAAAATTTGACGTGGTCGCATTTGTACGAGTGCCAGGTCTGCGCTGCTCCAAAGCGTCTGCTTCATACAGCGCGCGCTGCCAGCCGCAGCACATTATAGCAGGAGTCAGATTTCACTGATCACGTGAAGAGAGGTGTTTTCAGCGCGAGCGCTTCGTGGGTAGAGCCTGGTTTATACTCGGCGCGTCAGCACGAGCGCGAAGGTGCGCGTCGCGGACGGAGCGCAACGGAGGATTTTGTTTTCAAACTAATGTAAAAGACGCTTCTTAAACCAGAGAAGGTGAACATGGTGGTATTCTTGTAGAAAAAACATGTAAGTCCTGTCAGCTACAGCCAGTTTAGTTTTACTTTTCTTTTTGTTTTCGTTTTGAGAAGCTTGTTATCTTTGCGGTTTACCTCACATTATGCTATGGAGGCTTTCCTTAATTTAAAAAAAATATATATTAATATTTATTTGCTTCCTCGGAGTTTGCTAAACATTCTGTAATATACTAGGTATATAGTACAGCATGTGGTGTGTCCTATGCCATGCCTCGTCTTATTCGTTTTTGTTGATAAATGTTATGTAAGAGTTTGTCATTGTCAATGTACTGTTTTATTGTTGTTGCGCTTTTTAATTAAGAATAACAATGAATCCATCTTTTGTTTTAGTCTTAAAAAGTTAAAGGTGTATAGATATAAGCAAAACAGACAATGATCTTTTCTTGTAAAATGTGACACCAAGATCGCAAATTTGAAAGTAAAAAGCGCACGAAAAAAGAATTCCTGTTCAGAAAATTTAAATCACAAATAATACACATGAAAAAGAACGAGTTGAATGTTGAACACTTTCGTTACCATATAACTATAAACTATGATAAAAGTTCATCAGCATGCATTGATTAATCAAATGTTGTAGCAAAAACAAAAAACAAATTGCAACCAAATTATGTGCTCGTGCGCAAAAGTGAGATCAGTGGGAACAATGAGTCTAGAGCCCTGCATGAAAGACTGCTAATTCTCAAAACATTTTTTGTTAAGATGACTGAAAGGAGGAAAAACCAAAGTGAAGTATGGACTTACTTCACGCAGTAATTTATTTACTCTATAACAGTAAATAAATATCGGTTCTGCATATCGGTTATCGGGCACATAGACATACAAATAATTGGTATCGGTATCGGTTATAAAAAATCAATATCGGTCGATCACTAGTTCCAACCCTGTATACATTTTTTCTTTACCTGCTGAACACAGAACAGGATATTTTGAACATGACAAAATAATTTGGGAACCATCAACTGTTTGATTACCCATGTTCTTCAAAATATCCTATTTTGTGTTTTGCAAATGAAAGAAATTTATAGGTTTGGGTGAATAATGAATTGGGTAACATTGACATTGATTTCTGAGTATTTGAATATACTACTTCATGTTTTTTTCTTTTTTTGCATACTCTTTGAATGTGGTGAGGCTGTTGGCTCCTCTCTCTGCTCATCATCAGACTCCACAAGCAGGCCATAATATGCACACTGCTGTACAGTACAAATGGCTTAAACATTGAAACATGAAGCTGAACTCAGATCAGCTACTAAGTGTCATTTCTACACCCCTAAACCCTGCATTATTCAAATGACCTACAACTTCCTGTTTCGGTACACACAGGAAATGAACACCCTATTTCAAACAGCAGTATTTTTTTCTTCTGTGATGGGAAGTGATGCTACTGCTAGCAAAGTGATGCATAGTGTGAGAAATGTCAATGGTTAGCTTTAAAGAGAGGCTGTAAACCTGATTTTTTTTTTTTACACTGGAAATTGATAACTACTAAAGTGTGGTAATATTTCATATACGTTTTAACTGTAGTGAATGTGAGAAAAAAAAAAAGTGACCCTGGAGCACCAAACCAGTCTTAAGTTGCTGGGGTATATTTATAGCAATAGCCAAAAAATACATTGTATGGGTCAAAATTATTGATTTTTCTTTTATACCAATAATCATTAGGACATTAAGTAAAGATCATGTTCCATGTAACACTTTATTTTACTGTTACATCTATTAGTTGCTTATTAGCATGCATATTACTAGAATATTAGCCATGTCTTAGTGCTAATTAAGCACATATTAATGCCTTATTCTACATGACCTTATTCTACATCCCTAATCCTACCCAATACCTAAACTTAACAACTACCTTAATAACTATTAATAAGCAGCAAATTAAGAATTTGAGGGAAAAGTCATAGTTAATAGTGAATAAGTGTTCCCTATTCTAAAGTGTGACCGACATTTTGTAAATTTCCTACTGTTAATATATCAAAACTTAATTTTTGATATGTAATATGCATTGCTAAGAACTTCATTTGGACAAATTTAAAGGTGCTTTTCTCAATATTTAGAATTTTTTGTACCCTCAGATTCCAGATTTTCAAATAGTTGTATCTTGGCCAAATGTTGTCCGATCCTAACAAACCATACATCAATGGAAAGCTTATTTATTCAGCTTTCAGATCATGTATAAATTTCAATTTCGAAAAATTGACCCTTATGACTGGTTTTGTGGTCCAGGGTCACATATAAGTACAGTTTACATAAAAATATTACACTGCACAACTGTTTTCAGCATTGATGATAATAAATGTATTCTCTCACCACGTCCAAAAATGTATAATGATTTCTATAGGATTAATTGACACCGAAGAATGGAGTAATGGCTAGCTTTGAATAAATTACATTTCTGATTAATTAGAAAACAGGGTTTTTAAATTGTAATAATGCTGTACTGTTTTTATTGTATTTTTTGACTAAAATGCAGCCTTGATAAGTAAAAGACTTCTTTTGAAACATTTAAAACATCTTACACAAACTTTTGAATGATAGTGTTTTTGTATCTTAACTATATGTTGTCATATAAACAACCAGTCAGTAACCACACCAACTGAAGTCTTGAAAGCTTAAATGCAACAAAGTTGTAAATTTTTTAAATAAGTGTTTGATTCACTAAAAGAGTAAGTTCATACTTAATTGGTTGCACTCTCATTCAAATTTAGCGAGAACAGTTAATGTGTTATTTGGAACTATTATAATAACCAGTTCTCAGTTCCCACCCATAACAGAGTGGCGTGACCAATAACAAAGTGCATTTAATTTACACAGAACTAAAAAAATAAGCTCACCTGAAACTCTTACTCTGTAGTTCCTGTTTCACCACAGATGGGATATGAAGTGAAGTGAAGTGATATACTGCCAAGTATGGTGACCCATACTCGGAATTCGTGCTCTGCATTTAGCCCATCCAACGTGCACACACACACAGCAGTGAACACACACACCGTGAACACACACGCTGCAGCGCCCAGGGAGCAGTTGGGGGTTCGGTGCCTTGCTCAAGGGCACCTCAGTCGTGGTATTGAGGGTGGAGAGAGCGCTGGACATTCACTCCCCCCACCTACAATCCCTGCCGGCCCGAGACTCGAACCCGCAACCTTTGGATTACGAGTCTGACTCTCTAACCATTAGGCCACGACTTCCCCTTACAATATATACCCACAGGTGCCTTGATTTTTAACTTGATAGTTGATATTGTAATCTGATGTTCATGCAGTGATTCAGCGTTCTCCAGACATTGCTCCCACTCACACCAATACAGGTGAAAGACAGCCGCCATGCTATTCCCTGATTCTTTATTAACCCTTGGAGCCAGTACACATATTTTGTTTTACCTCTAGGCATACTGTACGTTAAGGGTTTAATTGAGCTTTTGTTATCATTTTTTGACAGAATCATTGGATGTTCTGGAACCTCTTTAGCTGTGCTCCCCACCCACCGGCAGCCATTTGATAGCATAGTTATCTGTTGAACTTTTGGTCCCGGTATCAGCTCTACCTCATGTCTTTTTATAAACTCGCTCAGTGATAGCTAACTGAGGGACTTGAATTCTGTGTAGTCCAGAATTTAGATTGGGGTGACTGCCATGAAGTTTAACAACACGAATAACTTGTTTTTCCAGTGTGATAATGGCCAGACAGAAACCTGTTACCATTTTATTTCTTATGATTTTTTTCTTCTTCTTTTTGAAAGTCAGAAAGCCATATTTGATGCTCTTTCAGTTTCTCTATGTTCAATCTACTTTGTTCGTTTTCCTTTTATGGAGAATTTTGAAAGCTGTTCAAAGCTATAAACATGTTCTCTGAGGCTTAGAGGTATTCATGGAAGTATTATTGGTTTGTTTCATATGTTCTTTCCTGGAACTGTTACAGAAGTGATAAATACCTTGAGCTCTCCTCTTTCTGTTGGTAATCGGTTATGAAGGCCACTGATATGTGTCTTCATGTCAGAGGTCCTAGCTGTTGAAAGCCTGGACAAGCCACTGACAGTGTTTGGAGGGGAAGGATTCCCCCACGACTCAATTGGTGGTCTCTTCCACTCGCTGGAACCCCCTAAGAGCTTCGGTTTTTGACCAGTAATGGCATATTCAGTACAAAATTACATTTGCATTTCGTCCAAGATTCGTCATGTCTTTATTTAATTAATCCATCTTTGTGAGTCCATATAAGGCAAGTGGGTGGAGCCCTAAAAGTTGACGTAGTCCATACAACCCTGTTTGATGAATGTTGTCTGAAGTGAAATGATAGGTATGGGAGAGAGAAATACTAATTGTTTAAACTTTTTAAGCGTATGACCAACTGTCATATGTAGGTTCATGTGATGAAGCGTGGAGTAAATGTGTTCTAAAACTCACATGAGAAGTGATGCACTTTTCTTACAACTTTCACATTGCACTTACATCACACTTCACAACATGCTGATTTACACCAAGCTTTGAAGTCATGAATGTGCGTATGACTGTTGGAGGCAGAAGAGATGGTGTGTAGTTTTGGATGGAATATTCCCCTAATAAATAATTAAGCAATAATTAGGGGGTTGGCATTTTATTAATAAAAAAGTGAGTTGTCGCATACATTTCAGCTGGTTACAATGTAATGAACTGACATTGTGTCTACACATGATGCGTCAGATGTGCTGCAACAGCTTGATGGTGTGTGCACACCAAAAGCGAAGTGAATATTTGCATTGTGTTATCGCTCTATATACATTGCGTAATGCTCTCCTTCATTTTCTGATACAATCAGATGTCAATAATAGGGGTGCGACCGATAAATCAATTCTGCGTTTTTTTTTAATTTTTTACATTTTTCTTTCAATTTTATTTTTTCCGAATACATCGTGATTCTCAGGAATCGATTCTGAGCTTAGTTTTTAACAGCAGATGGCACTCTATGCTAGTTTTTAACTGCATGCTCAAATGCTCACGAAGAAGAGCATTTGTGCGTTTGGCAATGTAAATGGTTAAATGTACTTGCATCTCAGCTTTTATGACGCCCACTGTGAACACTCTTGTAATTTGCTTCAACCTGTAAGAACTTTATGAATGATTATTTTAGATTCAAGTGGTGGTGTGTGTGTGTGTGTGTGTAAGGAACTGGAAGTGAGCAGAGTATGGCTGTTTCTAAAGCACGCACTGCCATATGATAATAAAAGACTAACCAAACAATAGAAAGCCAATATAATAAAAGAAAGTAATCACTTAAGTCACATAAAAGCTACCCTAAAAAAGTACATTTTAAGGGACGATTTAAAAACACTGAGGGATTCTGCATTCCTAATCTCAGAGGGCAGGGAATTTAGGAGCCAATGAAGAGAGAGCCCGATCACCCATAGTTTTTAGCAGAGTTGTTTGAACAGTTAAAAGACCATATGCTGTTAAAAACTAAGCTCAGAATCGATTCCGGAGAGAATCGCGATGCATTCAGAAAACCGCAGAATTGATTTATCGTCACACTCTTAGTCAATAAGCTCTTTGCTGATTTGCTTGAACGATAACGCGTCATGCGAATTTTCCACTCGTTGAAATTTTTAAAATGTGCAGAAGACACGATTGAGGCGTATATCGCACATTCGAGGCAATTGCGTTGCCTAATTTGCATCATCCGCGTTGTCCAGCGCAAATTTGTGCCTATTCGCATCTTTGCATTGCACTTTGTATGCAATCTACTCGCGTGAAAAATTGTTCGCTTTAGACGTGCACACACAGTGAGGCTGTCTACACTTGATGCAAGAAGCGACTGTTGCAAATGATTTGAACTTTGTTTCAGTTTGTCATAAATAGGAGTTATCAGTTTGCTGATGTGTCGTTGTGTCACACTGTGCTGCATCCAGTGTAAACAAGATAACTGATTATAATGGGTTCCATAGTATTTTTGTCATGTTGCACCATGCCGCTCGCATCCAGTGTAGACACGTTGCGAGACTTCTTTGTGTTATGAGTTGGAGACTTGTTTATTCCAAGTATGAGAGATGTGTTGGTAATATCCTGTTTTCAACCCTGCATATGCACACACATTGAGAATTTAACTGCAGTGCCAATTCACAAAATCTTTTGATTCTTTTATTTTAATTGGTTTTGATTTAGATGAATTTGGGTAATTCGTCTTTTTGAAGGATTCATTCAAAGAACCAACTCGGATGTCATTCATTTCAGGAATTGGACTACACTGCTTGCATGTGTGTTTTTGATTCATTCAAAGGAATCAGATCATTCGAGTCATACAGAGTGTTTGCAAATCACACTTCACTGGATTTCATGTTGTTCAATATTCAAAATATAATGCAGGCTTACAATCATAACTCAGATAAAATATGATTTCTTTTGCCATTGTGCTCAAGATTCTGCTGTGGGGGAATACTGATACAGGAAAAACTTCTAATTTTGTACTATTTCTGAAACTTATAAACTATTAACTGAAACTTCTATATTTGAAAGCATGATGCAGTTACGTGATGCAATATTTTCAAATGTATTTTCACACAGCCTCTGAAATTAAGCACAGAGTAGAAGATCAGTGTTGGGATTTTAAGAATGTACATTGCAAATAATTGGAAAATGCTTTTCATTGAACTGAAAACAAGGTCAAGTTTATGATCTCACGGTACCAAAACCCATTTAGCTCATTCATCTCAAAATTCAACAAGAAAACTTCTTAGAACATGTTAATAGTCCCTTTTTTGCACAGTTTCCCTTTTTCAGTTGGTGTTTTCAGAGAAACAAGCAGTTTATTAAGCATTACTAGAGTATAACATGAGGTGTTTATGATTTGGTCTGCTTTGCCCTGCTGCCCACTTTAACTTCCTGTTTTAGTTTCTTGTTACTATTTTGCTCACTTCTTATGTTTGGTTGTGTTTGTTTGTTACATGGTTTCTGTGTCTGAATTTTGCAGCCTTACTTATAGCTTAGTTTGGCGTTTTTGTGGAGTTCACTTCATAATAGATGGAAGTTCATTTAGCTCTCAGTTTGTTTCTAATGTTCCTATAAAATCAGATGATATTCTCATGTATCTTAAGTGTATTATGCAGACGTTTGTCTCTCAAGAACAATGAAGTCATTCCCTAAAGACTGCCAACAAACTTGCTCTGTTTGTGGTTTATTAACATTCATGCATGTGAAAAGATGACATTGTGTGATAGTCAGTTCCCTTTTGCCTTTTCAAACCAGTGAAATGTTATCTCAGGGCAAAGTCCAGGCACAGAACAACAAAATTAGTTTTTAATGCAGATTTAAATCAGGATTTTACATCCTGAGATCTTCAGTTAACTCAAATGGAGTATGGAGTTAAGTGCTTCGTTGCATAATACTACACAGTAGTCATATGTTTTGATTTGTTCATGTGTATACACTATCCAGCACATCATAAAAAGTTTCCTTTCTTCCCCAGAGAGGAGCAAAACCTCTCTGGTGGTTTTGATTCTCTTACCTCAGTATTTTTAAAGCACTTTTTCTTGTAAAAAGCGTCAATCTGCCTGACGTTCACATGTATTTCTCTCTTTTCTCCTCAGCTCCTCATTTTATGTGCAGGAGAGTGGGAGACAGCTCCTGTTTCAGCCGCCCACACTGGATTTCGGGCCACAGTAAGTGTTATATATTTTATACATTACACCCTCAAATATATGTGTATATATGATCTTATATTGCCATTATAGTCATTTCTTTTCAAACCATACTAATATATTTAAAAGTAGTCACATGATATAAACAATGACATGTACGTGTTCATGTTCAAATGTGGATGTATTTTTTGTGTTGTTTATTTATTAGTACTTACTCACCAAATTTTCATTTTGACGAAAAGGTGCATTTTGTTTTGTGTGTGTACGTGTGCAGCAGCATTGCTGTAAATTGCCTTTTTGTAGAGCATGTGATGTATGTAGCAATAAACAGCATATAATCTTTATATGAGATTTACCCTGTGAGTGGAGTGAAACGGAGAAACAGATGTGAAAGGGTGGCAAGGGGTGTTCAAGCCATGTTGTGTTACTTTGTTGCAGGAAAATAATGCGTTTTGAACATGTGAATATTCATTTATATTTATCCAGACCTGACTTAAAGGCATCTTTTGAGTTTGAACAGATTTATATAATACAAAGAATTTTAAGCTGTTATGTTCAGCTAATATGATGTTTAGAAATATTGGCTATAACTGAAAATAATTTTAGAAAAAAGTTAACTTTCAAAACTAAACATCATTTGACGGTCATGTAGTTTATAGCACTTGGCTAGGCATCCATTGTAAGTGCATTGCTATAAACATGTATAATTTTTATATTTATAAACTGAAGGTTTGTCAGTTGTTGCCACAGATGTTGCTCATGAAACCAAAATGGTATTCCAAGGTCTGTTCAGTTTTAAAAGTGTAGGCTTCCTTTGCAGACAGGATGACCAAATATGGCTGAGTTTCTTTTCTTCTGATGGAAGAAAGAACTGGCAGAGTTTGGAATGGACTGAACTGCTTTCAGTTTGACCTTAAGAAATAACGAGTTGGAAAGTTGTGATGTCTGTTCCAATGCTGATAGTCCCAGCTGGAGGGAGCATTACTGGTGCTTGTGACCTTTTATTTGGACACTGAGCCAGATGGTTTTCTTGGTGTGATTTAGAGCTGCTACAACTAATAGATAACATTTATGATAATTATTAATGAAAATAGTGATTTATTTAAAAACTAAAACTGCTTTTTTTTTTAGGTTTTGTCTTCGTTAGTAAAATCATTTCACAGGAATGAAAATGTTATTTCTGTGTTAAAGCTTCGAAGAAGGTCAGGGGCATGTCATTTCATGCGATCGTTGCTGCATCAAGTGCTTTGGCAGAGTGCTGGTGCTGTTCAATGCTTTTGAAAGGTATTTCGTCAGGGCATAAATGGAGTAAAAGTAAACACACACCTTAAATAAGAAAGTGCAGTCACGGCACATATGAAAAGAAGCATTTGCATTTTCTAATGCAAAGAGTTTAAATTGCCAGCAATTGACCTTTGTCAAGCTATCACTTTTGCCAGGACGTAATTTAACTTTTACTGTTCTGTTTTTATTATCCGAACATTTCGGTTTTGCAGAAGGCTCGTCCTAACATGAAGTGTGTATGTAACTGTTTGTGTTGTTGTTAAACTTGAAATACTTAGAGCGTGTGCATACATGTCAATCATAAGTAGTCAAACAGAGAAGGTGTGTGCAGTCATTATAATATGAGATGTTAAATTTATGGTTTAAATAAGCTATAATTATTTGAAATCCTATGTGTAGCACAAGTCATAATTTGTTATATAACCAGTAGCTTAAACAGTTCCATATATTTGTGAAATGGAAAGTTTATTAGATATTCAAAGCTTTGTTTAAATAATATAATTCATGTTTGCTGAATATTATTGGTAGTAGCTATACTAATTTTGTATATGTTTATTATTAGAGCTGGTGAACAGAGTCAGTAAACTAATGAAGACAGATAATGGGAGCTCTGTGTGCTCAGGCACTGTCAAGATAAAAGTCCCACTTCTAACAGAAAAACTTATCGTCTGATGATGATGATAATTAAAAAATCCCAAATATCCGATATATATGAAGTATTTATGAACAGGCTTTGAAAACATGACAGCTTTATATGTTTACTAGGGCTGTAAATCTTTACTAACAGAGGATCCATTTGGTTCATGATTATTTGGTTTTCAAGTACAATGAAAACATTGTAAATGTGAGTGAAAAAGTGTACTTCAATATTTAATCAGTAACACAATCCAGACATTACAGCATGAAAGTAGTTACCTCAGGAATACCTGAAGGCTACATATGCAAATAAAGAAAAAAGCAATATTGGCTAAATGGATTTCAAAGCCATAATAGTGTTAGAAATGTTGCTGTTTGATCTTTTACACATTATAATATAATATGCATATTATATTTTTTAAAATATCTTATTACCAACATAAATATTGAATATGATCTTATAAACCATTTCCACAGAAATAAAGCCTAAAGATTAGCCATTGTTGCTAAACCAAATAATTGCTATTTTTTTTTTCTTTTTAATAGTTTCCTTTAAATTTTTTTTAAACAAATATTTTGAAACGAGGTGCTCTAGATACACAGTGTGTATTGCATAATGTTTCTCTGTACATGTATGCACAGGTAGGTAATAGTCTACACCTTGTTTTTCCTGATACATGTTCCTGCAGTGATGCAACACTAGGGCTGGGTATCGTTCAAAAATTTTCGATACCGATACCTTGAGTTCGATACCGGTTCCTGAACGATACTTTTTTCGATACCAGTTTTATGAAATCAGTTTTAATAAGATTACATTATCTCAAAAAACAATTTTTTTTAGCTTGTTGATATTTATACAGACTTATACTCGTCTCCTGAGCCACTGCACAAAGGAACTAAATATATCCAACACAATACATAAATAATTTTAATAAAGTTCAAAAAGTTTTCAGTTTGCACATCTGTTAGGCTACGTTTACATTAGTGCGTGTTCATTTTAAAACACGTAGCTCAGACAGAATCATAATTTCTAGGTTGTTAAAGACTTCAAGAAATTTTAAATCTTCATCCACTTTCATAAGTGGGTGTTTTATTTTCTTTCACCATATGTTTTATTATTATTAAATTCTGGTGTAGTATGTCTAATTATTTGAATGCATAAAAACAACTTAGTTTATTTAAATTTATTCTTAAAATAGCCTTATGAAATGTTTTATTTTTCCTCAGAAATTCTGTGTTCTGTATCTGGTTTTCAAATGAAGACATAAAACATTAATTTAATTTATCTTTAAATTATTGAAAATCAAAGTTTATTTATTTTGGCAAACAAAGGGGGCTTACTATTAAAATTTAAAACATGGAATAACTGTTGTGTGATCATTACAAAAAAAAAAAAAAAAGTTTTAATAATTTTAATAGTAGCAGTATGTACTGTCCGCTGAACAATATGAATTTATTTCTGCCGCAGTGTTTTCCAAGTTAATCCGAACTTTTATTTTGTGTTGTTATTTTGACGGGTTGCCTGGAATACCTTTTACAGTTCTGTGTGTATATGATATGACGCTAGTTTTACTCAAATCAAACGGTAAAATGCTCACGAAGTGACTTTCAGAGCAGATGTTGTTCATGTATTTATGTCCTCATTTAGTGAGGCGGCAGACGCTGAAATGACCGCGAGGGTCACGCGAGCTTCAGTCTGTGTGTAATAAACAAACCGCGCGATTTAAAGAGCGGACTGCTCCGTACGCTTTCGAAACGCTCTCGCGGAGGTCAA
Source organism: Barbus barbus (assembly GCF_936440315.1). NCBI lineage: Eukaryota > Metazoa > Chordata > Actinopteri > Cypriniformes > Cyprinidae > Barbus > Barbus barbus. Next base: position 23,693,296 of record NC_136735.1, on the reverse strand, counting down.
ACACTGATCTATCAGCGCCGCGCCGCTTCTAGCAAACACACCTAGTGCTGCAGGATTATTGGCTCACTGACGGTGATGAGATTAACCACTTAGGTATCGAAATTTGGTACCGAACGACAAGACGTTTTTCGATACTCGGTGGTATCGAGGCAATTCGGTCGGTGCCTAAAAAGTATCGAACTCGATACCCAGCCCTATGCAACACACACTAGTGCTTAACCTTTCTGCAGGAGCGAGAAAGAAACCGGCGTCTGGCAGCTAATTTCTTCAGCGCTTCTGCACCGCCATCCACATGTTATTATCTGTCTTAAACACACACAACCCTCATTTTCCCATCGCTGCTTCCACTGGGACACATATAGAGAGACCACAGCTTAGACCTGGAATGACATTGCTTGGGCAGTGTTGCATAATTTTTATTTTACTTCTGCTTTCAAATTTGGGACCCTTTTGCAAACAAGAGATTGCCCAGTTCTGCCTTTTTATGACTAATAACCAATCCACATCTATTTTTTAAGAGTTTCAGTTCTTAAGTTCTTCTTTTTGATTCAATAAACTAAATGATCATGTAAAAAAAAAAAATCTTAATTTTTATTTATTTGTATTTGTTACAGTATGTTTATTTTCATTAATATTATATCCTACATTATTAATAATGATAGTAATTGTTGTTGTTATTTTTAATATTATTATTATTATTATTTATGCCATAATATTTCTAAGTAATGCCATTGTTAAATTTTAAATTGAACTAAAGTTATATTTTCTGTGATGCACCAAAATAATTTTTTTACAGAAATGCCAAAAACAAAATTCTACTTTTCTTTTAGCCAAAAATCTAAAATAATGTAGCATCATTTTTGCTTAATGTTTATCGTTGTATGCATTAAATAGACTCTGTTTTGGTTGAATATTTTTGGTTGCCAAAAGTTCAGTGCATCAGTATTTTAAGTTAAATTGTATTATTTGTATAAGTCAATTGTTTTTTACCATAAATGACAACATGTGACATTCTACTGAGAATAACTCAAATTATGCATTTCTATGGCAACACTATCTTATTCACATGCTCTCAGAACATAATTACTTGCAAGCTGGGAATGTTCTGAGTGCTACAACTTGGACAATGTGACTGCATTCATTTTTGGTGCTGCTTAGGTGCCACGTCCGATGACGTGGACAGCTCTGAGTAGAACGTCACACGTTGTCATCTGAGAATTACTGTAAATGCGTCATGGTGTGAATTCAGCTAGTGTTTTAAAAGTTGAGTAATTATCCATACAGTTGTTGGAGTGCTATTCTTTAGAAAATTGCCAAATGCAAGAGCAATTTATCAAGAGACCAGATAATAAAAGTACTGATGACGGAAGTTGACAAGTTAATAAAGTTAGTCTGTCCATTAGCAGTGTCAAGTTTTAGTGTGCCTAGTCGGTCACATATGATCACTTGAGATTCAGTATTGGTTTAAATAGTGCAAAGGATCTGCAGACGTTTTTATTGGCTGCCGTGTTTTACATGCTGATATTTTTAGGCACCTCTTTCAAAGCTGACTTTTGACTACAGGAACATCATAAAATAAAGATCTGAGCTGCTAAGCTTTCTGTGGTTAGAATCAGCTTTGAAAGGCCATCTCAAGTTTTTTAATAGACGTATGTGGCTTTGAGTGACATTTACTTTCATCTTTGCTCAAGTGTTGTAACATTGTGATCTGTTCTTATTGTCATGCTTTGGGGATGTGTGCACTTTGAAAGTCTGCGTTTTTAGTCGAGACTGAAATAAATAATCTCCATTTGAGTACGGTTATGTTTCAAGGCAACGAATGTTCATAAAACCATAACATTCCCTGACATATCAGTCATTTAGATGAGTTTTTCCGTTTCACAGTGGTTGCATTCACAGTGACATGCTTTAACAAAAACATTCTGATGAAAATGATTTTTGGAGTCTGCAATGCTGTATTTTGCTCTGTCATTCTGCAGGCCGGTGGGGCTGCCAAGAGCTGAAACCGTATATATCCACAACCCCAGCCCAGAGCTCCCAGTCTCTCTGCTCTCTGCGTTTACATCCAGCAGACATTTTCACATGCCTTCCTTCCACAGAAGGGTAAGTATGCACCTCGTTTCCCATTTGGGCTGCTTTCTCTGTTCCTCTACATCAGTTTAATCACTCTCATTGTCCCATATTAATGTAATCCAGCGTTCCGCGTCATTCAGTTTCTTGCATATATTTTTTTTTTGCTTTACAGGTGATTCCACCCAGAGGGAGAACATCTTTTAAAATCATTTTCCTCCCCACAGTGGAGGGCAATGAAGAAATCTCTTTATTTATTAACACATCAACCCATGGGGTGATATCATACCAGGCAAGTTTTATAGAATTATACTATTACACAGTCATTCTTTTACTTAAGAGATTTCATAGAGACTTTTTTCAGGGGCATACTAAGGGGACATGTGGGAGAGATTCATATTTAAAAGTGGTTTATTTAGCTTGGCAGCAGTACAAAAGCAGTTGTAGCCGGTTGCATAAAATGACGATGGTAAATGGTATTCCAACAGTCAGCAATCATTTAACTCAACCAAATTACATATTACAAGACAAATTTAATATTCATGACCAGAGCTCGGCCTGGCAAAATTGATGTGTTTTTTGTTTGCTTTGTTCATAACAACGTTCTTTCAGTTGTTTAACTATTGTTAACTGAATCAGTCACACTGCGTCTTTCTGGAAATGTAGGGCAGTTATGTATATTACAGTACATGGTGATGAGTAACGAGCTTAAATTGTAAAGAATCTTTTGCAATAGTGTGATACTGTATGACTGTCATCAAACAAATTCACTTTAATCACCAAAGCAATCTACGTTGGCGTATATATTAGTATTTAGGTCATGTAAAGTATGTTCTCTTCTGTTGTCATGTTTTCATTGTGAGTAAGTTTCTGGTGACCTGATAAAAGCTGTAACACCACTGTATCAAACTACTTCATGTATGAGGAATCAAAGTCTTTGTCTACACTACCAGTCCAAAGTTTAGAAACGCCTACTAATTTTTTTTCATTTGTTTATCGCGTTACTTTTCAAAAGTTGTTTTAGTTCGGTACAAAAGCTGCATTCACTTGATCAAAAATACAGTAAAAACAGTAATAGTGTACAATTTTATCTATATATTTACTATGTATTTTAAAATGTCATTTATTTCTGTGATGGCAAAGCTCAATTTTCAGCAGTCATTACTCCAGTTTTCAGTGTCTCATGATCCTTCAGAAATCATTCTAATATTCTGATTTATTGCTCAAGTAAGATTTATTATTATCAATGTTGAAAACAGTCTTTGAAATGTGCTTTGTATCTCTCTCGCTCTGCCAGGTTTTTGGGGTTGGTGTCCAGGGGGGATCAGTCAAGGACGTCCATAGAAAAGATAGCGTTCTGATATTTCCCCACATACAGAGCATTAATATAACACAAACTCAGGTATGTGTATTGCATGTGGATATGCTCTTTGCTTAGTTGTGTGTTTAAACATGCAGATGTTCTTTTTTGTTTACTATTCTTTGTGCTGGATGACACATGAGGTCCAGCAACAGCTGAGTGCTTCTGTCTCCTATTACTGTCATAGCCATTGGCACAAACACACACACACACACACACACACACACAGAGGACATCATACATTAGAGGCTGTGTAAAGCAATATTAAATGTGTGTTCCAAGTTTGAAACGCCACAGAAAAATGTGTTATTAACCACCCTGCCAAATTTGAATGATTAAAAAAACACCAAGTAAATAAAACGTTATTAAAATCTTGAAAAAAGAAGCAGTATTCTTTGCTTTCAAACGCTGGTGGCCTGTCCGTTGTTGGTGCTGTTGGGACTGAAACCACGCCCACTCGTGGGAAAGCTGCTGCCTCCCTCAACTGTCAAATACAAATAAATTTTAATATGGAGACCGAGATGTTTTGTAAATTATCGCAACCAGGTAATATGCATTGACATAATGAAGGTACAGCTAGCTAATTGTAATGACAGTAAATCGCTATTGAGCGGACGAACCACTGATGCTAATGCGCTCTAGTTTTTATAATATTAGGGGAGGGGCTGTGCTCAGTGGCTCCAGTGCGTGATTTATCGCTTTTCCACTGGGGCTGGTGCCAGAGCTGGAACCAGTGCTCGGCCAAAAATGGCACTCGTTCAGAATCGGCTCACGTTTCCACTGGCAGGGAGCAGAACCCTCTACGTCACCAACATGTGACCGCAATAACTTGTTATCTGTTACAGAAGGAGAGCGTTGATCTATTGTCAACCATTAATTGTTGTGTTAATGTTGTTAATTTACATGATCTCCGATGGCTTTTAAAAATAGGCTTGTTCAAGATGCATCAGCACTGTGTAAACCGATTGGTGTATGACATCAAAGTACTGCAAGTGCAATTCAAAAGCATAAAGAATCGTCTGCTCTCCAATTGCCCTATCGGTAAGCCCCGCCCCACTTAGGTACTGTAACAAACGGAGTTGCTACTGTCTTACAATGACGGCTGTCAGTGTGAAAACCTTGTCCCACGATGTTTTTTGATAAATTTTGGACACGGAAGGACCATCATTTAAGTGGGACTTAAATATGACATGGAGGGATATATAAAATATTTCAAAATATATATGTAAAAATACAGATCACGGTGCAAACAGGAGAAGTGTCATGTTTCGGTCCTTACGATTGCAAAGACAACATCTCAGATCAACACTGTTCATGTACATCAGGGTAAGAGTTTGACCTACACTCTACATGATGTGAGAACAGTTAATATTTTTAGGTTTGCACGTTAGGATTGACTCGAGATACCTTGCTAAAGCACAAGATGACATTAACGTTCTGCTTGAGCAGATGAAAATTGTAACTTAATGAGTATGACAACCAGAAAATGATCGTTTTCGTCTTCATTGGGATTGGGGTTAAATGCTTAGGGACAGTTATGCTCTGTTTTGTTTGGGTTTAGGAAATGTAATAAAATAAATTCTATTGCCTATGCACTCGGGATACCTGGAATCAGTGTTACGAGTACCCCAGGCACATCGGTTTGCCATTTTTGTAGCATAAACACCACCAAACCGATGAAAGCTTTGGATCTTCCGATGTTTCTCTATGGTGCTGAAACCTAAAGGTATCCGAGTTCCGCTCCCTGTGCAACTGATACTCGACTGCTATTGGCTCATCTGTGTTTGAGGGGAGGGGCTTACCGGTAGGTCAATTGCTGTCGTGGTTGAGACATGACTTCAGGCCCACCCAAAAAATCCTGAACACAGAAATGGTGAAAAACTGTTAAACGGTCTAACTCCACAATTCAGTACTACATGTTCACAGTCATTATAACGTGTTTTCAGCGTTACAGTTCTAATATTTATAATGTGTTTAGAAACAGTTATCTCAAATGCCTTTACACTGACTTCAATAAAATACCAAAACAGCCATGCTGTGAGACACCTATGTAGCTAAAGTCTTGTTTTTGTTGACATTATTCTTAAGGCCTGCACAGAAAGCAAAAATGACAGCCATGGGGGCTGTTGACAACACATTTTTGTGTCCACTGCGCTGCTTTTCAACTGTTTAACTCTGTAAACATTCGCTAGACAGCGTCTTGCACCTTAGAACTTTTTTAAAGTATCTCTAAACCTCTGTTTGAATGATCCCTTAGACTACTGGGATCTAATACAGTCAGCAGGGGTCCTTGTACTCAACAGGATAGTTGGAGCCATTTTGGTTTTGCTTTTTTTATTCTATTAAACAAACAAACAGAAATATAAAAACTTCATTAACATCAGAGCTTTTAATAAATAAAATGATGAATATAAAATTATCGATTTTGCAGTTAATTCATCACATTTAAGTTTAGTTCCAAGACAATATGCCTGATATTGGCAGTTATTTCATGTACATATTACTATAAGCATTGCTGTTTACCTGTCTTATAATCTTCACAATAGATATCTGCATCACAAGACCACTGTATATTTCTTCTCAGTGTTGATGGTTTGTTTTATCTCATATAGGAGTTCTACAGGGTCTCGGCTCTCATAAACAAGTTTAAATATAGATGAGCTTCTGTTGTAGCGGCCACATTCAAAGCAAGTTTGGATGAAGCAACTGCAAGTTCACTGGCTCTTGTGCTGAGTGATTACTGAATATAAATGGCTGTTCCTCTAAGATCCAACAGACTGGTCCAGACCTGCCAACCTGTACGCATTTTGCGTAGCGGGCACGCATTTTGACCTCAAAGTACGCAGGTACGATTTGTCACTTTAAACTACGCAAAAACCTGGTGACGCCTTTGTGCAGCACAAACCAATCAAGCAACAGCAATGAAAGAGCACTTCGACCAATCAGAGCGCTGGGTTCATTCCCATCTAGCAGGTGGGATGATTGACAAATGCGTAGACCTATCATTAAAAAGAGACTACAAATAGACAGCAAAACAAAATCCTGCTCGGTCTCGTACCTTTTTTACTCCCGCTGTCTGATTTCTTAAAAGAGGACAGTACACACGGTACTTACAACTAAGGTAAATGGGTTGGGGTGGATGTGGAAAGTTAAAATATTGATATGACTTAACTTAATCCTCTGGAGTCGACGTGATCGCATTGATATTCAAGATGAACTGTGAACAGAGTAAAAACACTCATTCATATTCAGTCAGATCTGCTGCGGTTTATTTGTGTTCATATAGCTGCACTCACTGAACAGCGTCCTAATATTAGGGCTTTTAGTCCAAAAAGTGCGCGTACTTGGATAAATGCTGATATATTTGCACTAGAGCTTCGCCCGTGTCTAATAAACCTTTAAAAAAGTCTTACCGGAACATTCACATCTGTGTTCAGCTGCTGACAGAGCAGAGAGTTACCATGTTTGGGTAACAGCTTCACAAACAGTCTTTTCAACTACACAGTATTATTGCTGTATTACAGTCATTCATAAGTTAATAGTTCAGATATAAACACTGATGTTTATGGTAGCGATCGCTTCAAATAACGTTTGTGTCGATTGCATTGTTTCGCCACTAGGTGCAGAAAAGTGACTTAAATATATTTGTGATTGAATCAAGAGATTCGTTTAAAAACACTGATTCATCCGGTAAAGAAACAAATGAGACATTAAATCATTCATTCAAACAACTTTTTCATAATTTTAATATGAACTAAATATATTGTGGGGAAGTCGTGGCCTAATGGTTAGAGAGTTATATATTATAAATACATTTTAATTTAAATGTTTAATAATTAGTTCAAATTAAACACTTTTAAATAGACTGCAGCAATAATAGTTTGTCACACATTATTTTGTTTCGTGGGAGGATCGTGATCTCTGTTTGAGACCAAAAACAAATGTGATTCTCAATTTATCCAGAATCGTGCAGCTGTCGTATGTGACTGAGTGCAGACCTTTGGTAAATATCTAACATGAATAACGTTATCCTAACACTACATCATTTTCAAGCTAGTTTGCCTATTCACCAGGCATTTAAGTTGGCAAAGTAGAGTAAAGTTATGTGCTCGGTGACAGAAAAGTGTGTGTGTGTGTGTTCATGCCTTGCATCTAAAAAAAAACATGACATCAGATGAGGACACTGACAGGGAGAGAGAGAGCAGCAGACCTAAAAAGAGTCCATGCCTCACAGCAGTTCCTCACAAAATATGAGTATATATATATATGTATATATACCCCCCCCTGTTGCCATCACACAAGTGGTACTCCCAAAAAAATTATTTTGTCTATATCTGACAATACAGGAGCATGTGTGAATGTATTCAAGCCTGTACCTTCACAATGACTAATTTGAGATAAATTTAAGTTGGTTATATGTGGCGTGACGCTGTGTTGGTTCTACCTTATTAGCTAAAAGTGAGCATGACCAGATAATTATCACATACATTTTTGAGGAGAGATGACTTGACCCTGCTATTCACTTATAATTTGGCTAAGTGCTGTACATCTGACTTTTAAAGATTGTACAGACTTCATAACAGTAAGGGATGTTTCACCTAACAACTGCTGAAATCTTGCTGCTCTAGGAAGAAGGGTGCTCAATAAAAACGGGTTCTTCTGACATTTCCCACTGATTCGCTGTTATATTGCAGTGCCTCATTTTTCACCATGGACATGCTGTTGTGTTTAACTTTTTAAGGGGATAAGGCTATTAAGTGTTCAAATTTAGTTTGTTCTGTCGTCATTTATTTATTCTCATGTCTTTCCAAACCCGTATGAATTTCTCATTCTTGGAACACAAAAAAATTGCAGCAGAATCTCCAAGATGCATCTACAGTATACTACTTTTAAGTTTTATTAGAGATTTGTTGTCTTATTTTGAGCTTGACAGCCCCTAGCTAACATATACTTTGATTATGTGGAAAAAAAAATGTGAACATGCTGCCCCTCATCTTGTGAAAGTCATACAGGTTTGGAATGGCATGAAGGTGAGTAAGTGATTTTTAAAAATTTTCATTTTTGAGTGCCTTTCTCAAGGACACAACAGTGATGGGTTTGTTATTGTTCACATATACAATCACATACACACCTGCATTTAGATCTCCATTTAAGAACATTTATTGAAATAATCTGTGCAAAAATCACTTTTTTTAACTTTAGAGTGTAAATTCAGTTCACTTTTGTAGATGGAGATGACTACCTGTCTTTTAAAGGGGCCCATCTTAGTGACTGATGGTTTTGAAGGTATTGAATTATTCATGTTGCCAGAAGAGGTAGAGGAAATGAAAGTTAACATATTTAATGGAGAACACATAAAGCATGAACAAAAAAGCTGCACTGGGCCTTTGAAGGTGCATTTGCTGCCTTAGAATCATTAAAACACTTTCTTTGTTCACTATTGAAACTGCCTCACAAAAAAAATAAAAATTGGCTGCTTAATAATGTTAATTAGATGTATTGTTGTTATCGTTTAATTTGGTCTGAAGAAAGCTTCTGAGCTAATGAATTTGAATGGTCTTTCTCTTTTACTCCTGCAGGAAGATGCTTCTAATGTAACAATTTTAGGTCTGCTGCTTGACTGCAGTTTACCAAAAATGTTCTACAATCAGCCCCAGGTAAGATGTAATCCCAGTTTCAGGAACTGTGTTAAAGCCTGTTCACACAAAGACTAATATTCAGGATGAAAACTGGGTGCGATAAACATTTTAAGTTGAATGAATAGCTGTTAATTTGAATGCATCTGTTCAGATTGAAACAAACATTTGCATGTCATAAATACAGCAGTTTTTTTAGGGAGATATGTTCTCATTTATATGAAGAAAACTAGCCAAGCTATATGATTTACGCTTATGGTCACATGCCCAGACCTGCTGCTGTTACATAAAACTACAGTTTGGTAACTGTTTTGCAAAGAGTCAGTGAATAGTAGAGAGAGATTTTGGAGCCGGCTCTCTTATATCTGTACTCCTGTAGTTGGTGTTTTATAAACACTGCAGCATATACAAAAAATTTACAATATGAAAGCATGTAAATTTGGTTTGACTTCATTTCTTCTCCAGGACAAGCAGGTGTCAGAAACTGAAGGTTGTGCAGCACTTTGTGTCCCAGAAAACTGTTATATTTCTGCTTTTTTATAAGCGCCACCTCAGAGAGTGAATTTACATTTTCCTGCAGCCTGTTTATTTTTTAATTGGTTTGAACAGACAAACAGTATAATGAAATTGTGCCAAATTTTCATTCCAAACATTCATGTTTGTGTGAACAGGCCTTGAGAAATTATTTTACCACTACTTCTACTTCTGCATATGAGGAACTGTAGGTACTTCCTAATGGCTGTGGAAATGTGGGAGAACTACAACTGTTCGACCTACAAGTAAAGCATACCGTTTAATGTACAGTAGGCCTAATATTAGTATCACTCGGCTCAAGTCAGGCAGCGCTAAGCCATAGCTAGTGTCAGCCTGTAACAGCCTGTTTCAAGACGGAGAACCACTTCGCGTTTAGCCCGTCAGCTGCTTCAAAGATTCAAGTGCTGAAATGAAGATTTACAGTGGATTTTACAGTTTATTTCCCCTGACTAAGTTCATGTAACATCGTAACAACAATCCTTGTTGATTGTAGACTGTAGTTGCTCCTCAAATGTGTTTTAATCATATAGGGGCTGTTTACACCTGGTCACTTCATGCATTTTATCTGATCGGATATCTATCTGATTTGTTAAAACGTTTCCATTTGGCCACATAAATGTGTCTTCGCAAAACTGATATAAATCCGTTCTTTAATTCCCGCGCTATATGCAAATTTACCTAATGATAGTTCACATCAATGAAAGCAATAGATATGTGCTGCGTTTTATTCGTTATCAGATCATTTCAATATCAGAGACCGCAAAAACAAGAGAGAGCGCGACATCAGCACTGGAAAGATAGGTTAGTCTCACTACTTTTAATGAAGATGATTTTGTGTGTTGACCGTCCGTGACTTACTTTGAGTTTCATTCGCGGCAGTTTGTAGAAGATCCAGGGGGCGTGGTTGGATCCAGATCCAACTCCTCCAACCTTACATATACCTAAACCTACCCATCTCCACCCCCTGATCCCTAAACCCACCCCATCTCCACCCCTAAACCTACCAATCTCCACCCCCTAGATGTGGATCCAACCACGCCCCCTGGATGTTGTGGACTGCAGCGAGCCCTACTTGGCAGTTTGCACGTCGGCTTGCTGGAGCTACTCAGCTACTCATCCGCGGTGATGCTTGTTGCATTAGCGCTGTCATATCTGACTATATAACATTACCATATAGCCTATAAAACGCTCTAACAGATTTATTATTTTAATATTTTGGGTTTTAATATTTTTGAATATGTGGTTTCAACAACCAGATGCATTTACACTTGTCCAGTTTTGTCTGCAATGCGGCCCAGACCACCTCCTGAAGTGGTTTGAGCGATAGGATTTACATCCGTCTCGAATGCATTTCGGAGGGCATTTACACCTGGTCTTTTCAGGATCAGATAGCTATCCGATCAGAAAAAAGGCATGAAGTGACCAGGTGTAAACAGCCCCATAAAGGTGTTTATCCTTGAATGGTGCACTGCAAAAAATGCTTTCCTACTTAGGCCCTGTTTACACTAGTGCGTCTTCGTTTTAAAACGCATAACTTTTGCTACAGATACGCCTATCGTTTACACTACTCCGGCGTTATGATACCATGCACACCAACATCTAATTCTTTTAAAATTAAGCTTGCACATATAATCATCTAGCATTGATTTACAAGTTATTTGGTGATTGAATGTTGGGACATGGCATGCCTTGTTTAGTTGGAATGCTTTGCATTCCTGTGATTTGTGTTGACAGGTGTCTAGCGTGTCAATTAATTGTGTCTTTACGTTTCTCTCTCTTTCCTCACAGGGTTGGTGTTTAGTATCCGAGGAAGGCAGAATTGCACTTCAGATCAGTCTTTCTGAAAGAGGGGAAAGGCCAACCCACTTGGACAAACTCAAGCCATACGTGCTTGAGAATATTGTGGTGCTGCTGGTCCTCCCACCACCAGATGCTGTCTGTATGTCCATTTGTAAATTTTTCCATATTTTTAAGTGACTATTTTTTTTTGCACATCTAGTTCTTCACACTTTTAGATTATAAACTCATTAGTTTTTTTTCTGCAGATACAAGAAATGCATGACATGATTTTGATTCATATCCTCCTAGCAATATTTGTGAATTTTTGTAAGCATTTTGCTGGCTTTATTTATTGGCTTTTATTTATTTTTTCCCGGTGATCTTTGACTTTATTTTGACCTTATGAGCATTTGTTTGTTTTCCTAAGATTTTCATACAACACACACCAAAAAACATTTTTCAGTTTGTGCAAATTTATGGTATCACTGGGCAGTTTGTTGTGTGTCCGCTGTGTCCATCGTGTTTTCACACTCCCCAAGTGAGATTGGTATGATTCTGTTTTAACACGTTTCCACTCACACTTTTTTGTTTGGGCTCCTGGATTGCACTCATGGGTTCGTGGGGCCCTAGGCGAGATCAAGTGTCTCTCACATGTTGTGAAAAGTGAAGCTGCGGGCCCCCTGGTGGCTGGCTGCAGTACGGGTGATAAACCCCGCCCTCTCCATGTAAAGGAATGGGACTTGAGTCATAACAAAAAAATTAATTACACTTCCAATATAATTTTCCAAAAGATGATTTTGGTCATTTAAGGTAGTTATCACGCTGATATATGTTCAATTGTTCGTTTTTGTGATAAGTTTGATTTTAGCTAGTAATTTGATGCTATAAAAACGGGGCGTGTCGTTATGATTGACAGCTGTGATTGACAGCTTATCTGAGCGGACTGTCGGAGCTTCGAGAGGAGATTTGAAGATATAGCCAACTAATAATTTTCGATTTCTGTGTTATTTCACACTGACAAAATGGGTTGTTTAGCAGTAAAAACTGTATGATGTTAACTTTTTTTATTAATTTTTTTTATTAACCAACTAGCCTGAATTAACTAAAGATCGTTGATTTTGCTGTCCCACACATTGTGGTACACTACTTGTTAATTTTTAAATAATTTTTAAAATAGCCTACCTCACTACTCTTTTTCAATATATAGTATTTTATTGTGTGTTTTTAAATTTATGTCGTTAGTTGTTGTATTTACCTTATTTTAACAAGCCTGCTTCGGGGAGTCAAATGAGAAGTTCAGGGGGCGTGGTTGATTGAGTCTGTGCTGCGGGAGTTTGGGCAGGAGTTTGATTCCGCGGCTCCACCTCACGACTCTACTGCGAAGACTCTGGCTCCAAACAAATCTCTACTGCGCAGACTCGGGCTCCAAATGACTTAATTTACCCAAGATGGCAGCGGCCATACTGAGATGTTTTGGCTTCACTTTTGTATAATGGAAGGAAGCGGAGACACGTCGTCCATCTTTTTTTACAATCTATATACGGGGAAGTCGTGGCCTAATGGTTAGAGATTCGGAATCGTAATCCAAAGGTTGTGGGTTTGAGTCTCGGGCCGGCAGGGATTGTAGGTGGGGGGAGTGAATGTCCAGCGCTCTCTCCACCCTCAAAACCACGACTGAGGTGCCCTTGAGCAAGGCACCGAACCCCCAACTGCTCCCCGGGCACCGCAGCATAAATGGCTGCCCACTGCTCTGGGTGTGTGTTCACGGTGAGTGTGTTCACTGCTGTGTGTGTGCATGTTGGATGGGATAAATGCAGAGCACACATTCCGAGTATGGGTCACCATACTTGGCCGTATGTCACGTCACTTTCACTTTCACTTTTTAAAAGCAAACAGGCCTACAAGTCTTTGTTTACACTGCACCCAAATCAATTATTTTTTTATTCTTTAAGACAATCTAAAAATGTTACAGAATATTTTAAATTCGTATAAATGCTGTTCTTTTAAAACTGTTTTCAACGTTAAGATTTAAGAAGGAATATTTCTTGAGCTCCAAATTAGCATATTAGGATGATTTCTAAAGGATCATGTGACATCAAAGACACCAGCTTTGCCATCACAGGATTGCATTACAGTTTAAAAATATATAAAATTGGAAAACTAAATACTGATTGACTATAAACAATCTAACAATATTGCTGTACAGTATTAAAAAAATAATAAATGCAGTCTTGGTGAGGATAAGACTTTAAAAAAAAAAAACTAAAAAGTTGAAATGCTTGAATGGATATGATTGTTTTTTTTTTTATGTTAGTGTTATTAAACTCTACTACAGGGGTGTCAAACTCAGCTCCTCGAGGGCCACAGCCCTGCAGAGTTTAGTTCCAACCCTGCTCCAGCACACAAAACATGTAGTTTTCAAATAAGCCTGAAGGACTTGAATAGCTGGATCAGGTGTGTTTAATTAGGGTTGCATCTAAACTCTGCAGTTTTACACCCCTGCTCTGTACTTATGTCCGTTTCATTATTGTAATTGGAAATACGCTTTTTAGTTTAGTTTTAGAAACATGCCACTGAAAATGAATGCACACTCTTGGTGTAGTAATGTGACTCAAAGCACCTTGAGTTTTTAATTAATTTTCAGTATTGAATAATCTGAGTCAGTTATTTCAACTATACCACAGACAAATAATTATATCACCTGGGGACATCTTGTCATAGATTTCATCTCTGCTTTCAAAACCATCAGCCTACTTGAACTTTTCAATAAACATTCAGATAATGAGCATAGACTCCATTTCACTTCCTTGTTAAAGTGTTTTTACTCTAATAAGATGCTCTTTGTATCTGATGCATAATTGCTTAATCACTCAGGTATGAATGAATAAAAATAATTTGATTAATTTAGTCATTTTTAATAATTTAGTATAAATTACAGAATGATTGGTGAATGATTTTAGAGAATTAACCCAACAGCGTGTTAATTTAAGGAAAATTCCACTCTGAAATGTCCTGGGCTAAAGTGTCATTCATACACCGATAATGAGATAGAAGGGAACCATAACTTCTTAGTTCGTGAGTTGCACCTTCCTGGATTTGAAACTTTTTACTGCTTGGCCACCAACGCCCAACAAATAACTTTCCTGGTGTCATAGCACCACCTTGTGGCTTTCCTACTGTGCAGTCTTTTTTTTTTTTTTAAGTTATGTGTAGTATGGACCCATTTTATAAATTATATTTCATAATTATGTATTTTTTATTCCAGCAGATCCCAGAATAGGAGTGTTCATGTTGAACTCAGGGGTTAAAAAGCTCTTTGTTAAGGTATGTGCTCACAGAACAGCACCGATTCTAATGAGGTTAATTATGCATGTAAACTGATATGGTTTATGAACATGTGGCTCATGCTGCATGACATGACTTGTCTTTTTTAGGAGATCCAACTCTTGTCAAGAACAGACAGCAGTGTAGAACTCACTGAAGTGCTGCTCAAGCCTTCCGCTACTAATTTCACTCAAGTGGCTTCACTCTTCTGTAGACGTCAGTAGCCTAAAATTCTCATGTATATTCTGATTGTTCATACTGGACATGCTATGATGTTAGCCGTGTTCAATTCATTGTCTTTGACTTTTTTGTTTGTAGGCTCTTTGTCAGCTAAAAGTCAAAGGTGTCCAAGTCAGATTGGCCTGCAGATTTTAGCAAACAGAACAGTGAATTTATATCCACTGCTAAAAAGCACACACAGGTAATGATTTCTGTTTTAAGAGTGTATTTACTGCAAATTACCATAATGCTTCTATTATTAACATTATCTGGTTTTAAATCAATTTAAATCACCATTGGACAGCAAATGCACAATAGGCCAAAAATAACTTTTTTCAAATGTTACGTAATAAAAACATTGTAAAATATTGTTTTGCAAATTTTAAATATGGTATCATTAATAAATGCATAAATACACTACTGTTCAAACGTTTGAGGTCAGTACTATTGTTTTTAAAGGAAATTAATAAGCAATACGCAAGGATGTTTTAAATCAGTGAATACTGGAACACTGAAGACTGCTGAAAATTCAGATTTGCCAACACAGAAGTAATTTTTTTTATTTTTTTTATATTAAAATAGAAAACAGTTATGGTCACACTTTATATTAGGTGGCCTTAATTACTATGTACTTACATCAAAAAATAAGTACAATGTACTTATTGTGTTCATATTGTATTGCAAAACACTTTTGCTGTTATTGAGGTGGGATATGGGTAAGGTTAGGGACAGGTTTGGTGGTATGGGTTGGTTTAAGGGTGGGTTAAGGTGTAAGGGATGGGTCAACAGTGTAATTATAAATGTAATTACTGAAATTAACTACAGATGTAACTAGATATAGGTATGTACACAATAAGTGTATTGTATCAAATTCATTTAAATGTAAGTACAGTTAAGGTCACCTAATACAAAGTGGGACCACAGTTATTTTAAATTGTAATATTTTACAAAATTGCTTTTTTTACCGTATTTTAATCAATGTAACCTTGCATTTTTTAATATTTTTAGCCTCTAATGATTAATAAGTATTTTCTAAAACATTTGAAAATCTTACACATTATAAACTTGTGTAAGTGAATGGTAGTATACTTCCTTCAACTCTTTATAATTAGGATATAAAGTAAATGCTGTTTTTCATGATTTTTGATGCAGTTCTACTAAATATTTGGTTGCACTTTATTTTACAGTACGTGTAATTACATGTACTTACAATGTACTTAAAGAAGAAAGTACTGGCAATATAAGGTAACTACATGGGGTAGGGGTAGGTTCAGGGTTAGTACCTAGTTATTACCTAGTTATTGTAATTACTACAATAAATGCATATTATGTAGATGAGGAACGGGACTGTAAAATAAAGTGCTACCAAATATTTAGCCTTGTTTTTACAAAGTTGTTCCTCTCTGTTTCAGATGGTCCAGCTCTGAGCTGAGTTCTTTAGTTCAGCTCAGACAGAAGCAGAGGGGCTTAGAGCATGTTGAGCTCTGGCTGTCCAACCCCTTCCCCATCACCTTCAGAATCACTAACATCTCCCTTTCCCAGCATAAACTCTTCAAGGTAATGTTTACCTGAACAAAAGAGACTTGAATGTCCAGTGACCACATGATTTTAGAACAGGTGTATGGATTGCAGGACACTTGGCGACTAAATAAAGAATGTGGATTTTTTTCCTGCTTTGATACTGAGATAATGAGTAGTTGGTGGGTTAATGACTGTATTTTGTTTTTTTGCTTAGTCAACGTAGTACTTAAAATACACAATAAAATTAAGTAATAGAATTGCTTTTAAAAGTACAGTTCACAAAAATAGTAGCCTATATTAGTTTGAACTATACAGTTTTTATAGCTTTACTAAGATGTAAATTTTCCCAATTTATAGGTTGTAAATTTGACAAAATTCCTGGAGGTGAGCCCTGGTAGCTGGAAGCTTCTGTCTCTTCAGCTACTCAGCAAATCTTTACCCACAAACCTCAAAACCACAGTTACCCTGACAACCACTATAGGGGTTCCAGTGGAGCTTCACCTCCAAACGTATTCTTCTGCCTCAAAGGTAAATCTTGACTACATCAGCATACAAGTTTTGGTAAAATTTTACTTGAAGGGGTGTGCATAAGACTGACATGACTTAGGACAAAATTACATAACTGAGCAAATGACACTTAATGACAGTTGTCATAAACATGCATAAAAAACCTTCATATTCATGACATGTCATGATTATGAAGGTGTCATGTCAGTCTTACGCACACCCCTTCAAGTAAAGTTTAACCAAAACTTTTAAATAAGAGATGAGGTTCACATCCTCTTGCTGTGTTGATGGAAACCTAATGATAGATGAAATTAATTCTTTACTGCATAGACAGAATTCACTGAATTTTTTTTTCCTCAACAGGGAGGTGTTATGTTTGAGTCTTCTGAGGAGTGTGAACGGCTCTGTCCTCTCCGTTTGTCCAGATCAGGTGAGACAAACACACCTGGACACACATAAGTGTTTTTGTAGACCAGTGGATATCAACCTTTTTGACTCCAAGGTCCACCATTGTCCTAAACAATATTCAAAGTTTGTTTTGAAAACTTGTTTTAATTTAGTTTCTGTAAATGAAAAAAATCCCTAATAATTAATATAAAAAATTAGTCAAAATGATTACATTTGACGATGTTCCGCAAGATTCCCACACTTTTTACCCACTGAATTTACATGACACTTCCAGTCCATCAGGATTAAGGATAAAGGATAAAAAATTAAAGTTATTCACAGCTTCTACCCAATAAATGATTTTAGAGCTTGGCATAAATAGTCCATGGGAATGCAAGGTTTTTTTAATTTGCTTGATTAATTCAGGTCTAGAAATCACAATTTTAAAATGTTCCTGGTCTGTGGGAAAGCATTGCAAGCAGTTTAATTAAGTTTACTTTTGTCCAGATTCTATTGTAGTTTTTATTAATACTTTAATTCATTTTTATGAATATATTTTTCATTATAACTTTAAATGTTGTGAAGTTTTAGAATTTTTTTTTTTCACCTAGTTTTTGCATTTTGTATGTGTATGAACTTGTAGGACGTGTTGAGTGGCAGCAGTCCCTTCTCCCAGAATCCTCCTCATCTCTCTGGAGAGTGGACAGCATTCTGGCGTCTTCACTCTGTAGCCGTTGGCACTGTAGCAAAGAGCTTTCTTGCAGGTAAACGTGCTTGAATGTAGAAACAAACATGTGGGACAAATAGGCTACTCATTTTGAATGCTTTTTAAACATATATGCATTCAATCATCTTTTTTCTCTTGGGTGTGTGTTTTATTCAGGTGGCCCAGACTTCCTGCAAACCACTCTTCACCTCTGGATTTTGGGGCCACACCTGTTAATGATAGTAAGGTATGCCAAACACTAATAAAAGAGCAAAAGGAGCATCTTTAGTAAGAATCTTCAAATGTCAAGCAAACATACCACCTTATGATGTATTGCATGGAATTTTTATCATTGTTTGAACTATAAATGTAAATCACTAATCCAGGTGAAGAATTTCACTCTGAAAAACCCAACGGGTTCAGTGGTGTCTGTGGAGATCCGAACCCTCTCCTCATACCCAGTTCCGCTTGAAGCCCTCGACATGTTGACCAAATGGTACATACTGTAAACACACACTCATATGGCCTAAATTCTGTTCTGCCAAAAACTTTCATTACAAAATAAAATATAAACCACATTAAATTGAATATTTAGTACATGTAAATAAGACATGTATTTACACATAAATTACACACATTTTTGGGGGGCTTTAGTCATTTTAATAGCATTTTCAGCTTATTTTGTTTCTGTTAGTTCCCAAGGCATTTCTTTCTTTTTTAGTGCTGTTAGTTAGCAGTAACAACATTGTTAATGAGAAATAACATCTGAAATCATATTATGTATGTATCTGTTTCTAGGTTTAATATTAGCCCACTGTCTGTGAATATCACTACAACAGCGTTTCTTGTATTGGCTACTAATCATAAGGTGAGGTCATGATCTTTGAATAGCCTTGTTAAGCACATTGAGTATATCTTGGGTAGTTAATGTGACATGTGGTAACTCTGGTTATAATGTACTCATGTTTTTGCAAACAGGAAAGTGAGAGAGGCAGTGTGTTGAGATTCCTTCTTCAGCCGTGGGAGTCAAGGACGGTTTCTGTGGTGTACCATCCCACAGAACACAAGCATGTTACCTCGCTGCTCCTCATCAGGTACTGCTCTGCCCAAATGAGTTGTAACTGAGGTATTAAAGGGATGGTTCACCCAAAAATGAAAATTCTGTCATTAATTACTCACCCTCATGCCGTTCCAAACCTGTAAGACCTTTGTTCATCTTTGGAACACAAATTAAGATATTATTGATGGAATCTGAGAGCTCTCTGACCCTCCATAGACAGCAAGGATATTACCACAATCAAGGCACAGAAACGTAGCAAGGACATCGGTAAAATAGTCCATGTGACATCAGGAGGTCAACTGTAATTCTACGAATCTACGAGAATACTTTTTGTGCGCAAAAATAACAATAGTAAAATTAATTTATTCAACAAATCTCCCTGAGTTGCCGTCTTCCACCATTTTGGACAGTATACCAGAACGTAATCAACATAATCAGCGTTTTAATTTGTGTTCCGAAGATGAACGAAGGTCTTTCAGATTTGGACCGACATGAGGGTGAGTAAATTTGTGTTCCGAAGCTCATCAAGCATGGCAGCCATTGTGCTTGGCTCTCCAGTTGTTTTAGTGTTTTTGTTCGATTTTCCTGTTTTTTGTTTGTCTAACACGATCAGTTTCACCAGGGAAGAACTGCTGAACATTCGGCAGAACACTCCACAAAATCTACAACCGGTTTTTGATTATTTGGATGTTTTGCTGAACATAGTATTCAGCGGAGCTCTTAATAAAGCAAATCTCTCCTGTGAACTGCCAAAATACAGACAGCACATCACATGTCCCACCAGAGACCGTAATATATTGGATCACTGTTACACAGCGATAAAGGACGCATATCACTCGGTTCCACGAGCAGCTTTAGGACTCTCTGATCACTGTTTGGTTCATCTTATTCCAACCTACAGGCAGAAACTTAAATCTGTTAAACCTGTATTAAGGACTGTGAAGAGATGGACTAATGAGACAGAGCGGGTTTTACAAGTCTGTCTTGACCTTACTGATTGGAGTGTTTTTGAAGCTGCTGCATCTTGTATCAGTTTCTGTGAGGATATGTGCATTCCTACCAGGACTCATCTAACTTATAACAATGACCAACTGTGGTTCACTGCAAAACTCAGACAGCTCCGTCAGGCCAAAGAAGATGCTTACAGAAAAGGGGATAAAGTCTTGTCCAAACAGGCCAAATACACACTGGAAAAGAAGATCAGAGTGGCAAAGAGGAATTATTCCGAAAAGCTAAGGATCCAATTCTCTTCCAGTGACACGGCTTCAGTGTAGAAAGGTCTGAAAGACATCACCAATTACAAGACACCATCCCCCAGCACTGTGGAGAATCAACAACTGGCAGACGATCTTAATGAGTTCTACTGCAGGTTTGAAAAAACACCATTCACACCTCCTGCAACCCCCCTCTCCCCCACACCTGAACTGCAGATAAGAGAAGATGACGTGCGCCAGGTCTTCAAAAAGAACAAGAGAAGGAAGGCACCAGGCCCAGACAGTGTGACACCAGCCTGTCTGAAATCCTGTGCTGACCAGCTGGCCCCCATCTTCACACAGATCTTCAACAGATCACTGGAGCTGTGTGAAGTCGCCTCATGCTTCAAACGCTCCACCATAATCCCCATTAACCTAACATTGAGCTTTTAATTATACATTTAACAGATTAAGGGTAAAAAAGATTTGCTTTATTGGGATGGTGCTATGGACAGTACTGCAATGCATGGTCATGAAAAAAAATGAAATTATCAGGAAGTTTTTTTATTTAAAAGTTTCATAATTGTTTCACAATTTGAGTGTTAGTGATCCCCATCCGCTAAGCACATACTATAGGAAATGTCGTGGGCATTTATAGTAGGAACTTTGTATGTATGATGTAATGACATGATGCAACATTTTGACATTTGCTTTTTTTTCACTTTAACAATTACACAATGTTTTGGTCTAAGGTGCTGTCACAGAATGCTGGTTGGTCTGAAAGTGACTTCTGTGCAAATAGTTGCATTACACTATTGACCGCGGCTTTCCTTGTTGTGCTTGTTGTTGTTGTTTTCTCAGTGTTGCTATGAGTTTCTATACTTGTTGTTAGCACACAATAATTGTGGCTGTGTCTGTTTGTGAACAGGAACAACCTGACTGTGTTTGACATGGTTCTGGTTAAAGGATTTGGGGCAAAGGAGCTCCTGAGAGTAGGAGGGAAGCTCCCCGGGCCTGCAGCCTCGCTGCGCTTCAATGTGCCCCAGTCAACCCTTATGGAGTGCAGAGATGGTGAGCTGAGCTTCTCCTGTCATAACTCAGAGTTTGTTGAAAATACACTAGTGGTGGTAGAAGTAGTGATTGTTCTCAAATTAATTGGTCTTATGGTTTTTATTTGTTTGTTTTTGTAAGGAATTCAGTTACATTGAATTACACTCTTGATCTAAAATATCTATTTGAAGTACCCTTTGAGATTTAAGTTAATAGGGGAAGTCGTGGCCTAATGGTTAGAGAGTCGGACTCGTAATCGAAAGGTTGCGAGTTCGAGCCCCCGGCCGGCAGGAATTGTAGGTGGGGGGAGGGAATGTCCAGCGCTCTCTCCACCCTCAATACCACGACTGAGGTGCCCTTGAGCAAGGCACCGAACCCCCAATTGCTCCCCGGGCGCTGCAGCATGGCTGCCCACTGCTCCGGGTGTGTGTTCACGGTGTGTGTGTGTGTGTGTGCATTTGTTCACTACTCACTGCTGTGTGTGTGCACTTGGATGGGTTAAACGCAGAGCACCAATTTCGAGTATGGGTCACCATACTTGACAATACGTCACGACTTTAATATTTTAACAACACATTCACGTCTTTTGCCTGTGAAATTTCAAACCATATTATATTATGGTTATACATGGCCATACAAGATTAATTAACAAAAACCAATTAAATGCATACAATTATACGTGCTTAACAGATCACTTGTTAAATATTCACATACCTAGAAATATGAGATAATGTGCTTGTTAATGTTTACTAAGGAACTTATGAAACATTACCTTATGATTAACAGATCGTTATTCAATGTAAATTTAAATTTTTATGAATGTCATTAAACTTTCAGTTAATATGATCATGTACTTGATCATGGAATGATTTTGACAGATGGTTTACAGTGATTAAAAGTTTCATTAATAAATCTTTAAAAAACATAATGCTTAAAATCATTAGTTAAAGCTTATGTCATTAAACTAAGTTCTCACAACCATGCAGTTTTTAAAAATCTACAAATTCTGACAAATTAAGCAATGATTAAAAGCTTGTTTGTTAATGTACTTTTGAATGCTCATTAAACTTCATTTTCTTATATTACCTGCTGCTCTTTTTTACGTTGACATGTTAAAAAAATAGCTTAGTAATTTTAAGCACTTTACCAACTTTTCATGTTAACAATATTCATTAACTCATAATCACATTTTGTAAAGGTTGTATAATTGGTCTGTTTGTTGTGTTGACTTCTACTATTTTCACATCTTAACAAATCATTTAATTATTTGTTCATGTTTTTGCAGTATCCAATTTAAAGACTATTCATCATTTGTAAATGTTTATAAAAGTTTACTAAACATTTAGTACTTTTATGAGAAGTTATCTGGCAATATGTGTCCCAAATGACCTGAATTCACCTTATTTATGCATGTTTACATATAATTTATTAATAATTTGTTAAGGTTTTTGCAGTACCCAATCTAAAGTTGAGACTATTCATCATTTATAATGTTTATAAACGTTTACTATTCATTTAGTATCTTTACTTTATGGGCATTGGACTGTTAGCTGCAAGAACAACATTTGTGTAAAGGGTGGTTAGTTAAGTTTAGCTAAATGCTTGCTAAAGACGACAAACAAATTGTAATGTGGGTGCTAAACATGGATATTCCTTATGCACCCAATAGGATATTCCTTGAATCATACATCAATGGGAGAAAACAAATCAGTTTTTCAAGAGAACTTCATTTATTTATCAAAACAATGTAATATTAACAGATTGAAGCGTGCTCCCTTATAGTAATCAAATTAACCCCTGTACACTTCTGACCCCTTAACCAACCTTTAAAGCTACCCATGCTACCAAAATTGTCCCTGACTGTGGGGTATCACACCTCAATAGCAGCAAAAATGTGCATTAACAAAAGCTTTTAATCATTGTATAACATCTGTTAAAATCAATTGTAGAGTACATTTAGGTAATACATTTGAATATGTATTAACTAACGATCCCTTAAGCATTATAGTGATCGTTAGTGATTTGTTATTTAAATTATTATTATTACAAAAATGTTACTGCATTTTTTTTTACTCTTTGTTGTCTTTTCACAGGTTTAAGATCAAGTAAGCCCTTGTTTGCCATCCAGAAAAGCTTTAAAGTGGAGAATGCAGGCGAGTTGCCATTGACTGTAGTATCCATGAACATTAATGGATATAAATGCCAAGGTTATGGCTTTGAGGTGCAACACTGCAGATCTTTCAGAGTGGACTACAACTCGTCCTCAGAAATCACAATTGCGTAAGTCTTAAGAGTGTTAATGCACGTGGCTGCTGATTTTCAGCTGTTTACACTACTGTGCATACTATTCAATATCAGTATTTTAAGCAAAGTGCAGATCTTATTCCATCCCTTTGTTTAGTGACTTTAGGGTGGAAATGTTGCCTATGTTTTCTAATGCCTGCCCCTACTGGGATATATCTACATTATCTGGTTCTATTGACGGCCATTTAAGAAAAATAGCTGTGAATTCTACTGAACTAAAAATGTTTTGCAATTTAAATATACTGACAGAATTTTCATTTTTGGGTGGACTGTATGATTAATTCCATGGTCTATTCCTATATTACACCATATTCCACATCTTTTTTTTCCCCCTCTTTTTATTTTCTTCTCACCTCAACTGATCTCTCTGCATCTCTCTAGATTTACTCCAGACTTCACATCTTCATGGGTGATCAGAGACTTGACCCTAGTGACAGAACGTGGCTCCCTTTTCCACTTCACCCTCAATGTGACTCTTCCTCACCACATGCTGCCCCTGTGTGCTCAAGTGGTACCAGGACCCAGCTGGGAGGAGTCCTTCTGGGTCATCACACTGGTCTTCACCTGGTTAGCAGTCCATATACATACTTAAACCCACAAAATGTTACCCTGTGCATGTAAATGTATTCTATGCATTAATATAAAACCTGTTCTCTCTGCAGTTCCTCTCTAGCCGGTGTGTGTCTGATGGCTTTCCATCAAGCTCAGCACATTCTAAGCGAGTTCTCCACACCAAGTCCACGTAGCAACCACAACTCTGTACCTCGTGAAAATAGTAGTGTCAACCACATCTCCTCAAATGGTGTCAGGTGAGACAGCATCACTCTTTATCACACTAGGGAATCATACACATATTTCAGTGTCTTAGATTAATTTGGTTGACAGTGCTCCTCCATACTACTCTGGTTCTTTGAGTTTGGGTTGTTGTGTTATGTTTTTTTTTTTTAACATAGCTTAATTTTTAAAAGCGTTTTTTTTTTTTTGGACAGGTTTACATCATGGGCTATATTTGAAAGGTTTATTAATAATGAATCAAATCTAATTGTTATTATTTATACTACTAATACTATAAAATATCTAATATTCAATTAATATATGAAATAATTTTGTTTATTATATGAATATTATTATTATTATTATTATTAAGACATTGCTTGTTAATGTGTTTCTGTGTGATTTTAAACCTGGAAATCTAAGCAGCAGTGAAATGTGATGTTTTGAAGAATCATGGCAGTTCAAATTGCTATTGCAATATATTACAGTTGTTTAATTATTTATTTATTTTTGCTTGATACTAGTTGGCTGTATATTATAGCCAACTATGTGAGTTAGATCCAGTTTTAATTACTTGTTGTTCTTTTTTTTCTTTAGTAGAGGAAAAGGGAGTTGTAAGAACTACACTGACACAAGCCATCCCTCTGACAAAGGCAAAGGGAGAGGATCTCCAGCCGTGGCCAATGGGACAATTCGGTCACAGTCCTCATCCAAGAAAACTTCTGGAGGTTCATCCCAACCTCCAAAGAAGCAAACTAAGGTGTCGTTCCTATACAGTAGATATAAAAACAGCGCTGCAACTGCTAGTGTTCCTGCTTCCTCAGACTTTTGCAGTCCTCCCACCGATGAAGATGGAGATCGCACATTTGAGCTTGACCCAGAAGTTTGTAATAACAACAATAACAATGACATATTAGATGAAAACCTTCTCCCAGCTGAGAAGAAAGAGCACTTTAGAGAATCCAGAGAGGACGAGGCATTGCCAGCTGATATGTTTCCTATGGAAACACTTCCTGGATTACCAGAAAACATCCCAGTAAGCAGAGTCCCTCAGTCTGGAATGGAAAACAAGGAGTGTAAAAGAGAAAATAATGCAGAAAAAAGGGATAATGTAGATGAAGAGGTAAGAGCTATTATACGACATAAGAAGATTACTTTTTTTTAACACTGCTAAAATCTGCCTCTTTTTGAATATTTTAACAAAAGATTCTCAGTGTTGAGGTTCTTTCTAAGACAAATGAATTGTTTGTGCCCCTCACTCAGAAGACAGAAAGAGGCAGCAATCAGAAGAAGAGACCAGAGAAAGATGCAGAACTTGGAGTGTCAGCCACCAACACCAAAGCAAAGAAAAACACAGGCAGGAGTCGCAGGAAGGCAGCTGAGCTCATTCCTGGGTACGTATCTGCACAGTTTAGATTTAAACCTTCAGATGTTAGTGTAGGAGTGTGAACTAACAGCAAATTGACTTGATCCATGATTCACTGGATTTTGATTCAGTTCAAAAGCAGTTTATTTACGCTAAAAAGCATGGCCACACTTTGATTGCTTTAACTGTAATTGTAACACAGCTTGTGTGTGTGTATATATGTATATATATATCTATATATGTGTGTGTGTGTGTGTATATATATATATATATATATATATATATATATATATATATATATATATATATATATATATATATATATATATATATATATATATATATATATATATATTAGTAACAAATACACTATTTTAACATCTCATGATTTGGATTTTTCTCATTTTAAAATAAGTTATTAACTACAGTATATAAATCACAATTTAATTCAGATCAGATTTATGCATATGAATAAGGTGAATTTTAAATGTATGATTACTGAAAAAAATACAACATACAAAAAAATAAAAGTTTCAGTTCTGGCTCGTGGACCTTTCCTGATCCTGCCCCTCCTCTCTCTCTCTCTCTCTCTCTCTCTCCCTCTCCCACTTTGCTTCTCGTCACTGCTATACTGTCCTATCAAAATAAATAAAAGAGCTTTGAGGCAATATGTTATAAATAAGAACTACTAAAATGCCAATATTTTTGCACTCACCTTACTGTTAAACATATTTAAGTACAGTTTAAGAATCGTTTTGTTAAGTATACATCATTTGTTTTATTCTAAGTTGAATTTTATTAAATGTTTGAATTTAGTGTATTGTTTGTATTTATTGAATGTTGAATCTGCATCTGCCATGAAATAGCCTGTGAAGATATGGCAAAATACTTAAATACAACAGACATTAATAAGATGTATAAATACAATTTAAAAATTCAATATACAATATACAAACATATGACATTTTATTATTGTTAATATTACTCTTTCTTTCTCTCTCTCTCTCCCTCTATATATGTGTGTGTATATACACACTCACCTAAAGGATTATTAGGAACACCTGTTCAATTTCTCATTAATGCGATTATCTAATCAACCAATCACATGGCAGTTGCTTCAATGCATTTAGGGGTGTGGTCCTGGTCAAGACAATCTCCTGAACTCCAAACTGAATCTCAGAATGGGAAAGAAAGGTGATTTAAGCAATTTTGAGCGTGGCATGGTTGTTGGTGCCAGACGGGCCGGTCTGAGTATTTCACAATCTTCTCAGTTACTGGGATTTTCACGCACAACCATTTCTAGGGTTTACAAAGAATGGTGTGAAAAGGGAAAAACATCCAGTATGCGGCAGTCCTGTGGGCGAAAATGCCTCGTTGATGCTAGAGGTCAGAGGAGAATGGGCCGACTGATTCAAGCTGATAGAAGAGCAACTTTGACTGAAATAACCACTCGTTACAACCGAGGTATACAGCAAAGCATTTGTGAAGCCACAACACGCACAACCTTAAGGCGGATGGGCTACAACAGCAGAAGACCCCACCGGGTACCACTCATCTCCACTACAAATAGGAAAAAGAGGCTACAATTTGCACGAGCTCACCAAAATTGGACGGTTGAAGACTGGAAAAATGTTGCCTGGTCTGATGAGTCTCGATTTCTGTTGAGACATTCAGATGGTAGAGTCAGAATTTGGCGTAAACAGTATGAGAACATGGATCCATCATGCCTTGTTACCACTGTGCAGGCTGGTGGTGGTGGTGTAATGGTGTGGGGGATGTTTTCTTGGCACACTTTAGGCCCCTTAGTGCCAATTGGGCATCGTTTAAATGCCACGGCCTACCTGAGTATTGTTTCTGACCATGTCCATCCCTTTATGACCACCATGTACCCATCCTCTGATGGCTACTTCCAGCTGGATAATGCACCACGTCACAAAGCTCGAATCATTTCAAATTGGTTTCTTGAACATGACAATGAGTTCACTGTACTAAAATGGCCCCCACAGTCACCAGATCTCAACCCAATAGAGCATCTTTGGGATGTGGTGGAACGGGAGCTTCGTGCCCTGGATGTGCATCCCACAAATCTCCATCAACTGCAAGATGCTATCCTATCAATATGGGCCAACATTTCTAAAGAATGCTTTCAGCACCTTGTTGAATCAATGCCACGTAGAATTAAGGCAGTTCTGAAGACGAAAGGGGGTCAAACACAGTATTAGTATGGTGTTCCTAATAATCATTTAGGTGTGTGTGTATATATATGTATATGTGTATATATATATATATATATATATATATATATATATATATATATATATATATATATATATATATATATATACATGCATACATATACGCATACATGCATACATATACGCATACATGCATACATATACGCATACATGCATACATATACGCATACATGCATACATGCATGCGTATATGTGTGTGTATGTACATATATACATGCATACTTACACACACACATAATTTTTTTTAAATGTAATTTTCATTCTGGTAATCCAACAGGCTTCCTGAAAACATCGTTGTCATGGTAACTGAGAGTGAGAGAGAATTTCAACGTAATGCTGCTAGAACCCGCAACACGAAACCTGAACTACCTAAAGCAGGAGCCAACCCAGACAGCCCTCTCAAACACAGTGGTGAGGAAGTGATTTCCAGCTGTTCCTGTGTCTCACCACTGTATGTGTGCATATCATCATAGCAGTGTCCCTGAATATCGTACTGTCAGTTCAGTTGTTGAAGACAACATAAAACACATTTCAAAGTACATTTAATTTGGATGAGGAGGGACGTCTTATATCCATGAGCATTTGATTAAACCATTTCTCTCATGTTATTTTTTCCTGCCATATGAATTGTATGTTTATTGTTTTCTATTTCAAAATGTTATTTATTCCTGTGATGGCAAAGTTGAATTTTCAGCAGCCATCACTTCAGTCTTTAGTGTCACATGAACCGTCAGAAATCAGTGTGAATTAGATATCTTTTGTAACATTTTAAGTGTCTTTACTTAAAACTTTGACAGTTTTGATTAGTTTAATGTGTCTTTGCTGAATAAAAGTACATTTGTTTTTGTTTTTTTTACAATAAATCTTACTGACCCCAAACTAGTGTATCCTAGTTTCAATAAAATATTAAGCAGCACAACTGTTTTCAGCATTCATCATAATCAGAAATATTAAGCATATTAGAATGATTTCTGAAGGATCATGTGACACTAAAGACAGGAGTAATAGCTGCTTAAAATTCAGTTTTACTATCAGAAAAATAAATTGCATTACAAATTACAAAAGAAGAAAATCATAATTATTCCAAACTTTGACCGGTTGTATCCTCAGCTGATCTACTCTCCCTGTCAGTTTTGTAAAAACAGTTTCCTTTTATACAAACACAGGCACGTGTTTGAGCAGACCTAGGCGTAAATGTCCAGAGCGACGTCTGCACTGGGAGTCGGGCTCTGATTCAAGCAGTTCATCGGGCAGTGTGAGAGCCAGCCGAGGGTCCTGGGGCAGCTGGAGCAGTGCCAGCAGCATAGAGGGAGAAAAGGACCCAAACAGAAATCCCTACAGGAGTAAGAGATTGCTACACACTTTAATTGAGCTGAAAAGAAAACGGACACTTTTACCCACTGCAGTTTCCAGAACAAATTAAATAAAATAGTATTTTAAACCTTTTTTTTATTTTTTTTTTTATTTTTTTTTTTAGGAGAGAACATACAGTACAACCCATATCCAAAAGATCGGGAATGTTACATGAACATGAACTACACCCACAAAACTCAAAGGTAAAATGACCAGATTTTCTCAAAGGATTAGTTCACTTCCAGAATAAAAAATTCCTCATAATTTACTACCCTCGTGTCATGTCTTTCTTTCTTCAGTCGTAAAGAAATTTAAGTTTTTGAGGAAAATATTCAAGGATTTTTCTCCATATAGTGGACTTCATTGGGAGCCAATAAGTTGAGGGTCCAAATTTCAGTTTCAGTGCAGCTACAAAGGGCTCTACACGATCCAAACTGAGGAATAAGTGTCTTATCTAGCAAAACGATTGGTCATTTTCTAAAAAAATAAAATAAAAATATATATACTTTAACCACAAATGCTCATCTTGCACCAGCTCTGCGATGCGCATCCTTGACTGTACTCTGTAGAGTAGGGCAAAAACTCCATCTCATTTTCTACTCCAACTTCAAAATAGTTCGACATCGTTGTTTTAGCTTGTTTTGTAAATATCGTTTGACTTTCTTTGCATGTTTGCTTTGTAAACACTGGGTTGATACTTCTGCCTTCGTCACACGTGACCTTTCCAACATGATTACGTGATTTGTGAAGTCGAGCTAGTGCAAGACAAGCATATGTGCTTAAAAAGTATATACATTTCTATTTTATTTATTTTTTTTGTAAGAAAATGACCGATCCTTTTGCTAGATAAGACTGTTGTTCCTCTGCTGAGATTGTGTAGAGCCCTTTGAAGCTGCATTGAAACTGCAATTTGGACCTTCAACCCGTTGGCTCCCATTGGAGTCCAATATATGGAGAAAAATCCTGTTTTCCTCAAACACCTTAATTTCTTTAGGAATGAAGAAAGACATAAACATCCTGGATGGCGTGGTGGTGAGTTAATTATCAGGAATTTTTTATTCTGGAAGTGAACTAATCCTTTGTTTTTTAGTTTTTTATTAATTTGACTTAAGAATTCTGAAAGTGATTGATGATATATAAATGCATTTGTCCACAGCATGAACAATCTATATGTCAGGGAACCATGCCAAAGTTCAGAAGTCTGTCCCGCCCCTGCACTCTCTCACACCTTCGCTGATGTAGCTGCAGGTGTGGACAAAAACATTGGTGAGGGACCTTCACACGTAACACTTTTTTTAAAATATATATATATATATTAAGGTTCTGCAATATATAAATATATTGTGGAAACTTAATTTCCTGTAGAGCTGCTTTACAACGATTTGTATCGTAAAAAGCGCTATACAAATAAACTTGAACTTGAACACTTAAAAAGAGAATCACAGTTAAGATGCACGATCATATGTTTTATTTATGGGATTTATGCATTTTGGTTTCACCAGACATAATCGGCTCTAATGTGATCGAGGAGACGTGGTCACCGGCCTCAGTTCCTCTGACCAATGAATTTAGGTACAACATGACCGAATCCCTCCCGTTCGTCCCACAGAGTCCCTCATCTGGATATGAAAAGTAGGTCTCATAGGCTTTTAGTTATTTTTATTATATACTATTTCGTCTTTGATTTCATATTATGTGTCCATGCACAATCAGATTTAAAATTCTTATGTGTCATTACTGTGAAGCTTCCCTTGGAACAACATGAACAGCCAATGTGCCGGTCAGTATCCCTATAGTGACCAGACCAACTACATGCCAACAGGTGAGGAGTTTTCTGTCTCGAGGACATTTATGCATTTAGCAGACGCTTTTATCCAAAGCGACTTACATTGCATTCAAGTTACAGTTTTAACATTTTTATCAGCTCTTGCTTTCCCTGGGAATCGAACCCATGACCTTGGCGTTGCTAGCGCCATGCTCTACTATTTCAGCTACAGGAAAGCTCGGAGTAAAATATATCACTGTACTACATAGTAACTAAAGGATGTTTTCGTTTTGTTTTTTCTGTGAAGGTAATGGCAATTACCAAAATGCATTCTCATGCCATCAAAGCCAAACCGTGACTCACAGCCATCAGCCAGTGTGGGGTGAGAATGGAACCCAAGACATGAACTCCACATGGGACACTGGCAGTTGTGTGGGCAGCAAGGTGAGAATTACATGAGTGTTTGTTTTTGTCAAGCACTTTCTTAAAATCATAAGGGAACAGAGTTACCTTAAAGTATTGATATTTGAGGCAAGACACCCCAGGTGATAGAATAATAAATTTAAGTAATAGATATCACCATACTTCCCCAGTTGATCGATTACATTAAGATTTGCTGGCATTTTATGCATTACAAGTTTTTCTGAAATGTTGTTTACAAATATGCAAATTAGGCATATATTACTTTTATTGACATTTTACAAGTTTATCACTCTAAATCCCCAAAAAACCTGTACCTGTAGTATCTTGTTTTGATACAATTTTTGATGACACAGAGAAATGCTACAATTAAGGGTACACAATTTAAACAGTATCTAAAATAATGTACTTAATAACTGTAAGCAAAATAATTTCTTGTTAACTGAAACTGTAACAGAGATTACGATAGCTCACAGGGGGTTAAATAATAATACTAATACTAATGACAGTAATATAATATATTAATGTTACTAGTTTAGAGTTTATTGCCATTTGCACAGGTACATTATAGTACAGGTACATTGGAATTCTTGTCAGCGTTTGTAAAAAAAAAAAAAAAAAAAAGCAAAGGTAAAATATAAAATAATTTAAAAGAAAAGTGAGAGCAGCAAATATTTCCAAAGTGCAAAAAAGTAAAAAAAAAATACATATATAAAATACATATTTTAATATATTATTTCTTAGTCAAAAATTTTTGTACTACAACTGCACTGTAAAATACTATATATTAGTATAGTAATTATTGTACTTTACACTGCAGTAAACAATATTTTACAATTTTACAGTAAACAATATATTAGATTTATTAATTTATTTTATTGTTTATTACTTATTTGGCTTTTATTTTGGCGGAAACTTAGAAAGAGACCTTTGTTTGTTTACAGACAGTTCCTACAAATGTAGTGAAATCTTCTGTCCACAAAAAATGCTGGAAATTGTGTGAATGTGAAACTCTATGTTAAACTCGCAGCACATTCAGAGATGGAGTTTGCTGCATTCACTATGAACCGAGCTGAAAACACTGGGTCATGAGCTGACTCTAAAACATACAGCACAAAGGTTTATATATGTATCTAATAAAAATATGCACATTATGGCCTCACTGTTGGAGAGAAGACTTGGGGAGAAAGCATAGCTGACAACAGTGTCAAGCCACCTTTATTTATAAAGCGCTTTTAACAATACAGATTGTGTCTAAGCACTTAACAGTATCAGATTGGAGGATAGAGTGTCAGTAATGTATAATAATAAGATTAAACATTCAATTTTCAGATAAAGGCATTTCATTATTGAATTCAGAGATGTCATTGTCTAGCTCAGTTTAGTTTAAATAGTATCTGTGAAATCAAATTGGCGATAATCTCTAGAAATCAAGTGTACCCAACTGAGCAAGCCAGAGGAGACAGCAGCAAGGAACCAAAACTCCCTCTGTGACAGAATGGAGAAAAAAACCTTGGGAGAAACCAGGCTCAGTCGGGGGGCCAGTTCTCCTGACCAGGAGATTATTGTTTATTTATTGTTTTAATTAAAATTTTAAATGTATAAATGTATTATTTCTATTTTTATATTGTTGCAATTTCTAACAAAAATAGTATTGTGTAGTTAGGTATTTTATTATATTTTTAGTTATTTAGTTCTATTGTTTTTAAGTCGAGGTCTTCACTCGGGATATGTCCCCGGGCCTCACCCAGGTGTCCCGGCCTCCGCCGACGATCAGGGCCGCAGACATCATCTCCCGGCGCCGATCCACCATCTGATTCGGACACGGACTGAGAAACAGAATAAGAAAGAAACAGACAAATATTAGTGTAGATGCCATTCTTCTTACGATGTAACGAGTACATCATGTGTTATGGGGAGTGTTCCCGGTTCCGGTTGATCTAATTAATGCAGCCTAACAATCCTTTAACGGATTTGAATAATAGAAGTGTATTAGTGTGTTATATGTAAGCCAGGTTAAAGAAATGTCTTTAATCTAGATTTGAACTAACAGTGTGTCTGCCTCCCGAACAGTGTTAGGTAGATTATTCCAGAGTTTGGGTGCTGTAGTGCATTGAAACTGCAGGAAATGTGTGAAGTGTTTTAAATATTTTGAATCAATATGTATCTCAAAATCAATATTTCTGAGAACACTGTTGTAATGCAGTTGTAAGAGTTGGAGTCTCGTGTTAACGTTTAAACTAGTACATTACAATTAAGTGTGCAATATAAAGAGTAGCAGATACTTGAACTATTAAAACCCACAAATTGCAAACAAATGCAGAAAAACAGTTTACACTGGCATCTTGGTTTAAAAATTATTTGGACCGTATTATTCTGAGCTCCTTACAAACACACTGTTCATTTTCCAGCCTCATAAAATGTGTGTAGTTTGTCTTCACTGAGAAGTTGATGGTTGGAATATTAAGTCGTGGCCTAATGGTTAGAGAGTCGGACTCGTAATCGAAAGGTTGCGGGTTCGAGTCCCCGGCCGGCAGGGATTGTAGGTGGGGGGAGTGAATGTACAGCGCTCTCTCCACCCTCAATACCACGACTGAGGTGCCCTTGAGCAAGGCACCGAACCCCCAATTGCTCCCCGGGCGCTGCAGCATGGCTGCCCACTGCTCCAGGTGTGTGTTCACGGTGTGTGTGTGTGTGCGTGCATTTGTTCACTACTCACTGCTGTGTGTGTGCACTTGGATGGGTTAAACGCAGAGCACCAATTTCGAGTATGGGTCACCATACTTGACAATACGTCACGACTTTTACGACTTTTTACTTTTACTTAAAGCAATTTTTCCCTCATCTTTTTTTTTTCCAGCCATACTTTTCAGGAACCAGAAGTCTGTCACCCATGTCCAGTCTATTTGGCTCTATCTGGACACCTCAGAGCGATCCTTGCCAGAGCCACTTCCACCCAGAGCGTTCCGTGCCGGTCTCACCCCACACACCCATCTCACCAGTCGCATCCTTCAGCCGCGAACCAGGTGGCGCCTGCCCGGGAAAACAATACTCCAGCTTCAATCCCTTTGGACCACACATGAATTTGGACATATGGAACTCCTCTTCAAACCGGAGCTCCAACTCTCAGCTCTCCAACGATTCAGGCTACTGTGGGGATATGTGAGCGAACGGTGCTTTTGTTTTGAATAATAAGGAAAAACAGAATGTGCTTTTATCTCTGATGGGGGAAAATGTGAATATTATTCTTTCTTTTATGTTTGATGTTGTGGTAAGGTTCAGCATTTTGTTGTATATTTTTCTAGATGTTTTGCAAGTTTGACCATTGGAAATTAAAAAAAAGAGTTTTGTACTTGATTTTGTGTTGTGAATTTCTTTAGGTTTGCTTTGTCAGTGGTTTAAATACTATAACATGCTAGTGAAAAAAAAATTAAATACACTCTTGAAAATAAAGGCGCTTTTTTTGTTTAAATGGTTCCATAAAGGACCTTTAACATCTGAAGAACCTTTCTGTTTCACAAAAGGTTCTTTGTGGTGAAAGAAGGTTCTTCAGATTATAAAAAGGTAAGAAAGAGATGGTTCTTTAAAGAACCTTTGACTGAATGGTTCTTTGTGGAACCAAAAATGGTTCTTCTATGGCATCGCTGTGAAGATCCTTTTAAGCACCTTTATTTTTAAGAGTGTACATCCTTGACAAAACATGAGCAAAACAGAATATTTGAAATGTAAATGATCTTAAAATTTTCTAAACCATTCACATGTTATAAATAAATTTTAAATACTTTTTTTTTCCGTTATTTTAAACTTGAGATCCATTCACTATAAAAATGGACCCTGCCTTCATGTCCCTTCTATTAATTTTTGCAGTTTTAAGCAAATCGAAACATGGACCTGAAATGAATCGTGAATTGATGAATGGCTCAGGAGAAGGTGTTCTTGACTGGAAATTAAGGCCTATAGTCAACTGTAGGTTATCAAACTGACTCAGTAAAACAGTAGATCATTTTACTGTATTTCAAGTAGATAAGCTTCAAGGGTTTGTCTTTAAGTTTCCATCTGAAAGTCTAGATTGCTTTCATAGTTATAAAAGTACAATGCAGAAAAAATTACACATCCTCATAAAATTAATTACACCATCATTCTATAGGTCTCTGTTTAGTCAATTAATGACTAGAATATATCCAAGTATCCAGTTTATTTATGAGCTGTGCAAAAAATGATATAACACAGGTCACCTGAATGTGGCATTAAGATCTACAAATGTAAAAGCGTTATTGGTTGCATGTCCTTTCATGTGGTAATACAACAAAGGAGTAAAATGGAAGCTTTAATGCTACAAAAGCAGGTTTGTGGATATAAAGGGGAGAAATACATTTTGGAATGTACATGTTATATATTGTGTATTTTGTGCAAACAAGCAGCAATAGTTCCCTGTGTATGACAATTGAACTGTACAGGAGAACTGACATAAAGGAAGATTTATCTGTGTGCCATAAATACACTTGAAAAGAACCCTGGGCACTTTTTCAGTTTTTTAAGCATTATGAATATGAACACGCAACATGGTTTGTCCACAACACAACACATGAAGATCAGTAATTATAATAATGCTTGTTTTCTGGTAAACGTTTAACCAGGGAGCTATTATTAATAAGAGCACTATACATATTTTTTATGTTGCTAAATCACAAAGTGCATCTGGTGATTTGAGCATGTAATGTTTCTCTGAACAACACATGAACTTTTATAGTTTAGAGAAATGATATTAAAAAAGGAAATTTTGTTTACAATCGAAAAAGCATATCAAGTGATGTTTGTTGCATAATATGGGTGATTCAAGAGACTTAATTGCATTATAAGAGCATTGTACCAACCACAGTTGTGCACATCACAGTCAATAGCAAAGAAGCACATATATTGTTGCATATTTTATGAATATTCCTGACATCACTTTTAAACTCAGGCCAAATATTATTGATACTAGCCCACCATAGTTAGATTTGTTTTGGGGGTTGTTGTGCAGCTATATAAATTCAATAGTAGTTTGGAATCACATTACTTGCATTCTTATTATACATGCCGATGCTTTGAAGAGTTCCCCTTTTAATCATCTGAACATTCCGGTTTTTCAACATACAGGAGTAGAAACATGAATGTTTTCCCTAATGTGTAGCAGTTTTTCATTCAAAGGTGAAGAACTGCATAACGTTCAACCAAGAATTACATTTCTGTCGTCATTTACTCGGCCTCATGTTGTTCCAGATCACTCTGACTTTCCTCCATGGAGCACAAAAGGTGATTTCTTTTTTAATAAAAGTAAATGGAAAAGATGTGTATTAATTTGCATAAAAAATTAAAGCAATTAATTATTTTTAAACTATTTTATATGCTAAATAATATATTTACATAGTTTTTCTTCCTTTTCTCTGACACTCTAAGATAACAATATAATGAATGGCAAAATGTTAGATTTAAGAGTTAAAGCAGTCAGGAAGATTGATCTTTTCCTCCCACAATGTCTTTGTATGGCTTGGAAATTGTTTATGATTACAAGACACTTTAATTGCATAATTTACAAGAACGGCCAGGATATTCTTCAAAAAAATTCCCTTTTACATTCCACAGAAGAAAGAAATTCATATTGGTTTGAAACAACCTGAGGCTAAATGACAGAATTGATAGTTTTGGATGAGCTATTCCTTTATACTGCAAAACCAAAGAACCACGGTGACGGTACAGAGTCTGTTCTTCTGTCCAAGGTGAGGGTCACAAATGAAGCCACAACAACACAACTTCAATGCAATATGGAGGGTCCCATTTGGCACAAGGGCGGCAGCTTTAAGGAATAAGTGCAAGTATTTATTTTTAGAGATGAGAGTGCTATTGAAGATAACGGTATACTTTAAAACAATGGTTCCCAGAGTCTGCCACCACAATGTGGCCGTCTGAGGTCAGAGCCAGTCCTTGTGGGCCATACAGAGGGTCTGCGGAGGTGTTGATATAGGACAGGAAGGATCCACTACTGTCAAAAACCTGGAGTCCCACAGAAAAGTGTGATGATATGAAGATGTTAAACCTTTATCTGACATGTGACCACATTGTTAAACATTTAATTAATCTACGCCTGTATTACCTGTATCCGGCTGTTGCCCCAGTCAGCCACTATAATATTGCCATTGGCATCTACTGCCACACCTGTTGGTGCATTAAACTGCCCATTTCCTTCGCCATTTGACCCAAACTTCAGTAGGAACTCACCCTCCGGACTGAACACCTGCAATTTGATGACACGTGTTAACTCATCAGTATTTAAAAAGACTTTTGTTTTTGATGAACTTTGAACAGATATGAGCAAACTGTTATTCAAAAAGGAACCACAATTGTGGCTAAAAGTGACTAACATAATTTAGACAGGACATGACCTTTGAGGAATATAACGTGGCAATATATTAGAATAGGTATTTTACCTTTACAGAATGATTATGAAAATCGGTCACAATGATTTCATTATTTTGATTCACTGCGGCAAAGTGTGGACCTAAGAAAAGGAGAGATAAAGAGTTGAACATTCAGCATTTGATATCCTAAAGCCCTCGTCACATTATGACAAATATGACATTTATGAAATGTGGCTTTGCCTTTCAGTTGAAAAACTGACTAATGGTTTTAGATACTGCATGAACAGACAGATAAAGCAATTTGAAAATCATGTGGTTGTTAGATTAATGCTGCTTTCATGTGCTTCACATTTCTGAAGTCTAATTATGATTTTATCAATTCAAGTGCTTTGCTGTCGGAAAGAGCAGGAGTCATGGAGGACATTCATGTCTGAAAAAAATATGAATTATCGAGGATATTCTTGCTTATTTCTTGGGAAAACCTTGTTAAAGCTAAAATGTACAGAAGATATTTTGTCAATATCCAACATATTTTGAATAAACCATAGCCTTACTGTTTACTTTCTACATAGGAAAAGAGAATATCAAGATAGCTTGCTAATTTTCCTGGGTTTTTGTTTAAATAAATTATAAATCCTCTGTGTGAAATGCACACAATATGCATCAAATATTTATACAGTGCCCTCCAAAAGTATTGGAACAGTAAAGACAAAATTGCTCTGTTGGCTGTGGAGTCAAGACATTTACAAATATGATTAACCCTCTGGGGCCGGCTGTATCGATAAGTGATAAGATAAGTGCAAAAGACACTAAAAATACTCTGTTGTGTAAAAATACACAAATAAGTGTTATACATGAATCGAAACTGTTAAGTGTCTATTTTGTTTTTTTTTTGTGTACACTCACGATTACAACAAAACTTTCTGGTTTTGGGGAAAAAAAGAAAACCAACAGGGTGCGCTCTCTGTGTTCTCCATCTCCGCGATCTGCTTTTAGTAACGTGTCACTAAAATTAAGTGTAACTCAGCAAATACTCAACACAGAAACATGGGAGCTATCTCTATAGAAAGCCTGAAGTGTCTACTTTCAAATGAAGTAAGTCATATAGAAAACATATCTTTTTTTGTTTGCGATAGTACAAAGTATGCGTGAGTCTATAAAACCTATATATATATAGATGCTCCTGATGTTAACATGCTCACAAATGTTTTTGGTTGTTTGTATTTTGTTGAATCAGGTAAGATGAATGGGAGACAAAACTACAGAATGTCACGTTTTATTATTGGGTGATTCAACAGATGTTTTACCAGCTAAGAAGTTCAGCACTTTTTTTTCATCCCCCTATCTGATGTGAGCATAAGTATTGGAACAGTTGCCTCACAGGTCTTTCTAAGTGATCAGCTGTTGCATTAATTCTTCAGATATTAAAAGCAGGGAATGTGTCGTATCAGTTATATCCATTACTTCTGTATTCTGAATCTTGCATGCGATGATGACACACAAACCAGGATGAAGATGAGGGAGCTGACTTTGAGAGAAAAGCAAGCAATTTGGATGCTAAAAGAAAAGAGGAAGCCAATTAGAGCTATAGCAAAAACAAAGGGCATGGAGAAATCAAGAGTTTGGAAACCACCAGCAACCAACAACTACCCGACCGGCTGAGAAAACAACAGTAGTTGATGACAGACAAATCATAAAAACTGTGAAAATTAACCCTAAAAGATGTGTCTGTAAAATCCCCAACAACTTCCAGAAAGCTGGGGTGATGCTCTGACAATCTACTGTTGTCAGGAGACTTTGACACAGAATTACAGATGCTACACAGCAAGATGCAAACCTCTGACCAGCACCAAAAATAGAAAGGCAAGATTAGAGTTCGCAAAAAAGCACAAAAGGTGAGCCGGAAGAGATTTGGAACTGTGTTTATGGACCGCATAACATTGAGGACTGCATAAGTGCCAGTTTGTAACCCATGTAAGTACCTGCAAACTGCTTGTCACTGTTGCCTCGGTTGCCAAACTTGGATACAAGTTTTCCATTGGGCTGGAAAATGAAGACGCAGCAGGATTTATTGTCAACCACAATGATGTGGCCATTTCTATCAACCGCTACACCCTTAGGACCCATGAGCTTCCCTGCGCCAATTTTAGTCTGTAAAAACACACAGAGAACAGAAAGAGAAAAAAAAAAGTAAAAAAAATTCAGTGTACTGAAAGAATTTTCCTTTTATATGTTTATTTATTCAAAAAAATTATTTGCCATAAATTCTAG
Organism: Barbus barbus; assembly: GCF_936440315.1. Taxonomy (NCBI): domain Eukaryota; kingdom Metazoa; phylum Chordata; class Actinopteri; order Cypriniformes; family Cyprinidae; genus Barbus; species Barbus barbus. Next base: position 23,653,044 of record NC_136735.1, on the reverse strand, counting down.
CAGCATAAACATAAAACTTGCAGACGCAGATACCTTAAACTTCCCATCACTGGAGAAAATGCTGACCCATTTGTTATCATAGTCAGCAATGATGATGTCACCATTAGGGTGCACAGCAACACCAGTTGGCCGCTGAAGTTGTCCTGGTGTTCGGCCCCTCACTCCAAAACGACTTTTAAATTGTCCATCATTTGAAAATATCTATAAATAAAATATTTTCTTTTCTTACAAATGTTTCATCTAAATTCAATAGGCAATAAGAATGGATTTATAATGTGATTAAACAGGTGCAGCATTTATTACCTGAACACACTGATTATTACTATCCGCTATCAGGACCTTGCCAATAGAAGCAGCAGCAACTCCCTGCAGATTAGTGAATTCACCCTTATTTCTGCCTTTAGTTCCTTTGAGACAAAAAAAATACATATACATGTTTTATATATTTATATTTTACTTACACACATATACAAATATAAACTATAAGGTTCAATTCTCGCTATTAAAAAACCATTAACTATGATTTTTGCTTCAATATACTCCTAATCTGCTGCTTATTAACAGTTAGTAAGGTAGTGGTTAAATTTAGGTATTAGGTTTTTTTTTTGATTAGGTGTTACGAAAGAGATGTGTGTTCATCATACCGATTCGGAACATGAGGTCATCTTCAATTGGGTTTTCTTTCCGTTTGCCCGTGCTGTACATGCTGGCGGGCCGCTTGATAGCGCGCTGTTTCACATGGCTACTTCCTGGGGATTTGAGACGTTTCTTGCCTCCGTCTGCAGTCAGGGAGATGTCTGTCAATTTGCTGGCACGTATGCTGAACGGGCTGCCCCTAATATGCTGATCATAGAGCTTTAGCAAGAGCGTGAAGCGGCCCTCACACGGGACCGTGTATACAAATTCATAAGTGCCGTTTTTATGATCCGTGACTTCACCTTTCCCCACTACTGTGCCATCAGAGGCAGAAAGATCAGCTATTAGCAGAGCATTTCCTGTCCGGCACAGTCCGCCATCTCTGTCCTTTGTTGTTATAGTCACAGAAGTAGGCTGCCCTACAATACAATGCCTCAGGCCTTCACCGGTCGCAACAGTTTCTGCAGCAACAGCATTGGTGGTTATTATAGCACCAAGGTTGTGGATGGATTTGCGAAGACCGTCGGTCTCCACCAAGAAGTCCAGCTGGCTGTTCTCCTCTGGCCGAAGTGGGAGCTCCTGACTTGCCAGCTCATCAAGACGCTCACTCATCTGCTTCTTGACCAACAGGACTTCAGCTTCCGAGCCGTGATTAAGAGCCTGCTCTGTGAAACTGCAGCTGCTGCGAATGCTCTCCTGCCCCTGCAGCAACGACTCTAGCTGGGCTTGCAACACCTGCAGTGATACATAAGTCATATATTCATAAACATACATGAATAAACATTTACAGAAACTGCAGCATATTATATATATATATATATATATATATATATATATATATATATATATATATATATATATATATATTTGAACTAGTGGACCCCACTGTATGCAAGTTAATCAGAGCTCAAAGAATGTACTGGACAACATAACAGTCAGCCCTAAATGAACAACAATTCCTGACATGCACACTCAGGTCTTCATTTACTGAATCTACTGAATTGATATCTATCATAGAAAAAAGGGGTCTGATACATCAGTCATCACAAAATGACAGTGACATTAGTTAAGGACCAAATGCACTAAACGCTTTGACAGGCTTTGATAAATCCACTTCACACATTCACACACAAATAACAGCTTACATTTGGTGTTCAATCATTAACCAAAACCATCATAAAAACATCAGATGAGAAAAAAGTTGACAAACAGTTTGATTCAAACAAAACTCCATAAAGAAAACTGAATTCAGAATCCTACCTCACCTCAACTTGTTTATCGCAGTCCTCTTCCATTACAAAGCCTCAAACTATGTATGAGCGTCTAGCTGTGCTGCCTTTGTTTACTTTGTGTTTAAGGGCTCAGGCGATTTTGTAGTTGATCTGGTTCTCTCAATGAATCATTCCCACTGCCAGCTGCCAGGACTGATGTCAGACCCTCACAGAAGCATGTGCTAGTTATTAATTGGTTTAATCATTCACTACAGCAAAACAGTGCGAATGATACCGGAGGAGCCAAGACGGATAAGTGTAAAATAACAGTACAGGAAATAAAGTCTGGTCTGCTTTGCAATTTGTTCCAGTCAAGAACTGCCCAATTAGACAGGAAGAGGCAGGCATATAAAACAGCCACTCACAATTCACTAGATTTTATGCAACGTTTAGGGGTAGTTAAATATGAGTCTGTTGATACTATAACCAAATAAATAATCTGACAATGTGTAGAATTAAGGCTAATGTTGAAAACAAAACAAAATCCTGAATATCTTGCCAAATATTTGAGGGAACAGCCTGGTGTCTAACAAAAACAACATTACAAAAGTTATAGCATATAGATAAGTGTACTAGCCTTCTGTTTGAGTCCATAGTTGACCTCCAGCTCCATCAGCAGAACACTTTTGCGTACGTTTAGGGTCTTCTGAAGCTCCTCAAAAGTTGCATGAATCACTTCTTCTATAGAATTCTTCTGATTGCTCAGTTGCTGCAGAATATCAGACAAAACCTCCAGTGCGGAGTCGATTTCTGGCAGTCTTAAAAAAAAAATGTTTGTTACTTTTATTTCATTTTTAGTACACTTCCAGTCACTTCCAACATTTGGACAAATCCATTCTTTCTTTGTCATTTATATTACTTCTATTTCCCACATAGTAGAATTATAGTAAAGAAATCAAAACTATAAAACAGGTGTGTCCAGTTCTGCACCTGGAGGGCTTCTGTCCTGCAGAGTTTGGCTACAACCCCACTGTGAACTTATCTACTTAATATCTGCTTTCTAAGAGGCATGTACATTGTCTGCATCTGTTTTCTCTTTAATGAGGAAATATCAGTTTGACTACTGAGAAGTGCATATGCAAAACAAAAATGGGTGTTTCTTAATCAGTAAAAATTTTAGACTACAATGGGTGATTAGAACAAATCAGGTAATGCAGTTGAAAATGTCTATTATGTTTGAAAATGCCCCACATATTGGGTAACAGCAGCCACTATAATTCCGCAGAGATATATTTTCAACAACAAATCAATGTTTGTTCAATATCCCTGTCTCCACCCATGTGTGCTGTCAGTTTTCATCAAACTTCCAATGTTGATACTTTAAATATTGAAATATCAACCTCAACCAAGGTGATGGCTTGGATGAAAGCTCAATATCGTATCAATGTCACCTTGCTGTCTGGCATATTTGGTGTTTAATGGTGCAATGACTAATTCACAGGAGTAAATTCCAGGAGTTACAGTGTATTCATTTGCTTTTCTTCATTCTGCATAATCAGCCCTATTTTTAATGAGACATTTAGCTGCTTAAACATAAAACAACAAATTTAAATTCTATAGCAATGTGTACATGAGCGTATGTTACATGCCTGTTTTCGACAGCGTCAAGCTGCTCCTGTAGCGAGGCTTTGTGCTGTTCTAGAACATCCTTGAGCGGGACGGTGGCGTGTTCTGCATGTTCGGCGCTAGTACACTCCTCACACATGGCTGTCTCACATGGTGGACAATAGAACTCCATTACCTGATGACAAGAAAGGGGGAACAGAATATCACGCTGAATATGAATGCCCTTATAAATTATTTTATTATGTTCTCCCTTTGCAAAAACGGGACAGAATGCTACTTGCCTGGAGGAAAATACTTCTAACATACAGTACCATGCAGTGTCTGTACACTACAGATTTTTGAAAGTTTTTTTATGCTGTGCTGCTGTGTAATTCTTACATTTCCTCCATGATTGGGACAGGAGAGTGGTTGTCCAGTGGCCACTCCGTTGATAGCATCAGTGCAGTCCTCACTGAGGTTAGTGTCTGGGCTCCTCTTTAGCACCTCCATCAGGTTGGTGATGAAGAAATTACTCTGAAGTGCCGCCACACCCTTCTCCGGCAGGATGGAGGTCTGACGGCACACGGGGCAAGACAGAGTCAGACTGTGGGCGGGAATGTAGTTCTGCAGACACCTGGAGAAACCGGAACAGGCTACTGAAAAAACAACTCTGGTGGTAGTGCCTGGCTGTCACAACAAAATAAATACATATTAATTTGTGTACTAAGTGTTTCTGTGATAAATCAAACATTGGGCTGTCAAAAACAGACATTGTGACCAACTTTTGTTCTCCATTGTGACAAACTGTATATCTGAGCAAAATGGAAACCAAGCAGGAAAAAAAATGCAGGGCAGGAATTGATGTGGTCCATTGGGAATTGACTGGATCATAGAAGTTTGGTGACATTGCAAACTAAAAGGATGATTGTAACATGGGGCAAAATAAATATGTTAGGGCTGTTCAAACAAAACAGCCTGACTGAGTAAATAATATAAACACTTAAAATACTTTTGGAAATATTTTAGATCTAATTTGTTGTCATACTAAAGTAAGGTAAATGTACACTTATACTGTAAGAAGACAAATTAATTTAATAATAGTAATAAACCTTACAATTATGCATACTTTGCACAGCATGAACAGGTTCATCATCTTTTAATATAGAAAATGCTTACAGTATCTTTCATTATTGTCCATGTATTTGTTTCAGTACATCCTAGGACTATTTGTTTTTCTGTTATTTCCTGTTTTAATGTCTGCCTTCTTGCTTGTTTCTCTTTTATGGACAAGTCTGATTGCCATCAAGTGTCAGCAATAATGACTTCTAATCATTCATTAATGGCCAATGAGAGGAAGTGTAATGGGATAAATGCTGTGTGATAAGGTGAGATGCACTTTTGAAGTAATATACTGTAGTGCTTCCGCCAGCATTTTGCATAAACAAATCTGTCAGTTTTGAGCTCATGTTCATTTTTAATATTGTTGGCTCTTCAAAGATAACAATGACTTTTAATGATTTCAGTATAGTCACAAACCACTCAACTTAAAGCTCTACTGCAATTAAAAAAGACGACTTTGCATGGGCTACTTTATAATGGTAAAATAATTCTGCAGTTTTGTTACAACAGTCTCCCTAAACAGACACACCCAATTTAGTTCTTGCAGTCTCTACTAACGAGTTGATGAGTGGAATCAGGTGTGTTAGATACGGGAGACATACAAAAGGTGCAGCGCAGGGGGGCCTCCAGGACAGGTTTGGGAAGCACTGGTCTACACATTGAAAGTCAGTGAGGTCCACAACAACACTGGATTCCATTGAAATTCTTTGTATGGACATTTTTTGTGATCCTCTGAAGGTGCATATAGGAAAGTCATATAGTTTGGTGAATAAGGTGAATTTTTATTTTGGGTAAACTATCCCTTTAAGTTGTGCTCTGCCTATTACGAAGCTATCTAATGAGTAAAATCACCCTTACAATAATGCAAAGGTTAATGTAATAATGTCATTTGCACTCAGGTTTACTAACAAATAATAAATAATCTGAGCAATAAAATAAAGTGAGCAATATAATGTAGTATCAAAAATAATGCACCTTTCACAGAAGGTATGAAGGCAGGGAAGGACCTTGGGATTATTGTAGCGATCCAGACAGATGCTGCAAATCAGGAACTGTTTGTCGATCTGACGCACCACAGGACTTGGGAGGGTAGAAGCTTCAGTTGCCATCCTAACACTCTGTCAAAGACCTCCCACACTCCTTCAGCCCGGACCCTGTGGAGAGGATACTGGAGTTAATACAAATAGCTGAAAAAATAAATAAAATTAGATGAGATGTTCTTCCTAGGAAGGCCCACAAGGTGTAGCCGTTTCTTTCATGTGAAAATACACTGCATTAAAAAGGCGCTAGAGGCAGCAGTAGATATCACGTCACAACACTGGAATCCCAGTTCTCATGAAATCTTGAGTTTTTAACCATTACAAGGCAGATTAATAATTAAAGCATGCTTATGTCTGTAATCTAAAGGGTAAAACATCAGCCATGACTCAGAAGAACAGCATAAGAAGATAATAGAGTGCTAAAGGGATGACATTATTTTTGTAAGCCAAAAGCCTGAAAAGGGTTTTAGCACTTCTGCTTCCATCGCCTTGAAGTGAATGGGTTTTTGAATCCATCTTTGGTTAAATGCTTGAAATATGATCTGTGGTTATCACAAGCAAACACTTTCACAGTTTATTTTACCGCATATCAGTAATACTTAATTTTTTAAGCTTTTGCTTTTCTTGAAAAAGCCGTTTGCTAACAAGTACTTAAATGGGACTACAGAGGTTGTTAGGGACATTAAACGTCATCACACTAGTCTGCTTTTAAGGTCTCATTGTGTTTATAACCATGCTCTTGCAAACTATTGTAACTCCATCTTTTAGGGATTTTTTTATATATAAAAATGTATCTGAGTTGTCAGAAGCCTAATGGTGGATGTTGAATAGTCATGAAACCATAGTTTGTCAATATCCTATATTTAACTACATTTAGCTTATATTTTGGTTTCAAAATTCAAACACATTTTCTTTTTGTGAAGATTATTATTATTAATATATATATATAATATATATATATATATATATATATATATTTTTTTTTTTTTTTTAATGCAATTTTATACTGTGAAGTATGAAAAATTAATAGAGCCTGTTCATTTTGAGGTTTGATTTGAAGCAGCCATGTCAGGGAGATGCTGTGTGCTTCTATGTGAAAGCAAAAGCACTTTATTTGGCCTTACGAAAGTAGATGCATTTAGGAATCATTAAGATTACTTACAATAGAACAGCACAACCCAGATGTTATCACAACGCATTTTATGGACGACTGTTTCGTGAACCTAGGAGAGGAGGTCATTCTGACTTTGCTATGACAATCTGGTGCTTCTGAATCAGCTGAATGTGTTTTGTTATTAGTTTAAGTATTTGCTATTGACTGTTTAAATGCAGAATTTTGTGCGTTGTGTGTGTGTGTGTGTGTGAGAGAGAATCACAGAGCAGCATCGTTTGTGTGTGTGTGTGTGTGTGTGTGTGAGAGAGGGAGAAACGGTCACACAGTCTTGTGTGCAAACACATATGAGCTTCATCACTGTGATGGTAAAACTAAGGACATTATTTACTGTCTTTACTATAATTTTGAAAGCTAAAGCTTGCGATTATGGAAAGGGGCGTTACATTTCCGACGCGGCTTGTGGTGTTCGGCCAATCACAATGCACTGTGCCAGTTGGCCAATCAGAGCAGACTGTACTTGTCGGAAGGAGGGACTTTGTAGAAATCGAAGCGTTTGAGAGTGGCGGGGCATAGAAGACCTACAATAATGTACAGTATTTGAAAAATAATGTGTTTTTTGAACAATAAAGCTTGTCAACATATTCTGTTACACCAAATACACAAAATAATAATCTTTAAAAAAGCATCATATGACCCCTTTAACTTTAAGTGAACCTTATGGCAAGGGTAATCTAAATGGGATTTTTTTTCACAGCTGTATTTTAAGGACCCTTTAAGAAAATTGCTTTGTTAACCAAGCAATGTTGTTGCCAGTGTACTGTAACAACCTATCACCAGTTTTGCAAATATCCATTTTTATCTACTTTGCGGAGAGAGCACAAAATGTTTTCAGAACAGATACCGTACAGCCATAGCAGTAAATATTTCACTAGGTATTTAAAAGCTGTCTGTTTTAATGCACACAGTGCAGAAAGACAAGCAGAAGAGCAGTCCAGATGTCTTCAGTGCTGAGCAGAGCAGAATCATGCATCTGTGGGTCGATCCACTGACCACAAAGTGCTCAGTGAAAGTCAAACTCTAAATACAGGCTTCTGGACAATATCCATGTAACAGACCGGAAAAGATAGTCTGGTAATACTTTTAAAGTGATACTTAAATCTCTTACATATTGGGAAACCTCTTCAAGTCTAGCAAAGCAACATACTCTTATTGTGGTTAGATCGTAACCGTGCGCACTGAGAAAAAAAAACCCTTTCACAAACAAATTCAGTCACATTAAATGAATGAAAACTCTTTGATCATTTATTCACCCTCAAGTTGTTCCAAACTTCTTTCTTCTGTTGAACACGAGAAGATATTGTGGGGAAAAATACTATGGAAGTCAATGGCTACCAGCAATCGTTTGGTCACCAACATTCTTCAATAATATATAGTACTTAGCACACACGAATAGTAGGTGCGTCGAATAAATGTTAAAAATGAACCAAATATATGTAATCAACATTCTTCAAAATATCTTCTTTTGTGATCAACAGAAAAAAAAGAATTTCATACAGGTTTGGAACAACACTTATCCTTATCATGAACACAAATACAGTGATAAAAATAAGTTGGAAAATTGGATTTTTAATGACAAACAGACAGCCTGTCTCATCCAGTCCATTCTCAGCGGTGAGGAAAATTGAGACTTCATGCTATAAGATTAAAATGCTTCAGGTTACCACAGTACCAGCATGGTTTCACTCAAACCCATTTGTTCTGTAATTGCTATCATTTCCTGTGGGGAGTAGATCAATCCTCTTTCTTTTCTTTGTGCTTTTCCTTTTATTTTGCTCTGCCTCCAGCACTGTTGATGATCTCGATCATAAACTCTTCTTCTTATCAGTAGCACTGTTCTTTTAAGCATAGCTACTGTGTGAGTGTCTTGTCCTTGTAAATTATTTCTACATAATTACTCATTCCAATACTAAATTGTGCATGGTACCGAAAGGCACTGCTCTATACCAGTGTTGTTACTATTAACTAAAATTAAAAGCATTACAATTAAAATTGTTTCAGTAATTAAACTAATCTGAAATAAAAATATAAATATTAAACGAAAAGCTTAAATATAAACATAACTGTACTAAAATCACTAAAACTACAAAGGAAATAAACATTAATTAAACCTACATAAATATTTAATAAAAAATATAAAAGTAAAAATGACTAAAACGTAAACTGAAATCCAAATAAAAAACTGAAAGCATAAAAACTAATCTGATATATAATTATATAACAGTATATAATACTAAAATAGTTTTGTACTATGTAAATATACCTTATAAAGATAATTCTCCTCAGCTGAAACTAAACTGCAAATAGCTTGTTCTGTACTTCTGTAAATTTCTGACATGAGACAGATGAATGCACTTTAACGCATGAACACATTTATACATCAACAACGCCTATTTATTATTTATAAACCTGATACGCCCAGTTGCCATGACGAAATAGAGAGGAAGTAGCGCATCATTGATAATCAGAAGAACTGATGATAAGAGTAAGTTGTGAGAGCATCTGTGATGTTCCTGACTATGCTACTGTACATATCATACAACTGTATATATTACACCTGAAAATCAGCTGAAAAAAATGGCTAGGGAGAGCAATTTATGAGAAAACATCTACAAACTGCCATCTGAGATTTGATTCAAAGGAACTACAGATTAGCTTGAAATGTAGGGCATGTCACAAATACTGTAGATCAGTAAGATGGAAAGAAGCAGGACACAGCCACAGTGCTGAAGTGGATCCCTCAAGGGCATCATCCACCCCCTCGTTCTGCTGGAAAAGAGCTTCACTGATACAATATCACCATAGCAACACTGAGAGATGGAAGGAGGCCGTGAACATCTGAACCAGAGCATAAGGGGGCGTTCACACAGGACAAGTTCTTAAATTAAAATCAGCTGCTAGACGGAATGCAACGGAAGTGAGTTAACTCCCATACACTGCTGCTAATATGACAATATGATAACATATTCTAACATGCTTGTGTATGTATATATGCTTCCAGACAGATCTCATTTGTCCATTGTTTTAGAACTGACACTGATTTGATGCCCTTTTTCAATGATTTCTTAATTTGACATGGTGTCAAATGGCAGAGCTCATGGTGGAAGATGCTGAAAAAACAATGAGACACGGGGCATTTGGCAAAAATATCTGTTTCGCATTCGTATACCAACAATTAAAAAATAGCACAGATGGGAAAAAAATCTGAAAAACGCAGAACTGAGATGACAAGGCTGAAAGGAAAGAAATACAAGGCTGTGGGTTTGAGAGGGAACACGTGAGATTTTGAAGAAATGTGAGATATTAGCAAATAAGAATATTTTTTGAACTTGTGTTGCTAAATTATTTTTAAGAAAAGAAGTGTTATACAAAAAAACCTTACTAGATACACTATATCTGTCCATATGCTAAACACACACACAAAAAAATAGCTAATTAATTCATGGGTGTACAATTTATTGATTGTTGAAATCAAAATATTAAGACATTTTCACAAATGACTGATGTTACATCATTTTTAAATATGTAACTTAACTACTTAACATTTTTAGCAATGTAAAGTAATGAGGTTCATGGATTGACAGCAGCTGAATGTTATTTTTGATAAATAAATAAATATATAATTAAGTAAACTGCACACACATGTAATTATTTTGTACTAAATTGACATCAGGAGTTCCCTTTCAAGGCAACAACGGTGTGGACTCTTAACTCTATGTATGTTTCATTCCTAATTCCCACCACAACTGATATTTCTGTCTTTACCATTATATTGTTTACCAGTCATTTACCATTGTAGATATATATTCCAGACTATATTGCAGATATTCCAGTCAGACTCTAAAACAAATTCCCCTGTCATTTTCCGCATGCCATCCCAGCTTGGTTCTGTTACATAATATTTATATAAGCAAGCCTGGTGCACAATTTCTCTGTCACATCAAAGAATGAATTATGAAGACATCTGATTTTACTATTAGACTGATTAATAACAGTAATTTACCCCTAAAGACCCCAAAAAGACTAACATTACACACCAGACTAACAGCACCAGAAGCCACAATATAATGTAGTTGGTTTTTAAAGAACAGATATATATCATATATCGAGATACAGTGTGTGAACATTTTTTTAACAAATTAGCAATAAAATTAGCAATACGGTAATAAAGCATTACTGTATCAAACATAAAAGTGCCAAAACATTGAGTATTATCTGCTGTGACAAAATGTTACCAGCAGCACTGTGAGAGAATCAACGGAGCATCCGCAGTGTATATCAGAAAGAGTTCCACTAAAACCTACCATCAAGCAGCGCTTCTCAAGGCACCATCCCACATGTTGATACCCAGCAATGCTGTGTTTCCGTTTGCACTGAGCAGGAAAGCTATCTGAGCACCGCTAAGCCAGCAAAGAGATGACAGCTCATCTCAAACTAGCACATGAGGAAGGAGATTACTGGTCTCTCGCTCTCTCTGGATCTTTAATCAGGCCACACCTTTGTTTCGTTCACTCTCGACGTCATTCATAAATTCACCATGTAAACATTCACTTTTCTTCCCTCCCTTTTTTCATTCATCAGCTCTCTCTCTCCCTAAATGCTAACTCACTGCAGCTCCCTTGCAAAGCATTGTGGGATTGTGATGTAATTCTGAGTCTTAGAAGAGATGAAGGTGCAGATGCTGGGACCAGTTCTCAGCCAATAAGGCATTAGGAGATTAAACTCAACAATGATGCAGAAGCAAAGTCTGAGAGAAAGAGAGAGAGGGGGGGGGGGGGGGGGGGGCATGAGAAAGCACAAGCCAATGAGATACGGCTGCTTTTGTCAGCATGCATTATTAGTGCTGACTCACAGTAAGGCAGTCAGAAATGTGAGAGGGATGCTGTGAGGCTGAACACACACACATGCACAAACTAAACTACAAAAACATTTACACTCTAAAGCATAGAAGCCTTAGGAATATGAATTTGGTTAATAATTGAGAAATCTGATCAAGACCTGATTGAAGATATGTAAATGTTATCAAGGAGCATACATAAAGCTCATCAAATATGGTAAACACGGAAACACTGGCCTTGAGCATCAATCGCGCATGAGCTTCCGTTTGCCATATTTCATATTTATATGTGAATAAAAGTCTATATAGTGCTGCTCACTAATACTGGCACCCTTGGTAAATATGAGCAAAGGTGGCTGTGAAAATAAATCTGCATCCTTTATCTTTTTGATCTTTCTTTCAAAAAATTCACAAAATTCTAAACATTCATTGAAGTAAATCAATCAAAGTGGGAGAAACTCACATTATGAAATAAATGTTTGTACCCCAGTGCATGTTAGCTACCATTATTGGCACCCCTAGACATTCTTGTGAGTAAAATATCTCTGCAGCAGTGGCGGACTGGCCATCTGGAGCACCGGGAGTTTTTCCGGTTTTCACCGCGACTTGAATGCAAACTGAGGTAAGTAAGCAGCTAAACGTGACGAGACAATTTAGCAATATTTGCCAACCGTTTACGATAAAATAAAAAATAAAAAAAATTAAACGAAAGACATTCATTTTCAGGAATGCAAACTACTACTGGCCTTTCTAATTTCTCAGTTTTCAATGCCATTTACGTTATTCGTCACAATGTAGCCTACATAATAATAGTAGTTATTATAATAGCAGTTATAATAGCAGTTTTCAGCAGACATGAGATAAGAGTTAATGTAATATCTCTATATAGGCTTTCTTTCCGTGAATTCACCTGTCTAAGAAAATGTTTAAAAATCTATGAAAATCATTCTCAATCTTAATTTAGAACATTGTAAATCTTAAGACTGTAGCTTTCGAGTGCTGTGCATAGGAAAGTGATTTATATTATAAGCCTCATAAAATTTCTTTTAATAATTAATTGACATGCATTATTTTATATGGTTAAAAGTTTGAAATAATTAAGGCTTTTTATTTATTTATTCATTTGAAAGAATATTGCATTTATTAGAGCAAAAGTACAGTAAAAACAATAATATTATGAAATATTACACTTAAAATAGTGGTTTTCTATTAATTTGCTGCTTAATTATTATCAGTTATTATTTGTGATCAATTCTTAATAATGTTTTTTATTATTGGTATAATAAAATACCAATAACCAATAATTTTATTAATGGTTCTCAGTTAAAGAACAGCATTTATTTGAAATATAAGTACTTCGTAATAAGTGTAAATATCTTTACTGTCACTTAAATCAATTTAATGCAACCTTGTTGAAGAAAAATATATATTTCTATATTTTTTTTATCTTACAAGACTGAATGGTATCACATTTTCCACCAAAAATATGAAGCAACACAATAGTTTTCAACATTCATAATAATCAGAAATGTTTCTTGAGCAGCAAATCAGCATATTAGAATGATTTCTGAAGGATCATGTGACACTGAAGACTGGAGTAATGATGCTGAAAATTCAGCTTTGATCACAGCAATCAATTATATTTTACTATATATTCTCATAAAAGACAGCTATTTTAAATTGTAACATTATATATTTCACAGTACTGTTTACTGTATTTTTTCATTATCAAAATAATTTGTATACTCTTTTCCACAACTGGAGCTCTATTCCTTAAAATGATAGATGTCAAGCTCCTGCAAAGGGACAAATACTGTATATGACCAACAGAAAGGCACCATAAAAACAGTCCGCATTCTGCACTATTCAAGTCTTAGACGATACCAAAGCATTGTTTCATATGGACTGATAATATAGGTATTTAACTTTAGTGATATTAAACTGCCCCCTTAAAAATGATTTACTATTTGCCATATACACCAGGAAAGACCAATTATAATGTGAAGAAGTATACCAGTCATTTATGCTGTGATGCGGTGTGTTGCGGACCGGGTCTGGTGGGCCGCTCTGTGCCAAAAAGTACAGGGCCACTTTTTGGCCCCAGTCCGCCCCTGCTCTGCAGTATATTCCTATTCATATTTACATTTTTTTAGCACACCAGGGTGATTATGAACATGAAATTGTCCAGCCATGATGACTTCCTGTTCCACAGGATTATAAATATGAGGAGGCCAAATTCCCTTAATCACCAATCACAAGGGAGTAAAACAAAAGAATATAGTTCTGATGTACAGAACAAGATTGTTGAGCTTCACAAAATAGAAAGTGGCTGTAAGAAAAGCATTGAAAATCCCCATTTCCACCGTCAGGGCAATAATTAAGAGGCTTCAATCAACTAAGGATGTTACAGATCTGCCTGGAAGAGGATGTGTGTCTATATTGTCCTAATGCACGCTGAGGAGGAGAGTTTGAGTGGCCAAAGACTCTCCAAGGATCACAGCTGGAGAATTGAAGAGATTAGTTAAGTCTTGGGGTCAGAAATCCTAAAAAAAAATGTGTGTGTGTGTATATATATATATATATATATATATATATATATATCAAACAGCCCCTACATCACCACGTTGTTCAAATGGGTTTCAAGAAAAATTCTCCTCGCTCATCCAAAAACAATCTCTATCATATTCAGTTGTCAGACACAACTGGAACTATAAATGGGACTGGCTTCTATGGTCAGATGAAACATAAAAAAGAGCTTTCTGGCAGCAAACTCACCAGAAGCGTTAGGTACAAACGGGGATAAAAAGTACCCCATGTTTAAATATACTAGGGGTGTAAGAAAATATCGATACACGTGAGTATCGTGATATTTTGTTTGGCGATACTGTATCGATTCTCAAAAACGGAATATGGATATTTAAAAAAATAAAAAAATCCTACAGGATTCACGGCAGTATATGTTTCGTTTTGAGTTCATATCCCGACCGCTAGAAAGCGGTCTTCATCTCTGAATTTAAACAGCGATATACTACCATTAGAGCACGCCACTAATGTTAGCATTAATATAGTTCGCTGCCAGTAATGGAGGATGAAAGAATTGTTCCAGTTCTTGTTTCGGTGTACAAAGCTGAAGTGCGGCGTCATTTGGGCTTTTGTGGGAATGTCTGTCCCGGGACCGCGGCGCGAGCGCCATCTGCAGGGCGCAGCTGGCGGTAGTGTCGCTGCGCAGCTGCAGCTTTTCTCTCATGTTGGGTGCGTTTTGTGCAGATGAGGTCTCTGAGATTCCACACGGAACATAAATACAAACTGAAAAAACTGTGAAATCCTAGTTGAAAGGTTCTGAGAATGTTCAACATCTGTATTTATTTTATTGTTTTACAATTGTTTTGTTTTCTTTAGAAATCCTGCAAGCACTTTATTTTTCATTAATACTAAGCAGATGTAATTTTTTGTTCAGATCAAAATGTTATGACATTGTATATTACAATTGTTAACTTAAACTGTGAACCTTTAAAGCAGGGTCTAAAAATATATATGGTCTTTTTTATAAAATACATTTTATACATACATTTAACTAAAGAATCCTGCAAGCACTTTAATTTTCCCCCTTGACTCATACTGCACAAAAAGTGGTTCAATAATGTTGAATGTTATAGGGAATGTTATAGAGACTGATTATTGCAAATGCAGATCCCAGTGTGTTCTGGTTAAACTATTTTTATTTATTTATTTATTTATTGCTAAGGTTAGCATATTGTGGTGTGCTCTTAATGACAGCTTTCCTAAAAATATATCCTATTCCTAAAATAAGAAACATCCCAATATATCGCCTTGCTTACAGTATCGCAATATATCGTATCGCAACCCCTGTATCGTGATACGTATCGTATCGCCAGATTCTTGCCAATACACAGCCCTAAAATATACTGCTGGATCTTTAATATTGTGGGCCTGTTTTTCTGCCGGAGATCCTGGACATCTTGTTCAGATGCATGGCATCATGGATTCTATCAAACACCAACAGATAAACAATCTAAACCTGACTCCCTCTGTTAGAAATCTTATAATGTGCCGTGGTTGGATCTTCCATCAAGACAATGATCCAAAACAAACATCAAAATCAACACAAAAATGTGTCACTGATTACAAAATGAAGCTTCTGCCATGGCTGTCCCAGTCCTGTGACCGGAATCCTATAGAAAATGAGTGGGGTGAACTGAAGAGAAAAATCACCAACATGGAGCTGGTATTCTGAAGGATCTGGAGTGAGATATTCTTTATAAAAGACTTGTCCACGCCCTACTAAAACGGCGCATTTAAACACACCCCCACATGTCTACGTCACTGTGTGGGAAGATTTGCATAACACTGCCCAAATGTATATGCAAAGAAAGAGGGTGTGATTTTTATTCTCACTACAGTATTGTTGCTGCCGCTGGCACCATGTCCTGGAGACGCTATGTTTTGTTGTGAAAGTGAAAGTACTTTGTTTGGGCTTCCAAAAGAGGACACAACTAGAAATCAGTGGTTAAGCTGTATTTACAACACTGTTCCAGAACAGTTCAACCCAAATATTAGAGTGTGTGCAGTGCATTTTACAGAGGACTATTTCCTGAACATGGGAGAGTAGCCTAAAATGCTGGCTTGCACAAAGACTGTTTCTATAAAGTGGGACAATTCCAACTTTGCAAGGACAGTCTGGCGCTTATAACTCACAGCCTGTAAGTATGTTTTCATATTTAAAAAATTTGCCACTGACTAATCAAACGCGAATTTTGAGCAGTGCAGCTTGTTGTTTGTCATTTCTCTGATCACAAATGCAGACATGGTAATGTTTATATCTTTTAAAAAGATATAAGTCATTATAATCAGTAATTATGTCCCCACTGGATGCAACAAATGCCTCGTTTATAATGTTTTTTATTGTTTTTGTCTCGTCGCGCTGGGACACGGCATCACAATACGTAAGGGGTGTAACATTTTCGTCACACGCTTGAGGTATTTGGCCAATCACAACGCACTGGATAGCTGGCCAATCAGAGCACACCTCGCTTCTCAGAATGATGAGCTTTGTAAAAATCGACGCGTTTCAGAAAGGCAGAGCATAGAGGAGCAACAATAATGTACAGTATGTGGAAAATAATGTGTTTTTTGAACCTTAAACCACATAAACACATTGCATTACACCAAATACACAAAATAATGTTCTTTTTAGCAACATCATATGACTCCTTTAAGTCTATTCTGTATATACACACATTGAGTGCTTGCATAACTGATAGACACTTTAACATAAAAACATAAACCTTCATAAAGCAAAAACAATCATGACACATCAATATAAGACAGTACTATATTACACATTATAATGTGCATTGCTCTAAACAGAATTTATATGGTTGGGTTTACTCACTCTCATTTCTACAGAGAAATCCTATAGTATTCTTCAGCATACAGCTAGAAAAGCACTACTGCCAAACATCCAGTTCAGCTCTGCTATGATGTTGTTCTAAACAGTCCAGCCCACCACAGGGCTTTCCAGACACTGAGCTCAGCTGTTTTGTGTATGACCCGCGTTGGCAGTTGACCACAATAGCTTCACACAGCCGTACTGACCAGTGACCAGGGTGATGACCAAGACCCTGACCACATCAGTCCAAACAACAAAACCTTTTAGCTTAATGTAGGGTAGAGTTTTAAGTAAAAATACTTGTACATGTATGAAATCAGGTATTACATTGTTAAAGATGCTTTACTTCAGGTATTTAGGATAAATGTATGTTTGTTTCAAACATATGGCTCTTACTGATCTTCCTAAACAACCAATACAATAGCATTTACCATACATTCGCCAGCTCTTGAAGATAATATAGGCCTATTATACACTAAAACTATCAACTGAAAGGTCTCTTTTAATTTCAATGTAGATTTACTTTTTTTTTTCATGATTAAGTGGCACATTTTCAAAACTCATAGTTCTAACATCCTAACAATTAGGTAATCAAAAGGTTCAAAAACGTTTTTGTTTTCAAAATAAATAATAAATAATAACTTTAATGATGACTTTAATGGCTAGTCAATAATTAGAATACATAAATACTAGTTTCAGCGTCAGACGTCTTGCCCATGGACCGTTGGCTGAACGTCTGATGCATACATCACACTTTACAGGTAACACTTTGGAATTTGGAAGTCATCATCTGATTGGCTTTACTCTACAGAATTTCCAGGAGACGTGTGTGTCGCGTTCTTTAACTTTCCGCCTGGAAACAAAGATGCCGTGGCACCAAACCCCTTCATTGAAAACAAAGCTGTCGTGTTTACAACTGACAACTGATAGTGAACACTTATCAGGATCAACTAAATGCTAGATTTTCAAAAGTCACCTTGACCATTCAAAGTGGCCAAGTTTGTCAGACCTTCTGCCATCAGTCTGAAGGTCTGGCTACGAGAAACTACAAAAATATAGACTTTCAACATCTAAACTACATGTTCAAAACCAAATAATTCATTTTGAAGTCTAATCAATACAGTTTACCATATACTGTATGAACAGTAAAAAGTGTTTTGTGAGCATTAGCAGTTTATCAGCATAAAGCAGGATAGACTGCATGGGAGAGAAACCAATCAATGACTTTATGTAGAGGCTCATCAGAGAGGTCAAAGAGGCAGACCTGAAGCTTCTGACAGAAATGGGGTGGAAGAGGGCAGTGACTGTTGCATCAGTCAGGAAAAAGGTCAACTCTCAATTTAGTTGTGCTATAAGAATATGTTGTAAAATGAAATATGTCACAGTAAGAATGAACAATATACACTTTTTTCAGTTCATGTACAGTACATCTTATGAAAAAGTGAAAACAGTGAGACACTGTTCACATCCTACATGATGTTAAATGAATATACATTTGTATATATATTACATTTAAGATCTGATATTACATCATCCCTCTTAAAAAAATCACAGCATACCACATTAGAGGGGGAGGGAGATTAATGCCAGCTTTCTGTAACCAGGCAACAACAGCACTTCCTGCACAGTAAAATCTCCATAATTAGCATAAAATAACATTGACAAGTGACTGATGTTGTGCGTTTGTGTGTCAGAACCTGAAAGATAAAAAGAAATCAAAACAGCTCAATTTCCAAGTTCAAGAGAAATACTCAGGTGCTTTTAGTTTCTTGCTTCTCCATTTATTGAGTGATTCACTATAATGTACCTTAAACATAAAACTGTAAATATAAAAACAGTAAAGTGCTTTGAGCCTACTATTAAGAAATGTGTGCGTATGTACTAAACAATTTAAATGTAACTGTTCACTAACAAATCTCTGAACTGAACAGAGCCGGATCTCCCAAAAGCCTTGTAAGTAGATTCTAGGTATTAGCAATGCACCGACATTTTGGCATTCAAACATTTTCAGCTAAAACGGCAATTTCTGGTTTATTCCAATAGTTGTCAGGAGCCGGAACTATAGAGAAGAGCATTTTTGCTAAATAAATTATATTATTAACCTGCTATTTAATGTATGTTTGGATAAATCTGTCATGAAAACACGTTTACATGCTACATGTTTATACTGTATAACAACAAACTGGAGTAGTAACATAAATCTATTATTAAAAGGTTGATATAAAAACTGCCTTATCAACAATGTTTGTACAAATCATTGTACTTTGAGCGTTGATTATTACATAAATTTGATTAATTAACTGAATATTAAAAAAAACTTTCTTTTTGAATAAATAAAAAACTTTAACTTTGTTTTTTGTGTTTCCGTTAAAAAAAATTGTTGTGAATCACTAGTAACTATAAGTCTGAAGCTTTTACGAGCTCTTAAATAATTGAACGGCTATGTAATATTTGCCACACCGCTGGAGTATTTGCAACTGCAGATGAAATGAAAATGTAAATGTGACCTTTGCCATACATTCACAGCCCATCACAATCCATGTCACACAGGGTTGACTCTTTACACAGCCCCTCCTCCACCACTTTCACCAGCACTAATCATCTCATCAGGGCTTTAACCCAGACTCACACACACACACACACACACACACACTGCCAGGGCACGTGCGACATCCAACACTAGACACAGGGAGAAACCACAAAGCAATAGTAAAACATAGTAAATGCTCATTCGTCCTGCCATAACTTTACTAGAGGAATGGCAACTTTGCTTATTCAATTCAGGTTAGCCAAATTCATATTTTTAAGAACCAGAAAAAGTGTGTGACTATATAGCACAGAAGCATCAGCATCAGCATCAGCAACAGAATAATAATGCAAATCAAATCTGTTTATCCACAGCCTTTGAGTCTATGATTGCAGCATGAGGACAGAGGGTAGACACAGATGCACTGCATATCTGTCAATTTCACCATATGCCAATTCAATATTGATTTATGCTGTATTCAGCCATTGAGTATAAGTAACTGTAGATGAGATTGAGTTACCAATAAAATACTGCAATACTGTACTAATAATACAACCTGCATGTCTGATTTCAGATTGATTGATAAGTCTACATTTTGTCCAAAATTACTAATTTTTAATACTCTACATACTAAAATTAATTATAGTGAAACCATGAATCATAGTTATCGCTCAAGTGTCAATTTAAATCATGACACTTGGGAGAACAGAACTTTACTGACAGTTTGTAGCAGATTTATTATAACTTAAATATCATTCTTTTCCCACACAAAACATTATGCCTACTTTTATGGTCCTTTTTTGGACCTAGTATTTTAAAACACCAACCACTTTAAGTGGTTTGAAAAAGAACAGCGAGGACATTTTACCAAATTTCTCCTTTCATGTTTAATAAAAAAATTATAAAAAATCACACGGGTTGTGCACAGCATAGAGGATACATAATTGTGATTAAAAAAATTGGGGTTAATGATTCCTTTCAGTGTTAAAATTATAGAAAACATTCTGTCTTTAGTGCCACTAACAATATCATGAGCCACTGCCTTCCTGTATGCAAACCAGGACACTGGGCCAATCAGCTTCCTGAGAAGGCCTATCTGCTTGAGTGTGTGATCTATGGCCCAAGAAGTTAAACTGATCTTGTTTATAATCTGCATTTCCTTTCACATTTTACTTAAGTCATTTTGCTTAAGACAAGTAGTACTACACAATGCTTGTCTAAAATTATGTGTTAATTCAGAAAACTGCTGGCTTGAAAGTATCGCAGCTTTAAAGAAAGCTGTTATTACAACTGTGTGTGTGTGTGTGTGTGTGTGTGTGGCAGCATCTTCAACTGATTATATACATTATAGTGATAATTAAAGTTGCAACCTCTGAGTGAATTACAATAGGGGAGAAAGGATCACCACTAAGGTCTTGTCTAACTGTCAAAAAGTAAACAACTCTCTTTCTCACACACACACACACACACACACACACACACACACGTCGTCTTATATCAGAGTGGCGTATTTTCCTTGAACAGGCGTCAGTGCACAGTCTGCAAGTGTTGATAAACTCTTTCCAGACATGCAGGAAGGGAGCAGAGCTGTCACGTTACAATGAATTACCACAAAAGAAAATGGCTCGTGTTTTGATCAATGTTGATGGATTCTGAAAACGTTAGATCATATAATTCCTAATGTAAATATTTACATTAGGAATTATATGATCTAACATTTTCAGAATACATTTACTGCTATACTAAATAGTCATAAATGGAAATTTGCACAAAGATTTTTGAAAATGTTAGTAGGCTACAGGCGAATTAAGGTGACCTGAAGCATCTGAACACACTAGTTGAGATTCAGTAAAATATATGGGGATATAAAATATAAAAAATATAACACTTTATTTTGATAGTCCACTTTAGACATTCTACTAACAGTAAGTAACTTTGCAAGTACATGGCAACTTATACTACTAACCCTAATCCTACCCTAACAGACATGTAGTTGCAAATTAATGAGAATTAGTTGGCATGTTGTTACAAAGTTACTTATAGTTAGTAGAATGTCTAAAGCGGGTTCTAATAATAACATATTTTGATCATAAAGTCCCTGAAAATTATTTTAAATATCAAAAATGTATTTGTGCTCTAGGCCTAATAAAAGTACCATTATCATGTAGCCTATGTTTATATGTTATCATAGATAGATAGATCAATGAAAAATTATCTTTTGTGCCACACAAAGTTCAAGAAGCCTGTTGCATGCATCATAATTTATTAAAATATTGTCAAAAACTCACAGCCACAGTGAGTATATAAATGCACATGTCCCTGTCATGGCAGAGAGCTGATTACTCTTTCTCTGCGCCTTCTGTTCTCTCTCTATTGCTGAAAATACTTACGTGATCTCCATGTCTGCACTCCTGCTCAAGCCGATTAATTCCACCAAATAAAACCGTCAGCCTGTCCACTCATTTTTCTCTTGATGAAACGATAGTCACGGATAACAAAACTCACTGTGCCGTCAGCTTCTGTCAAAAGCCAAAGGGAGGAGCCGTAGAAAGTGGCCAATAGGAAGGCTTGAATGACTGCAAGGGCGTGGTTACCTTGACTAGCCGCGGTCTGTGGCCAATCGCAAGGGAGTATTTTAAATTAGGGCGGGAGAAGGGAACTGGATTGTGAGGTGTGTGGTTAAACTCATTTAACCACGCAACAGATGAGAGGATTTCAGAGTTACTGTAGTTCAGGTTGAGTACAGTATGTGTATGCACGTGTATTCCTACTTAATCATATTTATTTAGGTTACAAATTTGTATTCTATATTCAGAGACTGTAAAGCGAGAGAAAAAAAAACCAATGTACCTTTATTGGGGGCAGTCTTAAATCTTTAAATCAGGAAATGCTTGTTAACCTACTGAAAAATATGTTGAATGATTAAACATGGCAATTTAATATGCTTTGATCTAAACATTTATCTTCACATCAACATCCAAATGCTACCTTTACCTAGGCTGACGGTGTCACGTCTGAGATATACAGCTTTTAAACTGCAGAAATGCTTAGCTGGCTTGATTCCAAAGTCCCAGAGGACTATCATGCCGAAATGAGCTGACTCCCCCTGGGACCACTGAGATTGGATGGGTCAGACTGGGTCATTGAGGGAGACTGGAACACACACACCCACACACCAACAGCACACACACAACACACACATTGGTCATGAGAGTACAAACTGTTGGAATAAGTCATCAAAAAATTATCAAAAGAACTTTGGTTTATCAAAGCATTGCAAATGCAAAGTTATTTAAAAATGCCCTCAAATCGCATGTTTTTGTTTTGTTTTTAATGAGTGGGAGGAGTGGTTGATCCTAGGCCGTTTGTCTGATGTGCACAACATTTGGTATGCAATAATTGTATTAAAAAACAGTTTCATAAATTTCTGATGCTAAGGAGTTACAGCATTTAAATGCCAAACCAGTAACACTTCAATGTTACTGAAAGAAGAAAGCCATGCATCTAAACATTCTATTACTGTTAAAACGTCAAGCATTGGAACACAGAAAGTGTAGGCTTTAGTTCTTGTGCTCGACTTGGACAAACGAATACTTCCTATGAATGTATTTTTTTTCACCTTACAAAAAATAATCATTAATTTATGTTCAGATTATACAGGATTGTTTAATTCTGTGCATGACTCTTACTGTTTGAGCTCCAACATTTGGTAAATGTGGGTCAAGTAACATTAGCCTACATTACATGACAACATGTTTCTTTCAATATATAATCAGATGTTTCATTTGAATACAACATAAAACCATTGTATTTCTGATTCTGGTCTTCTATGTTTTTTCTATGCTTGACTCTCTTCATCTACATGTCAATTATGGAGGACATAGTCAATGTCCCTACTATGGTAAATGTGGGTCATGTGACAACATTAAATTAACAAGGTGAGTTCGATAACCCAAATGTTTCTTACAATCTAAAATCAATATTATTTCAATATAGAATCAGATGTTTCATTTGATTACAACATAAAATCACTGTATTTCGGATACTGTGACACAAACCTCCCGGTTTTCATCCAAAATATCTTAAATTGTGTTCCGAAGACGAACGAAGTTACGGGTTTGGAATGACATGGGGGTAAGTGATTAATGACAAAATTTTCATTTTGGGGTGGAGTATCCCTTTAAATGAAAAAAGGAAGTTTAATTGCCCAAATGCTACTTATAGTATAAAATCAGAAAGCTTTGTTTGAAGACCCCATAATATCACTGATATTGGTCATATGTTTCTTTCTATGCTCGAATCTCTTCATCTGAGCCCCTACTATGGTAGATATGGGTCATGAGAGAACGTTAAATTAACAAGGAAAGTTCAATAACCCATATGTTTCTTACAAAATAAAATAAGATTTATAAAATGAGTTACATGTGATTACACCATAAAATCACTGTTTTTTTTTATGCTTGACCCTCTTCATCTACAGGTTTCTGTTTGAGCCCCTAATATGGTAATGTGGGTCATGTGAAAACATTAACAAGGTAATTTTAGTAAACATGGGCCCGGTTTCACAGACAGGGCTTAGACTAAGCCAGGATTAGGCCATAGTTCAATTAGGACATTTAAGTAATTTTTATAAACATAAATTAAAAAAACATTACTGTTGTGCATCTTGAGACAAAACAAAGGCACTGATATATTTTAAGATCAGTCAGTGCAAGTTCATTTCAGTTGAAACAGCTAAGACTTACATTTTAGTCTAGGACTAGGCTTAAGCTTGTCTGTGAAACCAGGGACAAATGTTTCTTACAATATCAAATCAGAAAGCCTTTTTTAATACACCGTAAAATCACTGTATTCCTGATACTCCTCTTCTTTTTCTTTCTGTACTTGACTCCCTTCATTTACTGTACACGTCACTGTTTGAGTCCCTACTATGGTAAATGTGAGTCATGTGACAACATTAAATGAACAATGCAAGCTTACTCAAATGTTTCTTACAATCTAAAATCAGAACGTTTTTCACTTGAACACAATAGGAAATCACTGTATTTCTCATACTGGTCTTCTGTGTTTTTTTCTATGCTTGACACTCTTCATCTATATGCCACTGTTTGAGTCCCCACAGTGGTAAATGAGGGTTTTCAAATCCGTCCTACAAGCACCCCTGCCCTGCACATTTTGTATGTCTCCCTTATCAGACACACCTGATTCAACTCATGAGCTCATTAGTAGAGACCGCAAGACCTGAATTGGGTGTGTCTGACAAGGGAGACATACAAAATGTGCAGGGCAGGGGTGTTTGCAGGACAGGTTTGAAAACCACTGCTCTAAGCCAACAGGGTAACTTCACTGGTCAGGTAGACATGAGATGATCTAGGACACGGCTGTGCCTCTGATCTTCAGTCAACCAAAAAGGGTCCATGTTTTAGTCTCAGTCCACTGGCTAAATGTATCTTCCCAAATCACATTCAAGGCTTTGTCGTTGGCCTTCAGGACTGTCACTGGAACAGTGCCCTCCTACTTCAGTACACTTCTACAGATCTACTATATATTCAGATAACGTCTACAGTCAGTGAACGAGTGCCGCCTGGTGGTCCTATCACAACAAAGTACAAAGTCACCTTCCACAAACTTTATTCGCTTCCATCCATCCAGTCTGCTGAGATTGCTACTTTATTGCATCGCTACCTTCAAGAAACAGCTGAAGACACCTCTTCATCAAGCATTTTACTTTCAGGAATTCACAAACATAATTAAAAGCGCTTTGTATACATAAATTCTATTTACAGAAGGTACTGAAACACTATTGTATTTGTACATATTTGCCACACTTTTGAAATTTTTCCATTCTCCTCCTAGGCTTTTCGATTTGTACAAAACTTGACATTCATCATCCTGAGAGCCTTATGACAAATGGTTATCAAAATATTTGAGCTTTATCAACGCATTGTGAAGATATAAGCCAATTAAATGGTCTGGCACTGGCCATTTTGACTAATTTGACTAATCTGCTCAATGCAATGTCCAAATTTTAAATGAAAAATGAAACTTGAAACACACTGACAATATGACAATATAAACCGGTCATAACTCTGAAAGTTTCATCAGGGAAATTAAAATAATGGATATCTTCTTCAGGCCAAGTGTTAAACAAACCTCAAAAATCAATTCTGCAAATCAACAAAAATAACTGCCATTAGTCAATCAAATTTCAGCATACTAATAACAGCAAATCTGAATGGTCTATAATGATAAAAACAGATAACAAAAATGGATACATCATGTTAAAATGAGTATGTGTATATTGTGAAAGTCAGCAATTTTAATTTTGTGATAAAAACTCTGGAACCATGTGTGAAGTTTACTCAGTGATTCTTAGATCTTCACCAAACTTGCACGTCAGCACTAGACCATGCTGCCAAAACATTTTGATCCATTACATTGTTTAGCAGATTCAGTCTGACATTTGCTTGACATTTTGCATTAGAACTAATTTTCCTATATGCTGTCTATATGGACAATATATAGTCCTATAGTTCCTAACTTCTCAAAACTTTGTATTTATGAAGAAAAAGTCATTATGAGAAAACATGCTTAGTTTCATGAGTTTCTGATGCAAGGCTAACAACAAATTCTGAACTATCAGTCATTTCATCTGACACATGAAGGCTGTAAAACTAATATAGAAATCTTTTGAGTCTAATGTTTTTTTTCTTATCAGTTTCCATCAGATTCAATGGCTGAATAACTAAACATAAAACAAATAGAACCAGTTCATTTGTAGAACTATGGTGCATTGACAATATTCATCTTCTATTGGCTTGTCCCAAATAGGGGTCACCGCAGTGGATCTGTAACGATGAGTTAGAGGGGTGAGGATCCATCTGCAGATTTATCACAACGATTGACATAGTACAGAGGCAGCAACACAGAAGAGGCAGAGAATTCACAGTCCAGAGAACTGGCATGAGGTTGGGGCAGGCAGATAAACAATCACAGTCCAGTTGGCAGGCAGCGAGGATCAGACACAGAGAAGGTAATCCATAAAAGACCGCTCAGAACTGACAACCATAGCAAATCAAGACTTTGCAATGAGAGTGTGAGTGAGCAGTGCTTAAATGGGTGTATGTGTGAGTGTCTAATTGGATGCAGGTGTAAGTGCAGTCAGTCCCAGGTATGAAGGCTGATGGGAATTGAAGTCTGAATCAAAACAGTCAATATTCAGGTGAAGGCTCCCTCTGGTGGTGCAAGAGAGGCAGTATGGGAGCCTCACTTGTAACAGGATCACCTACTGACTGCACTGACAATAATTTTATTTAACTTCAATATGTAAAAGATGTATCTCATTCGTTTCCCCCTCTCTCTGATCATAAACAAATAATCTTAAAATGAGGTTGTAACAATGAGAATCCAAAGCTACGAGGTTATTGGAAATTTAATAATCTTCTCTTAAATGATGACGTGTTCAATGACCATATTAAAAATTTAACCAAGGATATATTTTATGATAAATCTCATAATGGATATAAAATAGCTATAAAGAGAAGTAAAGAATTGAAAACCTTTAGAAGTAAAAAGATGACTGAACAAATGAAAAGAATAAATTCTTTAATGGCGGCTAATTTATCTCAAGAAGAGGAGCTAGAATTAAAAGAATTACACTTATAAATGAATCATGCTTATTTAGACATTGCCGAAGGTGCTTTTGTTAGGTCTAGAGCTAAATGGCTGGAGGAGGGAGAGGTAAATTCAAGTTATTTTTTTTGCATTGGAGAAAAGGAACTGCAAAAGAAATTCTTTGACTGCTCTTAACATAAATGGGGTCAAATGCACAGATACTAATTTGATTTCGAATTTTGTTGCAAACTTTTATACAAGTATTTATACTTCTACATTTGATAAACATAATTGTGATCATTTCATAAAGAAGGTACAAGGTTATGTTCCAGTTATTGATAATGAATTTAAAGCCTTCTGTGATTCTAACTTGACCATTGAGGAAATTCAAGTTGCACTTCATTCTATGAAGAAAGGTAAAACTTTTGGGAATTAATTAAGCACCCATTACTTTATATGTATAATGAATGTATTGATCTTAAAGACATGACAACATCAATGAAATAAGGTATTATCTGCCTTATTCCCAAACCAGATAAAGACACTCTTTTAATCGATAATTGGCGTCCAATTACTCTCCTAACTGTTGATTACAAAATGTTATCCTTAATATTTGCCAATAGACTGAAGATCAAACTTAACATGTTGGTTGCTGAGACACAATCAGGTTTTGTAAAAGGCAGGCACATCAGTAACAATATAAGACTTGTTTTAGATCTTTTAGATCATGCAGATTCTGTACATTCTAAAGCTATGATTCTTTTCCTAGACTTTTACAAAGTTTTTGACACCCTTGAAAACGAATTTCTTTTGCAGACTCTCAAGCTATTTGGTTTTGGTGATTTTTTTGTTAATGTTATTGAAATGTTTTATAGCGATATTAACAGCTCTGTCCTAATTAGCTTCTACACTTCTAAAACATTTAACATTAAATTGGATTAAAAAATGTTTAATAAGTCCCAATTCTATATGGTTTTTTATTCCAAATCATATTTTTATGAAAATTGGTGGCCTTCCTTTTATATTAAAATGTAACTACTTACCTAATAGGTTACCAGTTGCACTGTCCAAATATCATCGGCAGGTTCTTCTCTCTTGGAAATTGTGTTATTCCCACAATTTTTCACCTCATAAAACATTCTTATGAAATAAC
This sequence comes from Barbus barbus, assembly GCF_936440315.1. Classification (NCBI taxonomy): domain Eukaryota; kingdom Metazoa; phylum Chordata; class Actinopteri; order Cypriniformes; family Cyprinidae; genus Barbus; species Barbus barbus. The sequence continues at coordinate 23,624,721 of NC_136735.1, read as the reverse complement.
TCAGATATAATGATTAGGAAAAAATCTATTTTTCTCTCTTCATGGTTTAACAAGAATATAATTGGGATTTTTTCCATTTTTGATATATCTGGTAACTTTTTGACTTATGAGCAATTTATGTCAGCTCATAATTTCCCCTTACCGTTTAAAGAATACAATGCTGTCCTAAAAGCAATTCCTTCTGGTTTAATTCAACTTATAAAATGCCATTTAGGTTATAGTAAGAGTGACACCAAAGAATCTGATTTGCCATTAAATGGAATTAGTATTTTTAACAAAAAATGTAATAAGCATATTCGACAAATTCTACCGAAAAAAAATATAATGTTCCTAGAGATAAATTTGACTGGGCTTCTCTTATTGAGTCAATAGACTGGAAAGACGCCTGGTTGTTACCTCACAAGTACTGCATTTCAAATAAAATAAAAGTTCATTTCAAGATCCTTCATAAAATATATCCTGTAAACGATACTTTGGCAAAATATATGGATGTTGACAATTCATGCTCATTTTGTGGAATTGAGGATTCATTTATTTTTTCAGTGTATAAAGACTCTTTTGGAATAGTTTACTATTTTATATGGGTAAACACCTTGATTCTTCCAGTCTTTTTCATTTGTTACTATAAAGGGAAAACTAGTATGCTAGTGAATTACATAGTTAATGTTTTTATTTTGTTTGGGAAATTGTTTATTCATTACAAAAATTTGCTAAATCGATGCCTTCTTTTCCACATTTCTTAATTGAAATTGATGCTTTCCTTAAATCTCTTAGGTTGATTAAGAACAAGAAAAGTGATAGATTTTTGAAATATTATGATGATTGTTTTGGTAATACCAATGATGTATAATTTTTTTTTTTTAAAGTTTTTATTAGCTGTTCGTCTTTATGCACCTATTTATCTTTGAAAGGGAAACTTTACAAGACGTGTTGTTTTGTTTTGCTTTGTTCTTCCTGTAAATGTTCTATTTGTTATGTACGTGTTGTATTTGTCTTAATGTTTGCATAATAAAAAAAAATAATAATAATATAATAATAATTTTATTTAACTAATTTACAGAGAAATATGTAAAATGCTTACAGATCATTAAATGTTAATTTAATGAATATATATATATATATATATATATATATATATATATATATATATATATATATATATAATGTTGAAAACCTGTTTGCCATGTACCTGTTTGCAGCGGCTCGTCCATAGAGGGCGCTGGGGCGCCGACCTCCCTGCCAGTTTTTTATTTTTATTTATTTTTTTATTTAATAATAAGAAATTTTTAATAATCTGTCATTTTGAAAAATGATCTGTGTTAATGACATGCTATTAATGGTTTTACTTTAGAATGTGTTTAGAACTCTCCAGAATGATATGTGCATTCACTTCATGTTGGTGTAGTAGTAGCCAATAGGCTGTCTTCCCTGGGCTCCAGTTCGCTCAGCCCTACAGTGCTGGAATTTAAGCCAATGGTTCCCCTGTTGCTACGCAAAAAAGTTTATATTTTGCCAATCATCGTCGTCGTATTTTGTGGTTTGGGGGCTCTGAAAATATCGCCCGTAGTACCAAGATTAGAGCAGTGCACATGCTGCGCGGGACATTTACCTCAGAGGAGTGCGAGTGCAGTATGGCAGCGCTGGCGACGTCGAGTAGCATTAATGTAAATAAAAAAAAAGAAAGAATTCTTAATTCAGATATTTTTGTTTAAAAACATTTTTTGTAAATTTTACTCATTTTAAATGGTTAACTTTTAAGGAATTAATTAGATTAATTATTACTCAATTCTAATTTGTTAAATGTATTTAATAATATTGCTTGTAATCTGTTGCCACAATTTTGAGTGAATATAGCGTATTCATTTTTATGCTGTCATTCTCTTACTCACTCAGTCTCTCTCTCTCACTCACAGTCACACACCACGTTTCACACACATTTGCCATTAAAATAGTGATCTCAATAGGAATGTAACTGTATGTTTGCTTTGCTTTTTTTTGTTTCGAAGTTCTGAGCTGGATTACTGTTTCATACTAGTTAAAATGTTAAAATAATTTCTCTTCTCATACTTGGTGTTCTTCAAGAATGTTGTCCCACCCTTTCTTTGAGAGCCTTCTCTCTTTCTCTAGTATCAACACAGACTGTTATCCATTATCCAATTTGTCTACAGTGAACTTTAAAGATATGTAGTCTACAGCTGGGGATTGATTAAAGAACTAGATTGTTGTATTTCCTATAATAATTTATCGTTATGCGTTTGCACTTTTTCTATCTGGACACGGAGCATAATAAACATGCAACTTGTTCATTATCATTACCTGTGAAACTGTTGATTTCTACATGGCAGTTCAAATAATATTGTCTTTTTAGACCATTGGTATTGACTGGTTTGAGTTATTTTATTGGTATAAGCAAGGGACATGGGTGGCCTAAAATGCACCAGAATGCAGGAAATCACATCTATGAAATTTAAATTTTTTATGGGGGAGGAGCCCCCAGACTCCCCCGCACAAACAGCCCCACCTAAAATATTTTTCACCAGCCGCCACAGTGCTGTCCATTTAAAACAGAGACAATTTTACAATATCCTTTGAAGATAATGTATAGTATAATATTTCTATAACATCACACATATTTAGTGTTGTGGTATAAATAAAACAATCCCTTGTCTGCAAATCTGTAAATATATAAATAATCATACAGACAGCACACTGCTTGTAACCTGACACCAGCTCAGAAGCACATTTTGTAAAGTCTTCAGTAAAATGACAGTTTGTTTAGTGTAATATTTTTACACTGCAGTATTCCTATATTATCATTTGTACACATATATGATTTAGTGCACCAATCAACATCTTTTTGTTTTTGTACACCAGAAAGACGTTTTATATGTAATCAGTGTACAAAAACACAAATTTTGTGTACCCTTTTGATTTGTTAATATAATTATTTGAAGAGTTTACTTTGTATTTGCACTTCTATAAAAACATTTAAACACATTTTTTCTGTAGCTCTGGAACAGTTTGTTTAAACATTATGACCTCTCCATCACTGGATGCTTTTAAATACAGTTTAAAGATTAATATTTACTCCCTATTATTTGTGTAATACCGTGTATGTATTCACTTGTTTTACCTAATAATCTTTGGTAATGCTTTGTGCCTCTATTAAATATGATGTCTTTGTCCAGTTGTAATATTTTCCAGTTTGAGTACAAGTGAACTAGGGCAATAAAAAAAACACGTACTGATACAAAGATAAATCAGTGTGTGAGACATGAGGACAATTAGAGGAAATCTGCCCTGGCATCAATAGACAGGCTGAAAAAAAACAGACGAGCTTTGTTCTATACCATGCACTGAGACTTTTCTTCCTAAAACCATAAAAGATATAAAAATCGCTCATACTGTAAATTACTATAAAGATAGAACATAACAGGGTTTGTTACTCATATACCATTATTTATGTTTCTTAAAAAAATACAGCAAAAATTCTGAACTTAGTGTCAGACTATTGATAAACACTGACCGTACTCCATAATAGACATAATAGTTATGGCTAATTCTGTCAGTAAACAAAAATGTTACAAACAAGAGGAAGGCCTTTTTGTGTTCCTTTTAGAACTTTATCCAGTATTTTGAGAATATACAGCATGTCTCTAGCTGTACAGAAGCAGTAGACCTAGTTTGACAGAGGTCTAACAGGAACAGGAAAAGCTCTTTCTGTTCATTCAATATTAAACCAGAACCTGATGTGGCTTTTACTTTACCAGTTATTTTTAGTCTCTCAGTTATTAGGCAATATTTAAACCAAGCTGGATGTAATTTATAAAGAATGTTAATGTATTACAATTATTTTACACTCTGAATTAAACACTGAATCAAAAATATATATAACTGGCCTTCCTTCCCATGGAAACCATTTAAGGCAAACACTAAAGCCAGACAAACATTCAAGACAATAATTGGCCCACATGTATGGGTTTATACACATAACACTGAAAGTAAATGCATACATAGCCTACATACATACAGTACATACAGTTGAAGTCAAAAGTTTACATGCACCTTGCAGAATCTGCAAAATGTTGATTATTTTACCAAAATAATGATGCATTAAGAGCTGGAGGGTGAAAACTTTTGAACAGAATTTTTCTTAATTTGCCTAAGTATCATATTTTTTCCTCATTTAGTACAGCCCTTCAGAAGCTACAGAAGACATCTGAATGTTTCCCAGAAGACAAAATAAGTTAAATTTACCCTGATCTTCAAATTCAAAAAGTTTTCACCCCCTGGCTCTTAATGCATGTTTTTTCCTTCTGGAGCATCAGTGAGCGTTTGAACCTTCTGTAATAGTTGCATATGAGTCCCTCAGTTGTCCTCAATGTAAAAAGATGGATCTCAAAATCATACAGTCATTGTTGGAAAGGGTTCAAATACACAAAAATGCTGGAAAACGTACTCGGTTACTAACGTAACCTCGGTTCCCTTGGATACGGGAACGAGTACTGCGTCGCTAGACGCTATGGGGAAAAACTCCTTTTTCTCCGAGGACTGAAGACTTTTTCAATCACGCAGTGTGACTGCATGGCCATTGGTTCGTGCAGTAATAAAAAACTAACCAATGGCTCGTCAGTGGTACTGCACGAGCCTATGGCGGCAAAGCCCGCCAGAACCCGCCAGAAGGGGCGGGGTCATCTGGCTATATAAGCGGGCGCTTCGCCATAGGAAAACAGGCCAATTCAACTGAAGCGACGACCTGAGTCGTGCAGCTGCAGGGCATGGCATAGTACGCAGTACTCGTTCCCGTATCTAAGGGAACTGAGGTTACGTTAGTAACCGAGTACGTTCCCTGTCGATACTACACTCGTACTGCGTCGCTAGACGCTATGGGGAACAAATACAATCCCGCCATGCCATGAAGAGAAACGACAACCATAAAACTGGCCTTGAGCAGTAAGGCTCAGAGGGACCAATTATGAGCAGGAAGCATCCTGCAGGAGGCATGAGGACCGAACTCTTCAGAGGTCAGTCCAGCCTAGAAATCGTTTCAACGGTCATAAGTACAGCCTCAGCACCAGGAATGGGGCCAAGAGCGTTCTTGGAGAATCAGGCAATGCCTGAGGGGACCGCTTTAAGACAGGTGTGTGCCATCTAAGCAGAGAGAACCTTAGCCTGTAAGGCCGGGACATCCAAGCTATAGAACCTGGCAAATGTGGACGGCGAGGCCCAGCCTAGCGACGCAGTACGACTGTAGTATCGACAGGGAACCAAAGAATTTGTGGGACCTGAAGGATTTTTCTGAAGAACAGCAGGCAGTTTAACTATTCAGGAAAAGCAAGACTCATGAACAACTATCACTAAACAAAAAAAATTACAGCTGTGGATCTTTCAGGTAACAACACAGTATTAAGAATCAAGCGTATTTAAACTTTTGAACGGGGTAATTTTTATAAATTCAACTATTTTCTCTTGTGGACTATATGTAAACATCTTTTATGTGAAATATCTCATTCAGGTCAGTACTAAATAAACAATAGCATGCATTTTGTATGATCCCTCTTATTTTGGTAAAATAATCAACATTTTGCAGATTCTGAAAGGTGCATGCAAACTTTTGAGTTCAACTGTACATACTTGCATGTGGCATTCCCTATTTATAAAGAAAGCTGCTAACTAGTTTCATGGGGCATTTTCTCACCCCATGCATGGCCAAAATAAAATCATCTTGGACCAATCTTGTTGCTTTAATGAGAATAAAATAAAGGTCTGTCATTTAATGTATTGGCACAATGACATTGACATTCATCACAATACTCAAAAGTCAATAGTAAATAAACCATTTAAAACCAGAATGAGAGCTCACAGTGTCCTTCTTTCATTTAACAACACTTATTATAATAAACAAATTATATCAGAGAAGCACTAACTCATTTAACATGAAGCCATGCAATTACTCTTGGCTATACAAGGATTTTTTGTAGTTCTGCTTGCACAAACATTAATGTGTACTGTTCAATATAAAATAAGTACAATATGCCAAAGACAACCTCAAATTCAATCCACAGCTCACGGTAAAAGCTGCAGTGTAATGATGTGATGTATGACATCTGTGACAGCAACATTTTTACCTGTCTTTTTAATGATTACGTGAGCATGGCATGCATTAGAAATGTTTAAAACTTACTTTTTCTATTTAGATATCCAGCAGTCTAAAGAGTCCTTTTTGCGCAGAATTATAATGGTCTTGTCGAGAGAATAACTATATTCGCACTGCACACAGCACTCAAGGTGAATGTGTCATCTTGCTGAGCACTCCCACTGAAATGCTTCATGTAAGACTTGAATTATTCAGTTCTTTGTGAGCTGGGAAGAGAATATAAATAAATCATAGATGAGACCTTTCATGTTTGCAGAATGTTTTGAAAGAATATAATCAGTACTGCCAGGATACAAGATATTCTCAGTTACTGACATATTTCATGAAATCAAAATTCACTTTAAATTGTGTCTCTTCTATCTGTCCTGTGATAGAAGGTTTGTTTCTTTCATATTCATCCAGACCTTCCAACGTGTCGTTTTGGAACGTCATTAAATTCATGAAAATTTGTTTTAAAAAAATATTAAACCAATATAAAGGCAATACTTTTCTAAGAACATTATTTTAAACTTGATTTTTTGAGATGGTTGGAGGGATCAGCTTTTAGGCCTTCAATAATAAAGATGTGGCCTAGACTTAATACCACTGAGCTGAGAACTTTTTTTCAAATCATCATGCTCTGAAGTTCCACGGCTTTCATTAATGATGCAGTTAATTTGAATTCTGTCTCCACCATAAGCAACAAAGTTAATATACCTCTTTTGCTTGCTTGTTTGGTATTAGTAAACTTGTTTGACTGCCTCATTTTACATTACATTTTGCTCCAGGGTCAGCTTTCACCACAGCTGGAGTTTTGTTTATGTGCAGCATGACACATCCATCTTCTTGCTAAGCCATGAGAGGAAAGCATCTACAAACCTATCAGTTTCCACAATATAAACATAACAGTTCTTGATGCTACTGGAGGACTGGTACACTTCAAGTCAACGTTCAAACTCAATTTAGTGGTGCAACTTTTATATTTATCTCTGATCAAATGTCTGTTATTTCTGCTTTAGGCTGGACACTTATCTTCCTTTAGCTGTTTTCAAAATTTCTACAGCTATTTGTGGACTGGAAGTAGTTTTGTTCAGATCTTAAGCTGTGATGATAATTGTACTGCATTAGTAGTTGCCTGAGGGTTTATCATCTTGGTTTTGGTAACAGCCAACTTAGTGTCTTGTACATAATAGTCTTGTGTATTGCATATTAACTCTTCTGTCAACTAACTTTAAGCTATTCTCTTTAGATCACTGTCGAAGGACTCAGTATTTTCATCTTGTACTGGTTTCTTGAATTAAACTTGTCTCTTTGTTTTATTGAGGGTTATTTCTTTCTTGTAACATTTGTTTTTCTTAAGATCTTCTCTGCATTCATTAGGTGTTAAGATTGCACCTTCCTTTGTCAGGAGGTGTAATGATGCCATGACCCTGGCATTGCTATAGGAACATGCTCACGGATTCCCATCACAAATCGAGTAATTGTGATCTCTGAAAAGCATTCATCAAGATTGTTAGCTAACTGTGCAGGAAGCTAGTTGCTGTCCTACAAGCACAAGGAATATAGTCATATTTAGACACAAATTCAGTGTAGAATATCTAACATTAACCTTTGTATATTTGTTCAGGGTCAAGCGCACAATGATTACATGTTGTTGTTGTTTTTTTGTTGGCATTTTTGTGTATTTCATGATAGGACAGTGGAGATTTGACAGGAAGCGAGTGGGAGAGAGAGGGGGGCGGGATCGGGAAAGGTCAGCGAGACTGGATATATATATATGTCTGTGCACAGCTCACAAGGCTATCGGCATGTAGTGTTTCAAACATAATATTCAACATATCATTATTCACAAAAATTATCTACAAATTAATGTATAAATTATTCTTGTAATGGTTTACTTATTTGATAAGACCCCTGATGACCTGCAAAAGGCATCAGTCATTAGGCAGTCGTGGCCTAATGCTTAGAGAGTTGGACTTGTAACCCTAAGGTTGCAGGTTTGAGTCTTGTACTGGCAGGGATTGTAGGTGCTCTCTTCCACCCTCAATACCACAACTGAGGTGAGAGGCACCGGTCCCCCAACTGCTCCCCGTGTACCAGAGCAAAAATGGCTGCCCACTGCTGTCTGTGTGTGTATATGTCTGTGTATATATGTGCACTGTTGTGATTGCACTTGAATGGGTAAAATGCAGAGCACAAATTCTGAGTATGGGATACCATACTTGGCCACACGTCCTTTCCTTTCCCTTAAAAGTGTAATTCCACTTTAAAAACTTTTCAGTAGGCTACAGGAAAATGTGTATAATGTGTTCAATGCTATGTCGTTTAAACAAATATTACATGTAAATAAATACATGAAAGGAATAGTTCACACACACACACACACACACACACAATATTTCTTCAATGTTTTTTTTAAGGTGAACTCTCTTTAAGAGCTATGGAAAGAGGTGTTTTCACTTAGTTAAGCTGTAGTTTGATATTTAGAGTAGTACAAATGAAAGTGCCTTTAAGGGTAAATAGTTCTCTACTGGAACACCATTACTATGGCAACTTAAGAGCCAAAAGAGAGACCACCATAAAAGTCAGGCGGTGGGAAAAGCCAGCATTAACCAGAACTTTTTATGCTTCTCCAAAGAATGACCAGCAGGTGGCATTCTAGTAGAGGAAACGTTTAAAACAAAGTTTCACAAAAAGAGTGTTTGCCCTGATCTACAGTGGTGTGCTGATCTTTAGTGCTGGTAAAGTGTAAAGAAGAGGATATGAAAAGGGTGATATTTTTGTTCTGCCCGATCTTTTGCTGTTATCTGGGTGATTCTGAGGTTCTTTCTTTTTGTTTGTATTACTATGCTTGATTTGCATGTCTCTCTTTTGAAAGTGAAAAAAAGTGAAAGTGAAGTGACATACGGCCAAGTATGGTGACCCATACTCGGAATTTGTGCTCTGCATTTAACCCATCCAACATGCATGCGCACACGCACAGTCCAGTGGGCAGCCATTTATGCTGTGGCGCCCGGGGGAGCAGTTGGGGGTTCAGTGCCTTGCTCAAGGGCACCTCAGTCGTTGTATTGAGGGTGGAGAGAGTGCTGGACATTCACTCCCCCCACCTACAATCTCTGCCGGCCCGAGACTTGAACCCGCAACCTTTGGATTACAAGTCCGACTCTCTAACAATCAGGCCACGACTTCTTTTTCTTTCTCACACACCCACACAACTAAACACTAGGTGTGGTTCAACTCTTAAAAAAGTGACCATTGTCAAAAACAAACCATGGCTAGCTAAATAAATAAGCACTCCATAGCTAAATAATAATAATTTTTTTTCCCACAAAACACATCACTGTAGCCTAATTCACAATCAGCGAATTGAAATATTCATAATATATTTTCACATGTATTTTATTGATTAGCTTATATTGATTGTAATTCTACAACCACAGAGAACAGGGCTCAGAAATAACATTCAAAATAGAAAATTCAAGCAATATCAATAAAGGTACAACACATTGACATATATGCCCAAATGTCTGACTGGACGAATGCACATAAGGTTTCATTTCAAAGTTATAGCTTAAAATGATTTTGCTCCAAATTTTGCTAGTTTTTTTTTTAGTTTAAACTATCTACAGCTGGAACAAGGATTCCATTGTGTCAGACTAGACCATGTTGCCATGGATGCATTCTAAAGCATGTTAACCAATCAGCGCTAAATATACAGATACAGTATGTCAATACATATACCTTTCTACAAACACACACACAAAAAAAGGCATTGTACATTGTAACTGAGGTACACCTGCAGAACTTTGTGAAAAGCCAATGATTCACTTGATGAGTGATCCATCAGAATGTATAGTAAGAACCAGAGGTGGCAAATATGATTCTAGAGGTAGAAATAAGGATTTTTTTGTTGTCATAGTGTGACATCAGTATTGATTTCATCAGCTGACAACAGTCTATCATTGTTTACCTATTTATCAAATCTGTCACTAAAACAAATTCCTCGTATGTGTAAACATACTTGGCCAATAAAGCTAATTCTGATTCTGATTCTATTCATACTTTTTTTTTTGTATTTGTATTTATAATTATTATTTTTTCAAACTCATCCATTTTATTTTGAGAATATCAATTATTCACTCCCTCACCAGCATAGTGGGTGCTCGAGAAGGAGTAGACTCACATATAGAAGGGGAAAGCATGTAAAAGGCCTTCCTGTGCTCCAAATACTTCATATTGCACATCTTTTACCACTGTATTAATCACCACTAAATTATGTTTAACCAGTAACACTTCACAGTTTGTTAATGCATTTAGTTCTCTTTCTAGTTCTAATTAGTTAATGCAATAGGTATCTAAAACTAACAATGAACAACAATTTTTATTGTGTGTATTAAACTACAGTAGGTTCATGTTGATTTATTAATATACTATTGTTCATCGTTAATTAATGTTTATTCATAATACATTAATGTTAATTAGGTAAAATATTGTTCATTGTTATTTCATGTGAACTACTGAATTAATGTTTAGAACCTTATTGTAAAGTGTTGCCACTTCTTCTAACACTGATTTGTTAGTTTTGAGCAACATACTTTTGTTGACTACCTGTCAACTTAATTTCAAGCAGATACTGTGAGAATATTTGATGCATACAGTGTATGTGCTTTCTCAAAAGTCTGAGCCTTTCCTCTAGAACCAGGTTTTGCCACTCCTGGTTAACAGTATGGCTTTAAAAAGAAAGAACTAGCAGTATATTCACAGAAAAGTCACAAATACAGTGTCAGCAGCAAGACAGTGTACAGCAGCATGTACCCTGCATAAAAGGCAAATTGAAAACAAGCAACTCGGCAGCAAAGATTTTGAACATATCCAAAAACATCACTGGCGAGGCATCTTCGAACTACTAGCTGTAGTACTCATTGCATCAGCTACACTAAGGTGTATTTGGATGACATTCATCGACATAATCATCAAACAGTCTTCAGCTTGATTTGTCATCATGCACATGTTAAATGTAGATGAATCTTTGAGTGTTCATGAAGCTGTTTTAATGGAAATATTACCCTAGTAAACAGTACTACATTTACTACACATTATATAAAATGACAAAGCAAGCATATGTATATATGACAAATTGTCTTCTATTTTATTTGTTCTCAGCAATTTGTAAGAACAGCTCACAAGATCTTTGTAGAATTAATATAGATTATAAAATATAGGGTTAATCTAACACTATTACAATTTGCGATTGATGTGTTTTCTGTGACAGTGGATAATGTGTCAGCTTTATGTAAAAAAGGCCATCAAAACCATCCTTGTGTGGATGTGGAAGTGCTACTAAATGTGCTGTCAAATGGTGACAGTAGCTCATGTTATTCTTGAAGCTCTTACTGAGAATCCAGCGACACAACTTCAGCTACATTTTAAAGGCTGTAGATACATTCAGAAGAATTTATGAGGCTTTTGTGCCTCTTTAGTAATTTCAGTATATGCAGAAAATTTTGATCATTCACGTTGAACGTTGGTTTAGAGCCACAGTGTAATATGCCCACTCTACTTCCATGTGGGTTTGTTGGTCCTGCTCGAGATGGAGTCTCTAATCTGTGTGGATCTTTCCGAGAAACTGCTACTTTTAAGGGAGTGCTCTCGTCCAGACTGTGGGGGAGGTGTGTCAGTGCTTCGACTAGAAGCCCTTACACTCTGAACCCTCCTAATAGACCCCCCTAGTTTATCCTCGCTCCTAGGCAAAGTTCCGCTACTGACAGAGTCCGTTCTACCACCAGGCAATCTCTGAGAGCTAGCTCTGGCTACGCTCTTTGATGGTGTCCCTGTTACAGCTGGTGAGGTCATGTCTTTTTTAGATCTGGAAGAAGATGCCACAGTGTTGCGAGCAAAGCTAGGCAAAGGCGAAGAACTTTTCAGGGTGTTATTTGGACTGTCAGGTGTACCTACTTCTGAGGTTTCTTGGGCCTGAGTTTGGGCCAAGGCACGCATTGTAGAACGACACATCTTTTCCTCTGGTGCTGGTTTTGAAATGTTACGAACAGGTTTAGGATTCGTTTTCTTGATGGAGGGTCTGTGTTGAGTCAAGTCCCTTGCCCACCGAGAGCTGCTTGGTGTCGCTCCTCGTTGTGCCCTGGGATCCTCTGGAGGGAGGCTTGAATGTCGCACAGGTCTACCTTGCCTCTCGCCTTTCCTGGCTGGCATGCTTTGGTCACGAAGTGGACGTCTGGGTTCAGTGTTCTCATGTCCAAGAGGTTTTTCGACTTTCTTCATGCTGCTACTAGAGCGATTCTGCCTTGTAATGGGCACCACCTTGCGCATGTTCTGAGTCTCAGTTGCTGTGAGGGTTCTTGTCGGACGGCTGGCATGAGCAATTACTTTGGATGTTGTCTTGGTCTTGACAAGTGTTGTTTTGGGGCTACCGGTCTGGACTGCTTTCTCGCCAACTCTTCGCCCTTCAGCTGTGTCACAGCTATCTGTCTCTGCTTCTTCAGTAGTTACAGATGGACTGACTGATTCTGGACATGCTTGATTGACCCTTCCGGCAAGCGGTTCATCACTTGACGTGGACACAAAGTGACAATCGGTGGACTCAAAATTGGAGGAAAGGGAACTGGTGTCCTGAATAACTCTTGGAAAGTTGGCATCCTGTGACTTTGGGTTAAATTCAGATCTTTCTTTTATGATAGGAGAACTCTCAATCTCAGAACAATCTAACACAATGGAACAATCGGTTTCAGTGCAGTCCATGACATACAACACAGGTTTCTTACTGGACACAGAGGGATCCAGGGGCAATGGGGTGTCACAAGTTGTTGAGGAAAAGGTACTTGTGTCTGCTTCCTTCCTCTGGGATGAGATCCTTTTGTCATTCCATACTTTTTCTGGTTCCTCAGAACTCCTGCTAGATGGGGGTGTATCAAGGACAAATGCTTTAGGAGAGTCTTCTTCCCTCTCCAGATCTGTTACAAACACTTCATGCTGGTTGTCCACAGAAACATGACTGTTATTATTGATCTGGCTGGTTATCTCAAAGGGTTGAAGGCCAGTAACTAGTTTGTGTTTCTCCACAGAAACACTCATGTGCCCAACACTTTGACCAGATGTCCCCTGAAAGACATAATTTGCGTTACTTAATTGAGGTGTAACTCCACCTTCAGAGAGAGAAGTGTAGTTATTATTATTGTAGGGATCATTGTTCATGTTATAGCCAAAACTTGAGTATCTAGCTAAAGGACTGATGGGTTCAGTCTCAGCCCTTGGTGAAGTTACCAGCTTCTCTTGGCAAACCTGACTCTGTGGACCCAGCTCTCTATTCTCATCCTGTAAGACAAGCCATGGCATGGTCTTTAGTTGATGGTTCCTGCTTGAATGTGGCAGGCTGCTGAATTTTGTATAGTCACTTGCTGAAGACCCAGATAACAGCTCTGTGTGATGGTAACGGCGGGCACTAGCTGAGCGCCCCAAAGGACTGTGGGGGCTTTGAGGTCTTGATTGAAGCAGGAAGTCCAGCAGGCCTTCTTTGGTAAGGATGTCAACATCATTTTCACTGCTGCTGCGACCAAAACCACCTGCTTCAGTATTGGCTGCACCCCAGGCACACCGTCTCTCCTCCAGTTCCTGTAAGCGACGCTGTCTAGCTTCCTCCTTTAGTTCCCTGTCCTGGTTGTCCTGCAGAAGAGTGGATAAGAGATCACTCTAGGAGTTTGTGTTCACAGATATATGATCTGTAGCATGATTCATAAATGCCTTAGGGCCAAATTTACTAAATAGGGCGGCTTAATTATTTTATATAAAAAAATGTTTAATGTATTTTTTTTTTTTTTACTTTTGCATGTTAGTCATGTGATATTTACCTTTACAGCTTTTTTGAACTTTAGGCAGAAATCTTGGAAAATTCTAAAGCACTCATCCAGTTTGAAGGTGTCTTTGTCTTCACAGAAGAAGTCAATGAGGGCATTACCCTCTTTGCGCAGGTCCAGCCTGCGATGTTTAAGGTCCTGCAGGGTCTGTGTAGAGCTCTAACACATAAGAAGAAAGCATTCTTATTGACTTAAAAAATTTCATTAAACCATAGCTAGTATAGACAGTAGAAATACAAAAAAAAAGAAGAAAAAAAAGACAAAACCACACTAAAAAAAAAAAGTTGAGCCAACTTAAAAGTTCAAAGCCTATTTTTATTTAGGAAATTTTCTCAACTTTTTGTTGCATAAACTTAAAACAAGAAGCTGAGAAAACTGAACAATCTGCTGAAGCTGGTTGCCTTAAACATTTAAGTTTGCCCAACTGTTTTTTTTTACAGTGCATACTCTACTATGGAATTCTAAGTGAGGGAATGGTCCATTTACCTGCAAAAATGGATCTAGCTGCTTTTGCAGCTCAACGTCATCCTGAATCTTCTGTTCCAAGGAACGCGTTTTGACATACAGAGAGGAAAACTCTCCTTCTATATTTTCTACTGAAATTCTACAACAATAAAAATATGAGTCAGAGAAAGACTGAGGCAGGGCTCATAGAAAGTTTGAGTACATAATGACTACATTTCTAAGAAAAAGCCAAAACTTCAATCAAAATAGTTGTTTGGTAGTTTGGTGTGACACTGCTGTAGTCATAATAATAGTTAATACAGTATTACTAAAACTCCATTTAAGTTGTTCTAAAGTTTCATAAAAATAATGGAATGATTATTATTGAGAGAAGTTACCTTTCAATTTTGTTTGCAATATGCATCAGAAACTAATACTGTTATTACCTGGCTGCACTCTGAATATACGTTAGCTTCTCTGGGAACTTCAAAAGGGCCTCATCCTTTTTCTGCGCTTCCTTTGTGGTAAAAGTTAAAGAAAAATCCAAGTCAAAGCAGTTAAAACAAAATGCAGGTGTTATTACAATGTTTTTTTTCTTAAAACATTTACAAAAATGGATCATTAAATCTGGAGAAAACTATAGTGTTCTGTCCCACTTACTAGTGCCACAAAATGGAGCAGGTTCATGCCAGGCTTGTTGGCCTTTGTGTCAGCCAGAGAAAGTAGTGAAGACAGTTTGAAGCCCACAGCATTGCCTGCATAGCCACCCTATGAACACAGAACATCAGTCAATGTCTGGTCAATGCTGTAAAAGCCATCAACCCTTCCTGATTTAAAAACATCAGGGAATGTTTTGGAGGAGTAGTTGATAGGAAAGAACAAAAGTGAAAAGAGGTTTGAGGGAAATGTCCACAAAAAAAGGGGGAAGATGAGGGGTAAAGGGTAAGGAACACTGGAAAGACAAATAGATAAAAAGACTTACTGCATTCATGATATTTCCTGCTTGGAGAACCAAATGTAGAATGGCATGGAGCTCTTCACAAGTCATTAGTTCTGTGGAATAATCGATAGAAACTGAATAATCACAGGCCATTTGTTAAATTACACAACACTCTAAATGCTATTACTATCCTTCCTGCAGTCTACAGACTAAAACATTTAAGGGAAATCTGAACACTTGAAGCCACATTTAAATGAGAAAAAAGTGTAGATCAAAATAGACTGATAGGATCAGTTAATGCAAGATTAATGAAACTCAATTTGAGTTTTGCTAAAGGCTCCCAGCATCAATGTAATGATTAATGGAGTGCCAAATCTTTACGTTTCAGTAGTGTTGAGGTGTTGAAAGGTCATGAGCCAATGGTTTCTGAGGCTAGTACAGGCACAGCTGAGTGAAAGTACGTCACTCAGCAAAATGCACTCAACAAGAATTGAATCCTGCTAAAAGTTCACTTTACTGTTTATCAGTCCATACTTGACAGCAGATCTTTTAAAAGTAGTGGAATAGTGCATCAAATTAATAATAATAATAATAATACATTTTATTTGAAAGCGCCTTTCAGGACACCCAAGGACACTGTACAAATCAACGAACAAAATACACTTAAAACGTCAGAGCAGGTAACCGTTAAAACAAGGTGCAACATGACAAGGTAAGTACATGACTAATCGATGTAAGACAAACGAAACAGATAAGTCTTGAGTCTAGATTTGAACAACGGAAGAGAGTCTATGGCACGGAGATCTGGGGGGAGGGAATTCCAGAGCTGGGGAGCAGCGCAACCAAATGCTCTGCGGCCCATGGTCACAAGTTTAACGGGTGGAACAGAAAGCTGAAGAGTAGAGGAAGAACGAAGAGTGCGAGCTGGAATAACAATATGAAGAAGATCCGAGATATAAGAAGGGGCCAGACTATGAAGTGCTTTAAATGTAATGAGGAGTATTTTAAAGTTAATTCTTTGTTTTATGGGGAGCCAGTGGAGTTGTTGTAAAGTAGAAGTGATATGGAAAAAGTTCGGAGTCTGAGTTATGATCCGTGCTGCAGAGTTTTGAAGGAGCTGCAGTTTCTGGAGGGATTTATTAGGAAGACCATAGAGAAGCGAATTGCAATAATCAATCCGGGAGGTGACGAGGGAGTGCACGAGGATAGCAGTGGTGTGGGGGGTGAGTGAAGGACGAAGACGAGAGATATTACGTAAGTGAAAATATGCAGATCGAGTGATAGTATTGATATGTGACCGAAAAGATAATGTACTATCGAGGATGACGCCCAGGCTCTTAACTTGAGGGGAAGGAAAAACAGATAAGTTATTAATGACTATTGAAGAGCATTTGTATTTGGAGAGAATGGATGGGGTACCTATGAGAAGGACTTCTGTTTTGGAATTGTTAAGTTTAAGAAAATTAGCGGAAAACCAGGAATGAATTACAGGGGATGATGAGTTTGTGTACGACAGTGCAGGCATGAGATGACTAGTTTTTTTCTCTAGTAACCTACAGTACTGTATGTTCCACAGAAGTCAAAATAAAAGGCATGAATATCAAAATGTTTTGCCTGCTTAGCTGAAAAAAATAACAATTATTACTCTAGATTAATAGAACCCCCCCCCTTAAAAATATGATATAAACGTCAGAATTGAATATGTTCTTACCTTCAGTAGCCTGATGCACAATGTTAATCTCACGACTCATGACTGCACAGGATGGAAGGAACTCTTCCTGAAGTATCATAGCCTCAATACGGACATCAAAGCTTTAAAAGTGAACAATATTAATTGACCTGCATTTTGTGTATTATGAAATCTTACATTTGTATTTCATTGATAAGAGAGATCTTGTGCGTCTCTTACCATGGCACTTGAATCAGCAGGAACATGAAGGAATCAACCAGTGTCAGCTTATTTGGGTCTCCTTTGAATTCCTTCAATCTCTTCACCTAGTGAATATATGTGATTTAAATCCAAAATAAAGCATATGTACTAGGGATGTCCAATGTATTTATACCATTTTTAATTTATCAGTTGATTCATTGTAGATGTAATTTTTTAAATATAGAGACCTTTATTGTCATCTAACACTTAATGTTAGTGGTAACAGTTTACAAAAAGGGTACATTAATAATCATGTACTAATGTCTAAATTAATACTTAATTCAACACAGTAATGATTATTAAGGGAGTTAACTAATTATGAACTATCCTTAACTACGACTGGAGTCATACAGATTCGTGCATGAATAACGGCAGCTTTAACTACAGTACAAGTTAGTACATGTTTGATAGTTAATGCAATAATTAACATTTATGGGTAAACTAAATCAAACAGCCTCTTTAAGAAGGAATAGGAAATACTCTGACTTAGAAATTAATTTAAATAATTTAATACTATCATAATTTGAGCATGTGACATCTTCAGCTTTGTCATAAACATTATTGGGTTGGCAAAGGATTAGTTGATCCTCCTCATCAAGTGTAGAAAATACTAAATACACTAATGACTGATGTTGTCTGTTTTATGTTCATCTCTTTCCCTTTAAACTCACTCTATTGTGTCTTATACACAGATAAAAAATCCCACAAAGAACATTTGTAGAACAATTCCTAAAGAAATGCTCAAACTGGAAAGAGTTCACTCTCCATCCAGACACAGCCGTGATGATCCTAAACCTCCGCTCTCTGACTTCTTGAAAATCCACACAGCATCTCTTAACCGGGCTGAATACTCACTGTGTTAGTACATGTGTGTTTGATAGAAAGTATAACACAAATCATGAGCTGAGTTCAGTAAGTAGTTAACAGTGAATTCATTATGATTGGGCCCCCTCAAGTAAAGTCATGTCAAAATCAGCTTTAACAAGCCATTAGTTGATGTTAGTGTATGGGTAGTTAATGAGTTAGTTATGTTGGGCCCCCTCAAGTAAAGTCATGTCAAAATCAACTTTAACAAGCCATTAGATGATGTTAGTGTATGGGTAGTTAATAATGAGTTAGTTATGTTGGGCCCCCTCAAGTAAAGTCATGTCAAAATCAGCTTTAACAAGCCATTAGTTGATGTTAGCGTATGGGTAGTTAATAATGAGTTAGTTATGTTGGGCCCCCTCAAGTAAAGTCATGTCAAAATCAACTTTAACAAGCCATTAGTTGATGTTAGTGTATGGGTAGTTAATAATGAGTTAGTTATGTTGGGCCCCCTCAAGTAAAGTCATGTCAAAATCAGCTTTAACAAGCCATTAGTTGATGTTAGCGTATGGGTAGTTAATAATGAGTTAGTTATGTTGGGCCCTCTCAAGTAAAGTCATGTCAAAATAACCTTGAATACTCACTGTGTTAGTACATGTGTGTTTGATAGAAAGTATAACACAAATCATGAGCTGAGTTCAGTAAGTAGTTAACAGTGAATTCATTATGATTGGGCCCCCTCAAGTAAAGTCATGTCAAAATCAGCGTTAACAAGCCATTAGTTGATGTTAGTGTATGGGTAGTTAATAATGAGTTAGTTATGGTGGGCCCCCTCAAGTAAAGTCATGTCAAAATCAGCTTTAACAAGCCATTAGTTGATGTTAGCGTATGGGTAGTTAATAATGAGTTAGTTATGTTGGGCCCCCTCAAGTAAATGAAATGAATCTAGTATACATTTTAATTTCTGAAATACATCAATTTCTGTATACAACCTGAATTCCGGAAATGTTGGGATGTTTTTTTAATTTGAATAAAATGAAAACTAAAAGAATTTCATATCACACGAGCCAATATTTTGTTCACAATAGAACATAGATAACATAACAAATGTTTAAACTGAGAAATTTTACAATTTTATGCACAAAATGAGCTCATTTCAAATTTGATGCCTGCTATAGATCTCAAAATATTTGGGACGGGGGCATGTTTACCATGGTGTAGCATCTCCTCTTCTTTTCAGAACAGTTTGAAGATGTCTGGGCATTGAGGTTATGAGTTTCTGGAGTTTTGGTGTTGGAATTTGGTTCCATTCTGCATGATATAGGTTTCCAGCTGCTGAAGAGTTTGTGGTCATCTTTGACGTATTTTTCATTTAATGATGCGCCAGATGTTCTCTATAGGTGAAAGATCTGGACTGCAGGCAGGCCAATTCAGCACCCAGACTCTTCTACTACAAAGTCATGTCTACTACAAAGGCAATAGCTGCAGTATGTGGTTTTGCATTGTCCTGCTGAAATACACAAGGCCTTCCCTGAAATAGACGTCGCCTGGAGGGGAGCATATGTTGCTCTAAAACCTTTATATACCTTTCAGCATTCATAGTGCCTTCCAAAACATGCAAGCTGCCCACACTGTATGCACATATGCACCCCATACCATCAGAGATGCTGGCTTTTGAACTGAACGCTGATAACACACTGGAAGCTCTCCCTCCTCTTTAGCCCGGAGGACACGGCGTCTGTGATTTCCAACAAGTATGTCAAATTTGGACTCGTCTGACCATAGACCACTTTTCCACTTTGAAACAGTCCAATTTAAATGAGCCTTGGTCCACAGGACATGACAGCGTTTCTGGATCATGTTCACATATGGCTTCCTTTTTGCATGATTGTTGGCAGCTGCAGATGGCACGGTGGAATGTGTTTACCGACAGTGGTTTCTGGAAGCATTCCTGGGCCCATTTAGTAATGTCAATGACAGAATCATGCCGATGAGTGATGCAGTCTGAGGGCCCGAAAACCACGGGCATCCAACAAAGTTCTTTGGCCTTGTCCCTTACGCACAGATTTCTCCAGTTTCTCTGAATCTTTTGATGATGTTATGCACTGTATGTATTATAGGGTGGTGATGGCGCAGTGGATAAGACACATGCCTTTGGTGTGAGAGACCCGGGTTCGAATCCACTGTGAGACACCAATGTGTCCCTGAGCAAGACACTTAACCCCTAGTTGCTCCAGAGGCGTGCGACCTCTGACATATATAGCAATTGTAAGTCGCTTTGGATAAAAGCATCAGCTAAATGAATAAATGTAAATGTACTGTAGATGATGAGATTTGCAAAACCTTTGCTATTTGATGTTGAGGAACATTGCTTTTAAAGTATTCCACAATCTTTTTACGCACTCTTTCACAGATTGGAGAGCCTCTGCCCATCTTTACTTCTGACACACTCTGCCTCTCTTAGACATCCCTTTATAGCTAATCATGTTACAGACCTGATGTCAATTAACTTAATTTGCTGTTAGATGTTCTCCCAGGTGAATCTTTTCAAAATTTCTTGTATTTTCAACCCTTTGTTGCCCCCGTGCCAACTTTTTTTAGACCTGTAGCAGGCATCAAATTTGAAATGAGCTCATTTAGTGGATAAAAGTGTAAAATTTCTCAGGTTAAACATTTGTTATGTTCTCTATGTTCTATTGTGAATAAAATATTGGCTCATGTGATTTGAAATTCTTTTAGTTTTCATTTTATTCAAATTTAAAAAAACGTCCCAACATTTCCGTAATTCAGGTTGTATAACACAAATAATTATTAGCATTGGTACTGGGCAGATTCGTAACAAGTTGCATGCATAATTACATGCAACTAATGCTAAACACTTGTCCTAACCCTGACCCTATAGTAAGTACATGTAGTTAATTAATATTACTAATAACTTGTATAATTACACTGTAACAAGGACACCTTAAAATAAAGTGTAACCACCAGATTTTTAAAGTTGGTGCCTCCCTAATTTATACCTCAACACAGGCCCATTCATCTGATTAAAGATTATAGATAGTGCCAAGTACATGCACTATTTGCCAAAATAAAGTACTAACAGAACATTCCACATTCCTTATAAATGATGTCTTGGCAGTGTTTTTAATGTTAACTAAAAGTAAAATAAGTTTTTGTTAATTGAAAAAGCTGAAATAAATTATAAATATTACATTAAAAACAAAACAAAATAAACAACAAAATTACTAAAATGTAAACTAAATTTAAAATGAAAACTGAAAACTAATTCAAAATGTTAATAAATACTAAAATATTATATAAATAATACTGAAATAACACTCGGCCCTGGTACACCTGGCATTAGCAACGCATCTCCAGAAACCTCTTGGCGATTGCATTTCACTGAGGAGAGGGTCTGGTTTTGTGACCACATACATCACTTAGCACATCAGTATGCCACTGCATATCGAAACATTACTTTAATGTAATGATCATTTGTTATATGAGCGTCTTTTGATGTTGTCTGGGACACATTATGCATTAATGCAGCAAATACACAACAAAGGCGATGTGGCTATATGCATCTCTGACTGATGTGCATTTGTAATAAGGCAGATGTTAATAGCAAATATGGTGTGGGTTCAGAATTCTCACCTCCTCTGCTTCAGGCAGAAGTTTGAGAAGTTCTTTCAATGGTTCAGCTCCATATTGCTTACTGTTGCCCAGACGAATGTCTTCTACTATTGCATGATTGGACCTGAGAAAGAAAAACAGAAGTATAAACCAGACAATCAGTTTTTGCCTGATCCATGTAACCGGTCAGCTCAGACAATACATGAGATGAACACTTGTAGGTTACTTCAGTGTATGATCCAAAGAAAGATAGGAAAAAACAAATCTTTACCGTCACAAGGATGTGTGTTATGTATATACTTATATAATGCAGGTTATTTTGGATCCCACTTCATATTAGGAGTCTTTAATTACTATGTACTTATATAAAATTTTGCATAAGGTAAGGTTAGGGGTATATTACACTACACAATAACAATTACACTAGCTCTATGAACTATATATAAGTTTGTATTTTTAAGGAAGGTATATCATAATAGCAAAAATTTATTTATATTAGTTAATTGGCCTATAGATTATAAGGAATAATTAAACTACTTAGTAGTTCATTATGTTATGTACAAATCTAAATGAATTACGGTGTCCACAAATCCCCATTACCAAACAGACATGAAAATGTTTAATATCTGCATAAAACATGTATAATACATATTCATAGATCACTATTATCTAGTGATTGAAAAAAAGATAATTTAACCTCAAAATCTCACAAATGATGTTCAGATAAAAAGATTTATCTGAACTGTTGTGTTGAGATATTTAGTGAAATCTTATGGTCAAGGGGAATTTATCTTACACTGCATTTTGAAAATGAAAATTCTGTAATCATTTACTCACCCTCAAGTTGTTCCAAACCTGTATGGCCGTCTTTCTTCTGTTAACCATACAGTTGACGGTAGCCATTAACATTCATAGTTTGGAAAATGGCTACTGTCAATTACTGTATGGTAACCAACATCTTCAACGGCATGAGGCTTGGAATGACGTGAGGGTGAATAATTGAGGACAGAATTTTCATTTTTGGGTGAACTATCCCTTTAAAGACTCTTTAAAATAAAGGGATACAGATTTTGAAATATACACACATACATGCAAACACAATGAACCATTTAACTATTGATGTATTGGTTGCCAAAAGTGTCCACATGCTGTGTACTGTCCCCCAGAAATCTACATTGAGTGCATTTTAGCTGTTTTGTTACAGGTTTTAGTGATTATTTCTCTTAATAAAACACTAAATGATTATGTCTCTAAACAATGACTCATTCAAATACGAATAATGAGTCAAAAATGTTTGAACATTTCGATACAAACGTGATAAGTGCATTGCTGTTTTTTTCAGTGCATTTGTAATTTGCGTTCTGAAAGTCTGGGACTAAATGTAGCATTGTCTCCTGCATGAGTGACTCAGCAAATTGAATGTGACTTTGATCAGCTCTACTATACATGACCATCACATACACAGATTACACACAAACATCCAAGACTAACATAAATACGATATAACTAACTGATCACAGAAGAAAGCATTGTCTTTTTGCATAATCATTTATAGTCAAGCTGCCTTGGAGGATGTTGAAAAACCTGTTCAAAAATAAACAAAAATCCTGTTTACACAGGACACATCTACCTTCGCTTGCCCATGTTACATTGCAACAGGTCTGACGTAAACTTTTATTGTTTTGTGCTTTTTTCTGTAGCACCAACAACATACCCCTTGTGTCTTTGTTTATCTGTACTTGTCACAGTGAATGTATACGAGATCCTCATGTGAACTTCCAAGAATTAATCAGAACCTGAAAGCTATTGATCTTTACACAAGAGTATCGGATTTCCCTTGACCACCAGATCTTATTTCTGTGCTGGAGCACATGCACACATATAGGTTTTTACAGATGATGACACTGAGAAACTTACTTCTTGAACTGTTTGAGGAAGATTCCAATGTTCATTCCTCTCTTGGAGTCCAAGATGCTGATCTGGGAAAACAGAGGAATAGAGATGGAAATTAAAATAGATGGAAAGATACACAAAGGACAGACTGTGTGTGTTCTGACAGAGACGTAATTCCATTCAAATTTTTAACCTTCGGGTTTTTGTGGCGTGTTGATTTGAATGCAGCTTCTAAATAAATAAAACTGGTATCTCTGATGTTGCAAGATTACTATAGGCAAAAGCAATAAAACTAAAATAAAACAACATAACTAAAAATATAATAAAATACCTAACTACATAATACTATTATTGCAACAATATAAAAATAGAAATATAATAATTTATACATTTAAAATTTTAATTAAACATTAAATAAACAATAATCTCCTGGCCAGAGGAGAACTGCCCCCCCGACTGAGCCTGGTTTCTCCCAAGGTTTTTTTCTCAATACACTCTATCCTCCAATTTGATACTGTTAAGTGCTTTAACGCAATCTGTATTGTTAAAAGCGCTATATAAATAAAGGTGACTTGACTTAAAAGAAAAATGAGGTTAACCTCTTTACATGTTACATAGATTTACTATAATAACAACAACAGTAATTTAGCATATTTACATATAAGTAACCCTAATTAACCCTAAACCAAACCCTAATCCTAACCCAAACTCTATATTAAATACATTGTTCTATAGAAAGTTGATTTATTCAGTACTTAAAGGTATAATTACACTGTAACAAGACCAAAAAGGTCAGAATTTTAGAACAGTTGCACTCCAAAATATAATATTTTCAGTGTCTCAGAGTTCAGTTTTTGGTGCACACTATGAACACAAAGAGCTCCATGGTTGACTTTGTTGTCACATGTGCTTTTCCAAACATTTTTTGGCTTCTGCAAGTTACTATACAAATTGAGCAGAGTGACACTGTGTAACCAAAAATGAAAAGAGGATGACAACATATCTACAGATTTAGATGAGGAGCATATTTAAATTTAAACTATTATTGCAAATATAATAGCTTTGAGAGTAACTGGACGAGACTGGAATGCAACATGAAAGTGAACAACTTACAAAAGAAATATACATCATAATAAAATGTATCAGAAAAACAGACAGTTTCTTAGATTAATATAAAGTGCTTTACAAATTTGCTGCACATCAATGCAACTAAATTAAATAGGAATGAATATCTTTCTGTCTTTTTAGAATATATATATTTTTTCTAGAAATGTTATGAATTTTTATCTAAAATTAATCTTAAAGGGATAGCTCACCCAACAGTGAAAATTCAGTCATCATCGGTTCCAAATCCACCCTCATATTGTTCCAAATCCATAAAACATCCATCATCCATATTCAAAACACAATGAAGATATTTGTAATAAACCCTGAGAAATTTTTGTCCCTCCACTGAAATGTAATTTCCCCAAAATGCTCACAATTCAAATGTTTGATGAAACGTATGATGTTTGCATATGTAAATTGTGTGTGGGGGGGGGACTGAGGGTTGTCCCCCCCTAAAATATAATTAAAAACCACATTGTGTATTGTATAATGATATATAGGTAAAAGAACTGTGTAAGTATTTAGCAGTAGTGGTAAACAAACACAAATGGGACTAAAAAAGTATTAAGCTTAGAAACGTTTTGAGTCCCCCCTCCCTTGCCTCACAGCGCTTTAGTCCACTGCCTGCTTTCCCCCTCTACCTCACCTACAAAGTTCTTCAGTAGTTATGGAACTGCAGTAAGCAGGCTGTCTAGGCTATTTTATTCATTGGATGAAGTGATTCTTTTCTCTTTAAGACAGATGATGCCGAGTCATTAATAAATTAGTGAAAAAAAAAAAAAAAGATGTATGATGTATTTTTTCATGAGTCCGCTATTTTGGCAATAATAATATTAGCTTGTTTAGTTTAATACCGTAATATTGTTAGTCTTGCGTAGCCAAACCTTCAGACTGACGGCTGAAGGTATGGAATCCATGGCAGCTTTCATCGGCCAAGGCCCACCCACGAGGCCGTTTGACCGACAACCAATCACAGTTCGTTTCATTCAGAGTCACGTTTCGGGGCGTGGAAATGTCGCCACAATAATAGTCTCGTGTAGCCAGACCTTCAGATTGATGGCTGAAGGTCTGGGAACTTTGGCTGCTTTGAATGGCCAAGGCCCGCTCAAGAGGTCATATGACTGACAGGTAACGCAACCAATCATGTTTCGTTTCGTGCCGCATCATGTTTAGGGGCGTGGAAATGTCACCACAAAAACGGTGTAAAACAGTGTGTAAAATATTTTTCTCAGACTATGCCACGAAATTTTAATTCTGAGTGTATATAAGCGGTAGACTATTTTAGAAAGGAAAATTTAAAAGATAAAAAAGTCAGAAAATCAATAAATGATGAATAATTTATTGCTATTGTGTGAATAACATGTAATCAATAAAAAAGTAACTGTAGTAACTGATTACAAGTATTTTAAAATGTAATTTACTCTAATTACATAGATTTTTGGAATCTGATTACGTAATCCAGATTACAAGTAATCAGTTACTACCCAGCTACCAGCTACCCAGAATAGATATTCTTTGTCCCAGACGAAACCTAAAATACTATGTGGAGGACGCAAGATAACTTAACAATTATAAAATGGCCGCGTGTTGAACCCATGAAACTAATTCGTATTTAAACAACTATCGCTTTGTGTCGCTGTGCAGATAAAATGACAGAGAAAAGAAGAACAAACATAAGATCAGTTTTTAAGTGCACCAAAATGCCAAATAAGTAGTCCCCATAGTACAATTTTGGCTGTATTATTTGTGCCCCCCCCTGAAATTTATGCCCATGTGTACCTGCTTGACATTGAAGGACAAACCTTACTGGTTCTCATGTGTCAAGCAATGATGTTTATCTGTGAATTAAAGCCTAGATTATATTGGTTCATCATATAATACATGGTTCATCATTCATGGGAAGTCGTGGCCTAATGGTTAGAGTCGGACTTGTAATCCAAAGGTTGCGGGTTCGAGTCCCCGGCCGGCAGGAATTGTAGGTGGGGGGAGTGAATGTCCAGCGCTCTCCCCACCCTCAATACCATGACTGAGGTGCCCTTGAGCAAGGCACCGAACCCCCAACTGCTCCCCGGGCGCCGCATCATAAATGGCTGCCCACTGCTCCGGGTGTATGTTCACGGTGTGTGTGTGTTCACTGCTGTGTGTGTGTGCACGTTGGATGGGTTAAATGCAGAGCACGAATTCCGAGTATGGGTCACCATACTTGGCTGAATGTCACTTCACTAAAACAATGTTTCTTCAGAAGACTTGTATGAAACTTTTATATTCATATGGTTTACTTTAACAGTGTCTTTATGAACTTTTTGAAGCATCTGAGTTTTTGGAGCAATGGACTTTACATGGATGGTCAGAAATCTCTCAAGTTTCATTAAAACCATCTTCATTTGTGTTTCGAAGATGGAAGAAAGTCTTATGGGTTTGAAACAACATGAAGGTGAGTAATTGATGACAGAATTGTAGTTTTTGGCTGAACTATCCATTAAAATAACACGATGCTATACAGTAGTTGTTTTTCTCATTAACATCAGCATCAGGAAACCCTTGGTGGTAGTGACTTTGTGCCCGTGGGATTATTAACTAACTAACTTAACATAGCCATTTTAGTGACAACTAAACAGACACACAATCTGTCACTCTCTCTCTAGCACACACATTTACGTGACCCATGTGTGACCCATCGATACGTGTCATTTGTGCCACTTCACAAACTCAAAGGAGTAGCTGGGCGGTGTCTGAAATTACAAACGAGACCACATGCATGGTCCATGCCACCTCAGACAAACAATACATAGCTTCATTAGATCTGCACAGGTACACTTGGTGCCTTCGTGGATAATTACAAAGCTACTCAGACCAGCAGCAACCACACAAAACAACACAAAAACACAGCTGGTCGCTTAGACACAAAACGACGAGCTCACGGGAGCATATGTTTTGGGTAATAGGGACATGTTTGCTTTATGTTGAGTTGGAAAACAGAGTTGCACACACCTAATAATCCTTCTTATAAGCTAACGAAAAAGATGTTTTGTACATGATAGTAAATGTTTCGTATGTGATAGGTACATGCATTGTACATTTATAGGCAATTGTTAGCATACAATATATGCAAATAACAATTTTATCAAATAAACCACTTTGTTTGTTAGGTATTTGTATATGATGTTCACACTGGATATAAACTGAAACGAACAATTTGGAAATATTTACAGCAACTAAAATATAAAAGCTTTTACAGTATGTATGCACAGCTTTTGAAATGTAAAAAAAAAACCTTTATAATTTTTTTTATATTATAACATTTTACTGTTATATATTTTTTCACAACTATGTTGAACCTAAAGGTTTCTTTGCAATAACAAAAGCAGAAGTGTTATAAACTGTTATAATAACAAATCAGGTAAACGCATTCAAATTTGATGCATCTGAACACATTCAATTATAGATTAAATACAATAAAAACAACCTGTGCATTCCATTAATTATTGTTTGAACTTAAAAAGATTATTTTATATTGATTTCAGTTGATTTCTAAAGTTGCCCATACTGCAAAGAAAATGCTTACTCTTTATATGTTGTTAAATATGTTCTAAATACATTAAAAATAAATGTTTCAGTGTCTGTGCAAACTTATACAAATGTATGTGTGCTAGAACCACACTTACTAACAAATACTATCAAATACTTACAATTACTAATAAAATCATGTTGAATTTAAAGATGTCCCACAGTATCTGGGAAAGTGACTAGATAGATATCAGAAAGGAAAGCAATCTTAGCTAAATTATAAACAAAGCAAATAGTAAAGCAATATCAAGTTTTTTTTAGCTTGCACTTACAGCTTGCTTTTTTAATCATCCATGATTTATTTATTAATGTATTTTTTGCTATATCTGAGAAAGTTATATTTATCATTCTCTATGCCAATGGTTCACTGTATTTGATACATGATTGTAGAATAAGATTTTTATCGGTATTGACTTTTCACATTGGTGCATCCCTAATATCTGGCAGTATTGGCTAAAATTCAGTCTTGGGGAATCCTAACAAAAGTTGTGTCATTTTTAAAAATCAATTCAACTGAAATAGGCAGTCTCAAGACTACTGGGAGTGCAAAACATTCACCTACCATGTAGAGACAAAATAAATTAAGTCTTACAAGCATTAACTGCAGATATTCCAAGCGATGATTCAGTTCTATTTAGTTTGACTTACCTCACCCTTGCTCTCTTTAAATGAACCTCTGGATCTTCCAGCACGAGGATGTTCACTGCTTGTCTGGGTTCGAACCTCCTCTTGCTGGCCGAAGAGCTCCTCCACTGTCCTCACGTCAATTTGATACTGCTGCTGTCTCACTGCTAGAGTCCAAATATTCGGTTTTCCCCGAACCTTCTCCTCAGGAATGGTTTTCCAGAAGAAGCTCCGTACCCGTCGTTTCTTGCGTGAAGCATGAGGATGGCCTGGTGCTTGAGGTGGTGGTGGAGGAGGTGGAGGCGGTGGTGGAGGTACTGCTGGAGGGCAGGAAGTGCTGTCATGTTCATGACTACGGTCATTTGAGGAGGTTGTAGAGGGTTCAAATGGCAGTCGATTTACTACTGGTGTGGTACGGTCGCTTGCCGACGACTCCACAGCAGTCACACTTGCCATGACAAGCATTACATTAGCAATTACACCAGTCCTGGAGGGCCAGGCTGTGAGGGGAAATTTTGCCCTGTTTCCCACAACACCTAACAAACTGGGACAGCCTCTTTGCTTGATTCTAGGTGGTGTCTGTTGAAGTCCCAATGTCTTTCTCACTCATAGTCGCTTATACAACTGACAGCTGGGTAAATAATAAGTCTTGCCTCTAGCAGAATATGTGCGGAGATCATTCTTTGAATTTAGAATTGAATGCTTTCACCAAACTGTCAACTGACTCATGGCTCTAGCAATAAAGCAATAATTTCACAATCCCTTTAGGCCAATGTTTTGACATTCTCACATATTTTGTCTTCACTTCTTCTACCTAGTCCCATAATGCAGAGCTGTTGCTTCCAAGATTTTGCCCACTGCGGTGTGGTCAGAGGTCAAACCCTTGGAACTGCAAGAAGGACAAAAGACACACACACATACAAAATCAAAATTACTGAGGTTCAGTCAGGCGAAGAAACTTGGAACCTAAAAACAGAGGAAATGAGAAAGTAACAGACATCAAAAGAGATGTGGTTGCACACTCAAGGAAAGGCCCAGTAGGAAAACGCCAAATGCTATTGTTCATTGGGGCCAGCCTGCTATGTGTAAAAATGATCTTGACAGATGAATCAAATCTTCACTAATGAAAACTCACACAGGGAACTTCCAAGGGATTTGTACGTCATGGCAAAAAAAATGGCAACTTATCACAAATGACCTTTACATAACATACTGTAGTTACATAACATGTAGTTATTCATTCAGTTTGGTGCGAATTTAAAAAAAGTTGTATATTAAGAATTTTTTATTTTTTTTGCATTTTTGTGAAGAATCATCTAAATGGTGTACACTCATACTGTATATAATAATACTAATTTATTATAAAAAGTGTTTTTATTATAGTTCAGATCACCAATGTTTTTCGCCAAGTTGAAATTACATGAGTTTCAATAAGACATTAAAGGAGACCTATTATGCCCCCTTTTAAAAAAAATGTAATATGTGACCCTGGACCACAAACCAGTCACAAGTATAATTTTTTTTTAAATTGAGATTTAATCAATAAGCTTTCCATCGATGTATAGTTTGTTAGGATATGACAATATTTGGCCGAGATACAACTATTTGAAAATATGGAATCTGAGGGTGCAAATAAATCTAAATATTGAGAAAATCTCCTTTAAAGTTGTCCAAATGAATTCCTTAGCAATGCATATTACTAATCAAAAATTAAGTTTTGATATATTTATGGTCGGAAATTTACCAAATATCTTCATGGAACACGATCTTTACTTAATATTCTAATGATTTTTGTCATAAAGGAAAGATTTATAATTTTGACCCATACAATGTATTTTTGACTATTGCTACAAATATACCCATGCTACTTATGACTGGTTTTGTGGTCCAGTCCAGGGTCACATATACTTTAAGTCTCAGATGTCCCCAGAGTGTGTCTGTGAAGTTTCAGCTCAAAACAACCCACAGATCATTTATTACATAAATTTAAAAATGCCTATTTTGAGTGGGAGAAGAAACATGCTATTTTCATGCATGTCTCTTCAAATGCAAATGAGCTGCTGCTCCGTGCTGAAATCAAGCATTTTAAACCATATTAGTTTAAACTTCTGATATACGGTTTTCTGAGCACACACATCCGAAGCACGTGCACAGAAAGCAGTTGTCACACAGCGTGCGAGTCCTGAACTAAGTTCTCTTTCATGTCTTAATCTGTCAAATACACACAAGTCTATTACCTGATCCCATGACGAAAATGTACCCGTGGGAACTTTTTCGCAAGACACAAAATACATACCAAGTCCATATCACTGCAGTTTCCAACACAAATTAACACTACAGGCGTTAAAACAGAGAGCACTTGTAATCATTTTCCTACACAGTTATGGTTACAGGTCCATATGTTTTGATTTCCAGACATAACAAGCTTGCTCAGTAGCCGGCATGGAATTGGACTTAGGATGTGGATTCCTTGGGTACGAATCCCGTCAAAACATAACTCGCAATGAAAGATGCATGTTTGCATTGTGTTTTTACGTCACATTCTCTTTTGTTCATATTATGCATCCAGCATCTTCAGCTAAGTGGACATTTCACATCCAATATGTCATGTAATTTGCATGGCGGTATGTGTAGTTGGGGGAAGTCGTGGCCTAATGGTTAGAGAGTCGGACTTCTAATCCAAAGGTTGCGGGTTCGAGTCCCCGGCCGGCAGGGATTGTAGGTGGGGGGAGTGAATGTACAGCGCTCTCTCCACCCTCAATACCACGACTGAGGTGCCCTTGAGCAAGGCACCGAACCCCCAATTGCTCCCCGGGCGCCGCAGCATGGCTGCCCACTGCTCCGGGTGTGTGTTCACGGTGTGTGTGTGTGTGTGTGCATTTGTTCACTACTCACTGCTGTGTGTGTGCACTTGGATGGGTTAAACGCAGAGCACCAATTTCGAGTATGGGTCACCATACTTGACAATACGTCACGACTTTTTTTTACTTATTTCCCATTTTGAGAAAAATTTCCACAGGTAAGTTTTTGTCATGAGATCAGGTTGCATAAACAGTCAGTTATGTCTGTGAAGGTAAACAGATGGGAAAGAAATTGCATGTTTATATTAGATCTGTGTGGCAGCAGCGTAATATACAGTAAATAAATCAATAAATCCACTTCTCCACTGTAATATTATAATAAGATCCCCTTTCTATGTTTTGTCACAAGCATGCAGAGAAAGGTTTACTAAAAAATGTTTACTGGGTTGTTCTTTTTCACGTTTTCTGTGTTGGTAAATGCTCCAGGTACCCAATTATAGCACTTAAACTGTAGAAAATGTAGATCTTCATATGTCACCTTTAAAGATAAATTAAGGGAATGAATTATTGTGTAGACTTAAAACTCACTATAAGTGTAACTTTAATGCAGAATTACATAATTAGAATAGTTTTCATACTGGTGATTCACTCGTGCCACATATGTTATTTGAATATGCAAAGCAGCCGACATCAAACAGCCTTCAAAGTACAGTGAGGTTGTCAAGGAGACCAGCCAACAACCAATCCGCAAAAAAGCAGCTATTTCACATAAAAACTGGCAAAGACATCCAACCAAAGCTGTTAAAAAAAAATAACTTGCTTAATTTCTAATATTTTGAGATATATAATGTACAAGGGCCTTGTAAGCAGCATTCACTGGTCAGCTCATTATCAGTATGGCTCAGGGTTTGTCATGCAGGTGTCTTTGTATCTCAGACACCGAGAGAGCAGAGACAGCAGTACATGGCACTGGGTTTTATCTTATGTACTACTGTCAGGAATGACATACTGCCGTCTGCTGGGAGAGGCCACAGCACTTTTGGATCCGACTTAACAGATTCTGTTATGTAACGTGTATTTCACAGAGAGGCTGAGGGCCATAAAAGTCTAATTTCAGGGAAAAAGCAAAAACATTGTTGCGGCATTGATACTTGTGAGGTATCTTTAATGCAGGGATTGATCAGTGTACACACAAAAGTTCAAAGTTAGTGTGTTAGTACAACATGTTACTTTTTACTGACAAAGCTGATTGGGGTGAAAGGATGTTCTGGAAACAGATAATACAAGACACCAAGTGCTGTAAACCAGAGCTCATCATACTGCAACAGGGTCCCATTCGATCCTCTAGGTTTTTACTTATTAAAAGACAATTGACGTCACAGGAAGACTCTGTTTCCGTGCTGGTTCAGCTGAGTTAAGTGCAAGCAACTATGTATAATTTATTCATATGTAAAAGTAGGTGGAAAAGTAGGATTTTTCCTTTTAAAGTCATCTTCTTCAGAAGGGTTATGCTGTATGATGTTTTAACGGTTTTTGTTTTGTTTTGTTTATTTTTTTACAAAAAATTGGAAAATAAATATGTATGTGTGTTAAGATCCTAAATGTACATGCACTGTGTTGGCTAGAAAAGAGAGTAAAGGGTTAACACTCTGTAACACATTCTATCTCACCTCAGTGGTGTCTTTGCTGCAATGTCAGCTACAGTGTACAGCAACACACCCAGATCCACAGCACCAAATCTGTTCATGATTATAACCAACATCATATTTACAAACGTTACAGAATGCTGGAAACCCATTTGAGGGAATATTAAAGCAACATTATTTTAGGATGAATCAGACACTATAATAATGTGATTAAACACAAACACTTCAAATCCAGCAAATCTAAAGGGCACTAGACATTCAATTGGTCACTCGTGAGAAAGACAAATGTGGATGAAGGAAACGACGACGGGATAGTTCACCCAGGAATAAAAATTATGTCATCATTCATGCATCCTCATATCATTCCAAACTCTTCATCTTGAACAGAAATTTTTTATATTCTCTCATCGTTTTTTGTCCATCAATTGAAAATCTACACAACCAAAACGTTAATGAATCAAAGAGTACAAAAAAAAACATTGTAAAAGTAATCCAAATTAATTCAATGGTGTTCTGAAGAGACATGATCACTTTATACATACAGATTTAATTTAGGCTTTTATTAATTTATAAACATTGATCAACATACATACAGTACATAGAGCTCATCAAATGTGTGAGAATGGCTCAATGGAGTGGTACAATTTCACAATTGTTTTTTTTTTTGAGATTGTTAAAACAATAAATCATGTCCATGTTTCCATGTTGAATTATTTTAAAATACATAAATAATTCAGATGGCTATGACGCATTACATGATGCAGATAGTAGAATACTTGCGTTTACTATAAAAAATAGGCTGTTTTTCCAGCTAAGCCTCTTTCTAATTCAGAACTGCAGCTGAACTAAAATCTACCTTGTCACAAATCTGATTGCTACAGACATTGTTAAGTATAGTTGATGGATTTTTGAGCATATTTGGAAAGAATGGGACAGAATTAATAAACACTGGTATGCTGTACCCAGACCATTAGACATCTGTTCACATTGCTTGGCTGCCTAGCAAATTAATCCTCCTTAGGAGAAAATCTCCTAAAATTTCTCATTGTTTGTTTGTTAGCGATTAGTCCTTTTGTTTAGAAAAGATGTCAGCACAAAATCATCTAATAAAGTAGATCACTCACTCACTTAAAGATGGTGTGTAGGTCAAATGCTTAAATTTGGTCTTAAAAAACAAATTTCCCAGAAATAATACTCATTTATTCTATTTCAAAAGCTCTGTTCAACACTGTAAAACTTCAATATTTCTATCTGATCTACCCCTTACATTTAGCTTTGTTGACATAAAGAACATGCATTTAGATGTTACTACATGCAATATCTTTAAATTACAACTTTTTTGTCCAGCGAAGTAAACAACAGTGTAGAACTGAAAGATGATATCTGGCAGTGATTCTTCAGAAGACCCTCAAGAGGCAGGAGAAGGTACAAAAGTGTATTCATTTTCAACTAACATAACATTAGACTTGCTTGCCCTTGGGTTTGTCTATGCACAAACACACACATAAAGAAACGTTTTCCCACACAAACACAGACAATCGTACATCTACCCTACCACAACCCTTCAGACAAAGTCTTGGCCTGTTACCCGCTTCAATTGATACCGCACTTTGTAACGCTCTGCTCGTAGATTTATTTCCAGTACGTCTGGTAAATGAGACCTGAGGCAATAACCCACATGGATATCTAATACCTTCAGTGGAATATTTGGGTGCAATGAACAACACCAAGACAAAGAACCTTTGAGGAAACACACAGAGATTAAGAAATACTTCATCAGATTCAAGCATTAATGTCTTAATGGTGCTTGTGCTTTGGATTCAGCATTTGGTGCAAGTGTCTCTGTAAGGCAGCCATATATCAAAGTCCAAACACCCACAGGGTCTTTAGAAGATTAAGCTGCTTTCATAATCGCAGGAAAGACTGGCAAGCTAAATGATCTAAAAGAACAGTGATAGAAGCCACTGGTTTTGTTTAAGACCCAGACATACTGACCCATACATTGCCCACGGTATGACATCATCTACAATTCAAATCATGAGGCCGTTTCTGTATCAAACATTAATTTATTGCCAAGTGTGATGTTGGTTGATGATGATGGTTTAAAGCTGTTAATGATTTAAAAAGTCTAATTAAAGGGGAATCATCATCTGTTGCAGCCATAACGTGATCAGCAGGTGCTGGCTCTCTGAGAAAGTGTGTGAGTCTTGTGTTGTGACTCAGTAACTGGCAAATGCATACAGCAATTTTCTATGTTAGGGGAAGGAAACATCCAGGAAAGGCTGACCATCTAAATTTTTTGTTTAGCAAATATTATAGTGAATGTGTGGCCTTTTATCATCTACAGTGCTAGCTGTCACATTTTAGACCTTGCAAAGGGGAAATACAGTTTGCTTTAATTTCCTGTATACTGTACCTTTAGGTCATTATAATCACACTGTAGTATATATTGTGTATGTGTAAAACATTGACGCCATTAAAGTACTCTACCAGTCAGTAACTGAGGCCACACTTATCTACTACTCTAAAAACAGAAATTATTTAAAATGGAATATTATTGTTGTAAATTGTGCTGATAAAAAGTAGTCTTTTTTCAAGAAAATAGTTTATAAATATTGCTTTCATTTACTCTATAGCCGCTTAATTTTCAGATATTATTGTGAATTACAAATATCACTTTTTGTAACAAAAACTTAAAAGAATAGTTTAAAACAAAAAAAATCTGAAAATGTACTTATACCCTCAGGCCATTGGTCAACAAGTGATGTAATGCTAATTTTTTTTCAAATCTGTTCTGAGGAAGAAACAAACTCTTTGATGGCCTGGGGTACGGAAGTACGTTTTCAGCAAATTTTCATTTTTGGGTGAACTAGTCCTTTGACATTTAATGAAAAATATAAATATTTTATATTTGCATTATATATTTATATAGTATATTTTTATCAGCATTTCTGGCATATAAAAACAGCTAGTCAAAAATATCTTTGTTGTTATGCCCTGATATGACTCTTTTCATAAGGACACCACAGAACTTCTTATTTTATATGTGAGGTGTTGGTCTGTTTGTGCACGTGCTGGTTTGACTGCATCAAAGTGTTCTGAACAAAAGCTATGGAGATATTTACTCATCCTCCTGCTTTCATTCACAAAATGTGGAAAAGATCTTAAAATGAATAATGTAACATGTAACATGTTAAAGGTTTTTCATAGCACAATGATTTCTCCACTGACGGCTATAATGAATCTTCTGCTTACCAAATTTAACCACAGCTGGGGGGCAGGGTGAGG
The DNA here is from genome assembly GCF_936440315.1 of Barbus barbus. Classification (NCBI taxonomy): domain Eukaryota; kingdom Metazoa; phylum Chordata; class Actinopteri; order Cypriniformes; family Cyprinidae; genus Barbus; species Barbus barbus. The sequence goes on along the minus strand of NC_136735.1, from coordinate 23,588,037 downwards.
CTTGACCCAAATACAGAGTGCGAGGATGGTATTACAGTGAAGAGATAAGATACAAAGATATAAAGATATAAAGATATCAGATATAAAACATCTGGACACGCATTCAAGAGAACTTCATGAGAATATAACACTAAAACAAGGCATCCAGTCATCTGTGTAATAATGTTACAATTTATAAATGTATGTATAATTGTATTCATGTAAAGACGTTTTAACTAAACCAGTGTTGCTGGGAGGAAAGCTTGCTAGTGATCTCTATTGATCACAAAGGGCCATTAGAGAAGGTAAATAAAGCAGGAACAAAGACCGCTGAACGCAACTACACAGTAATCAAACAGAACTCAGGGAAATCTTCAAGAATTCTTTAGAAGACAAACTAATTCTAGAGCTCAAAGAAGCAAAGTTCCAGGATTATCTAATTCATAAAGTACAACAATTTCTGTCCATCACACACAGAAGCATGATCTATTCTAAAGCATTAGGCAGAACAAATGCAATACGAGAAGGAAATCTGAATGTGTCCTTTAAGTTTCTGGGAAACCCATGAGGGTTCATCTTTAAAGATTTTTGAGCCATAAAGATAATCATGTCCACATGGGACCAGGACTCAACGTAGCTTGAAAAGTGCACTGACTGAGATACTGCACTAATGTAACCGGCCTTCACTGTCAATCACTGAAGCTGCATATTGGCTTGTGGGCATTTATTCTAATTCTACACATGCTTCACTTTAATGTGAACTGAATGAGTGTTTAGTCACATACATGTGCTAAAATGGACCCAAGATGATAACTAGTAAAATACACAAACTCACACATGCTCATATTGCAGTCACTCCCAACAGCCAAAACATGGCTCTGTCTTGTTCTCCACCACAAACAAGATTTTCTGTCTCCCACAGTCACTACAAATTCCACTAAGTGGTTCAATTCCCATAGGAACAACTAGGAATAGTAGACAGTGAAATGACCGCAATAAAATATAAATGGCCTCATGCGCAAACAAAGAGAGCACACTGGTGTAAATCAAACCTCTCAGAAAACCGAAACCATCATAATACATCTTGATATGTAGCAAAATTACATTCAGTTAATGTAGAGTGGCTATGCAATAGAACAAAATAGGATTTCTTTCCTATTTTTCAAACCATTTTATACATTTATGCATTTAGCAGACGCTGCGACTTACATTGCATTCAAGTCACAGTTTTTACATTTCTATTAGCTCTTGCTTTCCCTGGGAATCGAACCCATGACCTTGGCGTTGCTAGCACCATGCTCTACTATTTGAGCTACAGGGAAGTGAATCAGCCAGTGGCACAGACGGTAGGACACACTTTGGTTGTCAAGATGATGAAAGCAGGTGGGAGGGGAAGTCCAAACACCTGATGTTTACGTGTGCGCAAATGAGAGAGCTAGATGCTTACTGGTGAATTTAGTCCCTTTAGAGCTTATTAGAAGCATTGTGACAGATTAAGTAAAACAACAACTGGAACTGTGATGACGACAGTGTTGTTGTTTTTAACTAAAACTATTAAAAAATATTTTTTGGTAACTGAAATAAAGACAAAATAAAATAAATGATTGAAATACTGATGAAATATTATAAATCTAGATAGAAAGTTTGACTTAAAAATGTGAAAATAGAAATGTTGCACTAGGATCTAACTGAAATAAAATAAAAGTTGAAACTAAAAAACTAAAATAAAAGTCTTAAAAAAAACTAACAAATGACTAATACTTAAATGAAAACTGAAAATATAAAAATATTAAATATTCTATATTAGTAGACCATATAAATAATACTAAAACATCACTATGTAATGTTTTCTGTTAAGATATATTTCTGTTATTTTTTGTGAATAGAAATTGGAGCTTTAATGTGTCTGTGTTTGTTATTAATTACAAATGTACACTGCAATATTCTTTGTACAGTTAGGAATAACTAATAAACACCCCCTAATATTTACCAAAAAAAAGGAAAAAGCTACACTGTCAGAACTTGAAACAATCCACAAATTCACAATCATGCTCAGATAGTGTTACCACGGTAATCTATCAGGTCAGTACTTTGGGGGCGCTTGCACCAATTGAGTTCCCCCACTTTAGGGTGTGTTACCGTGGCAGTGTGACAACAGACAACCACCCTCCCCCATTGACCTCACCCTGAGGGAAACTTTTCCCTAAGCTTTGTTCCAGAACTCCTGAATGGATTGTCTCCAATTCATCTCACCATGAGAAATGGGATGGGCTACTAAAGAAGCTGGCTTCAGAGGATTACAATAAAGCACATCACGGTCAGTGACAAAGCAGCACTAACAGCCCTAAGGGTCTCTACGGGGCATTAGAAAGAGCTGGCCAGCCGCAGAAACCACCAAATGCATACATTTGTACTTTACAGTTTTCCTGTGCATTCACATTTATAGGATAATGTGACTATGACAGATTTCAGATGATGTAATGTTTACAGACCAAGGTCCAATATAATAAAGTTAAATAAAGGAGGCACGGAAGGCTTTTGAGAAGGAACCGTGCTATAGTTTTCTATAATTTTCTATATACAACATGTTCAGATTAAAGAGGAGTAGAGAGGTTACACGAGTAAGTTAATAGCGTAATCTTTAGGTATGAGTCCTATTGCGTGACAGCGATCACACTAAAGTCTACAGAAATAAAACTCGAGTGTTAATGAAACGGAAACACAGAATGGGTCGATTATACCCAAAGGAAAGACAAGGGAGAAAGATGGGCGAAATTGTAGAATCAGTAACAACTGTCAATCCACACACACACACACACACACACACACACGCACACACACACACACACACACACACACACACACACACGCACGCACACACGCACACACACACACACACACACACACACACACACATATAGCCTATAAAGCGGGAATATCATTATGTGCGACCATGCGAGAATCGCAGGGATAATATTAAGATTATTCTTTTAGTCGGTCAATGAATGCATGGTGTAGTACAGGACATTGCTAGAAGAAACAAAATCATTCAGCAGCAGAAATAATTGTAAAAACCTAAACGTATTTTATAGAACTAAACGTGGAATTTAAACTGGGTTAAAGAACTTACCGTGTAGAATCTAAGGGAAAGATGTACTAGTTTTTTTCTGTTGCGGCAGGTGCGTGTATCCGAGGATAGGTGTGTGTCGGTATCACCGCTGCAGCGACGCTCAAAGATGCAGTGCATTACAGCCAGAGGACACACTGCGCATGCGCGTGTGGTGTGTGCTGAGCTACAGCGCATGCGCAGTGCGCGCTTTGACTTGCTCAGGTGAATCTTTGGGACCGACCGAGAGTGTGACGTAGGCTGTGTCACCCGCTGGTGACGAGTGTAACATAATACCACTCAGGCACAAATATTAATATTAACATACACCGTCGTTGGCTGTTTATTAAACATAAGCAGGTCTATTTGGCAACCATGGAGATGATGGAGCATTGTCCAGATACAAATAGTAATTTAAGGGTAATTTTAGAACCACTGACTGAAATTTATTCTATTTTCCAATACTGAGCACGAATCTCATTAACCTTTTTTCCAAATCCAGTGGCTGGGCTGTAGTAATTTGCATGCATTTTGCTTTTTAGGGAAACAAAATGAAGGTGCTTTTAGGCACTAGAGTCAAACATTCTCATATTTCTTCATGTGAAAATCATTTTTATCTATTCCTGTATTTGGGTCTTCGATTCCTGTGAAGAATTTATTGATTTATTTTTAGATACAGATATATTGTATTTGCGTAACTCTCTTCTCAATGCAAAATGTTTCAGAAGAAAATCATCCATTAATGTCCCCAAGGCGACTGTGGGAAGAAATGTTCTGCAAGGCACATACATATAGAATATAGCCTATCAAATGTTTTAGAGTTAAACAATGAGTTTATTAAATATTTTAAATGATTTCATATGTAAAATGGTGTTATGCAGAGATGGGCAGACCTACGAGGATTAATTCTCATGTGTACTATTGGACACACTGTACTCAGACCAGTTACATAAAGTCTTTGACAGGTTATATGAGTCCTTGAGGCACCATTTCCCTCACTTAAAATCCATCTACACTTTCACAGCGCTATCATTAAATGATGACTAAATGAGCTTATAAAAAAAAGCATACTAGGACCACTAGAAGACCTGGACAAACTTCCAGGGGAGCCCAGAAAAGTCTTAAAATTATGTATTTAAATCTAGTTATATTAACATGAAAACCGTCAGAAAATAAAGATGTACAACATTAAACTGCCATTATATTTTTGAGTTCATTTGTACTACAGCTGAAGTAGGCCTACTAAAGGTACATATCAGTTCACTTTAAATATTTTATTGGACAATTTGTGGCTTGGATTCCAAAAAGTTTAGAACCACTCAGTGATTATGTAATCTCAGCATAAAGTCTGTGAAAACGCTCAGTGAACTAGTAAGAAAGGCACCAGTGCCCTCTGTAGGCAGAATTATGTCTTGACTGTATAAGAAAGCGTAAGTGGTAATAATAGATCCTGTCAAATGAAACAATATTAGAAGGCAAAGACTGTTTTAATTACACCAGAAAAAGTGTCAGATACTTATACAAATACTTATCACTGAAATGATTTAATACATTTGAATAAAAAGAGGTATACACACGACTTAAGGATGAAAAGTTTTATTTTCTCCCATGATTCAACATTCAGATCTTTTCTGCCCTTAAACACCTGATCCATCGTTTATTAACAAATCCTCAAAAAAGCAGCACACAGCAAAGTTCTTTTATACCCAAAGTAAAATGCAAGATATTACAAATATATATAGATGTGACTATGCATGTCAGTCAGTTCTCACACATTTACTGTACATTGGTGTCTGTCTGCTGCCAAGACAGAACTAAAGGTAGTTATTGTACATCAAATGAAAAGAGGCAAGACAAGGAGAACCAGGAGTGCAGATGTTTCAAGAGTCTCCAAGAATAAACAACTCCATTATTTTGTATTCAAGATATAAATCTTAACATTCCATATTTTCATAAATCCATATTTTTATATTAATTTGTTCTACATTCATTTTTTATTCCCCCCCCCCCCCCCATGTATATATTGCCATGGTAGAAGCTTTTTTAAATGCCCAAATCTAAAGCTTTTCCAGGTTAGCATGATTATTTCATCATCTGAGTTGATACAATCAAATTTGATGTTACACTTCTGTATTTAAGGAGTTGAACTCATTGAACACATAAGAGAGGGGTGATTTAGAAGAGCTCTTCTTCCTCTGACATGTAAAACAAAAAAAGTAATAATGAAATTTAAAAAGTAATGAAATTAGAGATACACAGAGAAGGAACAACAAAACCCAAACATATATAAAGCCGAGGCAGCTGACATGAGATTTCATGTCAAATTAATTTGGTTTACATTTTGTAAAAATAGTTTCCTGGCTTAGTTATTGAAGAAATGGAATGGAAAGAAAGGTTTAAAAATAAAAGGGAAAAAAAGACATTGTAATATCAAGTTAAATAGAGGTTGCTGGTCTATGCATGTTTGATTATCCCGTACTACAAATATGGCTGTGTTTATTGGTCCATTCTGTGGTCTGTAGGATGGTAATGAGAGTATATGTAATTCACAACACTGAAGATGATTAAAATTGATGATTGACAAAGAGCAAGGCACATCAAGTCAGAAATGAAGCCCCATCCCCTTTCAATGGGATCTACAAAAGGTTCACTTTAAAAAATTTATAGCAAAAAAGCCAGAAATTGAGAGTTTATAACCTCTGATTATCCTGCCCTTTTTGTGAAAGTAATGCAGCATAGCAAAACTTCAAGTTTGAACTAAAATGGCCAACCTTTCAGATAAATATGCCCTTTAAGGCAGCAATATGGAAATTTATGTCAATGAATTTGATAACAATATAACAATGCAGTTACATAAAAAAAGGTTAGGAGAGGTTGACACCATTGAGGTCTAGAAAAAGATGAAAAGGCTAATTTTAAGTAGAATTAAGTGTCAGACTGCTTTTTAGTCCAAGACCAATTTAATTCGAATCATCTTTTTTCAAAGAACTACTTTAAAGTCTGTACAACATTCATAAGGCTCCTCATTTTTTCCTGCTTCCTGTTTATTTGTCTGTATTCCGTCTACCATTAAAGTGCTGGCAACTTCATTCAAAAGCAACACGATTGTTTTTGTTGCGCAAGAGAGTGCAAACTCTCAGAAAAAAGAAAAAAGCATTTATTTAAAAAGTGTAAAGTCAGACATAGCAAGGACAAAGAGATGAGCTAACTATTTCTCTTTTATCAAAATGGTTTCCTGTCATACATTTATTGACAGGTTTTAGTGTCCTGAAAGTTGTAAAAAGGGAAAGGAGTGATAGAGAGACATTTTTGCTTTATATGGATTTGGTTTCCTTGTGGAGTGGTGTGCTCTGCCCTCTGCTCTGGATTATACCATCTGATTCAATCAGTGCTCCTCTAGCCAAGAGGGGGTTTCTCCTCCTGGTAACTTTAGTTTGATGTGGAACTGTTTAAGGGTCTGTTCCAGCTGCTGTTGGTTGCCTGCGAAGTATGCTGCGATGGCGTTATGGAAGATAATCAGCTGGTTGTGTAACACCTTCACCTAAGGAAAAGGAATTATTATTATTCACTCAATTTACACTTTACCAGCTAATTTACACTTTTTGTCTGGGTGTTCCTGTTAAATATCGAAAAATGACATGCCCAATTGCATTATATATATATACCTGTGAGGCAAAACTGAACTTTCATCAGCCATTACTCCAGTCTTCAGTGTCACATGATCCTTCAGAAATAATTCTAATATTCTGATTTTTAATTAATGTTGGAAACAGCTGTGCTGCTTAATATTTTTTGGGACCTGTGATAATTTTTTTCAGGATTCTTTGATAAACAAAAAGTTAAAAAGAACAGTGTTCAATTTAAATAGAAATTTTGTGTTAGAATATCCACTACTATTCAAAAGTTTGGGGTCAGTAAGTTTTTTCTTTCGTTATTTTTTAAAGAAATGAACACTTTTATTCTGCAAGGATGTTTTAAAATGGATGAAAAGTGATTGAAACGACTTACATTTTTAGAAAAGATTGCTATTTTGAATAAATGCTGTTCTTTTTAACATTTCATTCATCAAAGAATCAAAGAAAAAAAGTGTCACAGGTTCCAGAAAAAACTTTAAGCAGCACAACAGTTTCAACTCTGATAATAAATCAGCATATTAGAATGATTTCTGAAGGACCATGTGACACTGAAGACAGGAGTAATGGCTGATAAATTCAGCGCTGCGTCATAGAAATCAATTATAAAGTATATAACAACAAGCGATAACCAGCAATGTTTATGTTTATTATACATCATTTGAACATTAAAGATGCCTCAATCAGTTTGAGTTCATCTTTTTTCCCCAACAGGATATCTTAGTCAACTTGAAAGGGCCTTTGCAACATCTTTACTTCTGTAATGTGATGCATTGTTTCCAAGTGAGCAGGATATTGAACAAGAAAAGTTGAAAAACAAGAGTTTGGTTAGGATCAGCCAAAAATTAAAGTTGTTTCGGAGGTGAAGCAAGTTAATATTTTTCGAAATATTAAAGAAACATCTGCATGACATTTCAGGGTGTAAGAGCTACAATTAGCACTATAGGTACAGATTAACCTATAAAACCTGTTAACAGTAGTGTTTGGGAAAGCTAATCATTTCAGTAATTACGTTTGAACAAGTACCAAATATCAACATATTAACTTAACTAATTTTATTATGCAAGTATAAAAGACAAATTATTTATTTATAAGATACATTCCCCTACCTTGTTTTCCTCCAGAAACTTGAGTTTGACCGCGACGTCATTGCGCATCTTTTCATATTTTTCACGGTGGATCTGGAACTGTTGCTGAGACAGCTCGATCTTAGGGAGTGTGTTGGCGTCCCTTGGACCCAGATTGAGCTCCTCTAAATCTGTGCGATATGCGTCATACTCAATCCTACCAAAAGAGCACAGACCTTAGAGAATGAGAATTGTTTTGCTCAATAAATTAATAGAACAGTAGTATACAGTGGTTTGTAAAGATATATTCAGACCTTGCTGCTTCATATTGCTTAATGTTGATCAAGGTGTCTTCTATAGTTTTATCGACTAGAGTTTTAACATTGGCGATAAAGAAGTTGATAGCTCCCAACAGAGTTTCTCCATTTTTCGCCAGGAGTTTTTGGGTTTCAGCATTGTAGCCAAATTCCTCCTAAAACACACAAATAAACAGAGTTTTCACCTATGTTTGCTTCTACTGAAACAACACAGAAATAGATAAACAGCTAGGCAGCAAAACACAGCAAATACTGCATTGAGACTCTGCCCTCTCTGCATATAAATTAGTTAAAATGAAATGTTACTCCCCAAGAGAACAATTCACTTTCTGGTTATAGTCCAGTCATAAAGTATTTAGTATTCGTGGTGGTTCTGGAAACATCAATGTCAAAGTGTATCCAAAACAGTCCATGAATAAATTATACTGTATGGAAGGCATCCAGTTATTTTGTCAGATCTGAAACAGCTGAAAATCCATATATGCCAGGCAGTCTTCACAAAAGCATGTGTTGGTTAGAGTGAAATATTACTGTATTTATTTTATATATAACTTTTTTAATGCTGCCAGCCTCTATGGCTATTTTCATATATATCCAAGAAAATAGCTGCTATAATATATAAGTTCTGTCAATCGATTAAAAACATTACAGAATTAATCACACGTTTTCTGTAATTAATTGTGATTAATGGCATATTAATATATTTATACTGTCGTAATTTCACACTGAATCTCCAAATGAATGTAGAAACAACAAATTTGGGTATATTTTAAATTTGTTTAATGGCATCTTGAAGAAGTGCAAAATAAAAAGAAGTGCATCCATCCATCATAAAAAGTGAACTGATGCATTTGTGAAAGACAATATCCATATTTAAAACTTCATAAAGCATAATCTCTAGCTTCTGCCTATTGTCGTACACATGTACGAGAGAGTGGAGTTCCAGCGGATAACGTAGGATGTAGCATACGCTCCAGTGAGAAGGAGAGAGCAAAACAAAACACCGGTCATGAATGAGATGTACAAAACAAGGGTTTGTAAAGAAAAATGTTGAAGGATTTCGATATAAGCCAAGAGACTGCACTGTAAAAAAAAAAAAAAAAAAGTTGGGCCAACTTAAAATTTTAAGGCGAACAGCTTCAGCAGATTTTTGAGTTCTCTCAACTTATTTTTTAGGAAACTTCTCAACTTTTTATTGTATAAACTTAAAACAAGAAGTTGAGAAAACTCAAAAATCTGCTGAAGCTGGTTGCCTTAAACTTTTAAGTTTGCCCAACTTTTTTTTTTTTTTACAGTGTGGTTTTCCTTTGCTGTAAACAAAACTTGGTTCTTGCAAGACCACAATATTCTCACCGGAGTTTACGCAACGTCCAAACACAAACACATCCATTCGCTTCAGAAGGCGTTAATTAACCCCTGGGCCGAGTGGAGCACTTTTTTATGATGGATGCAGTTTCACTTCAAAATCTCAATCATTTCACACCATTCACTGCCATTAAAAAGCTTAGAAGAGCCAGGACATTTTTTAATATAACTCCGATTGTATTTGTCTGAAAGAAGAAAGTCATATACACCTAGGATGGCTTGAGAGTGAGTAAATCGTGGGGTAATTTTCATTTTTGGGTGAACTAACCCTTATAATGCATTTTCCCCTCAATTTTATCCATTTATTATAGCCATTCAATATTACAGTATAACTGCAAGCCATTATTTTTAACATTTAATAGGCATGAAAAATATAACAACTTTTAATTTAAGTGAACTTAAAACAATCTTCACAAACTATTAATTGTATATGCATAAACTGCATATAGATTCATCTTTATTCAAGCGACAAAAGTTAATCAGCGAGCAGAGCAGTCGGTGATGGATGGCATATGGCACAAATCTGACACGCATACGATTTTCTGCCAAAAATTTCCAGTCATTTTTGGCCACTCGCCAAAAATGGGCATTTTGACATAATTTTGTCTACTGGCTCACTGTCTGAAGTGACTTTCTCTGTGCATGCATGTGTTGGATGCCCGTGTTCTCAGAGAGCTTTTTCACAGACAGCATGCCAGTACCGAATTAAGTTCTCTTTTGCATCTTACTATGCTTGATAGCATACAAGCATAGCGGCGGTGCCTACGGCGGTAAAAAACACTTTGGTTGGCCACCTACTGTATCTATATATTCTACTGTAACACATGCCAAAGGATGCCAGGGAAAAAATGGATGCTACATTAAATATTTTTAATGGGGACATTGGATGCCCATTTTCCATAAATATAATATGATTCTTTAGGTTTCATAAAATGTCTGTAACGTACTTTGGGAACAACATCCTTTTTACCTTGTCAAGAACAGCTCTGTTTATAGCGACCCATTTCGGTGCATGTTTCTTTAAATGATAATTAGCTACTACCCTACTCCTCTCTTTGGTGGGGCATCAACACAAGACGCGTAAATATATTTTCAGGGGAAATTGTGAACTCGGAGGTGGTCTTTTTCAAATAGCTAACTATCTACGTAGAAACTGGCTGCAAATTGAAACAGCTCGCTGGATGACACAGTTCCAGACTGAGGCAGCCCATAATGAACTGGCTGCATGTTTTGTTTTTAGCTTCTCTGAGCTGGCAGATATGCAAGGAACCTGACTAAACGCAAGAAAAGCTAAATAGTGAAAATATACCAATAATCGTTATCGACCAAAAAAAATCACCCCCCCCCCACTATTTGCCATAAAAAAAATGTACGTGACTAATGCATTAACAGTAAAAAAAACTGTACTTATATACGTTTGAATAAATCTGGCATTAAGACAAGTATCTATGAAGATTGTTATGTGCAACTGAGTTGTATACAGATATTAGAATTTTTATTTGAGTGTAATTATGGTATCTGAAAATATATAGCAGTTAATTATAATTGCTTTGTTATTAATTTTAACCTTTAATATTATGGTAATGAACCAAATGAGAGGGTTCCCTGTATAGTGTACAGCATTGGTTAGGAGAGATTTATCAAACTATCGCCATCGGTATCATCAGATATCATTCTGGATAATCGGCTATCGGTAAGCACATGTGAAAGTGTGTACTGATGTTATTTTTAAACAGTATTGTTTTTGCCATTTAAAACCTAAAAAACATGTAGGATTTTTGAGATGGTCTGAGATTGGTTCTGAGAATAAGTGAAGAGAGAAAAACTTTGAAATGTGGGGAAAACTGCATATAAGATACTTAATATCCATTTTAAATAAACACTGATTCTGATTTTGTATAAAATCTAGAGTACTTACATGTAGCTCGGGTGTCTTGAGACTAAGGTCGGCAAACGCGTCACCCAGCTGTCTCTGTGTCTGCAGCATTTGCGCCAGCTGAGTGCAAAGCGTCTGCGCCAGCTTGATAACATGCTCATACTTTCGTTTGTTGTCACGAAGAACCTCGATCTGCGCCTCCAGCTCCAGATCAACTGTACGGGAGCCACGACCTAACTTCTCTGACAGAATTTGCTTAGTGCACTGTGGGGAGGAGTATAACATACAAAAACATTAACAAAATGGGCAATAATAAGAGGAAAAAAAAACAATGAAAATAAGGAATATTTAAGCTTGAGATGGGCACAGAAGATACATAGAACCCGGCCTCTTTTTTTGCCAGCAATATTACTGAGAACATATGAAATTATGGGGAAAATTTTTCAAAAGGATAATGACTGGAAAATGTCACAAACCAGACTAAATTTGTACACCACAACGCTTTTTCACCATTGTGCTCTGTTCCATTTCAAGTACCTCAAACCCAGACTTTTGTGAGACATGGATGCTTGAGACCTTTTTTAATGAACACAGATGCCATCATAACCACTATGGCAGGAATCACTCACTTTGTAAGTGTTGATGCTCCACTTCCTCACCAGCTCCAGTTTCTCTATGGCAGGACTCTTTATGTCATCAGCAAGAACCACTGCTCCTTCCATCTGCTGCTCTCTCAAAGCACCTGATGACAGAATGATATCTGTTAACTGACATGAGAGAGGACTGTGATATATTACTCATTAAGACTCACAACTATTAGCATCCTTGGATATTAACATCCAAGATAATTATGTTTGACAAATCACATCTGTTTCTACTGATTATAAATCATTAACAAAAACTATTGAAAAATATTTTTGTTAGGTTTAGAGGAAACCTAAACTAAATGGATTTTAGAAATGATGCCTTGAAAACTAATTGAAATATGTTTAAATTGACATACTATAATTACTAACCAAAATAAAGAAAAAAAAAAATATTAAGAACGATAAAATTTAAGCTAAAATTAAATTGAAAACTAAAAATAAACGATAATATTAAAATAACACTGAAACATGGACAGGAGTAACTCTAGACTAAAGATAAGCTTAGGTGAAACATGCTTTTCTCATTTAAAACGTCAGACGGCGGCAGAAACAACAAAAGCAGTATTTTGTTTTGCATTATCAAAGTCCTCTGAGGGAAAAAATTATTGATAAATCTAAATATTATATTTTGCGATCAGTCAGGAAGGCAAAAGGTTACAGGATGGTCAGCCAAGACGAATAAATGAGCCCCAACTCCAAAATCATTAAAGAGGGAAGCAACAAGATGGAAGAAAACAGGCCTTGAGTTGGCGGAATTTAATAGAACACCATCATAAAGTTACAACCTATCAATCTAATGCGCTATAACTACACAAAAGTGGAAAGTGATGCCAATTTTTATATCTGTTGAAGATTTTAACAGACATCACTGCAATCTACTAGAAAAACAATGTCTTTATGATGGTCTGAAACTGGTAAAGGAAGAGATGAAGAAATGCAGATCCATGCGTGACGTCTTCTGTTACGGTATGCGGTACCTTTCTGCATCTCCACCTGACTATCGCTGATGCTGCGAGCTAGCCGGCTGGCTGCTGCAGGACTGGGGAAAACTTTAGGTGCGGTGGCCTGGAATGGCGACCCTAAAAATGGTCAGTGATGAATTTTTATGATTTTTACACCGAGTCTGACATTTTTTTGTAAACTACAGCCACAGAGGAAGTGTCCATCCATCCATCAAAATCAAAATAAATAAAAACTACACACAACATGTATTTATTGCTTGACCCATGTTGTTTATGGAAAGTATTATAATGCAAAAAGCAGGTCAATCAGAGTGTGGCTACAGTATCAAACCTATTACGTTAAAATGTTTACCTAAATTACACTACCATTCAAAAATTTGGGGCCAGTAAGACTTTAAATAAATTAATAATTTTATTCAGGAATGATGCATTTAATTATTTAAAGTGACTGTAAATACTTCTTACTAAAAATTATATTTCAAATAAATGCAGTTGTTTTGAACTGTTTTTTCATCAATGTTTCCACAAAAATGTTCAGCAGTTAATTTGTCAACGTGAGCATATAAGAACGATTTCTGAATGATCATGTGACACTGAAAACTGGAGCAATGGCTGCTATTTAGCTTTGCCATCACAGAAATAAGTTGCATTTAAATTGTATTAATATTTTACGATATTACAGTTTCTGCTGCATTTTTAATTAAATAAATTCAACTCCAAAATATTAAACATACGTGCAGGTTCCAATTATTACAGGGCTTGTTTAAATACACAAGTCTTAAATACACAGTGTTAACATCACAAGGGAAATCTGAAAAATCTAACCTTTAAATTAAAGTTTCAAATAAATTTCATTGCCAGTAGGTTTGCTGCAGCAAACTGATGAAATACGCTCCAAAGTCTCCTAAGCTAACAAGTGACAAGGGAAATATAGAGGAATAATAAAAAGGGTGGTCAGCAATTACACCTAACTAATGACAGGTTGCCATGTTTCCGTCCTAATTAATTCACACAGTAGACGAGGATGAAATAATGAAAGGGAAGCAGATGTAAAAAAAAAAAAAAAAAAAAAAAAGATCACAGACGACTCTGTAATGAGACAGGAACACCTTTCTTTTCAAATTCAAATTCTCCCTCTCTCCACAACACACTCAAAGAGAAACAGACAAACAAATGTGGGTTCACATTAGATGCACCAGATAGTGAGAGGATATTGAAGCCATTCAACTAGTCTACTAACCTAAATGACAAAAAAAAAAACACCCTAGCCTCATCTCATTACAATGAAAGAAAGTGTTTTTAAATGATAAACATTTTACCATTGTCTCTGAGCAAATTGCGAATCTGTATGTAATCTTATGTAAGCACACACGTTTGTAACTGTAGCATGCGGAGTCATTGTATTCATTTGTGTGAAGGACAAAGGCAAATTATATTCAGGTTCAATGCATGCTTAGTGTTGTACCTGTATATGGCCCTACTTGGACCACTCCCTCATTCATTGCATAGTTTTCAGGTGAATTGTGGGAGTGTGATGTGTTTGGTCCAGAGGAGACATTGTGTGGCACATCCTTGAAAGAAAAACATGGAGAACAAGAAACATGAATAAAAATGAAATGACATTCAAGAAAGATATCATAACAATGCAATTTGCATAACAATGCAATGTTTTCTACTGTTTTCCCTCTTAGTTTTAGCCGTTAATCATTCATTTCAAAACAGCATAATTTGTTCAATTCTGTGGCAAAACTGTCTAAACTCTGTAATTGCACGGGTTAAAGCATATTAGGCACCAAGCATATTATATATGAAAATGTGGCAAAGTAATTCTGCCCTGTGTGTTTAAGTCAAATGATGCAGATGCGTATAAAACAAATTACAGCCTCTCTTCTTCACTATAAAACTTTTTTACCCTCAGACACTGAAACTAAATACAGTGAGTGATAGTTTCTGTGACTGTACAAGGTTCATGAATATTTAATGCAGTAAGCACTAATTAATTTATGATTGGTCGTCTGTTGCTAAACAACTCACTTTATCATTCTAGCGCCATTGTTTTACATTTGGCAACACCAAATGAATGTATAATAAGGGTTAAAAGAAGCACTAAACATAGTTTACAATTATTTGTGTGAAACATTTCTTTAACCAGGTACATTTTAGAGATGCCTTGGGATTTATGTTGCCTAGTTCTTCTGTTTAATGTGAAGAAAGCCCACACTTAAGACAATTTCCTCAAAGTTAAAAAGACTACAACTAGTAGTAGAAAGCTAATCAAGCTAGTTTTGCTGTTGCTGCAAAACAGTTGTTACGTCAGTAAAAGTAGTACAGATATATATATATATATATATATATATATATATATATATATATATATATATATATATATATATATATATATATATGGTTGCTATAGACATGACAGCCTTTTAGTTTAAAACTAAACCATGAGCTCACTGGCTGGTTGAGATGCTGGAACATTTTTGTGAGATAAGGAGAAGTCAAGCTAAGAATAAATGGCAACCCGGATATATGGAGGTAGGGCTGGGCAAACCAACATAATCCATAGAACAATATATTCAATAATAGCAACTCTGGCTTATCTATCTATCTATCTATCTATCTATCTATCTATCTATCTATCTATCATAGTCTGTCAAATATTTTAAATAATTAGGAACATAACTACAGTCATGAGACACATCAACACTTATACGATTGTCATTGTGTGTCATCAGCACACAGCACTTTGGAAACATTCATATCCAAACATTCTGTGTTCAAAATGGCACCATTGTTAGTTGACTTCGATTCAGGGCAAGAGCAGTTTAAAAACAGTAGTGCATGATGGGTAGTTTGTTCTGTGTAGGATGTCTTACCCTGTGAAACACTTCCTCATGACTCTTGTCTGCTTCTCCGTTTCTGGTGACTGAGATTTGAGCAGCCGGGCTTCTGTGGGCCTCCTCCGCCATAGCCACCTTCAATACACACACACACAATGTCAATAACTCGGAGAACTTGGAAAAATCAATGTTAAAGCTGTCAAACTGAGAGTTCAGATGCAGAGTGCTACCACCACCAGAAAGCTTTGCACAACCATAGCTTGTCAAGACTTGTGAAGTTTTAACTGCAGCACCACAAGCAAAGAAAATGCATTTATAGAAAACGAAATGGATCAGGTCTGCTGCTGTTTTAGAATAATTATTTAACAGCAACAGGGAAATTGAACTATTAGTAAACCAAAAACTCAAAGTACAGGGAGAACAGCCAAGTCTAACTACACTGTCATCTGGTGATCATTTTTTATCAGGGACTGATAAACAAATTTTAATAAACATTACTGTTTAAAAGTTTGGAAAGGGTTTTTTTTTTTTTTTAAGAAAGAGAGAAATATACACTTAAACTTTGTCCCAAAACCACACCCTCTCTTGCTTCCCCTCCTTTCCTGTCGTCAAACTGTCACATCAATAAAAAAAGCATAGAAATCTGAGAAATAAATAGTAATAATGATTATGATAATATTTAATAATAACTAACAATTTTGATACATTTTAAATGATTGTGTTTAAAGAAACACTGAAACTTTTTTTTGTTCATCTACATAAAATCACACAAAGAATTAAGGGATCACAAGTTCATCAATAATCCTTTAAGGGCTAAAACAGCCTAGTGACTACAGCACAATGTAACGGATGGTGGAATTAAACATAAGCTAATCAGACATCCAAAGATAACCTCGACAATTCAGCTCCTACCACTTTCAATGACAAGCTGAAAAAATTCAATAAATAATATCAGGCTTTGGGTTCATTGTAAGGAAAAAATTGAAAAATAAATAAATTCAAACCTCACTTCTAAACCTTTACAATGACAAGAGTAAAATGTGAGAGCGATGGCACATGAAAAGTCATTAACAAGATAAAGCATATGTGACTTTGCATCAGAAGGTTGTGTGCCAGATGGTTAAGAAGACTGCTGATGAGCTTTGTGGACAGTCTTTAAACATGCCAATAAAATGTCTACTGCATTACAGTAAGTCCAAAGGTGGTTTTAATGACACAACCAAAGTGAGACTTCAATTTACACTGACAACACAAAAAAGACGTTTGAGATGGAGAACAAACCGATCACTCAAACCAGGAGCTACAGTATAGCGGCCATAGCCAACAAATGAACACAGAGCCATATGCAGGAGTGAGAGTGGACACAGTGATCCGCATCATTTTGTACTGTGGAAAATTAGGAACATCTCAAAATAACATAAAACAGTGAACATCAATATTACAAAAAGCAGGTAAAAATAACTGCAACAACAACTAATTTCTGGCTTATGCCTATTTTGAAAAGATGGCATGTGGTTAAAAGGATGGGCCTGTGTGGTCTAATTCAGTCTTATGGTTATACTTTCAAAACAGAGTGATATTTGCATATTTTACATACACTCCTCTTGTGTGGTAGGTTTCTACTGTAAATGTATTACTGTTATATTCAGAGAATTGTACAGACCTGTCCAGTGACATACATTTCTGTTACCTATAAGTTGACAATAATTTTTTTTTTACTTATTGCTGATGACTGATAATTGTTTCTATATTGCACAAAAAAAAGTTAGCTTCTGCTACAGATTATAATTAATAAGTGTTGACAGTGTTAATAAATTATTAAGAGTATGAGTGCAACATAACA
Source organism: Barbus barbus (assembly GCF_936440315.1). Taxonomy (NCBI): domain Eukaryota; kingdom Metazoa; phylum Chordata; class Actinopteri; order Cypriniformes; family Cyprinidae; genus Barbus; species Barbus barbus. Next base: position 23,570,400 of record NC_136735.1, on the reverse strand, counting down.
GCAAAGGTAAAAAGTAAAAAAGGGTGAAAATGAGCATTCACAAATTGATATTCAAATATATATATATTGACTGTATTACAGCTTTACATCCCTTATACTCAGTTATATATGCAAATGAAAGCAAGACACAAGCAGTTTGTTGTCACTATTTGGTTTCAGGCTGCAATTTAAGCAACAATTCCTTATTTCAAGGTGGTATGACTTTATAGTGCCCTTGCATGAGACTTAATATGTAACTACAAAAAAGGCTATTTACGTTTGTGTTCTGCTGAGCGGCTCAGTGATTTGAATCTTCAAGACAGGCAACTTGTTTGTCTGGCCCGGTGAAAACAGCACACAGTGTCCAATAACAGTGCATGAATCTTTCAAAGCCACCTGATGCCATCATGCCAGAAGGTCAGTGACTATTGTGGTTCTCACTGCGATTCAAATCTGGATAGATCTGGCATCACATTCTGTTTTAAGTGAGTTCGTTTGTCCTCCAATGACGGTCAGGTTTATCTTTTGCAGGCACAACTCTAAAAGCCCTTACTTCCAAATGCTTCACTGTCTGTCACCACCAGATTTGATGATTAAAGCGGCACTGATGAACAGTGCCTCGGTCAAGCCCGGCAGAAGAGTTCCCTAGAGTTCAGTTGCTTAGAGACATTAACGAAGAGACCAACAGAAACAACTGCAATCTAATCAGACATTCTGAAGAGCTATAATCATGAATCTAATAAATGCGCAAAGAAAACGAAAGATGAGCTTCTTAAATAAACCTCTTAGTTATCAGAAGAAAAGGAAAGACTTTTAACAAGATAAAGCAACAAGTAAACACTTCCTTATCAGGACAGGCTGTAGAACAATTTGAATCATGCTAATACTGTAGAAAAAAGTGCAGTACTGAGTTAAGACAAGCTAAGACAAAAAGTGCATACAGCTGACAAGAAACGTAATACAGTGTTAGAAGTGTGCTGTTGTGTAAAAAACGGCTGCATTATTTTTAAATTATTGGTATACATATAGTTCCATATGAGCAGAGTAATTACATGGTGTGTTTGCACTTGAAAAAATTCATTTTTGTGAAAAACTACAATGACGAACTAGAAAAAAATAGTGACGCAGCAGCAAATAAAAATACATTATATACTAAAAGACTGGTAAAAATACTGGTCAAGCTAATTATCGGTATACTTTGTTGAGATAATTAGTGATAAGTAATTAGAATTGAAAAGAAATTGATAATTATTTTCATGTTATGGCTGATGACCGATAAATGGTTGTTATTTAAATTCTATACTATATACTGTATAAAAATAAATGGCATAATGTAGTGGAAAATAAAAATATATAATGTAATTGTATACAAAAATTGGGCAATGTGCCTCATGCACAGCAATAACAAGACAGCAAGCTAAAGAGCACAAAAAAGTTAATTATTTAAATGCAGTAATAACAGCAACAGCCAAGCAAAATTGACCAGAATATGCTAAAGAAATGCACCATCACCTTAAAAATAAATAAATAAAGGACACCTCACAAAGACAGAATGAAAGATATGTGCCTCAATGCTGGAGCATTCAGGCAGGGGTCTAGCTCTTTTAAATTCACAGGTAAGTTGGCTGATTCAGATTATATTTACCTAAAATAAAAATCTGAAAGAATGGCTGAAATCACAGCAACATGTATGAGCGAGATCAAGCATAAGCCAAGCTACAGGTCTCACTATATAATTACTGTCACCTTCACATCAGCTTCTGTTTCCACACTGCTTGTTGTTTCAGAATCAGCATTATCCCGAATTATTCCACTAGTTTTACTCTGGGCCTGAGAATCCTCATCTTCATCACCATCATCCTCACTGTGAGTGTAATTGTGGTTTCCAACTTCCTTGTCCTCACTGATGTCAATTTCAGTCATGTGTGCTTCATCCAGGCTGTTTTTTCTGGCCTTTGATTGACTCACAGAGTTAGCAGTATTTTGAGGGCCCTGTTCATTAGGGTCCGATTGATTATCCTGTGAGGCATTCTTCTCAGAGTCAAAACTAGCTTCTGACATTCCTGAAAGTAAACATAGATGTGAGCAACTGACCAAGATTTTTTCCTTCTTGTGCTGAATTCAAGTAAATGTTTATGCATGTCACTCAATTCCATCGAGGCTGAAGTTTCAGGAAGGGATTCTAGCATTATGCTGTACATCATGGAACAAACATCTAATAATCATGGTACAAAAAAACGGTAATTGTTACAAGTCAATCCCCAGGAACCAAGGAACCAATGACAGCTGAAATTTTCAACGAAAGAGCTTGCAAAAAATGGGCTGGTAGATCAGCACAGGCGCATTCTTTCAGACCGAATGTTAGTTTTAACTGCCTTTTAGTTAATATTGTTTGACAGAAAATCATATACAATCCTTCGTATAAAGTTTAGACTGCATCCTGCATTCCTTTACACAAAGGAATTCAAATTCAGGCCTATACAGGAAATAAATGGTTCAGCTCACTAAATTTGCAGCACTTTGTACATCAGTCTACACGATCTACACCACCTAAACTACTCACATTCAAAATGTTTATGGTTAAATAAGGAAATAGTTACTTATAAAGCAAACTAAACTCAAACGAGAAGAACTAGCCAAACTCTTTTATGATGAGCTACAATGCTGCTTTATGAATAATGAAATCTATGTCTTTGCACACAGAGACTCTCCCATGATGTTCATGTATCAGTAAGAGTTGAGTTAACCTAGAAAATGGGATTATAGGTTTGTATAATAAAGCTGCAGTTACACACGATGATATGTTTTCTACAAACCAAGACTCAAATGTCATTTAATTACTGAGTTCTACACATTTTCATATAGAGCAAATAACAATACCAAAAATTGTCAAAAGCAACTCAATGTTTTTATTATGCTGCCTCATTAGTAATATTTACACTATGTCAAATTCTAAGTTTATTGCATGTAATAAAAATGCATCCTAGTTTTGAAGATTGTTAAACCATCTTGTACATGGAAATTGTGTGTTGTAATACTTTAATCATCGGTCAATAACTGGAATAAAATATTCATAAAGTTTATGGATTTAGCCTATTTGATTTTAATAGAAGGAGGGAAAATGCAGGCTATAGACAATCGCAGGAAGAAGCACACTTTTCCTTTAAAAAAAATTAGAGGCCAATAAAATTATGAAAGCTATTACGGCCAAGGCTTCGAATACTGTACTTAGGTCACGCTTTGTACTCTTCATTGGAGCGCCCAGTCACATGACCTAATTAATATTCATAAACTATCCCTTTCCCATAGTAGGATTCGTTCATTCGCATCAATGGACACGTAAACGTTTTTTTTTTTTTTTTTTAACTCTTCAGTGTTAAGCAACGGAACAACACGTACAAAGCCAAAGCAATATAAAGTGTATATTAAAAACCATCGGCTTTATAAACAAAGTTTTGTTGTTTAATTATATTGTCTTATTCCTTCCTGGAATTCAATCTCTCATTGTTGAGCCCGCACGTCACAAAGTTGCGATTGAGTTACTTCCTTTGCCTGAAGCTCTTCAGTCGAGTAATGCGTTACAAAACGCAAAAAGCCTGCAATTTCACGCTCTATACCGCTTGTATATTAATGATACGCCCTTCATTAAGCATGAACACAATTGATAGCAAAATTGTGAGTGGGTGACATTCAGATTTTTTGCCAATATTCTTCTCTTCATCTAAGGCGTGAAACGATCTGAACAGAATAGACAGTAAATCGACAGTCTGTTATTCTGACAGCCTGAATGAATGTCCTTTAGTCACTTTTCCCAGCGGCAGGGGAGGCAGAGGATCAACCCTGCATACTGAAGCCATCATGCCTGCCATCACACATACATGAACACCGAAGCAACAGTTGATTGTTCAGCAGCACTCACCTGCACACAGATTACAACCGCTCTCTTTCTTGTTGCACAGCTCTTTTCATAAAATTGGTCTTGGCTTGAATTTGAGTTGCTGTGTGTATCATTTGATCCACAGCTCAGTGAAAGTCTTTTCAAACACACCCGGAAGAGGACGTGTGTGTCAGTAGATATAATGGAGCCACAGCATGTCTGTCTCCTAGTGGTCAAACCAACAATACACATCGATAAACAATAAAACAGCATCATACAGTAACTACACGAACCAACAAGATAAATCAAAACCAATGTTGTTTTGTTTTATTATTATATTAGCCTATGTATTAATATTTTGTATTTGCTTGTTTTTACAAATTTATGTTGTCTTTTTTTTACGTTTTAGTTATTTAGTTATGTGCTTCTGTCGTTTTTATTAGCTATATATTTTTTTAGAACTTATTTAGTTTCAGTTTGTTGACAAGGCAGCATTTTTCATTTTCGCTTAAGTTTAAATGCAGTAATTCAATTAAAGGTAAATACGATTCAAATACAAATTTTAAATAATTGATGGAAATAGTTTTGAATCATGAATAATAGGATAATAATCAAAAAGATTTGTTTTCCTCGGTGCACAAACTCTTATACACCTGTCTTCAGAAGAGACAGTGGGTACTTTAGCTTGACATTTACTCCAAAAATAAGCTCTTTGGTCTTTTCAATGATACTTCTAAAACATAGAATAAAAATCACTGTAATGTATGTATTGTAATGTAACATTTGCTGCACCTTGGTAGACTGATAGCCTAGGCTACTATTTTTCTTATCAAATTATTTATTTTTAGATTGGAATTTCTGCAGTACTTTGATTGCAAGTATGCATATGAAAAATTTCAGACACTAGATGGAGTAGTATGTTTACAGCAGCCTACACTCTGGGGGAAAGAACACCAAACCAGTTCTTTGCCAAACCAGTTGGCCAGGGACGAGCTTTGAATTGACCTTTGACTTGAGTTAAATTTCATTTTTATTTTATCATTGTTAAAATGTAAATTTTAATATAATATCGGTGGATAAATGCATTTGATCATTTCTGAATTCATAGCCATCCACTAGGGGGAACTAAAGACCACAAATACCTGCAACCTTCTGACAGTCTGTTTACTGTTTGTTAGCAATAGAAAACTATAATGTAATCCAAAGTCAAACAATCTTTGAATACATATTGTTAAAAACAGACATGTTTTGAATAAAAAGACACCACCTATGATTTTCTTTTGAAATTTATTTGCACTTATTATGTATTGTGTGCCGGCTGAAGAAAAATGATACAAATCATCAATGATCAAATTACATTACATGGTGGTGGGTGTAAATAAATGCATTTAACACTAATGAAATGACAACATATTGCTCCTGTGACGAACAAATGAAATGGAACAGGTTTTGAAATTATGTACAAGCATACAAATTTGAATATTTACAGAGTATCACAAAAGTTTGGATTTTATCTTGAGATATTTTTTCACTAACCAACTGCACAATAAATCTCAATAAGTCAACATTGCTCTAACGGCGCAGCACATAGAGAAGCATGTCTCTGTGGTTTTACCAGATTGTGACTGTACTCTAATACTGGGTATTCATATGCCAAAACAAAAGAAAACAGCAAACAACTTTGCGAGTAAAACAAGACACAGACCCATACAGTACAACATTGTTAATACAACTGACACAGAAAGAAAATAAACCAATACTATATAAAACTGATGATTGTAATTTAAAGTATATAATACAGGAACAGTGCAGTATTTAGGCTCAAGTAGAAAGAAGACAAAAACCCTGGGCTAAAGAAACCATAAATGTGTTGGCCTACTCATCATTGTCTGGGTAGAAATGAAAATATTCACATAAACATACATGATCATCTTTCAGAGGCTAGTGTCACATGGGATATTTTTAAACATTGAGAATAGAGCCAGCTATCTCATTGTGCTGATAAAAGTACTTAAAGCAAAACTACTCACACAAGCACTCTCACTTATTTACTGTGGCAGATTCAAATCCACATAGACCATGCATTGCTAAAACATGTTTCCTATCCAAATTTGATAGAGGAACTATATATGAAATGACATTTCATCTTACTTCCTTGAAATTTTTCATACCTACCATTTCAACTTCTCACATGCAAATATTTCCTAAATATATGATGCCCCTTTCTAATTAATGGGTCTGATTATTCCAGTAATTTCTGTGAGGACAATTAATGTAATGGCATACAATGGCATTCTAGAAAATTGTGTGATTTTAACTTGTTTGTTGCAACAGAGGTCATCATAAAGATATTCAATAGGTTTCATGTCTGGGTTTTGGGCAGGCCGGTCAAATTCTTCCACATCAGACTCAGTAAATCAGTTATATTTTAACGTTGCTTTGTTTACGGGGGCATTGCCATTCAGAAACAGAAAAGGACCCTCCCAAACTCCTGAAACAAAGCACAGAATTCTCTACAATGACATTGTATAATACAACATTAAAGGGATGGTTCACCCAAAATTTAAAATTCATGTCATTACAAATCTGACTTTTCTTCACCTTTGAAACACAAATGAAGATATGTTTAATGAAACCTGACTGATCTGTTCCATTTAAAGTCCATTCAAACAAATCTTTGCTGCTTCAAAAAGTTAATAAGGCATTGTAAACACGGAAGCTAAACTATACTTGCTTGATGTACAAAAACAAATCTCATTGGTTCTTGCAAAAGCTCAAGCATGCTTGTGTGACACACAAAAACAAACCTTATTAGTCACTGTGAATCAAGCAGGACTATTTAATCTTTAGTTTACCATATTTTATGTCCTCTATGTATATGCATTGATGAATGCTTATATGAACAAATGCCTAAATTAAATCTGTTCATCATATAAAGTGATTGGGTCTCTTAGAAGCCTTGGATTAAACTGTTCAACTCATATGAATTTCTTTTACGATGTCTTTATGAACTTTTGTAAGCATCAAAGTTTTGGTGGCGTGGACTTTCAATAGAGGGACAGAAATCTCTCATGTTTCATGAAAAATGTCTTAATTTGTGTTTGAAACAAGTTTTGTGCATTTGGAATGACATGAGGGCGAGTAAATGACAATAGAATTCTCATTTTTGGGTGAGTTCATTTTTAAAATAGTTTTCACTGGAAATAATGGCAGAACTCGTTAAAGGGATAGTTCACCCAAAAAAATGAAAATTTGATGTTTATCTGCTTACCCCAAGGGCATCCAAGATGTAGGTGACTTTGTTTCTTCAGTAGAACACAAACAAAGATTTTTAACTCAAACCGTTGCAGTCTGTCAGTCATATAATGGCAGTCAATGGGACCCACGGCTTTGAGAGACAAAAAAACATACACAGACAAAACCAAATTAAACCCTGCAGCTCATGACGATACATTGAGGTCTTAAGACACGAAGCAATCAGTCTGTGCAAGAAACTGAACAGTATTTATATCTTTTTTTTTTTTACCTCTGATCTACCGCAATGTCCAACTGTCCTGAGTGCGTTCACAACATCCGGCACGTGATGCGTCAAAGTGCTCTGGCATAGTAGACGTATGTATGGAAGCGATCTTTTTCTTCTTCTTCCTTGATGTTTATTGGTGGTTAGCATCCAACTTCAATGGTAGACAGAGATAAACTATAACTAGAAGGGAGACTTCCATCTCTCTTCTTCCCCTTCCCCTTTAATTTATAATAATGATTTCCAAAACTGTATTCTATATCCTATTTGCTATACCAGTGTCCCCCCGGAAACTAAATAAATGCGGAAGCGATCTAAACAATGAGTAACGTATACGCACGACACATCGCTTCCACGCATGTGTCTACTATGCCAGAGCACGTTGACGCGTCTCAATGTATTGTCATGAGTGGCAGGGTTTAATTTGGTTTTGTCTGTGTATGTTTTTTTGTCTCTCAAAGCCGTGGGTCCCATTGACTGCCATTATATGACTGACAGACTGCAACGGTTTGAGTTAAAAATCTTAATTTGTGTTATACTGAAGAAACAAAGTCACCTACATCTTGCATGCCCTTGGGGTAAGCAGATAAACATCAAATTTTCATTTTTGGGTGAAAAAAGGAAAAATGAAAAACCCCTTTAAGGGACTAGAAGGGGTGTCCACATACATTAATTTTATGCTAGAAGATTTTATGTTAAAACATCTGTCATAAAATTGTTCTGTGGCAGTTTTGAGGCTCTGTAGTCAAAAATGTTAGAAGAGAGGAATGTGTTTTGTGAATAGTAAAAATGACAGGTGCAATTAACTGACAAAACTTATGAGGGAAAATGAAAAGTTGTAACTGTGCTGAATCTAGGTTAGGTGCGTTTTGGCAGTTACAAGTGACAGATCCACCAATCCTGAGCTCTGACTGGCCAGGAAAAGCAGACATTAGGGTTTTAAATGAACCTTTGCATTTACATATGATGTGATTGTTACAGGTCTTAATTTTCAAGACCATTGAGTGCACTGATCAGTGGACAATCCTAGCACTGAAGCTTGCGAATACTACGAGAAATTCTCTTAAACTCCCGCTGACCCTTCTGCCAGCGCTTCAATGAGGTGATGACCAAATTTCCATCCATCTTCTGGCCCATCACCAGATAAGCAGCATTGATGTCATTCATTTCATCACACACACACTGAAGACCATCTTTCAGCCAAAGCACCATCTTCCTGAAGTCACGATCAGTTACGCCACCATTCAGCTTGTAGACAGTCTTGCTCTTGCTTTCTGGAATGATCTTGGTGTCGCCATTCATGTAGGAGATCTCCTTGACTTTGATCTTTAAAGCTAGTGTGGAAATACAATTGAAGGTTGAGGACAATGGATATAAACAACTGCTTGAATTTAAGGTAGACCAAAAATATGAATAACTTTTGCTTTTTCTATACTCTTAAAAATAAATGTTCCCCACCTCTTTGCAGATTCACTCAGTGGGGTTCTATACTTTTCTAGGTTTTCTTAAAAACATAAACCAACCTTTAGTCTGTTGGCTGTTTTTTGAGGTGCACCTTTCAATCAACAGAATATACCAGCTAAACACCATCTTGGCCAGGATAATCCTAACCTGGCTTAGACCAGTAAACCAGCCTAGGCTGGTTTAAGCAGGGTTTTTTTATGATTCTTTGAAGATTAAAACATTTCTTGATGTTACATTACAACTTCTTCAGATCAGGGTTCTTTAAAGCACAAAACCTACAGTGACCAAGAGAGCTCAACGCGCTGGAAATAGAAAAAACACCTGCAAATTAAGAAAACAACTTCCTCAATTTTACAACGCACACGCTGCAAATGCTCACAACACAACCAAACAAAGAAACGCTCTGCAAATAAAATGTATTTTGTTGTATTGTGAGCATTTGCAATGTGTTTCTTTATTTGTTTGTGTTGTGAGCATTTGCACCACCTGGGGCCGTTTCAATAAGGAGGTTCAACCAACTCGGAGTTTAAACTTGAACTCTGAGTTGACTTACCCTGCTTTCCTGGGTTTGACAAACCTCCCATTTTGAAACGGAAAACCCAGAGTTTCCCTCATTTCAGGGTTAACATACTCAGAGTTTTCACTTAACCTCTTTTCTGAAACGGGCCCCAGCATTTGCAGCACCTGCTGTCAAACTGATGATGTTTTCTTGATTTGCTGTTGCTTTTTCTATTTGCATGTGTTTACTGAAGTTGCAGCGCGTTGAGCTCTCTCGGCCACCATACACCAAACTGTTTTCAAAAGAACAAGAAAATTAACCCTGCGCCCCAATGTTCATACTATCTACCCTAAATAGTATGTGAGATTACAATAAGTGTGTCCCAAAGCATAATATGTTGAAAAGAGTATGCCAAAAGTCCCCGGATGGTCTACTATTTCAGGTCGATTTTTGAAGTGTGGATCAGTGCACACTCTAATGGCTAAAATTGCCCACAATCCATTGCGCTTTGTCGAAGGATTCGGTTCAGAACTACAAACGTGTTAGCAAAACTACAAACGTGGCGGATGCGCGCGATCGACGGTTAGGTAGAGAGGGTTATAAAAAGGGGTTTGAGTTACTAATAATCAACATTTAACCTGGTAAAAAATATTTATTTATTGTTATCCGTGTTATATTTCATCTGCAACAGCAATGTGAACTTTTATAAACGTTAATTTTTAAACGCATCATTATGCAGGAGATATGAGCAGAGTTCTGCGACTGGCAGATCAATGAGCAACTTCTTTTCTCTCTAATACGGTAGGAAGTTAAATTAAATGAAATGTGGAGTATGTTAACTGTGACAAGATGATTGACAGGCCAGTTTACAGTGACAGGGAGCGTGCAACAGGTGCGACACAGCGGTTGTGTGACGACGTCCCAAAGCTTGAATACTCTTCTACTACACACTTAAAAGTGTGTACTTTTTCTTCACCAAAAGAGTACATACTTTAAGGGCGTAGTATAAGTAGGCACACTGGGACCCAGCAAAAGTCTTTTGTGGAATTTAAAGCGATAGTTCCCCCCAAAATAACATTTCTGTCATCATTTACTTATACCCATGTTGTTCTAAACCGGTATGCATTTATGAAATGCATAATCATATTCACATATGAAAATCTTTTTTTTTTTTGCCTACGCAAAGAAAGTCGATGGGTTCCAGTGCTGTTCTGGACCCCACTGACTTTCACCGCATAGACAAAAACAGTTGAAACATTCATTAAAATATATTAATTTGTGTTCTGCACAAGAAAGGACTTCATACAGAACAGTATGACGGTGAGTAAAAGATCTTCATTTTTTGGGTGACCCCTTTAAAGATGATTTTATATGACATTAGGCTGCATATACTTTTTTGGTTATAAATAATGGATCTTTATTTTTAAGAGTGTAAAGCAGAGGTGCCATACATTATTTAGATGTTTAAAGCAAGCAAAATTTAGCCTTACCAAAGTCATTTTTGCACAAGCTGTCCACAATTTCATTGTCATTCTCAGGCTTTTCTTTGCAGGCATCACACACTCTTGGAACTGGGCAAAAAGATCAACATAGCAGTAAAAGTAAAGGGTGTGCATGCACTTAAAAAGTTAACTTAAAAAACTAACAAAAAACAATTCTACCTTCCTTGGTGACTGGCACTAAAGCATCAGCGCCAGCAGGTGGTATGCACAGGTCATTATCGAGAGGGAAGCGATTGCAGTCCAGCATGTCCGGCCAAGGGAACCCAAACGCGGCCATGACTGGAGCGCAGCCGCTCTTCACGCTCTCACACAGCGACCTGCACGGCTGAATCGGCTCGTCCAGATCATCCAGACACACCGGTGCGAAAAGAGAGCAGAGAAACTTCTTGGTGTCCGGATGACACTGTTTCTGCACGAGAGGGGTCCAGGAGGAAGCCTGTTGCAGAACCTCGTTCATGGTTTCGTGTCCGAGGAGGTTAGGCAGACGCATGTCCGTGTACTCGATGTCATGGCACAGGAGCAGGTTTGCAGGTATGGGTTTGCAGTTGCTCTTTTTCTGAAAGAGCTCGGGCTGGTCGAAGGCGTATAATCCATGAAGCGCATCCAGATATCCAGGCAAGGAAAGCGCAACCAGCAGCGCCATATACGCGAGCATCATTGTTTCAGTTGAGAGGAATCAGAACACACCGCGGAGTTATGGATAACTGAATTCTCTTCTGTACCAACCTGTTCTCATAGTGAAGTCTGGGCGGAGCGAGAGAAGGCGCTCAGATATCCACTGCTGAAGTTTCTGCTGTTTTCTGTATATAGGTTGTGTCTTAAAACATAGTTGCAGCATTTTTGGTCATAGAACGTTCCAACGGCGAAATAAATTGTGTTTCTTGACCCACACTTACTTTTTATATTATATCAAGACACATTTTGTACTGTCAGGTCAAACAAAAACCAAAACATTTAAAAAGAAAAGTTTTACGTGTTACACAGGTTTAAAACCCTGCTAATGATTTTGCAAAAAACAAACAAACAAAAAAACGTCCCTTTCTTTCTGTTTGCTTCCCCCTTAAACTACAGGCTTTTATTTCAGCCTTTACATTCAATTGGTTGACTGCTGGGTCAGTTGACAATTTGACTTTGAGAAGAATTTGAAGAAGACTTTGTTTTACCCGTGGACTATATTATTTAATGCTTGTTCCAAAAGAGAAACAGTAAAACGAAGAGAGTAAGAGTATATGCCTTAAAGTTCACAATATAGATTTAAATTGAAACACAAAAGAAAAATGGAACTTAATCAGTTGTGTACTCAAGGTTTACTACTATTAAACTGAAGGTACACTTAAGAGTATACTTTTATGAATTAAAAAAGTGCCAATTTAGTCCCAAGAAGTATTGAAATGCTTAAACCTATACATTGCACATAGCATTGATTTTAGTATTCTTACTACATAAATTGTACTTGGAAAATATACTTGAACTTTGAAGTTCACTTAGTAAAATGAACTTGAAAAATATTTCATTTCTAGTTCATAAGAAATAACTCTAAAAAATTAAGGTCTCAAAAAGGGTGGGGGGTGGGTGGTGTTGTTGCAGTGATGCCAGGCATAGAAGAACCATTTTGGGTTCCCCAAATAATGTTTCAGTGAACATTTCTTAAAAGAACCATTTAATTTTTTCTTGGAGTAATTTTTTTCACAATAAAGAATCTTTTGTGCAATGGAAATACTTCATGGATGTTAAAGGTTCTTCATGGAATCATAAATAACAATAACAATTCTTTATTTTTAAGATTACTCTCAAGTGCAATCAATGTAGTTTGTAAAGATTTACATAGACATATTTAAATTCCTTACATGTTGACGATAATAAATCTATTACATACTCCACTTACTATAAGAATTTTTATAGTAATATATGTAAGATATTCATTCTATTTTTCCAAGAGATTAATGGATTTATGAAGTGTAGTAAGGCTTTCATTTGGCAGCTGCATAATTCATTCTTTGGTGAGCGATGCTATTTACCCTTTTCACACTCACCGTCATCTGTCAAGGCAAAATATGTGAAGTAGTTCATAAGTTTATACAATATGCCTCACATTTTTCATGTGTATGTATGCATGTGTGTAAAGTGAGAGTGAGAAAATTTTAGAATGATGCAGAAAATGTGAGGCAGAATGAGTGAGAGAGAGGTGTTGAGTGAAACTGAACTCCTTGGAGTGGGTCTGGTTCCTGCATCATTCATCACTCTGTAGGGTCCAGTTTTAAGCCACTGAATGGGACACACAATCAAACGCTTTTTCATCACAAGACAGTCTCCGACCCCTCATCCTCCTAAAAAAGCTTACCATGGGACATTGAAAATTTTGAACCTGTATTCATAAGTGTTCAAGCAACACATTATATATAAAAGGAGTGTTTATGTAGCAATGTTAAGGCACATAGTGAATTCTTTAGATCTTTCTTGTCACCGGGTTTACTGGGTAACAGCTTCTCCTCAAGTCCTCATGGAGAAATTCCCCTAAGGCTTCTAAAGGTCAGAGGTTCAGAGGCCCCCATTAAATACAGGTTAGCTGCTGGGGTTTCCCATCTTTGGGATCCTGCTGGGAAGAAGTAGTCATTTAAAGTCTTGTTTCTAGCTGTAAAGTGATAGCCCTTGGTCTCTAGGACGATAGGACAAGTTCTGCTCTCTAGGAGATCTGTGTCTTCCATTTGCCCCTTTGTTGTGTTTATGTTGTGTGTATGTGTCAATATATTCTGTCTAGCCAGAGTGGAGGAATTATTATACTGATTAGGAACCAGATGGTTACCTCTAAAGTTTGCATCAATCATAGTCTCATTTTATGGGAATGAGAGACAATTGTGATTTGTCTCTTTACTTTTGCTTAGTTACATAAAAATATCTCAGGGAAAAAACTATTAAAAATAAATCAGATCAACTATATAAATATTCAGCAATCAAATTTGCTCATTTATTTTAGCCCCCAAAATATTCTTCTGACCAAAGTTGTTATTGGCAAGTAAGAAAACTTAGCTATGAATAAAACAGTTCATCAACTGATTTAACATCAACTGTTTGACTGTTAAACAATCTAACATCAACTTAAACTTGTGTCAAACAGCTCTTAACCTCAGCATTGCTGGGTTTCTTAAATCAACTATCACCAAAATTACATCATGTTTACAATAATCAAGGTGAAAAGTCATGAATGCAGTTTTAAAACCATTTAATAATGGTAAATTATCAGATTTGCTCGGAACTTTTGAGCCATTCAGAACAGAATTGATAATGTCAGAATTAAATTGAGGTAGCAAACAGGGTACAACAACAAACAAGGTACAGGGTAGCAAATAAGTTAGCCCCCTTCGTTACAGTTGCTATGTCTGACAAGCCATGTCGCTCTTACGCCACACATCATATTCTCATGCAGTGAAAAATACATCACGGAGCAAAGAGGAAGCTGACAATGTATACAGACAAGACAGAGTAGGTTACTTTAGATATGTAACAAAGTCTCAGCTTTCAAATGTGGTAATTTTTTAAGCAATTCAAACATTCCGTTTTATGGCTATTTAAAGTGTCATGACAGATCCTTGTAGAGGCTCAGTTCAAGCGGCACTCTACCACTTTATCTGTTTTAACATGAAATAAACATGAATAAACATCAGAAGGTATTTTGTTTTAAGTGCGGAAAGATTTTTCAAGTTTAAATCCACTGAAGTTAATCTACTTGTCGGACAAAAATGGCATATTCGGCATTATAATTGGTCAGATCGTTTGCCAATCAAACTCCTTGTGAAGGGTCTATTGCAAATGGAATTTGAATGTAAGTAGAAATAAAATTAATTAAAATAAATAGTATTAACTTTTCATTATAAACTGTAAGTAGAAAAACAGAGTTTGTGTCATGAATCTAGTCTATGAACTTCCGTTAACTCACCACCAGAGGTCACTCGCTCACCACATGGACTCTTGCACCACACTAGCTGTTGCACGCCACCTCAGACTACAATTCCCATCATCCATTGCACTGAAGACACAGCTGATTGCACTGATCACACAGCTGGTTGCACTGATCACACACCCTACATAAACCATGGACTTCCGCTTTCTCTCTGCTGAGTATTGTTCTGTGTATAGCACTCCCCTGGTGTTAGCTGCCTTATCGTGCCATTCTGTGTTTTTCTGCATTTAGAACTCTCCTAGTTTTAGCTGCGATATGGAACCCTCTTTTTTGTCTTAGTCTTGCCTTGCCTTGTGTGTTTTCTAGTGTTTCGATTCTTAATCAAAATTAATTTATTAATTCGATTAATAAAAGCTTGCACATGGATCCGCACGTCTCACGTCTTGTTCGCCCCGTTACAGTTTGTCAAGACAAATTTGAATGTTGGCTTGACAGAATCATTTGAGAGTTTTATTTGATTAAAAAACATGTATGGTTATCTTTGCAGGTAAACAAACGGTTTAGACTTTACAGTCAGAGAGAATGATGGATAAGTTTGAAATTTGGGTAACACTTTAGGTTATGGACCAATTCTCACTATTAACTAGTTGCTTATTAGCGTGCATATTACTAGCACTATCCAGTTCCCCATCAGGGAACTTAAGCTGCATCGAAACGCTATGGGAACACTTCTGTGTGACCACGTTGTGAAGCACATGTGTAATCGGTCCAATGGAGGAGTGAGACATCATGGGCAGGGTGACGTAAGTGACACAGAAGCATAAGAGCACATCTGGAGCAGGTAGCATGTTGTTGTTTGTGTCTGTGGAGTGTTTACACAAGCATTATTGCGAGTCATTTTGCCTCTGTTAGTAAGTTATCAAAATGCCAAAGTGTAAACAAAAATCAATGAGCGAGTGGGGCTTCAGGCTGTATGCTGTATGCTCTTCCATGCCAAAGCTGTATTAAAAACGAGGACACACATGATCTGTGCATTGCTTGTTTGGGAGCGGAGCACACATGGCTAGATCTTGAGGGAGGTAGCTGTGCCCAGTGTGAGCAGCTCCCGCTGCGTGTGCTCCGCTTTTGCCTGACCCTGTTCGATGAAAGTGTGGTGGATTTAGCAGAGGGATCTGAGATGAATTTGTCCTTTTCTCGGTCCTCTCACACTAGATCCACAGCTCCCTTTCAGGGGTCAGATGCATGCTGACTGGAATTCCTCACATATACCATTTTTCTCTAAGAAGGAATGTAATTGTGAGGATACTACCTTTTTTAGTATTTTTGACAGAAAAGGGAGCTTTGAGATTGGTCTGTAATTAACTAGATCCTTGGGGTCAAGTTGTAGTGTTTTTAACGAGAAGCTTAATAACAGCCAAGGTTTTGGGGACATATTCTAATGACAATGATGAATTAATAATAGCCAAAAGAGGATCTATGACTTCTGGAAGGAGCTCTTTTAGTAGTTTAGATGGAATAGGGTCTAACATGTTGTTGGTTTAGATGATTTAACAAGTTTATACAATTCTTCCTCTCCTATAGTAGAGAATGAGTGGAATTTTTTCTCAGGGGATCTATAGTGCATCTGATGCGATACTGTAGCTGATGGCTGCATGGTTACAATTTTATCTCTGATAGTATCGATCTTGGAAGTAAAGTAGTTCATAAAATCATTACTGCTGTGCTCTTGGGAAATGCCAACACCTGTTGGTACTTTATTTTTCGTTAATTTAGTGACTGTATTGAATAAATACCGGGGGTTATGTTTGTTTTCTTCTAGAAGAGACTAAAAGTAATCAGATCTAGCAGTTTTTAATGCTTTTCTGTAGGATAGGGCACTTTCCCGCCAAGCTATACAAAACACCTCTAGTTTTGTTTACCTCCATCTGTGCTCCATTTT
Organism: Barbus barbus; assembly: GCF_936440315.1. Taxonomy (NCBI): domain Eukaryota; kingdom Metazoa; phylum Chordata; class Actinopteri; order Cypriniformes; family Cyprinidae; genus Barbus; species Barbus barbus. The sequence continues at coordinate 23,553,722 of NC_136735.1, read as the reverse complement.
CTGGGCTGCTCTCTTTAAGGTGCGAGTGTGCTCATTATACCACGGAGTCAGACTGTTTTCTTTGATTTTCCTTAAGCGTAAAGGAGCAACTGTATCTAAAGTGCTAGAAAAGAGAGAGTCCATAGTTTCTGTTACATCATCAAGTTTTTTCTGTGCTGTTGGATATGCCGAGGAATTGAGATAAATCAGGAAGATTACTTACAAAGCAGTCTTTTGTGGTAGAAGTGATGGTTCTACCATACTTGTAACAAGGAGTAGTAGAATTTACAGTTTTAGCTATATGGAGTTTACACAAGACTAGATAATGATCTGAGATATCATCGCTTTGCTGCTGAATTTCAACACCACTAACATCAATTCCATGTGACAGTATTAAATCTAGAGTATGATTTCGACAATGAGTAGGTCCTGAAACGTGTTGTATAACCCCAATAGAGTTAACAGGGAGTTAATTAAATTGTTACTCTTAATTTGGTTTGGATGTTTTCTGTATTTTCTAGTTCGGGGAAAAGACACAGTCTCTATAGTGTGATATCTAAGTGAAGGAGTCTCTATGTGCTTAGATTTAACTGACTTCTGTGACATGAGGCGGCTAGCAGACGGTCGGTTTAGCCAATCTGTCTGCTTCCTGACCTGGGCCCCAGTTAGTCAAATACGTACTCTAAGACTATGTGCCATATTTCTAGAGAGAAGAGTGGCACCACCCCAGGAGGGATGAACACCATCTCTTTTCAGGTCAGGTCTGCCCCAAAAACTCGTCCAATTGCCTATAAAGTCTATGTTATTCTGCGGGCACCACTTGAGCCATTGAGTGACAGCTGTCTGCTATGACTCTCGTCACCCCGGTAAGCAGGGAGCAGGCCAGAGCATATTACAGTGTCTGACATCGTACTTGCAAGTTCACACACCTCTTTAACATTATTTTTAGTGTTCTCTGACTGGCGAAGTCGAACATCATTAGCGCCGACGTGGATAACAATCTTACTGAACTTACGTTTAGCATTAGCCAGCACTTTTAAATTTGCAAAGATGTCAGGTGCTCTGGCTCCTGGTAAACCTTGGACTATGGTAGCTGGTGTCTCTATTTTCATATTCCGTACAATAGAATCGCCAAGTACTAGAGCACTTTCATCAGGTTTCTCATTGGGTGTGTCACTGTTGTGAGGAAGTTGACGTGATGAGCTTCAATACTGATGAGATCGTGGACTCGCCGCCACAGTCCCTTGTTTATGGTAATGGTACTGCACGAGAAAGCTCATCACCTCGAGCGGGGGCACTAGAGTTGTCAGCCTGGTTGTTCTCTGTCGGTCATCCGCTTCAGGGCACTGGATTGACTACACTAGCTGCCCTAGAGGCCAGACTTGAGAAGCTAGTTCCCTTAGCAGACTGTTTGGCAGTGTGGAAACTTCTGCCAAATGTCTCACAAGGGGTCCCGCAGACTGTAGAAAGAGGCTAGAGAATCCAGTTTGGTACTCACCCACCCCGTTTCAACGGGGTTGTCCTCAAACCAGTGGGCTCCAAGCAGGCTCCGGTATCGGAACAAGAAGTAGACACTTTTTCGAGAAAGGAGGCCATAGATGTGTTCCTCCTCCTCTCTCAAGAGTTTCTGGGTTCTGCTTCATCATTCGGAAAAAGGATGGGGGGTTGTGTCCGATCATAGATCTGTCTGTTGAACTGCGTTATCAAACTCTTTTGAGGACTGGTTTGCCATGATAAATCTGAAGGACGCATACTCAACCTTCCTCAACACAGGAAGTTCCTGACTTTTGCTTTTGGGGGCAAAGCATAACAATATTGGGTTCTTCTCTTCGGCCTATCACTCTCACCCCGCAATTTTCTCAAGTGTGTGGATGCTGCTCTGACTCCGCGGTGACTCCAGGGCATCCGCATACTGAATTACATCAATGATACCATCCTCGCCCATATGAAAGAGCTGGGGTTGAGGCTGAATGGCAGGAAAAGAGTGCTTTCTCCAGCTCAGAGAACCACATATCTTGGCGTGGTGTGGAATTCGATAATGATGCAGGCATATCTGTCTCCCGCTCATATCGAATTGATTCTCACAGCCATAAAGAGAGTGAGAGAAAGCCAGTCAGTCACTGTCAAACAGTTTCAGAGACTGTTAGCTCTGATGGCAGCTGCATCTAATGTGATACCTTTTGGCCTGCTGTACATGAGACCTTTTCAGTGGTGGATCAAGACCAAGGGGTTTTCCCTTAGCAACCCACTTCACACGATCACCTGGCCATGGCTTTGTTCCTTAGACATGTGGAGGAAACCTTGGTTACTTTCTCAAGGCCTGGTGTTGGGGGTTCCTTGTCATTTTGTAACAATGGACGCCTTCCTCACAGGCTGGAGAGCAGGCATGAGTAGACGCTCTGCCCAGGGTCATCTCATGTAGCACATAAATTGCCTGGAGATGCTGGCTGTTTCTGTGCATTGAAACAGTTCCTTCCAGACCTGTAGGGCCATTATGTGCTTGTTGACAGCTCTCCCTTGGAGATTCTTATCAGGAGGTACCTCCTCTTTCAGTGGGGGGCTCCATGCTTTACCCCACCCGGAGTCATGGAAACTGTGGGGGTAGCCTCTGAGAGGGCACAGCTCATTGCTTCCGGTCTCTCCACTGAGATTTTTGAGACCATACCCCAGTCTATACTCCCTCAGTGAGGAAACAGTAGGCTTTGAAGTGGAAGCTCAGAAGGGTTTCTCCGCAGGGTTATCTCCCTCCACTCTGAAAGTGTATGTGGCAGCTATAGCTGCTTACCATGCCTCTCTGGGTGGTCAGTCATTGGGAAGAGACCCACTCATTACTCATTTCCTCCGTGGTACTCTGAGGCTGAGGTCTGCACAGCATTCTAAAATACCAACGTGGGACTTGGACTGCAGTTCTATGGGGCCTGTGCAATGACCCCTTTGAACGATTTTAGGAAATGCCAGATAAGTTCCTGACATTAAAAACAGTTTTTCACATTGCTTTGTCCTTCCTTATGAGTATAGGGCACCTTTAGATGCTCTCAGTCTTACCTTCTTGCCTGGAATTTGCCCTTGGCATGGTCAGAGCCTTCCTCCACCATAGACATGGGTATGTCCCTAAGGTGCCCACCAACATGCTAAAGCCCATATTGCTGCAGGCCTTCTCTCCCCCTGACCCTGACCAGGAGAGGCTGAACTTACTGTGCCCAGTAAGAGCACTAGATGCTTACCTCCACAGAGCTACCCTGTGCCCTAGGTCAGATCAGCTGTTTGTTCTGTTTTGGTGCACCCAAGAAAGGTTCCCTGGGCACCAAGCAGAAGCTGAGCAGGTGGGTGATCAAGACCATCACACTTGCCTACGAGGCCTCCTACCGCCTATTACCTCTGGAGGTCAGGGCATACTCAACACAAGGTATGGCAGCCTCCAAGGCCTTTACTCTGGGAACTTCCCTGACAGACATCTGTGATGTGGCAGGCTGGTCCTTTCTGCACACATTTGCCCACTTTTGATCAATACCTCCACCCTGATCAAAAAGGCACGACAGCGCCTTTACTTCCTTAGGAAATTAAGGGAAGCTCACCTGTCCCCCCACATCCTGCTGAACTTTTACCGTTGCACTGTTGAAAGCATACTCACAAACTGCATCACAGTGTGGTACGGCAACTGCACTGTTTCGGACCAGAAAGCCCTCCAGCGGGTGGTGAAAACTGCCCAATACACCACTGGTGTCGTGCTACCCTCCATCAAAGACATTTACCACAAACGCTGCCTAAGGAGAGCGAAAAGTATCATCAAAGACTCCTCTCACCCCAGTCACAAACTGTTCACTCCTCTCCCATCTGGGAGACGTTATAGGAGTCTTCGCTGTCGCACCAACAGACTCAGGAACAGTTTCTTTCCCTCAGCTGTCAGCCTACTGAACTCCAATCTCAGGCGCTGAACACTACACCCAAGATGGACCACCTAATGGTTTAAAAAAAAAAAAAAAAAAAAAAAAAACTGCACTGTTCAACAACCTGTCTGCACTCCTCACTCACAATGTTTTTTATTTCCTGCTATTTGCACATTCCTGATATTTGCACATTCCCTTGCACATTTCTACCTCCGGATGCCGTGAAGGTCATTGGCCATACATATGCTACTTACATAACTCTCTTTATAATGCACCTTCTGTTTATATTTCCTTGCAACCTAAATCGTATGTACAGTCATTTGCACTGAGCTAGTCTCCCCATCTACCTCATAACTTGCACTATATGTCATAAAACAATGTATATACACATTTTTTTATATCTATTTATAAACCTGTTATTTGCACTTCTGGTTAGATGCTAACTGCATTTCATTGGCTCTGTACTTGTACTCTGCACAGTGAAAATAAAGTTGAATCTAATCTAATCTAATCTAATCTAAAACTTCTACAATTCAGACCAAGCTTCCTCCCCAAGTTATCAAGTCCTCATATCCTGAATTGTGTTCGCCTGACACACACTGGACAGAGACTTTGTCGTTCTGGTACAGTGGGCATTCTTGTTCCCATAGTGTTTTGACGCAGCTTGAGTTCCCTGATGGGGAACAACTCAGGTTGCGCATGACACCATGGTTCCCTAAGGGGAATGAGAGGCTGTGTCTCTCTGCCATACTTTCTGCTTCCCTGTCAGCGCTACTTCAGGCTATCAGAAGCTTACATGTGCTGCTCTGGATGCACTCTTATGCTTCCTGGTCACTTATGTCACCCCGCCCTTGAAGTCTTGCTCCTACATTGGTCTGATTACACACACACTTCATGGTCATGCAGATGTGTTTCTATAGTGTTTTGTCCCAGTGTCTTGTTCCCCTTAGGGAACCGTGGTTAAATGTGTAACCCGAGACATTTTGTTTTGTAGTGTGAATTGTATGTATTTTCTAGGCCCTGGTCACTTGTGTTTTTCCAAAGAGTCAGTGCAGGGTTAAAACCTGTCATCAGACCAGTTTTGAGATATAACCTTCACCTTCAGCCTTCATAGCTGACAGCAGGTTCTCATTAATGTGCCCATGAGAAAATGAGAGCCAGCTTGCAGGAGTTCAGCATCTTACATCTGTACCTCTCTAACCCATCTCTCCCTCTCTTTCTTCAACCACCTCTCCCTTGCTCCTCACTATTTCCCTAATACATTTTGTTTAATCAATATTCACAGGTCAGGCCACTGCCATAAATAATTAGAGGATGTATGTTTTCTCTGGCAGGAACAAGGGGCCTTTGATAGTTAAACCTCTTCTAGCGTTCAGTCTTCTAAGTTCAGTTCTTCAGCACATTTATTTCTTTACATTAAAGTACTTTTCTCTTTTCAAATAGGAAAGTCAAATAACAGGAAAGTATGTTGGCTCACACGAACTGTAAATGCAGACAGCAGTTGTTATTACAGGGTGAATATTTTGTTTCCCAAAGGACACACAGCAAGCATACTTTCATGATTGCACATTTTTCTCATAACTATTTCTTTGAAATTAATATTCGGTCTGTGTGGTAAAACAAATTAAATTTCCGATAATACAATTCTGTAGACTAGACAGCACAAGCACAAATTTTACTTTTCTAAAATAGATTCACAGTAAGTTGATATCTATAAATGTCAGAGATCTTAAAAACTTTTTTCAAGGACCAGAAGAAGATACATGGGTTATTGACATGATGCTCCATTTGTTGTTGTTGTTTTTGTTGTCCGGATCTATTAATTTATTCAAAAATACAATTAGTACATGCGCATATTTTAGAAAAATGTCTTCACTGTTTAATATAAAAAACAACAACTTTTGTCTACCAAATCATAGTCATGTAGTGTGACTAGAATGAAGAAACATGCAGAAACAAACAGAATTAAACAGAAAATGATATCACAAAGAGGATCCCTAAGACCCTCATGACTGTGTATAAAAGTTTTTCAAAACCATATGAAACCAACATAAATGCAAATATTGCTTTTCTAATAATGTGGAACATGTTTTAAACTAGATTTTATTTCTTTTTAAAATCCATTTCCTTGAACACTTTTATTTGTTCAGGGAATGTGGGGAATTAACTGGGGACGAAGTCTAAAGATTCAGCAAGAGGGCATTAATGCTCATGTGGACTGTGTCTCCCCTGCTGGGAAGGAAAAGGGCAGTTTAGAGAGAAATAAGCTGCAGCCCTAACAAGCTTGTTAGTGTCAGTCCCAGCTCTGCACAGCTTGAGCTGAAGAATTCAATCACACAGCACATGTGTTAATGTAACTCAAGTTCCATATAGTTATACAGACTGTGCTTACATGCTGTAATTCAAAAATACCCCTTACCAACACATACAGAGAACTGGGAGGTAAATGAGTCAGCATGTAACCAATGGCAGTATAGACTGAATGACTAATGTGGGAAGACTTTTTCTGCATGTGTGAGTGAAAGTGTCTGTTTTTTAATTCAAAAGCAGGCCTATGAGCATAATTCCGTGCATCAGGTTCTTGTGATTTATTTAGTAAATTAAGTCAAAGTCTGGCCCATACTGAAAAAAGTGTGTATGCACTGTTGTTCATTGGTTAGTGAAGTATGAAATTAAGTAAACATTCAAAGAAACAGTGACTTATAGACATGTTTTCACAGTCCAGAAGTAGTACCAGGCCTAGCTATTTGTTCTTGGCCCACAGATACATACTCATACTTTCAGCTTCCCTTCAAATTATTCTGAGAGTGTAGTTTGCAAGTGTGTAAATACCATACAGTAATATCAACAGCAAAAAAGTAACAAAAAACAAAACATCTGTTAACATTTACATTAAGATTCATTAACATTAGTCATCTTGAACTAACAATGAACAAATTGTTTCAGCAATTATTAATCTAGTTTAATATTCATATGTAAATATGCCATTGTTCATTGTTAATTCATATTTTATAGAAAATAATTATATTTGTTCTTATGATTGTCATCATTAATGTTGAAGGGTGTTTTGTGTTACATTTTCTATCATTTAGATTCTTTTTTATTGCATTATTTTAGTGTCATGTTTGTTACCCTGATTATGTTTTGGCCATGTTTTATGGATAAAAGCATATGTTGGTAGTTAGCATGGTATATTAACATTATATAACTTATATGCGGTGATTATATCCAGTAATGCCTGAAACATTGTCACTTTTTTTTTTTACTGTGAATTTCTGATAACCAGTGCTGTGTTTTTTAAATTGTGCATTTAACAGGATACTTTATACACATTAATGTTAAATATGTTACACAACTTGTTTAAAATGTATTAGTATATGAGGAAATTAACTCTAACCTAGAATAACAAATGCTATAAAACTGATTGACTAATTATGGGTGATTGTTAGTTCACCCAAAATGGAAAATTAGCCCATGTTTTATTCACCCTCAAGGCATCCTAGGTGACTTTCTTCTTATAGATTAATGCAATCAGAGTTATATTAAAAATGATCCTTGCTCTTCCAAGCTTTAGAATGGGAGTAGGTGGGTGTTTTTTATAACGGAGTGTCTATTTACACTAAGTGCAAATAGCCCATCTTGTTGGCAAAGGCTATTTACACTAACTCTGCCCACTAACGTGTGATTGGGTTAGTCAACATTAAAAAAGAAGTTAGTTCAACATCAGTTTCAGTGGTGTAGATGGTAAGGTGCACGCTTTTTGACGCGAGCGACCCGAGTTCGAGCCCACCTTTTGCCAAACATTTTTTTTCTCCCTTTTCAAATCTCATATCGCATCAGAAAGGCATTTATTTCCAATAAAAATTAAGGAAATAATCAAAAAGTTGAAAATAAAGTATCGGGTAGGGTTAGGGTAGGTGTAGGGAGGGCTTTATTGTCCCAATAAGGTGGCATCCATTTAATAAATTTGAATTAAAATTATAATTTACACTCAGTACGTTATTATTGCATACTGTTTTATAATGTACTACAATACTGAGGTGCAGATAATTGCCACTATTTGCAACAAGTAGTATAAATAGCAGAAAATCTTGCTATTTTAACATAGTGTAAATAGAATCCATTGCTATTTGCACTTAGTGTAAATAGCATCTGTCACTAAAAAAATATGCTATTTGCACTTGGTGTAAATAGAATCCATCGCTATTTGCACAGTGTAAATAGCGTCTGTCACTAAAAAAATATGCTATTTGCACTTGGTGTAAATAGCATCTAATTGCTATTTACACCGAGTGTAAATAGCATCTATTGCTATTTGCACTAAGTGTAAATGGTGTCTATTGCTATTTACACTTAGTGCAAATAGCCGCTACCTTTTTATAAACACTTTTCAGTCACTTCCGCTGACTGTCATACATGCAAGCCGTTCCAGGCGGATGACATAGGATGAGATATGCTAGTCTCGAGAGTTTGTTTACAGGAGCAAAGGAAGCAAAGTTTCCTTACTTTACCAAAGAAAAACCAGTCTCCTCTTGGCTTATATCGAAATCCTCTGACATTTTTCTTTACAATTCCTCGTTTTGTGCTTCTAATTCATGATCGGCATTTTGTTTTGCTGACTCTCCTCTCCGCTTCCGTGTTTGACACTAATCACTGGCGCTACGCTTACATCCTACGTCATCCACTCGTAACGGCTTCCGCGTACGACAGTCAACAGAAGTGAGAAAAAAGTATTTATAACATTTTAAATATGGAGATTTTTTTTTTAACAAAAGCGCATTGATTCGCTACAGGAGGCCTTTATTCACACTCGGAGCCATGTGAGGCACATTTTACTATGGATGCACGTGCTTTTATTTGACTACTTTTGGACTGTTGAACAAAAACACCCGCCTACTCCCATTCTAAAGTTCGGATGGGCAAGGATCATTTTTAAAATAACTCCAATTGGATTTGTCTGAAAGAAGAAAGTCATACACCTAGGATGCTTTGATGGTGAGTAAAACATGGGCTAATTTTCATTTTTGGGTGAACTAACCCTTTAACATAGATTTTACTTGAGATTAGCTCAAATCAGGTAAATCAGAAATGTAACTAAAAAAAACACAAACATTTGAACTTCTCAGACCAATGTAAAAGAAATTGAGGAGTTCTCTATTTAAATGGAGGATTCATAGCTGTTTCTCCCTTTCCTATATCTGTTTCCTGAGGTGATGCGCTTACAAGTTTTTCATAGAATAGTATGGAATAGTGAATGTCAAAGTTCAACAAAATCATCCACTGCATATAGAGTGTTACAGGGGCTGCCATGTGACCCAAGGTGACCCGGGGCATTCCAGAGAATGTATTTGTGGGTAAATAAAGCCTGGCATCCATAGGAGTCTGCCTGGTGGCAAAAAGGGTTTACAGGCATCAGCCAAATGACCTGGTGATACATGAGGCAAAGCAGACACTCTGTAACCCCCACCTACTGTCTCACACATGTGCGTACATTTATTCCTACTGCATTTTTTTTTTCAATGACTGTAATGCATTTAAACAAAAGCTACATTATATTATATGACAGTAGCATAGTTCATATGAACTAACAGTGAAAAATACTTCTAAAGCATTTATTCATCTTTGTTAATGTTAATTTCAACATTTACTAGTACATTTTAGGGTGTATCTGTATCAGACCTGAGCTAAAATGAACTAACAATGAAGAGTTTTTTTTTTTTTTTTACCAATTTTATTACCAAACTTTAATAAAGATAAATAAATATGATACCAAATGTAATGCTCATTGTTAGTTAATGTTAATTAAAGCATTAACCAATGTTATTAATGGAATTTTATTGTAAAATATTACCAGTGTATTGCATTTTGGTTTCAGGTTTTGCTGTTTTTGTTCTCTAAACGGGGCTGCTGGGGTTTGTAGGACTACATTAATCAGACTAATATAATGACAAAGCTTTTAATCTATTATGCTCCAGATAATATTGTTTTAAAGGGTGAAAGTATGAGCAATTTACAGAAAAATATCTTTAACTAACAGAAGTGGAGGCAAAAACTCTCAAGATAGAAATCTATGTGGAACCAGCTGTATCAAATAAATAGGAATGCTGCACGCTCTCTGGAACATGAAATAACAGGCAAGATTGTAATCAAAGAAATTTAGAAAATAAGCGATTCCCTACAAATGAAAGACAGGAAGATACAAGAAAAATGTTGTAATGTTTGAAAAGGGGATAGTTTTACATCTTGGAAAGCAAAAAAGAGGCTTTTACATTTTTTCTACTGTTATTTTTAATGCAAGACACATGCAAAAACTTAAGAATGGACTCCACTTTAAACAAACAGAAAAATGCAGCCTACGTTGCTATACCATCCACACTGTCATCAATTTAGTTGTAATGGGTGACAAGATGTGTTAAAGACGTCGAGGTTCATTGCAGTTTTAGAACTCGTGAGCCAGACTGAACTTGTAAAAATACTTTTGGTCTGGGGACATTTTCCTCTAATCTTGGGTCCAGTGTTTTGTAATCAATGTTCATGTTAAGTGCTATCACAAGGTCACCCTTTTCCTCTTCTGTATCATTGCAAGTCAAATGTTGCACATAATGAAACTTGCTTTCATCAAGCTGCTGCTGCATGTTGAAGTGTTTGAGCTAAAGTGGCTGTCTGATTATTTTGACAAGGCATGATGAATGATTTTGTAGTGGCATGAAGGCTTATGGGAGTCTGGGTAATTTCTTTGTTGTTTTGCTTTAGCCAGAAGGCTGCAACTTGGTACATATGGGCAGTCGAATTTTTTTTTAATGTTTTTGTCTAGATATTTTTTTACATATATTTTTTACATATATAAAGGGTTCATGCATGAAATATTAAATGTCTCTCTTGTCATTTAATCATTTTAAATTCAACATTCAACATACTTCAACATACTATTTACTACTTTCTCTCCAATCCAAAATGATAAAAGACAGCAGTAAAAATGTCTACTTTACTGACCTTACAAGGACAACTACATTATGACTCCTGCTTTTTTATATATCAATGACATATATTCAGTATTAAGCAGCTTGGATTGACAGATAATATTATTCCTCCTTAACCTAAAGAAGAACATGCTACTGTTACAACGGGCATATATCCAACAAAAAAGTTGAAACCCACTAAACTTTGAGCTTTTTGGAACGTGTTGCACCTGCAACTTCTGTGACCTGTCAAAGGAATCTCAACATTAAAAACATGACTAAAATGTATATTTAACTAAATCTATGATCTAAATAATAAAAATTATATAACAATTCTGTTAACATTTACTTGTGCCATTCAATATCTGGCTTTCTAAATGACAAAAGATACTTTGAAGTATGTTTAGCTACTCGTTTTATACAACAAAAGCGACCAGTAGTTAGAAGTAAATCCATATTACTCAATATTACTCAAATCAAGTTGCTATTCTGTGTATTAAATGGTTAGTTCACCCAGAAAATGAAAATTCCGTCATTAATTACTCACCCTCATGTCGTTCCAAACCCGTAAGACCCGTTCATCTTCGGAACACAAATGAAGATATTTTTGATGAATTCTGAGAGCTCCCTGACCCTGCCATAGACAGCAATGATCCTTACGTGATCAAGGTCCAGAAATGTAGCAAGGACATCAGTAAAATAAACCATATGACATCAGGGCCCGTATTCATGAAACATTTTAGTGCTAAGAGTTACTCCTAGTAACAAAATTCTAAGAAAATTCTTAGAAATGTGGGTGTTTCCTCTTAGAATTAAAGAAAAGATCCTAGTAAAGAAAAAAGTCATTCAGAAAGGTCCAAAATTGTTAGGAGTACGGACGAGGACTTTTAAGGGGCTTAAGAGTGTCTTTAGCAGTGGAGAAAATGGACGAAACCTGAAGTGGGAGAGGAAATGTGTTGCACACAATGCATGACAGTGAGTTAATAAGACGCTACACATTAGATCGTGCAGGGATCATGTTTGTGACCAATCTTATTAGAGACACGCTAACAACTCCGACACCACGCTGAAATGCCATAGCGCCAGAAATGGATGTAATCACTACATTAACATATTTGGCAACTGGAAAAATGCAACTATGCAGCAGTGATGATTTGGGTCTGTTACAGCACTTATTAGGCTATGTTCATTTCCTATAAAACACGCTAAAAATATGCAAAAAAGTATGACAGCATGGTAAATAAAAAATAAAGAATATATATATACATATATAATGTATGTGTGTGTGTGTGTGTGAGAAAGAGAGAGAGAGCGAGTACGGTAAAACAGGAAAAAATACGCCTGTTTTCAAAGTGAAATTTGTTTCAAAGTGAAGGCTTATAATATACCCTACTCTTAAAAGCGCTCTTTTATTTCCTTCTTGACAACCAACCAATCACAGTCTTCAAAAGAATGTGTCATAGCTAGCAACGGGGTCAGCCCCGCCTCCTCACTAAGATAAAAGCTTTTGTCTTTTCCTCGCTCAGAGTTGCTCTCAGATTGGTCCTGAATCACTTTTAAGCTAAGACTCCTAGTTAGAAATTTTTAAGCTAAATTAGGAGCTCTCTAAAAGGATTCTTAGAATCTTTAGATTACTACAGGCCCAGGGGTTCAACCGTAATTTTACGAAGCTACAAGAATACTTTTTTTGCACAAAAGAAAAAAAAAGGCTTTATTCAACAATTTGTCTCCTCCATGTCACCCTAGTGCCATTTTGCTTCAAATCTCATCTGAATTACCCTTAATTGTGAGCAACAGTAGATATTTCAACTTTGTGTATCACAAAAACTTCACATCAAACCTGTTCATTTAAATACAACACTACTTTAAAGGGGAGGGGCAGGGGAAGATTTTCAGGCAATACGGACTACTGCAATATGCACAACATTCATTTTTCTTAACAATAATTAAAAGAAAGCTTTGCGCATAAAAATTAATAGCACTTTCGAGAATGAGATGATGAATCTTGTCATATCAATAAATTAATAAAAGCTGTTTTATTTTAAATGGAGAGTGTCACATATGGGGAGCAAAATTTATATCAGTACCAAAAGTAGGGTCAAAGAAATGTTGGTGCAAGAAAGAAACCATTAACATTCTTAGTAGACCTTATGAAGAATCTTCAAAAATAAACACTTTTTTATATCACTTTATTAAACATCTCTACGGAACTGTAACCTTCTCATTTATATATTTTTCAAAAATTAAAATGGATATAATAATTTGCCGTACTTAACAGTCTGCATGCTATTAGAGCAGTGACAGTTTTTGTACACTTTCAACAATAAAAAACTAATTGAACTACACTGAAAAATTCACTTAAAAAGTATTACTTAGCAAATACACTAAATACACTGATTTATACCAACAAAATGTTTTAAGTTAAATCAGGTAAATTGCTCTGTAAGGTAGGCTAACAACTGAAGGTTACCTCTTTTCAGTGTAGTTTATATTGTAACAAACTCACAAAAGATAAACCTAAAAACAAATATAGTTACACGTTATTGAATATATATTTAAAATATAAATACTATATTTGTAAAAGTGTTAGAATGCCGTTTTCAAAGGTAACCGTGACCGGGAGCTTGTGTTTGTATCTGTGTGTGTGTGTGATCTGTATTTGGTTAATGATGTCACTGTCTGATTGAAAGTTGGCTTGTCTCACTGCAGTTCCCGGCTAGCCAGATGTGTTTTATGCTTTACAGTTGTTAAAGAAAACACAATAAACTCTTATTAAACTCTAAAACTGTTATGACTACATTATATTGAAATGACGATATAATCCGAAATGTATTTAATGCATACCTACCAACTACAGAGAAATTATACTTTTACATACAGTTTTAACAGTACATGACACCAGAAACTGTGCAAAGATCAGACATTTTTATTATGAGACTCTTCGTCCTAGTTAACTTTTTCCATTTCAGTCAATTCAGGCTAAATAAATAAATCGATTGCTAATGGCCAAGAAATATCCTGAATGAGTTATAAAAAGTGGTCTGGACTGAAATGCCTCTTTCTGTCTGTCATGGACATGTTCTGGTTTGACTTGTGAAAATGAATTATGGGTTGAACATGCTGGACTGAGTTGATAAAGAAAAATTATGCTCTGATCTGTGTAGGATGACATGACAAATATGTTATCTGACCCATGTCTACAACAGTACACTGTATGCTGTCATATGTAAGGCATAGTAAAGACTGAAGAAAAACAATACAAATATCTTGTGGTTTTGCTCTAACTGTGACTTGGAGAGGATTTTTAGGTCTGAATTATATATCATTCTTTTCAGCTTATCAAACCATTGGAAACAAATGTTACAAGGCAGTATTTGCACTATTAAGTTGCGGTTTTGCTCGATACCTTTGATTTTCTATAATTTTGGCAGAAAAAGGGCATGTTCACCACCAGAATTTGAATGTAGGCTGGAACAAAACAGATGTAACACTCTGTATGCTGCTGAAAAAGGCAGCAATTCCAATGAGAAAGGATTTTTAGCAATAACTTATAAACCGTTAATTGCAGACCTCCTGTGAGCTATGAGATTGTTCATTTATTGTGTGTGTTTTGGTGAAGTCATCAGCCCACATTATTTCAACTTATTTTTTAAATAATTGTGATTAAAAGAGAATTACTAAAAACTGCATTACCTATGATCCTGCAAGAAATTTCCACCAATCATAGAATTGAAACAAGCAAACAGAGCGCAACAGTTGGATTGTGGTCTGATATTGTTAATTGATGGTTTATGCTTTGATGAAGCCATCTGTTTGTATTATTTCAAATTATTTTTTTAAATAATCATGTTTTTAACAGAAGAATGTGTGGTAATAAACTACATTACCTGTCATGCAGAAAATCCCATTAATCAGAGAGTAAATCATGTCAAAAGAGCTTGCAGGGAATGCCCAGTAGCTAATGTTGCTTTAAATCAGCATGGCTGTGTTCACAAATCAGTCCGCACACTGAAAATACCTGCTCCAAATGAATTTATTAACAACAACGTTTCGACCCTCAGGTCTTCATCAGGCTCAATGTGATCACAAATCACCATCAACACAGACCGCTTCTCAATACTGAATACTATTTTAAATTAAATAATACTATTATTTATGTCAAATATTAGTTATTCAACAATAATATTTAATAAACATCAGACATTATATGCGACGCGACACCGTGATGTGACAGAATCAATCAAATATCACAGCCAATCAGAAAGCGTGTGGGTGGGCTCTATATCTGTAAGCACACTGCTCTCACAACGAAATGGATGTTTATAATCTAATTCATAAATATGAAGCCTTTTTAACATTATTAAAAGTACACACTGAGTGACTGATACCATTTTTGTTATGGAATACATACACAGTGAGTTCATGTAGCCTACATATTTGCTATTTTATTTTCAAGATCTGAGGTAAACTGTCTGTTGTTGCTTCAAGTATGGCTATAAATAGTTAAACTCACATTAGACACTTTTAACACTGAATAAAGCACATAATCTGTACCTGAGATTATAACTGTCATATGTTGTTGTTCCAGCCGCAACATAGCAGAAATAGAAACCATTTTTAAAATATATTCGGAAAAGATAAGCCTACCTTTTATCGCGTGATGTAGTTAGGACACGGTGTCAAAGTTGTATAAAAATATAACGTTATGAAACTGCCTTCAGCCAAAACTATTTGCTCTGGAACAAATAATATACTAAGAAGAACAAAAGATCACCTGTTAGATATACCTACAACAAATTATATCTCATGTTTAACCACTATAGAGACATCAGAGCCATGCAGTGGCAAATTCCAGAAGATCTGGCTGAAGTAAAGCTGCTCTCGGTGGGTTAATGAGCGCTGAATGGCTCCAAAAATGTTGAAGCAAATGTTCAAATAAGCACTCTCAAACAACAAAGTATATGAACTACATTCTTGCCTAAAAACTACTCTTAAAACTACATTCCGTGACACAACAACATTATTATTTCGAAAATTATAGTGGGTTTGGTCATCCACCATGACACTTGCTGTGATAAACGCTGCAAGTGGAGGGATACAAACGGTGAAATGGTTCTTGTGGCAATATTGGGGAATATCTCATGGTTGGAAAGACCTCTAACTTTCCACCTTCATACACTTAAAATATATTGTTGCTATAGTCAACAACTTAAAAAAATAATGATAAAATATAAAATATTTAATTAATTTAATTATGCCATTCGCAGTGCTTCATGGGATTGTTCTTACACTACTTCACTAAATCTGTATGTACATGGTCTGGTACCTTTGACTTTTTGTCTGATTTTCAAATACTTTTCTGCTTCAAATAAAAGTTTGTAAAGTTGTAATTCACCTCATAGCTGGCTGGCTTAGTTCATGGCTTAAACTCTTTAGTGAATCGTTTTAAAAATCCCAGTCTGAAAAAATACTTCCAGAACCAAGGCTGCTGAAAAAGTGGATGGGCACAGGTGCAGTCTATACTTTCTATACAGTTGTCAATGCTGTTTATTCAAAACATGTAATACAAATTATACCTGTAAACCGAAAGAAAACAAGTATTTCGTTTTTTCTCTTTTAGACATCTGGCTTTAACCGTTCAGATACTTGGTTAAGGTAGTATGAAGGATAAATTCACTTTCTAATTACAGTGTAATTCAAAGCATTTGTTGATTTAGGCTCATATATATTGCTCTTATTACTTAGATTCTAGGAAATTAGTTCAATTAAATGCAACATTGACAGCTATTTGCCTTTAAAGGCAACAAAAGTTCCAGTCCTGGCACAACTTTGATGTTACATAAACAAACTTAAAAAAATAAGAATATCAGCCTGAAAGAAAAACTACTGTGAACACATAGCAAATCTCAAGGGAAAGAGAAATGACTGAAACATGTGAGCCAGCAGTACACAAAATCACCTTATAGTCTAAAAATACTACCATTCAGATGTTTGGGGTTGGTAAACTTAATACTTAAAGAAATTAATCATTTTATTCAGCAGAGATGCAGTAAATTGATCAAAAGTAACAGTAAAGACTTTCATATTGTTACAAAGAAATATCTATTTCAAATAAACGCTGTTCTTTTCAACTTTTATGAATCAAAGGATCCTGGAAAAAATGTACAATTTAAAATATATTAAAATAGAAAACAGCTTTTTAAAATTGCAGTACTATTTTGGATAATTTTAATTTCAACTGCATTTTTGATCCAATAAATGCAGCCTGGTGACATAAGAGACTTTAGATAATTTAGTTTAGATATGAGTAAGTTTAGACTTTAGTTTAGTTACAGAGTAACACTGCTTGAATAAAAACTCAGTGTGGAGTGGATCCACTGAGGGCTTGTTTGCACCAAGGTATCACATCATAAAAACTGTACAGTGTAACTGAGGTGTTTGAAACGTGATCCCATAGCAGCACAAAGTTCACTGGCCACCGGTAATGTGTGCCAAAGCTGACTACATGTTCCAACACTCTGTTTAGTACTGAAGTCTTTTTACAGAATGTTTTGTGTAGCTTTATTGATTCCAGGCATAACTAAATTTGAGCTGTTCATGTGTGCAGAAATGAAGAGTAATGTAGTAAACATGCGCCGAACTTCATGGCATCTCTGCATTAATAAATCTAACAGTTTTATGTTGATAAATATTCTGAGTTCACATTCAGTATGAAAATGATTTTCCATTGCTTAATGGAAAATTAATTTACAGCAGGAATCCTGGTTTATGAACCAAATCAAATTCATATATGATCAAAGTCGTTCGCTGTCACGAGATTTATTGGTTGAACAGTGGTTTCTGTAGCTAAATCGACTTATTCAGTCAAGAAATATATGAAGTTTGTTACTGAAGAACAAAGAAAGATCTGGGTTCCTGTGTGGGGTCGCTAAGCCATGCTTATGTAACAGTGCATGTGTAACCAATCAAAAAATTAACTTCCCGTCCATATAGTTGGGCTCTGGAGCATGTGGTAAATTAAGCCCTCGTTTCACCCTCTTTTTTTGTTTAAGTCAGAAGCTATTAATGATCAAGTACACCATGAATTGCTTACGATAACTGTGCCTTTGCTTTCAAATGCAGCTTTTTGCTTGAAATTGCACATGGTACATCAAACAAAACTCCTATGATGCATTTGCATAAGTGATTCATCCCGGCCCAGCTGCGGTCTGATGCCTCCACATGCGTTTGGAAGATGAAACTTGTTCCTCATTCTGCACCAGGTCCCAATTGGGATCTGGCAAATGGTTCCTGAAGTCACCATGGGAGAACTGGAACAACTTGACCTATACTGTATGGAGTCTGTGACCCTCCGTAGAACATAACATATGGATTGTTTCCTGCCTAATTTAGGCATTGTGGGCCGGTGCAGTCATTATCCTTGTCAGTCACATTCCAGCATACTGCTCAGCCCAGCAGGTCTTTTGAACCATAGACTGCTGGGATGTAAATCAAAAGCTTGCTGGCCTTGACCTGCCACTGCCCTGGTTGAAATGCATTCTGACTGCTAAAGGTTGGAGTACATGGGTCAGTCTAGGAATTCCATTGTGCACAGAATGACTGTGATAAATGTTTGTGGGCCTCCTCAAAGCCAAATACCCCACCTTCCCAAACTTACCTCCCCACTGGTTGCCTGACCCCAAAAATTTGCTCTTCAGCAGTGGTCAGTTTGACATATGTGTCTCATTTTTGGTATTGGTTAATCTATTATATTTCAGATGGGGAAAAGTGACACTACTCTTCCCCATCTGGGCCAGTACCATTTCAAAGGGTGTATGTATGCTTAAAGTACTAATATTGCTAATGTGTACTTTTATGTACTAATATGTACCTTTAAGATACTATTATATACCATACAAATGTTTACAAATATGTACTTTTTATCTTTTGTACCTTAGGGAACTGCCCCAGTAACAGTTTTATAACTTTTTTTTTTTAGAAAGTAGTAGTAAGGAAGAGACTCTTTGAGTTACATAGCTATTATTAGGTACAAAGAGAACAAAATGGCGCCGCTGATGGCAGCTATTGTGCATTGCTCTTCAGTGTTCGTATTGTTTTTGTTTGTTTTTCCTGTTTTTTGTTTTTCAAATAAGATCAGTTTTACCAGGGATGATCTGCTGAACATACCACAAAATCTTCTACCGGTTTTTGATTTTTCGGACATTTTGCTGGACATTGTAGTTGGTGGAGCCGTAGCTCTGGTCAAACGCTACAGGAGGCGCAGACGGGGAAAGAGAGCCGGTGCGCTCGTGAAACTTCGTCAGCACGGATTTCGAACGGCGTTACCTAGCATCCATCTGGCGAATCTCCGCTCGACCCAACAAAACGGACGAACTCCTTCTGCTCTCCCGGACAAACAAGGACTTTTCTAACTCTGCTGCTCTGTGTTTCACGGAAACCTGGCTGAATGGCGACATACCGGACAGCGCGATTCATCTGCCTAATTACCAGCTGATCAGAGCAGATCGGGACACGGAATCAACGGGGAAATCGCGCGGCGACGGGACGTGCTTTTACATCAATGAGAGGTGGTGTACAGATGTAACTGTGTTAAAGAAGATGTGCTGCTCAGATCTAGAAACGCTCTTCATTAACTGCAAGCCGTTCTATTCGCCGCGGGAGTTCTGCTCGTTCATTCTCGTGAGTGTTTACATTCCACCGCAAGCGCACTTGAGCACAGCTTTACAGAAACTCGCTGATATGATCACAGAGAGTGAGCAACAATACCCAGACTCTGTTTTAGTCATTCTCGGGGACTTTACTAAAGCAAATCTCTCCCGCGAACTGCCAAAATACAGACAGCACATCACATGTTCCACCAGAGACAGTAATATATTGGATCACTGTTATACAACAATAAAGGACGCATATCACTTGGTTCCACGAGCAGCTTTAGGACTCTCTGATCACTGTTTGGTTCATCTTATTCCATCCTACAGGCAGAAACTTAAGTCTGCATAGCCTGTATTAAGATCTGTTAAAAGATGGACTAACGAAACAGAGCTGGATTTACAAGCCTGTTTCGACCTGACTGATTGGACTGTTTTTGAAGCTGCTGCAAATCTGGATGAGCTCACAGAGACTGTAACATCTTATATCAGTTTCTGTGAGGACATGTGCATTCCTACCAGGACTCATCTATTCTACAACAATGACAAACCATGGTTCACTGCCAAACTCAGACAGCTCCGTGAGGCCAAAGAAGATGCTCACAGAAAGGGGGATAAAGTCTTGTACAAACAGGCCTAATACACACTGAAAAAGGAGATCAGAGTGGCAAAGAGGAACTATTCTGACAAGCTCAGGAACAAATTCTCTTCCAGTGATCCTGCTTCAGTGTGGAGAGGAATGAAGGACATCACCAGCTACAAAACACCATCCCCCAGCACTCTGGAGAATCAACACCTGGCAGGCGACTTAAACGAGTTCTTTTGTCGTTTTGAATGATCACCCCACACCCGCCCAGAACACCCCTCCACACAACCATTCACACCTCCAGCAACCCCTCTCTCCCCCACACCTACAATTCAAATCAGTGAAGAAGATGTGTGCCAGGTCTTCAGGAAGAACAAAAGAAGGAAAGCACCTGGTCCAGATGGTGTGTCACCAGCTTGCCTAAAAATCTGTGCTGATCAGCTGGCCCCCATCTTCACACAGATCTTCAATAGATCACTGGAGCTGTGTGAAGTCCCCTCATGCTTCAAATGCTCCACCATCATCCCCGTCCCAAAGAAACCCAAAATTACTGGACTTAACGACTACAGACCTGTGGCCCTAACGTCTGTAGCCATGAAATCATTTGAAAGACTGGTTTTGGCTTATCTGAAGGACATCACTGGACCCTTACTGGACCCCCTGCAGTTTGCCTACAGAGCAAACAGGTCTGTGGATGATGCAGTCAACATGGGACTGCACTTCATCCTGCAGCATCTGGACAGACCAGGGACTTATGTGAGGATCCTGTTTGTGGACTTCAGCTCTGCTTTTAACACCATTATCATGGAAACCCTTCAAAATAATCTAACTCGGACTTCCGCTTCCGGCCGAATGGAGTGAGCAGCGAAGTTAGGCAGCTCCGCAAAAGTCTTAACAATTTAAATATCCTGGGTCAATGAACATCGCCCTTTGTCAGCAATTCACCTATAAAAATAAGTTAAGACAATATTTGATATGAAGGGCACTCGGAAATACACACAAAAAACTCTACAAGCCACACCCGCACCGGTTGGCACTGCTCCGGCTAACGATGTCTCTGCTAACAAGACCTCAGCCGATACTGCGAAGGCTGTTGCAGCACAAACTGACAAAACCCTGGCTAACACTGCTCCAGCTAGTGAAGCTCTGGTCTGCTCACAAGATGAAGGCGTAATGGCGGAAGAAGAAACACCTCTCTCTGTGGGAATATTTCGAAGGGAACTACGTGCCTACCGCGAAAATTTAAAGAATGATATTAAAGCGGAAATCGAGATTATGCATCAAGATATACGCAATGACATCTCATCGCTACGGGAGGAAGCTAAAGCAGACATCAACACGCTCCGAAACGAACTTTCACAGAAAATAGAAACATTGCATAGGGCCCACACTGAAACGGCAGACACACAGAGAGAGATGGAAAGATCTCTCTGTGATGTTTCGGACAAAATAACCGCCATGGACAAAGCACACGCAACCTTACAGAAAGACTACAATAAACTGCAAGAAAAATACATGGACCTGGAGAACAGAAGTCGCAGGCAAAACCTACGCGTGGTGGGACTTAGCGAAGATATAGAAGCAGGGAACCCAAGCCGCTTTATAGCGGAGTTTTTTTCAGAAGTGCTCGGCGAAGAAAACTTTGAATCACCAATCCTAATAGATCGAGCTCATAGAACCCTGGGGCCGGATTCACGAAACATTCTTAAGAAGAAATTTCTTCTTAACTGCCATTTTCTTCTTATTTTTTAACTTAAGAAAAAAGTTAAGAATATTTTGTATTCCCAAACATTCTTCTTAAGAATATTCTTATATTTTTTCTTAAGATTGTTCTTAAGACAAAAATGAAGAAGAATTCAAATTCTTGAAAAGAATCTTCTTAAAAATCATCGTAAATAACTTCTTAAATTTAGGACAGCCCCAGACTTGTCTTAAATCCAAAACAGTAAGAATTATTTAATGAATTTATTGGGTTATTTCAAAATAATTGTTATATTTAAGCATTACAACAACGTTAGCTACATATAGCCTAATACATAGTATGACTATTAATAGCGATGTGCGTGAGTTTTCTGAAGTGACAGCGATGACTGATAATGTAAACAATGATCGGTCATGATTAGCCTGTGTGTGACACTACTTTTTGCTAACTTCAAAACTCAGTAGCAACTCTACAAAAACGAGTAAGATAGGTAACTTTAACTGGACGCTATTATTTTAACTTATAAATACGACATAATCTTTGGCAGTATGCAGCGCATATGACTGTGTAACGCGGATACACATACCGGAAGCGTTCACTCGGATGAGAGCAAAAACACAGCACAGCATTACAAAACTGAATGAAACAGATCGCTGCGGCTTGAGACAGGCTGTTCAAAAACATGCCGCATTAAAAATGTAAAGCTGAGCGCCAGTCAAAATCGCGACAAAAAAAGTGTGCGTGCTTACTATGATTATTAGGGTAAGGAAGTGCAAAAAGACAATAAAGAGTTTAGACTGTCATTTTCTTCTTAAGAAAAAAATTAAGATGTTCTTAAGAATATATTTGAGAACTTATTAAGAAGTTTTCAAGAATTGCACTTAAGAACATTCTTACGAACTTCGTATAATTTATCTTAAGAAATTTCTTAACTTATTTCTTAAGAAGATTTTCGTGAATCCGGCCCCTGGCCCCTAAGCCCCGAGCAGGAGAGTGTCCGAGAGCGATGATAGCTCGCCTACATTACTACACCGACAGGGAGAAGATTCTGCAACTATCCAGGAGCAAAGGCAACTTATTTTACAAAGGATCACCTGTGCATATTTTTCCGGATATGAGTCCAGAGGTCAGCAAGCTGCGAGCTTCTTTCAACCCGGTTAAGGTGAAACTACGCAACGCTGGAATACCCTACAGTCTGTACTACCCGGCAAAATTGATCATAACGATGGACAACACCAAACATTCGTTCACTGACCCAGGGGCAGCTGAAAAATTTATCAAAACTCGGGCCCCATCTGCGCAGGGAGTAGAGGATTAAAGGTAGTTGAGTATTCCTTTCAACATACAAGTGTGATGCCACCAAGGAAAACATATTAAAAGACACTTCTCTTTTGCCTATAACACATGGTTTAGAGGATATTGGAATAAGGTTGATTTAACAAAAAGATAAGGAGGGGAAGAAAAAATATGTGTAGACGGGTGGAATAGCTGGAGGTGTGAGTGTGTGTGTATAAGCGTGGGTGTATGTAGGTATATGCATACGTATATTTATTTTACTGTATTTTATTTTTATTTTATTTTTCTCCTACCCCTTTAAAGTTTTGTTTATTATTTATTTATTTTCTATGTATCTATTTTCTATGCATATTGGACAACAATCTGATTTAAATTTCACGTTTGGGGAAGGGTGTAAGGAGTCGAAATTTAATTACTATACTAGATTTGATTTGTGTTTACTTTTATTCAATAAGAGTGGGCCTCAACTACAAGTGATCTGACCCAGGAGTATATAGTATACAACTTTAGGAGTTAAGTGGTAAGTCAAGTGTCCACGGACTTAGGGATTAGGGACTTAGGGATCTTTACGAAGATCTTTTTTGTTCTTTGTTTTTACCCTAGCACGTTTAGTTTAGGGATGTTGAAAAAGTTCATATGTTCACACTTTGTTCTACTTCAGAGGATGTCACAAGATTGTTTTCACTGCCATGCATTAATTAAATATGACCAAGGTTAACACCGTGTTGGCTAAAACATATCCGCACAACTTGGTCAAATTTGTAACTTGAAATTGCAAAGGGCTTAATGGAACCATAAAGCGGTGTAATATTTTAGCACATTTGAAAAAACTAGATATGGATATTTGCTTTCTACAAGAAACGCACTTGAAAAATCAGGATCACAACAGATTACGCAATAAATGGATTGGACAGATATTTCACTCTAACTTCGGTGCAAAGAGTAGGGGTACAGCAATATTAATAAAAAAAACAATACCGTTTATCGCTTCAAAGATTATACCGGATTCTCAAGGCAGATTCATCATTGTCACTGGTAAACTTTACGATAATTTGATCACTTTAGTAAATGTATATGCGCCCAACGTTGATGACGAACAATTTATAAACTCATTGTTATCAAAAATACCTGACATGGACTCTCATCAACTGATAATTGGGGGAGATTTTAATTTAGTGCTTGATTCTGACCTGGATAGGTCATCACGTAGACCGGTTACTGTGACTAAAATGGCAAAAAGTGTTAAGAAATTTATGAATACTTATAAAATAATAGATCCATGGAGAACCCTGCACCCCAACACACGGCAATATTCTTATTACTCCCCAGTTCATCAGACTTATACCAGAATAGATTACTTTTTAATAGATAGTAAACTCTTTCAACAAACGAAACATTGTAATTATGAAACACTAATGTTGTCAGACCATAGTCCTCTAACTCTGCATTTAACTTTCGGATATAATCAAACATCGAGGATCTGGAGGTTTGATGCGTACTATCAAGCAAAGAAGGAATAGAAGAAATAAAAAATCACATAAATTTGTATTTATCATTTAATGACACTCCAGATGTCACAAAATCCACCCTCTGGGAAGCGCTAAAGGCATTCATTAGAGGCCAAGTAATTTAATGGAAAAGCCTGAAAAATAAGCAACAAAGGGAAAGAGAAACGCAACTAAAAAAAAGAAATAACAGAAACAGATAGACAACATTCATCTAGTCCCTCAGTAATTCTACATAAAAAAAAAGCTGGCTCTGCAGACAGAACTGGAATTGGTATACACTACAAAAACAGTTAAAATGTTGAGCAAAGCAAAGCATAGATATTATGAACAAGGGGAAAGAATGGGCAAGATTTTGGCTCAACAAATTAAAAAACAAACTGCATCAAGGATGATTACGGAAATCCGCATGGATTCAGGCCAAGTTACAAGAGACCTACAGGAGATAAATGATACATTTAAATATTTTTATAAAAAACTATACACTTCAGAATCCAAGAAGAACCCCACACTCATAGATATGTTTTTTGATAAAATGTCTATTCCAACAATTAGTTTAGAAAATCTAGAACAACTGGAAAAACCCATAACAAAGCAGGAAATTGAACAAGCTATAAACAGTATGCAAAATTCTAAAGCACCTGGTCCAGACGGCTATACTTCAGAATTTTACAAAGCCTTTAAAGAGCAGATCTCAATATTGCTGTTAGATGTATTCAATGAAGCCTTACATAGGGGCTCTCTACCTCCAACATTTTACCATGCAAGCATCTCTCTTATTCACAAAAAAGACAAGGACCCCTTAGACCCCGCATCTTATAGACCGGTGAGCTTACTCAACGTAGACAATAAAATACTTGCAAAAATTGTAGCTACACGACTGGAAACAATCTTGCCGACAATCATTTCACAGGACCAAACTGGGTTTATCAAAAACAGACAGTTGTTTTTTAATATTAGAAGATTACTAAATATAATTCACACTCAGGATAAAAAAAATCTACATCCTGAAATTTTACTCTCATTGGATGCGGAAAAAGCCTTTGATAGGGTCGAATGGGATTATCTCTTTTCGACCCTGTCAAAGTTCGGATTTGGCCCAAAAATTATATCTTTGGTAAAATGATTATATGCCCAACCCCATGCTTCAGTGCAGACAAACAGTGTGCATTCAACTTATTTCCCTCTCAGCCGCTCGACTAGACAGGGCTGCCCGCTCTCGCCATTACTTTTTGCAATAGCCATTGAACCCCTGGCCCTTTTATTACGGGCAACTGAGGAGTTCATTGGGATTAAAAGGGGAAAAACGGAACATAAAGTTTCTTTATACGCGGACGATCTGTTACTATATATTTCAAACCCTGTTAAATCTGTTCCTGTGATATTGGAAATTTTGAAGGAATTTGGAGCAATATCAGGTTACAAATTGAATTTATCAAAAAGTACGTTATTTCCAATTAATTTGAAAGCCCGTATGAATACTAGGGTGTTTAATATCTTTTCCTTTTCAATCTCAACTGAATTTAAATATCTTGGGATAAATATTACGCAGGATTATAACGGCCTCTTTAAGCACAACTTTTTGAAATTATATGATCAAACGAAAAAGGATATAGATACATGGAAGAATCTACCACTTTCATTAGCAGGTCGAATAAATATTATTAGAATGAATGTTCTGCCCAAGTTTCTGTTCTTGTTCCAATGTATTCCTATTTGGATAGGCAAGGCATTTTTTAATAAACTAGATTCCCTCATGTCATATTTTATATGGAATGGAAAAACTCCAAGAATCAAGAAAATGTTCTTGCAAAAACCAACTTGTAGGGGAGGAATGGGATTACCCTGTTTCCGACGTTACTACTGGTCATGTAATATCCGCTCAATGTCGTTTTGGCTGTCCACTCAAGGGACTGATTGGAGTAGGATAGAGAATGAAAGCTGTTATCCCTCCTCGTTAAAAGCATTACTTTATTCAGCTCTGCCTATTTCAAAGCAAAAACTTGAGAATCCGGTAGTTTCTCATTCAGTTAAAATCTGGTCCCAGATTAGGATGCATTACGGATGGAGGGGTATGTCAGCTTTAAGCCCATTGATAAATAACCACACATTTCCTCCATCAGTCTTAAATATAACATCTCTTCAGTGGGAACATAAAGGTATTCAATGTATAAAAGATTTATTTATTGAAAATATATTTCCCACATTCAAACAATTACAGAGCAAATATAGATTGGAAAGTAAAGATTTCTTCAAATACCTACAGATCCGAAGTTTTGTTAAGGGCTCATTTCCGTCTTTCCCTAATCAGCCCCCAAACTCCGCAATGGAAACAGTGTTTTTGTCTAATCCATTTCATAGAGGGCTAATTGCTAAAATCCACAATGTGCTATCACAGGAAGAAACAACACCTACACTGGACCATTTGAAAAGAGCCTGGCAAGATGACTTAGGGGTGTCTATTACAGACAATCAATGGTCAAAAGCCCAAAGAAATGTTCATTCTACCTCTGTATGTATTAGACATGGTCTTTTGCAGTTCAAGGTGCTACACAGATTGCATTTATCCAAATTAAAGTTGTCAAAGATGTTTCCTTCCATTAGTCCTTCTTGTGATAGATGTTTACAAGGGCCAGCCTCCCTTGCACATATGTTTTGGAATTGTCCTCACATTACGACCTATTGGAACACTATATTTCAAACCCTTTCCAAGATTTTGAAAATACAGCTTAAGCCAGAACCAATCTGGGCTCTTTTTGGTGTGAAACCTGTCAATGTACAACTTTCGGACACCCAAAATAGCATGGTTTGCTTTGTGACCTTGTTAGCGCGGAGATTGATTCTCTTGTGTTGGAAACAGAAAATGCCCCCTGCTCACTCAGCCTTAATGAAAGACATAATGGTTCATTTGAAATTGGAAAAAATTAAATACTTGTTGAGGGGGAAGTCTGAAATATTTTATTCAATGTGGCAAACTTTCATAGATTACTTTGGTGAGAATGTTTGATTGATTGGCTTAGCATGGAAATGGCAATGATGTCCTCTGATGTCTGTTGTTTGTTAATGTGTTTTTGTTTTTCTGGATTTGATATGCAAAAAAACCTCAATAAAGAGAATTATAAAAAATAAAATAAAAAATCTAACTCAGCTCTCCGTCCCCACCTCCGTCTGCCAGTGGATCAACAGCTTCCTGACAGACAGCAGTTAGTAATGCTTGGTAAATTCACATCCAGCACTCAAACCATCAGCACTGGAGCTCCTCAGGGCAGCGTACTCTCCCCACTGCTCTTCTCCCTCTACACCGACGACTGCACATCTAAAGACCCCTCTGTCAAGCTCCTGAAGTTCGCAGACGACACCACACCGATCGGCCTCATCCAGGACGGTGACGAGTCTGCTTACAGACAGGAGGTTAAGGAGCTGGCTGTCTGGTGCAGTCTCAACAACCTGGAGCTTAACACGCTCAAAACTGTGGAGATGATTGTGGACTTCAGGAGAAACCCCCCTGCTCTCCCCCCCACTCACCATCACGAACAGCACTGTGACTGCAGTGGAGTCATTCAGATTCCTGGGCACCACCATCTCTCAGGACCTGAAGTGGGACATTCACATTGACTCCATTGTCAGGAAGGCCCAGCAGAGGTTGTACTTTCTTCGCCAGCTGAGGAAGTTCAACCTGCCACAGGACTTACTTTAACAGTTCTACTCCGCCATCATCGAATCCATCCTCTGCACCTCAATAACTGTTTGGTTCAGCTCAGCTACCAAATCTGACCTCAGAAGACTACGGAGGGTAGTCCGGACTGCTGAGTGAATTATTGGTACAACCCTCCCCACTCTACAAGAACTGTACTTATCCAGAGTGAGCAAAATGGCTGGCAAAATCACTCTGGACCCCTCACATCCAGCACACTCCCTCTTTGAACTGTTACCATCTGGTCGACGCTACAGAGCTCTGTGCACCAGAACGACCAGGCACAGGAACAGTTTCTTCCCTCAGGCAATACATCTCATGAACACTCAATAATAAACGTGGAACACACAACTAATACATTATCCATTCACCACACTCACTTATTTTATTTTTTCATTTCTAATTTGCACATACTTGACCTGTACATACATAGTTGTCTATATTATATATTATATATCGTGTATTTTTTTTTTTGCTGCTTTGTACATTGGTTATTGGCTATTTCTTGTTATTTTGTTTTTATTACCTGTGTCCTGTCCTGTTACTGTCTTTCTGTTGCACTGTGGAGCTTCTGTCACTACAACAAATGCCTTGTATGTGTAAACATACTTGGCCAATAAAGCTCATTCTGATTCTGATTAGTTATAACACTATTTAGTATGCAACAGAACTTTCAAATCATTACAGAATTTCTTAATTCTGTTGTCTTTGAAATACGGTTAAAGTGTAAAATGTTCTGACATTTAAGATAGACTAATATGTACTTCAATGCCATTTCCAATTAAGTTTTTATGTAATGTATTTAAATATATTTCAAAATGAAAATTTTGTCATTAATCACTTACCCCATGTCATTCCAAACCTGTAAAAGCTTCCTTCGTCTTTGTAACACAATTCAAGATATTTTGGATGAAATCTGGGAGGCTTGGGACTGTCCCATTGACTGCCAAGTAAATAACACTGTCAAGGCCCAGAAAAGTATGAAAGACATCGTCAAAATAGTCTGTGTGGTGCAGCTGACACAGAACAGAGTACGCAGTTTGCGTTCAGTGGATACTCTCCAAAATGGTGCTACGGTGACGCGGAGAAGACAAATTGTTGAATAACGTCACAATTTTTATTTTCTTTGCGTACAAAAATTATTCTCGTTGCTTCATAACATACATATTGAACCACTGATGGCAGATGGACTATTTTGACGATATCTTTCATACTTTTCTGGGCCTTGACAGTGTTATTTACTTGGCAGTCAATGGGGCAGTCACAAACCTCCCAGTTTTCATCCAAATGATCTTAAATTGTGTTCCGAAGACAAACAAGGCTTTTACGGGTTTGGAACAACATGGCGGTAAGTGATTAATGACAAAAGTTTAATTTTGGGGTGGAGTAACCCTTTAAATATAATGAATGATACACTATTTATTAATTATAATTAAAATTATAATGAAGTACAATCATACAAAGTGCACTTTTAAAAAGTGTACAGAAGTTTAAGAAATATAGACATGAAAGTGTCAGTTCCCTCTCGGGACATAGGAGCGCGGAGACAAGGGGATTCCAATAATCCTTTATTTAGAGCCACAGACAGACGAGGAGCTTGGGGAGAGACGAACATATACAACGTTCAGACCGGACACAGGGGCTGGGAAACACAGGGCTTATAAACACTAGGAAATCAACAGAAACAGGTGAGGACTAATCACACAGGGCTCAGGACTGATTAACTAATGATGACAGGAACGAGGAGGGCCAAATAGAGACACGAGAGGGGGGGAGGGGGGACAAGACACAGGACTGACAGAAAGAGGACTCTCTATAAATACACTTAGATATTTTCAAAAATATACTCTTACGATCTGAAGTGTGCCACAAGTGCACATTTGGTGTAAGTCCTTATTTCCCCATATGCAACAGTAAAAATTTACTATACTAATATATTTATAATACAAAGGATTCATAAGATTTTAACATTACTAAAGATGGACATGCATAAATATATGCTGTCGCATATCCAAATTAACAAATTTCGGTACATATCCAAATGTTGATACCCACATTTATCATTTTTGTGAGCTCTGCTGCCAACCTGTTTAAAAAATCTCCTTTGAAAACAAGGCAAATTTATTTTTTTGGCACTATAGAGAGAGAAACACGCTAAACCTCTCCTTTACTACAATAAACCAAGTCATATTGCTCTATTTATTGCAGTGCTGTCAAGACATTCTCACCACAATATAAATCATTTCATTCCAACATGCAGTCAGAAGTTAAAATCTGTCAAACTAGCTGTTGCCAAAGTGAAGAGATGAATCATAAAATCATTGGTTTCATAAAAATCATAAATCAAGGTTCCTGTGAAGACAGTTGCAGTCCCTAGTTTTCCAAAAAATAAATATAAATAAATAGCCTATTGCAGAGAATAAGGATAAAACCTTTACAGCGGAGACAAGTACGAACTACTCTGAGACATCTGAAAATGTTGAATCTTCCTCTATCACTGAGCCTGTTGTCACCTCATCCATACAGTGGGGCAAATAAGTATTTGGTACACTGACGATTTTTCAAGTGTTCCTGCTTACAAACAGTGGCGAGATCTGTAATTTTCTTCGTAGGTACACCTCAACTGTGAGAGACAGAATATTTTTTAAAAATCCAGAAAATCACATTGTATGATTTTTGAATAATTAATTTTCATTTTATTGCATGAAATAAGTATTTGATACAATAGAAAAATAGAACTTAATATTTGGTACAGAAACATTTGTTTACAATTACAGAGGTCAGACATTTCCTGTAGTTCTTGACCAGGTTTGCACACACTGCAGCAGGGACTTTGGCCCACTCCTCCATACAGGTCTTCTCCAGATCTTTCAGGTTTTGGGGCTGTCGCTGGGCAACACGGAGTTTCAGTTCCCTCCATAGATTTTCTATTGAGTTCAGGTCTGGAGACTGGCTAGGCCACTCCAGGACCTTGAAATGCTTCTTACTCCTTAGTTGCCCTTGCTGTGTGTTTGGGGTCATTGTCATGCTGGAAGACCCAGCCACGACCCATCTTCAATGCTCTCACTGAGGGAAGGAGGTTGTTGCCCAAAATCTCACGATACATGGCCCCATCCATCCTCCCCTCAATACGGTGCAGTCGTCCTGTCCCCTTTGCAGAAAAGCACCCCCAAAGCATGATGTTTCCACCCCCATGCTTCACGGTTGGGATGGTGTTCTTGGGATTGTACTCATCCTTCTACTTCCTCCAAACACGGCGAGTGGAGTTTATACCAGAAAGTTCTATTTGGGTCCCATCTGACCAGATGACCTTCTCCCATGCTTCCTCTGGATCATCCAGATGGTCTTTGGCAAACTTCAGAAGGGCATGGACATGTGCTGGCTTGAGCAGGGGGATCTTGCGCGCGCTGCAGGATTTTAATCCATGACGGTGTAGTGTGTTACTAATGGTAACCGTTGAGACTGTGGTCCCAGCTCTCTTCAGGTCATTGACCAGGTCCTCCCGTGTAGTTCTAGGCTGATCCCTCACCTTTCTCAGGATCATTGATACTCCACGAGGCGAGATCTTGCATTGAGCCCCAGTCTGAGGGAGATTGACAGTCATCTGGAATTTCTTCCATATTCTAATAATTGCGCCAACAGTTGTTGCCTTCTCACCAAGCTGTTTGCCTATTGTCCTGTAGCCCATCCCAGCCTTGTGCAGGTCTACAATTTTGTCCCTAGTGTCCTTAGACAGCTCTTTGGACATGCCCATAGTGGAGAGGTTGGAGTCTGATTGATTGAGTGTGTGAACAGGTGTCTCTTATACAGGTAACAAGTTCAAATAGGTGCAATTAATACAGGTAATGAGTGGAGGATAGGAGGGCTTCTTAAAGACAAACTAACAGGTCTGTGAGGGCCAGAATTCTTGGTCGTTGGTAGGTGATCAAATACTTATTTCATGCAATAAAATGGAAATTAATTATTCAAAAATCATACAATTGTTACGGTATGTGGTTGTAATAAGGAGCGCACGACGAGGAATAGACGAAAAGGAATATTTTTATTTAGCTTCAACACACAATATACCATTTGCAAACTTAAGATCAGACAAAAGACTGGGGAGAACTCAGGACTTATAAAGAACAGGGAACAAAGGAGCAAACAAGATAATTAATATAACACAGGTGATGAAGATGAAGGAAAATTAACTAATTACAGGAAACTAGAACAGGAAAAACCAAATAAGGGCAAAAGGGAAACTAAACAGAAACCAGACTGTGACAACAATGTGATTTTCTGGTTTTTATTTTTATATTATGTCTCTCACAGTTGAGGTGTACCTACGATGAATATTACAGATCTCTCCATTCTTTGTAAGTGGGAAAACTTGAAAAATCGGCAGTGTATCAAATACTTATTTGCCCCACTGTAACTGTGATGAACCAGACTTTATAGTGTGTTATCTGATCAGGAGGATGATTCATTGGCTGTGGTCTATCAAGGTAATCAGTCACTAACTACAACCCTCACTCTGATCTCAACAGTAAAGAAACATTTCTGGATCGTTAAAACAACCAGTGGTCAGCCAGGCACCAAGTTTCTTGCAACTGGGATGTGTCTGTCATCAACTACCTCCATATTTTAATACATTCAGGTACAGGCACATTTAGTGTTAAATTATTGATTCTACAGAACAGTCAACAGTTTTTTTTAGATTTTCTTGCTTGGTTATGGACTTTTTATAAGCAACGTGCAAGAACCACCTGGATGATACGATGGCAGCCTCATTACAAAGGCGCCAGTACGCTCACCACACACCAGCTACAGGTGGAGAGGAAAGAGAGATAGAGCTAATCAAGTGGATGGGGATTATTAGGAGGCCATGATAAATAAGGGCAAGTGGAGGGAATTTGGCCAGGACACCGGGGTTACACCCCTACTCTTTTTACGATGGGATTTTTAGTGACCACAGAGAGTCAGGAACTCGGTTTAACGTCTCATCCGAAAGACGGTGCTTTTTGACAGTATAGTGTCCCCGTGACACTAGGGCATTAGGACCCACACAGACCACAGGGTGAGCACCCCCTTCTGTCCTCAATAACACATCTTCCAGCAGCAATCTAGTTTTCCCAGGAGGTCTCCCCTCCAGGTACTTAACCCTGTTTAGCTTCAGTGGGCAACCAGTCTTGGGCTGCAGGGTGATATAGACTCTCAATCCATAAATGGTATACTTTACAAGGAATGTAAAACTTGTTTTAGATAACAATGAAAACTACAACAATTTTGTTAGTCTGAAAACAGACTAAAAGTTTCTAGTTGCCTTCTAGTTGTCAAATTTCCAAGTTTCCAAGTTTGACAAACATTTTTTGATGGTGCGCAAGCATGTCTAAGAAAAAATAATATGAATGCCTTTTTTGTGCATAAAAATAAGGCATTCCTCTTGTCATCTTCCCAAGGTCCAAAGAGTGATTTGGAGAACATCTGAAAATCATAGAGTTGGTGTTCAACATGTTTTTGATAAGGCCTGATGCAAACAACAGAATGTGAGAGAAGCTGAGGCCTATTGTACAAAAATACATAAAAAAGTCATAAAGGATATGTACAGAGATGTAATGTATTCACAGTCACAGTCACAAAAAAAAAAAAACGGTAACACTTTACAATAAGGTGTCATTTGTTAACATTAGTTAATGTATTAACTAACATGAACAAACAATGAACAATGCATTTATTACACTATTTATTCATCTTCGTTAACGTTAGTTAATATAAATACAATCATTCATTGTTAGTTCACGTTAGCTCACAGTGCATTAACTAATGTTAACAAACATGATTTGTGATTTTAAAAATGCATTAGTAAATGCTGAAAATAGCATTAACTAAGATTAATAAATGCTGTAGTAGTATTGTTAATTCTTAGTTCATGTTAACTAAGGTTGTTAACGAACCTTATTGTAAAGTGTTACCAAAAATACTTTAGCTTTTAACTTTGTGGTAATCATACATGTATATTATTTACAAAATGAATATAAAAAAAATAACAAAACATGCTCATAAAAAATAAAAACATTCCAAGACCCATTCATTTACAGTCTGTTTAGTTTGTAACTATTGTAGGATGACACACAAATCAAAAGACATGTAATTTAGAGTATTATTATTATTTATAGCTGTATGTTTTATTTTTGAAGTATCATATCTTTATTATTTTCATTTAACTTTTTGTCCACTCACTCTCACACACACACACACACACACACACACACACACACAAACAAATAGGCTACATATGGACTTCTTTCAGCTTCAAAATGAGGCCAGAGACCAGCAGACCTACGCAGTGGGCTCAAAGAGAACCAACAAAAATATAGCTCAAATGAACTTGATTTTGGGGAAAATCTTTGACCCTGTCCTTATTTCCCCAAATGTCTGGAGTTGTGGAGATTGTTCAGTGATGAATAGACAGCCATCGTTTATGCAGTGCTCTACTGTAGTGCTGAAAGATAGTAAACAGAGAACTGGAGCTGCTGTAAAGTCTGCTGTCTGTCATTTATCTGCATATAACGCATTACTCTAAGCTGGCTGAAATCTAACACAGATGTGTAGTTTCCATTTTTTTAATGTTGGCTGCTTTGTCTTAAAGGCCCGGGAGTTTTGTCGACAAATGGTTCAATGATTCAATAATTTGGGATTGTGAGGTTTGATTTTTACCAGCAAGTGTTGGCAAGTGGCTTAAATTTCATGTAATAAATTTTGATGGCTTCTGCACGAGCTGAAATTAAATGAGGGTTTTCCAGGGAAGGGTTAGATGGACAGATGAAATCAGAATTTTCAATGGATGGATTGGATGTATATGGACATCAAATGTTTAAACCCTTTGCGCTGTAGTGTATTTTATTATGGTGTTTATTTTAAATAAGCATCATCTTTTTTTTCAGAACCATGACCAAAGACATTTATCCAAGCTCTGCATACTTTTTTTCTCCACGTTTAAGTTCCAGACTGCACTGCCCATGGCCATCTATTTTTTTTCTATTTATTTACTTATTTTAAAAATAATACTTATTCCAACAAGTTACATAAAGCAATATTTGAAAATATCAAATTTATTTTTAAGTTTTTATATTAAACACAGAGATAAACAAGAAAAGAAATATAGAAGATTCAGTTCATAGTAGAACATGGTGCTGATTATGGACTGCAGGAAAATGAAAAAGATTCCCAGATGGTTTGTTTTGATGCCTCTGTATGTAACTTGTTTCTCAAGTCTGTTCAAGACTGAAAATTGTCCACCTTGGAGAACATCTGTTCACGTTTAAGAGTATTGCTTCATAGTGTTTTGTTTGAATGCAACATTAAGCTCTATGTAGCATCCTAAAATGGATTTTTTCAGTAAACAATAGTTTATTTGTTGTCTTTCAACACCATGGTTAAAACACATGCAAGAAAGAGATGAAATTTCACTGTGGCATGATAAATAATTTATTGATGTGCTCCATGAATTAATTCTGGGGTTTTAATGAAATGTGTTTATGAGGAGAAAGAAAAATAAGAAATCATGCATGTCTTGTAATGAACTGTATAGTTTCTGAAACACAGTAAACACACACTGTGTGTGTGTTTACTTTTTAAACACACACACAGTCTCTCACACCCCCCCACACACAAACACACACACACACACACACACACACAGAGAGAGAGAGATAGACAGACAGACAAAAACATACTGAAGAAGGACCTGTAAACCAAGCAAATATTTTTAGGTATCACTGATT
Source organism: Barbus barbus (assembly GCF_936440315.1). NCBI lineage: Eukaryota > Metazoa > Chordata > Actinopteri > Cypriniformes > Cyprinidae > Barbus > Barbus barbus. Next base: position 23,517,703 of record NC_136735.1, on the reverse strand, counting down.
AAAAATCGTAACATATTCTTATTATGACAGCTTTCTTTCTCTGAAGATAGTACGGATACTTTGTTGTTAGCTGTTCATTATTGTTAATGTACAGATCTGATAAGGAGAGAAGATTGATGGTTTAAAGCTGCTGGAGTAAAGCATTTAAAGTACATCACATACGCATGTTAAAATGATGGTAAGAGGTGGGGGGTGGGGTGATTTGTGGGAAATGTGGTCATAGGCTTTTACTGAGTTTGGATTATAGGAGTTGTTAAACTGGCTAAGTCATAGCTGCTACCTCACTCATGGTTTTGGAGGCCCTTGTCATGGTTCTGGAACTTAGAATTGGCAAACAGGTGGCCACATTTAACAACTCAGCTATTGGAAAAAAAATTCTGTCTCTTCATTCCAACAAAGCCTTAGTTCCACTTCTTCAAATTAACACATAAACAAAATATTTGGCCACAATATTTTGGTCAGCTTGACACACTGGCTTGAAGAGTCTTGATGTTGAGGTTCATACTTTGCATAAGGCCTTTTCTGTAATTTCACCAACTCGCTCAATGTTTTAACATACTGAAAATGCAAGAAGTGAGACAAATTATAATTACTGAGGACATTTTCTCATACCAGCAAGCCTGAAAATGTGGGTCAGTCAATACATTGGTGCATCACCAATGTAATCTTATGGGTATTTAGATACTCCAAAATGTACAATAAAGTGCTTGATTTAACACACACACACACACACACACACGTTACAGATATATAGGTATATACCAGTTACACACACACACACACACACACTTTTATGTGAAAAGTGGGGACATCCCATAGGCTTAATGGTTTTTATACTGTACAAACTGTATGTGCTATTGCCCTACACCTACCCTACACCTAAACTTAGCCTTCACAGGAGACTGTGCATTTCTACCTTCCCACCCAAAATAGTCACTCTGTATGATTTATAAGCGTTCTGAAAAGTGGGGACATGGGTCAATGTCCTGAAAAGTCACCTTCACCTTGTAATACCTGTGTCATACCTGTGTCATTATACAAATTTATGTCCTCATTTGTCACAAAAACGTGCACGCACACACACACACACACACACACACACACACACACACACAGAGAGAGATATATATATATAATTTCAGTGTACTTAGAGAGATCCTTGCATAGCTTTCTGTTTCCTAGCCCCCACAATTCAGGATTATGAAACTATTTGGCAAAATTAAAATGAGAAATAACAACCTCTAATTTAAGCGAATCAGCAAAAACAAACAAACAAACAAACAAAAACAAAACAAAATAAAAAGCTAATATAATACAAATTATGGTTATAACTTTGGTTATTAGCATTATTTATCAAAAATAAAATAAGTCTTTACAGTCATCTTGATTCATACGATAAATTATTTTTCCCCCAAAAACACTAAAATTCAAATATTACCCTAAAACACAAAAGCACATTGTAACTTAAAGAAGTGAAGATTTTTACATTTGTTTTGAAAAAAAACAAAAATATTTGAAATACAAGATTACACTTGAATCTCTGCTTCATCCAAGACGTCTCTTGGCAGTGTTGCAATTTTTGTGTAGCATCCCAAACCTGTTTCTGAGACCACTGGAGAGGTATTAGGTGTCCTAACGGTAAGTACTGACAGAGAGGGGGAGAAACTAGGAGTCATTGCTGAATGGGTCATCTCTGTGTTTCTAGTGTGAGTCTTGGTATATGTGGGCAATCTGACCAGTGGTGATCTTCTATAGGACATTCTGGGAGGGACAGCACGTATTCCTGGCTGGGCAACTGCTGTGATGAGAGGAGGTGGGCGTAGAAGGCTCTGAGACTCTGGCTCCACATCTCTGTCCCTCATTCCTTCATCTGGAAGCATCCCAATGTCTGTAAAAACAGAGGCCAAAGATTGGAAGCGTGGCTGCCAGTTGAGAAAGTAGTCCCAGCTGTAGCTTCCATGTAGCTGTTCCTCAGAGGAAATCAGATTGGTGAGTGAGCCCTCAACTGAACCTTGGTCATCAGACATAGACATGCACCTTCTCATGACTTCCTCCACTTCCTTCATGTTGACCACCTGAGGGAGCATTCCTTCACCCCCTCCTTCATCCTTAAAATTATGGAGACTTTCAGAACTGGGCATGTCCACTATTTGGACTATACCTATATTGGCACTGGAAGATGGGTCTTCATCTACCGAGTGGAAGGAGAGTTGGTCTGAGTCCCCAGGGATCCCTGAGTCTGAGACTCTTGACGCCTGTTGTGCTGTGACAGATCTGATCCTTTTAAAACATGCAAACTTGTTGATCATTTTGATCTCTTGATCTTCGGTAGTCTCTTCCTCAGTAGATCCTCTTCCACTCGAGGTTTTCGAGTTTGAGTTTCTAGAAGGGTTTGGGATATCCATTCTTTGCCACATGTCTAATGGTTCTTGTAAATCTTGGAGGTTTATACCACTGATACTGCTGTGAAGGTTCTCACCTGTTGTTCCTAAAGAGTCAGACTCATGGTTGAGGTTAGCAGATAAGGAAGTTGCTTTCTTTACAGATTTCTCTTTGAGCCTGTACCATAGAACAATGTAAATAAAGCTTATTAAAAGTAGGAGGAACACTATCAATGACACCGTGAGACTGGCAGTGTGGACACTGAGATCCACACTTGTCAGATCCTTTGCTGAATTGGATATGTTCACCACTACATGGCAGATTGACGTCCTGGAGTCTAGTTTGGGGCTACTTGCTAGAACAATCAGGTCCTCTGTTGTCTCATTTGAGATGGGGCTTCTTTTCTGATACACAGAGTTTGAGATATATAGGTAGCCAGTTGTTTTGTTGACACTGAAAAATGGGGATGGGTTGACTAAAGAGTATTCCACCAAACCATCCAGACCACCATCATGATCCATAGCCATCAGCTGGCCTATACTTTGGCCAACCCTGACATTGGTCGGCAGAGAGAAATGGTACATGTTCTGTGTGAAGATGGGGCTGAACTCATCAATGCCTTCAATTTCGATTCGTACTCGCAAGGTTGCCACTTGATCTCCTTTGTCACGTGCCTCAACCACAAAGCAGAAATCACTCTCTCCTTCATAGTCAAACGTCTGTTTTGTATGGATGTCTCCAGTAAGAGGATCAATACCAAAGGCTTCTTTCTTCTCTGGGTTGCTACTGTCATAATCCACGAAACAGGTGGTTAAAATAGAATAAGTAAGAAGTCCGAAGGTTCCTGCATCTTCATCAACAGCATGTACTGTGCACACATGGGTAAAAGCTGGCAGGTTTTCAGGCACAGAGCAGTTGTAGGTGGGGAACATGAAGAATGGGGAATGATCATTCTCATCCAGTACCAATATGTAAACAATGGCAAAAGATATTTTTTTGTCACTTGGGTTACCATCTGATGCTTGGACTGTTAGGGTAAATTTGCTATCCTCTTCATAGTCCAGTGTACCATTAACTTCAAGAATGCCTGTTGAAGAGTCCACTCTGATCAGGCCTCTGCTGTTACCTGAGATAATGTTGTACGTTACAATCCCATTTTCTCCTACATCAGGATCATAGGCAGAGACATAGATAAGGGCTGTACCTAAGGGGCTGTTCTCAGTGACCTGTGCATGGTATTCTGGACTACTGAAAACAGGTGCATTGTCATTAATATCAAGGACTTTGACTGATACCACAGTTGAGCTGTTAAGGGGAGGGGTTCCCCTGTCTGTTACAGTCACTGTCAATAAGTAAGTGTCTGTGGCCTCTCGGTTCAGTGTATCACAGAGCACTATTTGGCCAACAGTTCGGCTTTGGGCTTCACCTGGAATGCTAACAACATCAAGGCAAAACCGCCTCTCGTCATTTCCACCTATGATTGCATAATCCAAATGAGTGTTTTTATTTGAGTAGTCCTTGTCTTCTGCAAAAAGAGTGAGGAGAGTGCTTCCAACAGATACATCTTCAGGAACACTCACCTCATATGAGTTCTGTATGAAGAACGGGGCATTATCATTAAAGTCCACCACCTCTATGTCCACAGAAGTGACACTAAATAGGTTTGGGTCACCACTGTCACGTGCCTCCACCAGTAACCGTAACATGTTTCCATTTGCAACATAGTTCAGAGGTTTGTTGGTAAACACTGAACCTGTAGGCAGTATAAAATTCACATTAATTCTTATTTTACACAAAGGATTGTTTTATTTTTATATCAAGACACACTAAATATTACTATTTATACTACTATTTCTGTCATCTAGTGAGTTAAAATTTCTTGTATTACTGTAGTTTGTGAGCAAATAATTTTTGTAGAAAATTACCATTGTCAGGATCAATGTAGAATCCTCTCGCTGGGGAGGAGAGAAGCCTATAAGAAATTCTTCCATTTTGGCCAGAGTCTTTATCAGTTGCTGATAGAGACACAACATATGAGTCTGCTGATGTCCGCTCCGGCAACACAACCTGGATGTGTGTAGCAAAAGATGGTCAAGTAAGAAAAGCATGATAGTATCCTACAATACTAATATGCATAATGAAATAATGCACAGCCAGTTGGCCATTATTGCAAAATAAACATTGACAAAGTAATCAAGGCACCTTACAATAGTTCAATATAATACATTTGACCTGGTATGACTCCTGAGAGAAGACTGGAGGGTTATCATTGACATCCAACACCTTGATGGTGATTTCAGCCTCAGTTTGATGGACAGAGTCTGATGCTTCCACTCTCAATGTATAGACAGCTTGATCTTCATAGTCCAGACTTTTAGTTGTGGTAATTACTCCTGAGTACTGGTCAATTGCAAAACTTCTGATGGTTTGATCCTTCTCTATGAATCTGTATGTTGTAGAAGGGCTAAGGTCTACATCATTTGCAGTCAATTGGGTGACAATGTAGCCAACAGGAAGATCTACGCAGATTAAAAGGAATGAATATTTTCAGTATGTTGTTCTTCAACACAGTGAAACTTATTAAATAAAATAAGAAAGGTGTCAGAATGCTGGCATTGCACCAGAACAAATATGTTTCATACTTTCTGCAATGGTCACTGGTTCCATGGATGGAATTGTTGGACTATTGTCATTCACATCTACAACCTGGACACGGACAGTGCAGGTGCCTGTAAGAGGAGGACTTCCCATGTCCTCAGCCTGAAGAATTAACCTGTTTTTAAAAAATAAAAATAAAAATAGAAATTCCTAGCCTGTTGAGCTACCAAAAAGAAATGATGACATGATGACATCCATGATTGGTCAAACAATTTCCAATAGACCATTTCCACATCAAATTAAGTGATAGTAGAAGAAGCCAAGAAGTGTGTCATACTTGTAGGATGAGACAATTTCTCTGTCCAAAACAGCATTGGTGGCAAGAATCCCACGAACAGAATCGATCACAAATGCATTATTGTGGTTCCCATCCACAATGAAATAGCTGATCTGCCCATTTACACCACTGTCAGAATCTGTCGCTAACACCTACAAAATTAAATTGTTTGTTAAAATTGGGTCTGGTATGTAAATTGAAAATCATTTTGGTTTAACTAATGATCATACAGACCTTGATTCAATTTTTATTCACAGAAGTTACTTCTGTGATTGAGAAGTTATATCAAGTCTCCTTGTGCTATTGTGTGAATCATTTTTATATAAAAGTAATTCCATAAAAAATAATTACCATAACAATCATGGCATTGTAAAGCAAAATCGAAAGATTATTACCTGCATGACATAGGTGTTATGAATTTGTCCCTCCCATACAGCTGTTCTATAGTAGCTTTGCTTGAACACTGGTGCATTGTCATTGATGTCCTGTAGAGTGATAGCCACCCTGGCGTAGGCTGTTTGGTGTCCGTTTTCAGCCAGAACCACTAGGTGAATTTTATGCTGTACCTCAAAGTCCATCAGTCTCTGCTCCCAAACTGTGATATCACCTGTCAACAGGAATATTTCAGAAAATAAAAAGCTTTAAAATGCCCCTGGATCACAAACTTCCTCCTACAAAGCAGCATGATACTGTTTATTCTTCTAGAACAACTGTTTGTTACATTTACTTTCTCAATACTAAAATATATATATTTTTTAGAAATGCCTACCCAAGGAATGCCTTAGTTCTTTTCTTTTAAATCTTTTATTCTATTGTCAACAAAATGGCCAAAATAAAATATTTTTTTAGTGATACTGCCATTCTTCTTCTTATTATTATTCATAAAATTAATTTATAGTATATTGCTATTATCATCATTATTAACTAGAATTACTACTAATAATAACAATGCATTATCAATATATTACATTAATAACAATAATTATATTATATGCAAAATTATTTATTTATTTATTTATTTAGTCATTTAGCAGACGCTTTTATCCAAAGCGACTTACAAATGATGGACTTAAAAATTATGGTGTGTGATATATATATACATATATATATATACTGTATATAATTAATTTTTTTAATGAGAGATTTTTTTTTTCTTCTTAAAACACTATTAAATTGTTATGGTGGCTATACAATTCTCACCTGTAATTGGGTTAATAGTGAAGGCTTCATTTTCATTGCCACTGAAAATACTGTACTTGATCGTTCCTTCATCTGCTGCCTGGTCATGAGCTACAACATTTGCCACCCAAGAACCTTATAAATAAGAAATGGTATAAACAAACACAGTCAGTCTGGCATCCACAAATATATTATGACCTTCTCAGAAATACACACCTCTAATTTGACAAATAAGTAAATCAATTGTGAAACATCAGAAGAAAATATCTCAAATCCTTGAACTAACAAATTGCTCTAAGTATACCTGTCTTGCTGTTCTCTGGCATGGTGACTTCATAGAGTTCTTCAGTAAACTGTAACGGCGGCTCTTCACCGTTAAGCTGAATGAGCACAAGGCAGCTAGAGGTGAGGGAAGGTCTACCTAGATCCGCAGCCCGTATACGGAGCAGCTTTGTCCCATATACCTCATTACTCAGGGGGGCTTTCAACCTCACAGCTCCAGACTCATCAACCTGAAACATCTCATCTTCTTCTGCTAAGCTAAAAACTACTGTCCCATTGTCTCCCTGGTCCGGATCCTGGGCTGTAACTGTTATGATGGGTCGACTGGGACGTGTGGTCATGGAAGACACTGACACCTGCATGGACTTGTTAATACATGCTGGTGGATTGTCATTAATATCTTCCACTTGTATTGTAACTGTAGCGACTGAGCTACGTGGACCCTGGCTGCAGCTGTCAGTAGCTACAGCACGGAAAACATGCTGGGAACGAGTTTCACGGTCCAGTGGCTTTGTGAGCCTTATCACACCACTAGAGCCATCAACATAAAAGTTTCCAGAATTTTCCTCCTCCAAGGAGAAGGTCACTACACCATTGGGCCCCTCGTCGGGATCCCATGCTATCAGATGTAGGATCTCTGAACCTGCAGGGAGCCCCTCGCTAATGCTGGAACGATAGCTTTTCCGAGTGAACGAGGGGCTGTTATCATTTTCATCTGAGAGGGTGACGTGCAGAAGTGCAGTGGAGCTCAGAGGTGGATGCCCATGGTCAGCTGCAGTGATGACGAGCGAGTAGTTGGATCGCTCCTCTCTGTCCAGGATTCTTGTGGTGCTGATTGCTCCAGTAACAGCATCAATGCTGAAACACTCTTCATCTTCTAATAGCAGACGAAAAAGACATAAGCACTGATCTTTACCTTAGGACAGGTTTTCTTTAAAGGTGCCATAGAATGAAAAACTGTCTTTACCCTGGCATATTTAAATAATAACAGTTCTGTACATGGAAATGACATACAGTGAGCCTCAAACACCATAGTTTCCTCCTTCATATGTAAATCTCGTGATTAAAAAAGACCATAACATAACACCGACTGTGATGCAACAGTCAGGATCACTACGACCCCAACATTTGCATAAACCCACCCTTGTTCTAAGCCGGCCGAACCATCAGAAGCTCTGCAGGTATTGTAAATAAACAAGCGCGGACAACAGCGAAAATAACAAAATAAATTTTATGTTCCAGGCCGTGCAGGGGGTGTGAAGTGCAGGGATGGGTTGGTGTCTGTATTCAGAAAGGCACATAAAGCAAATAACGCGAGCCACTAAAGGGACATGGTTAGCTCCTTGCTAGCGGTAGCCTGTTACAGTACATAAGATTTCACTCTCAGTAAGGAGAGATGAGGATGATGGCGAATGACTTACAGATCCTGAGCACCACTGACAAGCATCTGATCTTGTGAAATGTGTGGTAAGTACTGTTGCTCCATAATGTAAACATAGTTTGTGTGATCGCGTCTCTTGAAAGTGAAACTATAACGCGTTCGATGGATCGTTCAAAAGCAGTTTCAATGCCTCGCATATTTATAACGGCTCCCTGATGCCCGCGTTTTATATACAGTATAATTACCCGACGATATAACTGCGAGAGAAAGTATTTAAATATATATTTTCCTCCCTGTGCTTCCTTCTTGCTGATGAGCCGTACTGTGAAACAGCCAATCAGAGCAGAGCTCAACATTGAGCAGCACTGTGAAACAGCCAATCAGAGCAGAGCTCATTATTATTCATGACCCTGCCAAATAAGCCAATAACAGACCGTTTCATTCTAGGGAGAAATCCTAGGGTTGTAAATGGACATGTAAAATCGTTTCTGGAGATTTTTTGCCCTTATCTAAGCCACATACCTTCTGTGTAGATATCAGAGAACAATTTAAAATACTGTATCAATGCATTCTATGGCACCTTAAGTATACATTTTTCATATTTACACTACATTTCAACAGTTTGGGTCAGAAAGATTTTTTAAAAGAAATTAACACTTTTATTCAGCAGGAATACAACTTATCAAAGAATCCTGAAAATACAGTTTACACAAAAATATTAAGCAGCCCAACTCTTTTCAACACTGATAATAAAAAGAAATGTTTTTTGAGCTTCAAACTAGCATATTAAAATGATTTCTGATGGATCATGTGACACTGAAGGCACTAATGAAACACTGAAATTTCAGCATTGCGATTACAGGAATATATGAAATTTTAAAATATAGGTATTGTGCAAACAACTTGTACAACACACTGCTGGTCAAAAGCTTAAGGTTGATAATATTTTTTAATGTTTTTAAAAGAATTCACTTTTGCTCATCAAGGCTGCATTTTTATATATATAAAAAAAACATTAAAAACAGTATGTTGTGAAATATTAATAAAATTTAAAATAGCTATTTTCTAATTTAAGTAGCAAATACAAATTTGGACACTACAATTCCAATATCTCAAGCAGGCATTAGAAATGGTTCGTTACCATTATTGTGAAATTATTTTTTTAATTGAATAATTATTTTTAAACAAATGCATATATGTGTTAAATTAGAAGGCCAAATGAAATTGCTTACCTTCTATGGAGTACTGAATAGTTCCATTTAGTCCATCATCAATATCAGAGGCCTGGAGGATGTGAATGACTCCTGGTGGCAAGTTCTCTGGGATAACTATGTGCAAGTCAGGCTGAGAAAATTCTGGAGTGTTGTCGTTATCATCCAGGACAGAGCACAGGACTGTGGCAGTGCTGGACAGAGACGGAGTCCCACTGTCCTCTGCCTGAACTGTAAAGCAGCCAAAAAAACATGAGGAGGTGACCATGTTATGTTAAGATTTGTGACCATGGACCACAAAAAAAAAAAAAAAAAATTTACACTCAAGTGTAAATTTTTCGAAATTGAGATTTAAACATAATCTGAAAGCTGAATAAATAAGCTTTTTTGGCTATTGCTACAAATATCCCCGTGCTACTTTAGACTGGTTTTGTGGTCCAGGGTCACATTTTCTAATGAGCATGCAATTACAGCCTTTTGAAAACTCTGTCAATATGTCCTGAAACAAAGAAAAACAAATCGGCTTAACCGGGTTATTAAAGGTAACTGAAACGGAAACATTTATTTTCCTGAAATAAACAAAGCAATATATATACCACACTCCATAAGCAAAAAATGACTTCTGAAACATCTGAAACCTTTTACTATGCATATAGCCCTATTCCAACCAATTACAATTCTACAAACAACATTAATACAGCATAAAATGTACTAGTTAATGTATTATTTAAGCACGAAAAGAAAACAAATACTCAACAGTTCAAAAAGCTGCACCATTCAAAACATGCATGTTAAAGGAAGTAAATAGTGGTCTGTGCATGATTTTGGTGCTTGTTTTCTGGAGAGATGAGTGAGCTGCAGTAGTAGATATAGGGATAAGAGGGAGTGAGGATGCAGGCAGATGGTAGATCTCACCTCTGAGAGTAAAACTGGATTGGATTTCTCTGTCTAGCTGAGTGGAGGTGCTGATCTCACCAGTGTGGGAGTTTATCGTAAAGAGCTCATATCCAGGACCAGGTAACAAGCTGTAGCTAACAGCAGAATTCGCCTCTGTGGGAAATATACACACACTCTTTATACAACTCTTCACAGATTGGTCTTCAGATCTGAAGATTTGTTTGTCTAATAGAAGTTTATAATTATGACTGCATTACATCATGACAGAGAGTCTTACTATTGTATCGTATTAGTACCACTGTATTAGTAATTGGCTTTTTAATGTGTGTTTTCCTTCACTTTCGTGTCAAGGGTGCCAACAAATACAGAAATGATCGGTGTTTGACAGCTGAATGAGGTCTGTTTACCATCTTGTCTGGCAAAGTGTTATTTCTGAGCTTCTCATCTGATCATTGAATTGAAAACAGCACTAAAGAAAGAAAAAAACTCCAACTACTTTTAACAGCATTGCCAAGAAAATACTAAGGAAAAGTAGGGAAAAATGGGACAAAAGAGCTGGCCCGGCATACAACCATCACACTGGTGGAGAATTTGGATTTGTGGTCTATGTAGAGCAGAAGTGTGAAAACAAACACACACTTAGACACACACACTGTCAGACAAAAACACAGATTTATAATCAAACACACAGCGTGCTTCCACAGTTACATACAGACATGGGACAACGACAAACAGTTTTAATGCTAGTTTCATTTGGTTTTGAAGAACCTTTCTAGGTAACACTTTATTTTGATAGTTCACTTTAGACATTCTACCAACGATAAGTAACTTTGTTTCTACTGACTATCAGGGTTGGGAAGGTTTTAAAATATATTTCAATACAGATTATAAAATACATGCTTTAAAAAAGTAATTTGTAACATTTCATTAGATTACAAAAGTTTTTAACAATCTAAACATTTTTAGATTTACAGGGTAAATTGTACTTATTTTTCTTCTGGAAAACGTTAGTATTAGCTTCTGAAGGACAATGCTAAATGAAAAAAGGTCTTTTCAAGACAAAATAAGAAAAATGTACACATTATCCTGTTCAAAAGTTTACACCCCCTGCACTTAATTCACTGTGTTTCTTTCATGAGCATCAGTAAATGATTTAACCTTTTGCAATATTTGTGTACGAGTCCCTTAATTGTCCTTTGTGTGAGAAGATGGATTTCAAAATAATACAGTCATTGTTGGAAAGGGTTCAAATATGCAGAAGATACTGGGAAACCAAAGAATGTCCAGAACCTGGAGGATTTTTCTGAAGAACAGTGGGCAGTTTAACTGCTCAGGACAAACAAGAGATTCACAAACAACTAAAAACATGAAAACAGTTGTGGATAATTCATGTAACGACAGACAGTTAAAATTCAAGGGAATGTAATTTTTTTTGAATGAGGCAATTTTTATAAATTCAGTCATTTTGTCTTGTGGAGTATATGTAAACATTTGTTATGTGAAATAGCTTATTCAGGGCAGTACTAAATAAAAATAACATACAATTTTTATGATCCTCTCATTTTGCTAAAATTATTAAAATTTTGCATATTCCGCAAGGGCTATGAAACTTATGACGATGCTTTTGCAGAGTGTCAAACAATCACCAATTGATGTTTACATTAATTTCCCGTTACAGTTACACAAAAGAAATAGAAATTATGCCACACTAATATATAATTATGTTTCCCTGTTCAAGAATTTCATTGTTTTAATGAGGCTTTTTTTCTTAGGATATCAGTTGCATCACCTTAACATTTTTTGTTTTGTGCTGGCAAATAATATCAACATTTTAATTAAAAATCTAAAAATATGCTGTTCATAGAAGAAGTGTATGGCATATGTAAGGTATTTTTAAATAAATGAATAAATAGGACAAAAAATGAGTGTCATGATGACACACTCAAACTCAAATAGACACATCAGCTGGAAACTTCACAAGCAGCCACAAACGTAATATATCAGCTTAATGAGTTTACTAAAATGAAACTGCATTAATTCAACAGCAAGAGACAGTTGAATCAATTACTAACAATATCAAACTTCATCTGATGAACATTTGGCACAGCGGTTTCATGGGGGTTCGTGAGATTTAACGTAATGGAAGATAAAATCAAAGAAAAACCATGGACCACACTGCTGAAAGGAGTGAATTCTGGGAGAAAAAATAACCGGCCTTTATTAGCACAGATGGCTTGAGTTAGTGAATCATCACACACAATTTCAAATATCCTGCAGGAGGCCTGACTGCTGTTCTAGAATAACGTCAGAAAGCAGAGACAGGCAGACACTGATATTGTGGCTGAGGTATTTTAAAAGGGCCTAGTAGATTTGTGAATATTTGGACTAGGTACAAGACACACAGAATAACACACGACGTGCGAAAAAGAACACAAAGAGCCGTTGATTTATGTTAGCAATCAAGTTCGACGAAACATAATTCAGCTGGAAGTCTGCTAATTAAATAGACCAAATTTCAAGTCTGATGACCAAGGCCATCTGGACTTCCAGACTGAAATCATGATGGACAAATATGAAAGAAATCCACTACCTTAAGTTACTCATGCTGAAATGTTTTGCACACTTAAAGCTACATGGAGACTTGCTTCTGTTACAGAAATGTGTAACATGAAACAGTAAATGACAATACTATATCGGGTAAAGAAAACTACAGATTAATACTATTCAAATCAAACTTCACAAACTGTGTATGTATACTGACATTCATGAAAGTGGTTATTTCAAAAGCTAAACATTGATTAAGAAAATTATAAGGCAAACTTAACTGATCTCAACACTCACGGTTCAGCCCAAAAAATATATAAAAAAATAGTAAGACAGCATGATGAAAATTTTAGACAATGCAGAAACTATGACAATTATATATAAACCAAAAAAAAGCATGAGGAAGTTGGAAGCTTTGTGTAATGCTGTGTTTGTGAGTAACCATACTGCCATCTTGTGGTGATTTCTGCAACAGTTTGAATATCAGCTGATATTTCATTTACAATATATGTTGTTTGACCAAGTTAAATGTTAAACCCAGTTGAGCTAAAATATTGTAAAGGTCTCATGATGTGATTTTGAGGTCTTACCTGAATCCAGGTCAACTGCCGTGACTGTGACAATGATCTCTCCGGGTTCTCTGTTCTCCATGACGGTGGTATTGTAAATGTGCTGCTGGAAGACAGGAGGATTGTCATTAACATCCAAAATCTTCACTGTGAGCGTCTGCGTAGAGGACAGAGAGGGGATGCCGCTGTCTCTGGCCTGGATAGTGAGGATATGGACATTCTGGGATTCATAATCCAGGGATGAATTCAGATACAGATGCCCTGCGAGAGAGAGAGAGATTATCCATCTAAGATTTTCCAGAAAGGGTGCATTTAAATTTTTGTGGTAAAATTGTGGTCTAAATTTTAAGTTGTGGTGTAGATCTGTTTAAACTATTGCTTGTTTGCTTGTAAGGTGACCTTGGGTGTTATGAAAGGCGCAGTTAAATAAAATGTATTATTATTCCTATTTACCTGTGCTTTCCATGTGAAAGTAGCCCATCTCATTTCCTGAAATTACACTGTAAATGACATGCCCGTTACTCCCTTCGTCTTCATCTTTAGCCATCACATGATGAACCAAAAGTCCCACCTCTGTGTCCTCTGGGACACAAGCCATTTCAGTGGAGACAAATGTGGGACTATTGTCATTGATATCCAACAGAATCGCCTGAGCTATGACTGATGTTTGTTTCCTATCAGTGGGCTCTTCTGCGTTGTCACTGACAGTCACTCTGAATACAATGTTCTTGGTGTGCTCACGGTCCAACCGTCCATTTATTTTGACAACTCCAGTGTGACGGTCGATGTGTAAAGGCAGTCCCTCTATGGCAGGGTTGGGGTCATAGGTCATAGAATAATAAAGTTCACTGTTAGGTAGACTTCCGTCACCATCATGTGCATTAAACACATACACCGACGTTCCATTGGTAACATCCTCATAAACACCGAACACAACAAAATTGTCATTACCAGGAAACCAGGGGGTGTGGTCATTGACATCAACAACACTGATCACCACAAATGCAGTGACATTATACGTAGGAGGGGCTTCTGCACGTACAACCAGGAAGTAGCGCTGTGTGACTTCGTAGTCCAGATGTTGTGCCACATAAAGCTCGCCACTAGAGCTTTTGATGCCAAACTGCAAACTACCATCACCCTCGACAACAGAATATCGTAACTGCATATCTGGTGCATTAGAAATCCCAAGTGATCCAATGACAGTTCCCAGTTTTACATCTTCCCCCACAGTGAAGTATTTCAGGCTCTGAAAATCCTTTGAGTTTCCGCTTTGTTGGTCTAAGGCATAAACCTGGAATAAAAAACAAAATTTGTGTAACTATTCTTAAAACATTTACGACAAGACACTACAGGCGAATTAGCTACAGGTGTTTTTTTTTATGCTCTGCTTATTATTTGGACTAATAAACATATAAGTGTTTATTTTTATTGAACTTCATCTATATATGTCTGTAGATGTCAATTAAAATACATATAATTAAAGACTGTTTTCTCAAAATGATTTTTTCTCATGCACTGAGCCAGAAATCTCCACTTACACACACCAAACTTTCCAGTACAATACATATCTATATTCTGAAGGTTTTGTTCATGTATTATTTACCTGATTTATATGACACCTTATTCCTTAAATCCTCATAACTCTATCTCTGTCATGACAACTCTCGGAGTGATTGGCATGGTAATGTACATGAGAATGTTAATGTATTTGGTCTTGGCGGAATAGATCTGCTTCGCTGCTGCTGTGGCAGAGCAAGTACCGAGACTTGCTACTGCCAATACATCCACAACATGCTGCTGTGAACGTGTAGGAAATACTGCTGCTGCACATATACACATATGAATAACCCCATATAGCACACATGAATCACCTTGTAGCAGATCTATACAGGTGGAGCTGGGGAAGGTGGAGGGTTTCTGAAATGCGCTGCTAACTGCTACAGCAAAAAAAGCCAGGTATTTGAATATTGAGCAGTGAGCTCATTGGCTACTGATACAGGAGAAAACCAATCAGCTGAGCCATGTGATAATGATATCATTAGGTCAAACTGAGTTAGACCTATCGAACTGCGCCATCTAGAGTTTCATGCCAGAACTTTGTATTTGTCCTTTATTTAACTCTATTTATCCTTTTAAATAATGCTAATTACTGCATGTTTACCATCTTCAAGAAACAGCTAAAAACACATCTATTCCATCTTTATTAGGCCCTCTAACTCTAGCACTCTCTATTCTAATTCTATTCTATCTACTTGTTTTCTTTTTGTTGTATGCATGTGTATATATATCCTAAACAAATAGCTTCCAAACAGCCTTCTTTTTAAAATATTTTATAATACTGAGGTGTAGAGTGCAAAACTGGCTGAGCAGACACTGCTAGAATAAGCTTCTCATCCCTTGTGGATTTTGTTTCGTTTCTCAGTTATGAAACTCTGCTCACTCAGAGGTCTCTGGCAAACCAAGAGGCCTGTTTTGGTCGGCCTTGCAAAGTTCATAAAGGTCAAAAAACTTGAACCTGACAAAATTTTATTGGCACAGGAAGGCCTTATTGTGCCAGTTCAGTTTTAGATTGTACACAGAAAAGACAAATCAATAAGCAAGTCTTCAGCCCTACTTTGACACACACACACACACACACACACACAGTGTTGTTATATGCCAGTACCATCTCCACTAACCTGTATGTGAATAACTGCAGTCTCCTCCAGAGGAAAAAGACCATCGTCTGTGGCAACAACTCTCAGGGTGTAGCGCTTCTGTGGGTTTGAGGAGAACCGTGATGTCACCCTGACATCACCATTACGGTTATCAATACTAAAGTGGCCCAGCCGATTATCTAAAAATATGAAGAAACATTAGACATCTCATATTAAATCACAATATTTTTCCTTCGAGCAGAGAAATATAAACTCAAATGACCCATGAATTAAAAATAAATTGTCCTCTCCTCATCAGTTTACCTTTCATTGTGAACTTGACAGTTCCATTCTCTCCAGCATCCAGGTCTTTAGCAAACATAGTGATTACAACAGAATTCACTGGAATGCCTGCCCACGCCTGCACGAAAAGCCACATAAACAATACACATAAACATAGTACTCCAGTCTCCATGTCCATGTCATGTGATCTTTCAGAAATCATTCTAGTATGCTGATTTGGTGCTCAAGTAACATTTCTTATTATCAATCCTAAATTGTTAATCTATTGTTAAATCCAATGAATTTTGATGGATATAAATTTACAAGAACCAAATATTAAAATGTTTTTTTTAACAATGTACAAGTCTTTACTGTCAGTTTAGATCAATTTTATGCACCCATGCTGAATAAAAGCAATGATTTCTTAAAAAAAAAAAACTTACTGACCTCAGACATTTGTACAGAGTATACATTTACAATATAAAGACATTGTACTTTCAGAATTATAGAAAAACATCACTGAAACATATTACTTGTGCTCAATGTACATAAACTCTATAATTAACCTGTTAATTTAATTGAAATGAAATCTACAATTATATTTTCTATTGCTTGTGTTTTCTAGAAATAGTATTATTATGACCTGTACGTTTAGCTCTTTAGTGGCAGGTAGATGTGTGAATTGTGGGGCGTTATCGTTGATGTCTGTGACAAGGATGTGAACAGTAGTGGTGGTGTTAAGACGTGGTCGACCCTGATCTGTGGCCATCACCCTCAAAACATGCTGTGCCTGCTCCTCACGATCCAAAGCCACCATGTTTATGATCTCTCCTATAGCCAGAGAAAGAGAATGAAGACACAGAACTGGTGTAGAATTTTTGCTGAGAAATTTAATAAATAATTACAAAGAAATAGCAAGTGAAACATTGAATTAAAGGTGAAATTTTGAAGTAGAAACATACTCCAATAATCCAAAGTTTTTACAATGTAAAACATTGTGTATAATGTAGAACAATATCCATAAAGAAAAGTTTAGCAGGTTATTTTATCTATTATGGTTATTTTATCTTGGTTTATTTCAGTTTAGTTTAGCTTACTTTTATTCAAAATACAAAATAATTTTTAATGAATTTTTGGATTGCTTTTTTGACAAAGTAGTGTATGAAACATAGTCTGAACGAAAAACAAATTAATTTGAAAGTAATTCTGACCTGTTCTGGGGTTAATGCGAAAGTTTTTTCCCTCAGACAGCAGGATGTAGGACAATACTCCATTGTTACGTGAATCTCTGTCTGTAGCTTTTACTGTTCCAATCATCCCATGAGGAGACGGTCCCTCCTGCAAACTGAAGAAGTACACATCCCTTCTGAAGACAGGTGCATTGTCATTCTCATCCTGAACCATGACAACCACCGTTGCTGTGGCCTCGGTTTTGCCATTTTGTGCCTTTGCACACACACTAAATCTGTAGATGGGTTCAGTTTCATAGTCAAGACTCTGAGATACAAACATCCATCCAGTCTCTGGGTGGATTCTGAAAGGTGGGACTCCAGAGAGGGCTTTAAGAGAGTAAGTAATGATAGGGGGCGCTTTGCCAGGGGTCCCTCCATGCTGGGATCTGGTTCCATGAGCACGTACCTGAATCATTCTAGTGTCTTTTGGAGCGCTTTCTCCAATTCCCACTTGATAAACCAAAGTTTCAAAGGCCAGTGTGTCTTCCACAGAGGCTAAGGAATCCATCTCTATCACAAGACATAATGTAGAGCTCAATGAAGGATGACCTTCATCCTCAGCTATGACGTTGAGCTCGTACCTCTGGCTGGAATCTCCCAAGAGGTCGCCATTTAGCATGAGAGTCCCAATACGTGGGTGAATGGAAAACAAGTTGCTCTCAGGATGTAACATATAGTGAATTCTGCCATTAAGGCTGCTGTCAGCATCATGGGCATGTGCAATGAAAATTGGTGTGCCTGGAGGGGTGTTATTGGATATGGTGATGTGTTCTGAGGTCTTCTGGAACACAGGAGGGTTGTCATTGACATCAGTGATGGAGATATTGACCTGAGCACTGCTGTAGATAGGAAGGGTTCCCGTGTGGAACTGTATGTTCAGAATAACATAAGAGAGGGACTCGTGGTCCAGTGGCTGGCCAGTGGTGATGAGGCCCGACTGGGAATCAATTGAGAAAAGCCGCTGAGGGTCACCTGAGGATATGACGTATGAGACTAGCTCCACTGAATCTGAAATTACAAGGAAAAAGACCACCAAAATATAATTAATATGACATGAAAAAATAAGATACACAGTAAAAAAAAAGTTTAGTTTTTTTTTTGTAATAAAACAAAAAATAATGGAGTATGTTTTATAAGTAAACACTATTTCAGTCTTACTACTTCAATATTTTACATTTCATTCAATGTGTTACTTGTCATTTATTTGTAATTGTTTTTTTTAAATTTACTAGCAATTTCTGAGTGAAACTTAATAAAATAGATCCTACACAATTTTTGGTCACTTTATTTTAAGGTACAGTTCTCGCTACTAACAAACCATTAACTACGTCTTTTGCCTTAATAAACTCTAAGTTGCTGCTTATTAATAGGCAGCCGTTTAGTTAGGTATTGGGTAGGATTAGGGATGTAGACTATGGCCATGTAGAATAAATACTTGATAAATACTAATAAACAGCCAACATTTGAATAATAGACATGTTAATAAGTAACTAGTTAATAGTGAGATTTGGTATAGTTTCCCCAAAAATGAAAATTATGCCATTAATTACTCATGTTGTTCCAAACCCATACTTTTTTTTTTCTTTTCCAAACCCATTTATTTTTACATGCAACACAAAATGAATTTCTGAATAATAATTTTGAACAATTCTCCATTAATTCTCCCTTATATTAGGGTTTCATGAAAAAATAACAGTTTGCATATTTGAAAAATAAAATAAATATTTTTATTCTATGGGTGAACTATTGCTTCACAGTTTTATTTAAAGGATTTTCAGGAATTTAATTTGCAGGTCAAGTAATAATAATAATAAATTTTATTTGTAACGCACTTTATATTCACACAGAATCCCAAAGTGCTACAGATTAAAACAAGAAGAAAACATTAAAATAAAAATGTTATTTAACAAACAAAAAAATTCATTTAAAAGCTTTACTAAAAAGGTAAGTTTTGAGACCACTTTTAAAAACATCAACAGGTTGTGGAGTCTGCAAATGATCAGGAAGGGCATTCCACAAACTCGGAGCAGCTGAGCAGAAAGCCCGATCTCCCATAGTGCGAAGCTTAGTCCTGGGAGTTTTTAATAGATATGCTGAAGCAGAGCGGAGTGTACGTTTGGAAGATTGTGGAGTAAGGAGTTCCTTAAGATAAGATGGGGCATCGCCATGGATGCACTGATGAGTAAGGAGAGAGACCTTATAAACAATCCTGAATGAAACTGGGAGCCAGTGTAGTGATTTAAGAATTGGTGTGATATGATCGTATTTCCGTACCCTCATCAGGATCCTGGCAGCACTATTTTGGATGTACTGCAATTTCTGTAGGCTTTTGCCAGGGATCCCGATGAGGAGCGCATTACAGTAGTCTAGCCTGGAGGAAACAAAAGCATGGACAAGCTTTTCCGCATCTGCTAGAGTGAGCATCAAGTATGAAATTATCTTATTGATAGGGTATGAAAAATTATAGGGTAGAAAATGGCTGAATGTTTTTAAAACATCACCTATGAACTGTAAAATAAATCTTTGTCAATGTCACACAGAGTGTATAAATGAAGAACTTAATGACACACTTACCCCTAACATATGTATTAAAAGTGGTATTGTCATTATCCTATTGTTTGACAGTTAAGACTTTGAAATGGCTGGAGAAAACCAAAGCCCCCAGAGATTAAGGGACCTGCCCCCCTCTGCAACTCAGAATTTCTGAATTTTACTTGAAGAGAGGGTTAATCAGCTAATCTAAACGTTAACCTCAACTGACTGTCTACTGTTGAAGTGCACTCTAAACATTTGTGTGTGCGTGTATGCATGCGTGTAAGCAAAAAACCAATGCAAATCACTTAAATAAATCAAAAATGGACTGTTTTAAGCGATATATATATATATAAGTGATAATTCAATATATATATATTTATTACGCTTAATTTTATGATTCAAACCAGTACATTTTTACTGCAAAACCAAATCATAATCTAACAGTTACCAGCCTTTTATGTAACTTTTTAGGCATTTCCACAAAAGCACATACACTATATACTTTGATAACAGCATACTATTATAAAATCTAAATCTAAAATGACCTCAGACTAAGTAGATGTGAATCACTGAGTATGTTAAGAATGTGTGATTAACCCTAATACCTTAATGGGCATAAAATACTGCTCACTAAAAACAATTGATTGTAGACAAGGAAAAACAGAAGACAGCAAATCTCATTATCTATCCTAATAACCCTGCCAACTAAGACTGATATTTAACCCTCTGATCAGCTCATCCCTGACCCGCAAACTGGATTAGCCACTGGGGTAACAATGACTGGAAATAGTAGGTTACTAGTGGAAAAAAAAAAGGTGGATGCATTTTGACACCTTGGACTTTGTTGCAGGGCTTCCAATTGAATTTCATATTTAATTTATTATTGATACTGGAAAAAATAATGAACATATTTTCAATAAATAATAAATATATATTTTTAAATGATCTACACCCATTTCTTGAAATAAATTAAACGTTTCAATATTATGTCTATTTTCTCTATCTGTACAAAACTTTACAATAAGATTGTATTTGTTATTAACATTAGTTAGATAATTCCTTAACATTAACTAACAATGAACAAGATCTGTATACAGCATTAGTTAATCTTTGATAATGTTAACTTGTCATTTCCCAACATTAAGGGCCAGAATTACTAAACAGGGCAAATTAGCGTTAGAGCGCAATTCCATAAAAGCACTGATGGGAGGGGAAAATTGTGTGTGTGATTTACTGACAATGAGCACATTAAAGAACACAGACACAGCCAGATTATTTCCATAATGACCAGTGAAATCTACCAAGAACAGCGCATATTACTGCCTGCTTTAAGACGTTAAATAATGGTATTAAATAATGGCGTTTAATAATGGTGCAAATACCAGTAATTTGACGAGTGCAACAATTTGTAAATCGCGATGAAAAATTAAATCGCAAAAAAATTCATATAGGTTTGAAAAAAAAAAAAAAAAAATTTACTCATCCTCAAGCCATCATGTAGATGAGTTTGTTTCACATCAGAAATTTAGCATTACAACACCTGCTTCCCAATGGATCCTCTGCAGTGAATGAGCTTGACTCAGTCCAGCAATTAATGTCTTGTGAAGTAAAAAGCGTTTGTAAGAAAAAATCAAGGCTTTTTAAATATAAACAGTTGCCTCTGGCCATAATCTATTATAACGCATCCTCCAGTGACAAAGACCACCCCCCTGTTGTCATCTCACATCAAAATCCACTGACTTGTTTGTTTAGTACTGTTTTAGACTGTCTTCACTTGTGAAATGGTGCTTGATCTGTGCATATTTCGCTCCTGATTCAGATGAGATGACTTTTCTCTGGAGAAAGCAATTTATATGAATTAGAAGACTTCAGCCAGAAGCAACAATTTAAAGTATGTCCTAATGATAAATTTAAAAAAGCTGTTTTTCAAATGGTATTAGGTCATCGCATGATTTGTATTTGGATGACATATTTACCTCTTTTGAACAATTGATCCAGATATTTGCTATTCCTAACACACACGTTTATAGGTATTTACAGCTTTGTATCATCAAAATCAAACTGTTTCCCCTGTTGTCCTCATCGATCTCTCACTGATACTATTCTCGAGCAGGTGTGGAGTAAAACAGTCCATTAGCAAATGGACTATTTGAACTACTACAAATGGTTTATGGACTACTTAATCTATGTAATCTGACTACTTTAAAAACTTTAAAACAAAAATAAGAAAAAGAAATGGGAGGACCAAATATCAGATGAGGCTTGGCAGGAAGCGAATATGGAACATACATTTTACGTATATTCTCCATACAAGGTTTCAAACAAGAGAATCTTTACTACTTGCCAACCTTTTCTAACCTTTGTGGAGAACACTGCTACTTAAAAATTGTACTGAATGTACACTGTCCCTTTTTATAAAAAAAAAGGTCTGACTGGGGTTGGATTTTTTCTCAACTTTTTTCATATTCTCTTTTTTATGTTTTATTGTTCTATGTTAAATATAAAGAAAAAGATTGGAAGTCAAAAATGTTTTTCACCTCACAAGGCATTAACTGATGGACTGGAGTTGTGTGGATTATTTGTGGATTAATGTGATGTTTTTATCAGCTGTTTGAACTCTCTTGTTTGGTTCATGCTTTATAAGTCCTCAGTTCTCCCTTAGTCTTCGTCCGTTCTTGTCTATGTAAGTTGATATTATTGCCTGTCTTTTGGATTTACTTATTAAAATACCTTTTGTTTGATCTCCATCGTCTTCCTGAAATTGTGCCTCATCAGGCCGTGACAGAAGTAGTATTTGTTAATTTATACATGTACATTTCTTAACATTCAAGGTACATGCTCTGTGTTAACATTACTTAAACCATTAGTATGCCATGAACTAACAATAAACACTTTATTAAAGTTACTTAAAATTTGTGTGTGTGTGTGTGTGTGTGTGTGTGTGTGCATGTTTATGTGGTTTATGAGGACACAAATTTGTATAATGACATGGGTATGACAGAGGTATTACAATATGAAGGTGGTTTATGAGGACACTGCCTATGTCCCCGTAATTCAAAAGGCTTAAAAAACATACTAAATGGTGTTTTTTTTTTATCTAAAAATGCACAAAGTCTCCTGTGAGGGCTAAGTTTAGGTGTAGGGTTGGTGTAGGGCAATAGCACACACAGTTTGTTCAGTATAAAAACCATTACGCCTATGGAGAGTCCCCATAAACCACAAAAACCAACATGTGTGTGTGTGTGTGTGTGTGTGTGTGTGTGAGAATCTCACTGCAAAGTGAAACCATTTTAAACGTTTGCCGATTCCTTAGTAACATGATTCATCTTTAATAAAGAATTTATTATGGACTTATTATGACCTTATTGTAAAGTGTGACCTATTTCACATGATGTGTTACAAATGTTTGTAGGCTCTCTAGTCTCTACTAATGTTATTTAAAAAACATTTATTAGGGGTATTACTGGATTTATTGTAATCTGTATACATGTGTTGTTCATAATAAGTTGATGTCAACTAATAGGCCTACATTTACTAACGCTAATAAATTTAGCTATTAATGTTAAGAGATACATTAGTATGTATGTACAAGGTAACATCAATAAAGATATAATAGTGTATAAAAGGGTTGTTCATTGTTAGTTACTGTTAGCTAATCCATTATGTTAACAAAAACAACCTTACTTTAAAGTGTTAACAAACAGGTTTCTTCTTCACCTAAATGAACATAGTGTCACACTGTCCAGTCTCAAATTGGGCAAAGTGTGAGAGTCATAACATTTCTCAGAAAAAGCAAGGAAAACTCACTGGCAGGGGTAACAGCCTGAACCAAACCAACAGAGGAGCCCACAGGTGCATCCTCAGAGATAGAAAAGGTGTAGTGGGCTTTTTGGAAGAGGGCAGGAGGCTGGTCGCTCTGCAAGATGTTCACGGTGATGTTAGCAGGATGAACAGCAGACATGCCTCCTCCGTCCTGAGCAGAGACAGACAGCTTCACACTGCTGCTGCGCAACTGGGAAAGTGAAGCGTTCAGGCAGACAGAACCTGAGGAATACACAAAACCTACATTAACATCATAGAGGACACATGCACAAGGTGTTAGCTATTATTGCAGATGTTTGATCAATTAAAAAGAAGGTTTAACTTTAAGTACATTAGAGACAAAAATTTAAGGGTCCTGAAATTAACAATCTTAATAACAATATCTTGATTTTAATGTGTAATAAAAGCTAATTCTTTAACTGCTAGATAACTTAGAAACTTAAGCACAAGGCCATGTTTTGTTTTTTTTACTTATTCACTATCTCCGTCACTTTTCAAATCTTTTAAGAAAAAAACTGATGGTGACATGGTGGATATATTTGTGGCTAGCTCCACTTTTGACAGATGGTGGGGGGCCTGCTAGATTCAGTCACCTTGATCTAACTTAAAATCCTTAGCATCTGTTGATTTAAACCAGGAGTGGTTAACCTTAGACATGCGTGCCCCCACTCGTCCACAGAAGAGTAATCACTGGCATGCATACAAAAGAGATTAATATGTGTGTATTTTATTTGGTTGTTTGTTTTAAAATTTCCTAGCACCTGCATGCCAATAAACAAGAAATAAAATAAAATCAGTGTTCCACTGATATTTAGTCAAAGCTGACATGAGGCGATATTTGGAAACTTTTATTTTGACAGCACTGAGAACTGTGCATCTGAGTCAAAATAAGTCATAATAAAAGTAAAAAATAAAAGTTTTTTTCAGTCAAGTTTCAGTCACCCATAAGTTGTCATAAGCGCCCATGTTTGAACACAGCTGAGTGGCCGCAGTGTGTGAAAACAACCAGCCTACAACCAGGTACAATCAACCAACTCATTTTTTTATAATCCCAATAAATTATAATTGGTCTCTCCAAATGAGCAGTTCCAGATTTCTCCCTATGTACGGTCACCATAGGGATAAAGTCCCACCCATTTGTGACACTATCTGCCCTATTAGCATAGACACAGGCCTGAGTGAGAAGCAGCAGTCCGCCATTACAGTTTTCTAGCTCTAACGTTAGCTGCAGGAGATATACAATGTCTGGGCCAAAGAAGCATTACAAGTGTTGTGTTTTGGGATGCACTAATGAACATGGGAGTCTCCATAGACTCCCTCCACCTGAGCTTCTGAGGACACTGTGGTTAAATCACATTTTGAAGGAAATATCCCGTAAAAAATCGGTAAAGTACCTATATGTTTAAGGATCAATACCCAAGGTTTGTGCGCGTAAAGTACCTATATGTTTAAGGATCAATACCCAAGGTTTGTGCGCGAACATCAGCTCCAGACAAAGTAAGTATCACAGGTTTGTTTCCCAAATTTCCTTTCTTAAAGAGCTTCTTGGCACTCTGTAAGGCTAATGTTGCTAAAGCTATGCCTGTTTTCACTGATGCTGCCTTCACATGCTACCAGAATAATAGTATATAGGAATGTGGTAGTTAAAAATTGCATATGAAAGCAATGTGAAGTCGACTGCTTGAATTTGTCAAGCTCAAAATCACATGTGGGACTTATAAAGTTTGGGATAACACGCTAAGGAAAAATGAGAACAGCTGTCATTATTTTTATCGCGTCGTGCTCCTTGTCTGTGTAATTCATAAACGATCATTTATTATGCACAGTACAATAAGATGACTGACTTTTAAACTGAGTGCGTTTTCTGTAAAGATAACAGGCTTGTCCTAATAGTGGAATGTTTATTTGCAAAGGCTAGCACCGGTATTGCTGAAGCTTGAGCTCTTGGAGCTCCGCCCTATTCTGAAAAGAGCCGGGGGCACCAGCTCATCTGCTTTTAAAGGGACACACACAAAAACAGTGCATTTTGGCTCATACCCTTAAAGTGGCACAAGCTATTAAAAAAAATCTATGGGGTATTTTGAGCTAAAACTTCACATACACACTCTGGGGACATCAGAGACTTATTTTACATCTTAAATATGTCCCCTTTAAGAAATTGCTATTTGAAGTACAAATCTGTTTATTTTTAAGATTTATTTTTTAGGAAGTTCACTTTTTTTCAAATTGATTAGTTTTCAAATTATTTATTTCTAATAAATAATTAGGGATGAGGATGGCAGATGTGGCCACAGCAATGAACTTGCAATGCCCGTACTGTAAGACCCCTAAGACAGTGCTACAGCAAGAGAGGAGACAGAGCTGATCATCCTTGCAGTGACAAACCATGCATGTGTAGCCATGTATCTCCCTAGATGCGTTCAAGAACTTGCAAATGCCTTGGTGGAAGAGTGGAAGAACATCTCTCAAATCTGCTGCAGTCCATGAGAATAAGATGCACTGTAGCACTTAAAGCAGTCCCTTTTTTCAGGGACCCATTATTCCATTCCTGTTTACCAACTGCCTGATAAACTTAGATTATGTCTCAGTTGTTGAACTTTTTATGTTAATACAAATATTTATTAAGAAATTTACGAAGAAAACGTAAAAAAAATTGCTGGAAATAAATGCAGTTGAATTTATTCTCTGATGAATCCATTTTTTAGCTTTGCCCAACACCTGGTCATCTAATGGTTAGACAGAGACCTGGACAGGCCTACAAGCCACCCACTGTGAAATTTGGTGGAGGATCGGTGATGATCTGGGGGTGCTTCAGCAAGGCTGGAATCAGACACATTCATCTTCGAGAAGGCCTGATTCTTTCTTTTCTACCATGAAGGAATCAAGCTGCGTACAAGGTTGTCCTGGAAGACAAGAAACTTGCTTCCTTCTGCTCTTACAATGTTCCCCAAATCTGAGGACTGGTTTTTCCAACAGTACAATACTCCATGCCACACAGCCAGGTCATTCAAGGTGTGTATTGGAGGACCACAAGACCAAGACCCTGTCATGGCCAGGCCAATCTCAAAACCTGAACCCTATTGAAAACCTCTGGAAATGTGATCAAGTGGAATACGGATGGTCGCAAGCCATCAAACAAGGACGAGCTGCTTGAATTTTTGCACCAGGAGTGACATAAAGTCCCCCAACAGCAATGTGCAAAGACTGGAGGAGAACACTCTAAGACACAAGAAAGCTGTGAAAATCAGGGTTATTCCACCAAATATTGATTTCTGAACTCTTCCCAAGCTAAAACATTAGTATTGTGTTGTTTAAAAATGAATATGAACTTGATTTGTTTTCTTTCCATTATTTGAGGACTGAAAACACTGCATCTTTCTTGTTATTTTGACCAGCTGTCATGCCTGCAAATAAATGCTCAAATGTTAATAAAAAAGCAATATATAAGCAACATCTGAAGGCACATATGTCAAAAAGGGTTTGACATATGTGCAGGTTCTGAGAAAAAGTCACATCAAAAATCTAAACCAATGATGCTAAGCAGGGATACTGGAGAAGTGAGTGCATGCAGACACCCTAAGTTCTCTTTCCTACAATGTCCTCTCTCACAAGTAGCTCTGGGAAATTTGATTAATTGCAGTGAATTAGTTTTATATGAGTTTCGCATGTTTAACACATTCATGTTTCAATGTAAAAGGAGGAATATTTACTCAGGCTTCTGAGCACTATTTAAGAAAAACACACTTAGGGCATACAGTAAAGCATATGCTTGTTCGTCTTTAGCACTGCTGCAAGAGAGAGAGGGACATATATGTAACAATTAACGGTAGAACAGTGATTGTAATGGGATTATGGAAAAATAAATCACAGCCCTCCAACTTCAGAGTAATCTGATTACTGTAATGCGTCACACCAAACAACACAGCTCAGCAGGAGCTCTATGTGTGCGAACAGTAAAGGACACTGACAGTAATATGTACCATACAAATAATTTAAATAATAACAGTTATCTGTATTTCCTAAACTACTAATGCGATTTTGATATTTGACATCTATATACTGTATTATAGACCGTTACTTAAAATAAATTAGGGAAAAGTAAATATATATTTCTATATATATATCTATGTCATTTAAAATTTTCTATAATTGAAAATTATAGAATTGCTCAAAATATCATGGCATATTGGTACTATATTGGTTCCAAATTAAAAATGAAACATTTTGCCAGCATTTAATTTTATGGATCTATTCAGTAACTGGACATTTTCACTGTATGTGGTTTACTTCGCAAAAATTGCAACATTTTATAATAATATAACGGAGTACATCATATAAAGCATAATCAGAGATTTCTGTAGACACTCAGCACTGCATGACAGTCCACTTCACACAATATGCACTCAGGATTTAGAAAGGTGCTGTGTAAATCCACAGGCCTCCTACTGAGATGTGACAAAAGCAATTACTGTATCTGTTACAGAAGACTCTCAGTCTGACCGTCAAGAAAAGCATGCACTATGCACATATGTCAAAATATATGAGTTATCTATGCTGTCCTATGGACTATAGTATCACACATATCTGACTTGTTCAAAGTTAAATTTTAGCTTGATCTTAACAGTGACAGCAAGTCTGCAAGTCATTTAAGTCTTTCTATTTAAGGTTATTTCATTGTAATTAAAAGATTCTCGGAAGTGAACATTGTGTTTTGGCAAAACAGATTTAAGTCCCAGCATGTTACCTGTTGACTGGTCGACAGTGAATAAAGAGGCAGAATCTCCTGGCAGAAGCTCATAGGTGATTTTTCCATTGTTCCCAGAATCCCGGTCAGAAGCAAAAATACGGAGTAGCTCAGTGCCAGGTTGGGCATGGATGCTCACACTTGTGACGTATTTCTCAGGACTAAAAAGAGGAGCATTATCATTCACATCCTCCACATTGATGTGAATAAATGTCTGCGAACTAAGCCCATCCTATTCAGAAAGAAAACATAATTACTAGCTTCTTTTTCCATTTAATGTCAATTTTCACAATGCCAGTATTCACAAAACTCACTTGATCCTCAGCTTTAATTGACAAGTCAAAGGTCACAAGGCCAGCTTCATGATCAATATCTTGAGACACACACATTTCCCCAGTAACAGAGTTGATGTGAAAGTAAGGGTGGTCATCCTTGCTGCTGAAGCCATCATAGAGGGAGTATTGCACTGATCCAAACTCAGCATCATCAGCATCTGTGGCAGTGACCTGGACCAGATGGAAATGTATAAATAAAGTAAATCTTATCTAGACCTGCAGCTGATGCAATTTCTTTGGCTTCTAATGTCGTGGTCATACCAATATGTTTTTGAGGTAAAAGATTTCTCATATTGCACTTTTAACACCAATAAAATCTGTTATTATTATTGCACAGTTTACATGAACGACACCATTCTTCCAAAACTAGGAGGCTGTAATCAATCATCTGTGTATTGGGAGCACCAAAATGTCTGTGTGGGCAAGCATTATCTCATTAACACTGGTTATGGTGTTGGCTCAGCAAAAGGTGTCTTAGATTAACGTTTCCAGATGTACTCTTTTAGACCACTAAAACCTTCTGCATGGAAAACATGAGTAATTTGCAGGTGATGAACAACTTTATAAACACAATAACCTTATTTTCCTCATGACCCTAAGAAAATTCACACTGCACCAACAGATGCAGACATACCAACAGACATACGGCAGACCAGTTTTTCGTCAGGTTTTGTCGGATCAGTGTGTTGGCGTCTGTTGCCATTGGTCAGCGCTTATCTTAGCTGATTGAACATGTTGCGCCTGCATTTGTCGGGTCTTGGAATGTCTGAGAAGTGAAATACTATAATTGGTTGACTCTGTTTGTCTGCATCTGTTGGAGAATTGAATTGGTCTTCAGACTAATTGAAGAGACATCTTTTAAAACAGCTGGAGAAACACTCTAATGGCAATTCATAACGATCTTACATTTTGGTGAATCTCATCTGTACATATCAAATGTGTATGCCCTACTGACATGCATACCTTCTTACAGAAATAGTATGTTTACTATTAAGAAAAATTTTATGAATTTGGTGTCAAGTTGCTAAAATGTTAAATAGTTGAGTTTTCTGATTTCTGATTGTGGCTATGGACAAAAAGAGAGATATCTAAAATATCCCCAGAAGACACAAAATTATCTGAAAATATACAGTACTGTGTAGAAGTGTGTTTTTTGTTGTTTGTTTACAAAAACATTTGTCTAAATTAATTTGACTAATTAATATATTTATATAGACAACTGATATATTTTGGTGTGGGGTAAGGGTGGACCTTCATGCATACTTATTTTTTTATAAAAAATAATGTTTCTATTAATCAGATTCCTTTTTGTGTTAAAAAGAGAATGTGTCTGAATTTCTTGTATTATTAGGAAATACATCAAAGAACAAAAAATATGCTTGTCAAACTATTTCATGGAGTCTTTAAGCTTTACACTAAAGTTTACTATACCATAAATATCAAAAACATCTAAAAAAGTTATGTTTTTGCAATTTGATAAAAAAAAAAAACATTTCCATTCTCTGGGGAACCAAATAGTGTGTATTGACAGAACTGAATTAATAACAATTCAAATTCAAGTCTTTTTTTAAGTAGATGAATTACACAGAGTGGGAAATGTTGCTTAGTTTTTCTAAATCAAATTTTCTGTTGCTGAGTCACTGGAGTAAGATTTTATGTTTTTTTAGTGTTCTACATGTTAAGCGGTGGTACTGACTCTTCTTATCATCTGCCATATCTTTAGCAGCACCTTATGATCTAAGCCTTTCTGTCATAAAAAAAGATATCATACTAACATTTATGAGCTCAGTAGTGGGTGGAAGACTGAGATATCTGTTCAAAGTCTAAAAGCAACTGGCTGGGATCATGAATTCCAGAAACACTCTTTGCACGCAGAGCTGATTGCGGCTATGATCAAAAAGAGATATCTAAAAATATATCCCCTGAAAATATGGCAACATTTTTATGGACATGGTGTCATAAAAATGGCACAACAGATGGCACAGCACCCAGAGCCCTGATCTCGACATCACAGAGTCAGTCTGGGATTACATGTAGAGACAGAAACAACTGAGACTAAAGCCTAAATCCACAGAAGAACTGCTCTCCAAGATGAAAACGTTCTTAAAAACTGCACAAGTGTATCTAGTACTGTTTGTAAAGCAAAGGGTGGTCACACCAAATACTGATTTGATAGTTAATAAAGTTCATTGATATAACAAACACCATCCAATGTATTGTTTTATACTTAAGTAATATTACTATAGTTTAAAACAACTCTAATATATTTTTAAAAGTAATTTATTACTGATTACTACTCTTTAGAAATCAATCTAATATCCTAATATTATTATTATAAATGTTATAAATGGTATAAATTGCAACTTTTGTAACATTTTAAGTCTTTTTATGTCACTTTTGATCAGTGTAATGAATCTTAGGGATAAGGGAAAAGGGTTCTAAAATATGGTCCTGCATTAATATGTGCTTTATAAGTACTACTTAACTGCCAATATGCTATTAATATGCATGCTAAAAAGCAACTAGTTAATACTGAACAGTGTTCCCTGATCTAAAGTGTTTCCAACTAAATATTGAAACTGCCAATGAAACTGTTTGATTTGTCATGCCGAGTGCACTTGTGCCAGGCGACAGTTTCACATACAAGGAGACAAAGCAGTGAGCGGTGTGTTGTGGCTATTTTGCAACACAGCTGTCTTTGTATCAAACAAAAAGTCTTAGTACTGTCTCTGTTTTGAGAGGGAGTGTGTGTGTGTGTGTGTGTTGTTGTGATAGTAATTGAGTGTTTCTTCTAACCTTGTGATCCCTACAATGATTTATTTGTTGTGCACAGGCTTCATCCACAATAGCTGTATAGCTAGTAAGTTAAAGCACTTACCAAAAACAAAGCATGCCTCACACCTGTCTAGGCCATGTTGCACGGCATTTCTTATTTTTACTTCTTTGTTTAAAACTAGGATAATTCACCCAAAAATGAAAATTCTGTCATCATTTGCACACGCTCATGTCTTTCTAACCCTGTATGATTTTCTATCTTCTTTGAAACATATTGAGACATTTTTGAGAATTGTCTTTTTTTTGTCCATAGAATGTAAAAAAATTATTTTTTGAAGTTGTCAAAAAATTATTCAAACTTTATTGTAGCAGATTTTTAAAAAACAATACTATTCCAGTCTTTCTACTTTAAAATGTAATGTTTAATTCAATGTGTTAGTTGCAATTTCTTTGTAATTAACTGTGAAATTTACTAGCAATTTCTAACATTTTAAGTTTACAATACAAGTCAAAACCTTTTGATTACCAACATTGTTCAAAATATATTCTTTTGTGTTTGCAGACGAAAGAAAATCATGCAGGTTTGGAACAACAAGAGTTTGTAAATTATGACAGGTTTTCAGATTTTCATTTTTGGGTGAACTTTAATACTGACTTAAGCTTTGACTTAAGACATTTAAGACATTTTTTCTTACAAGACAAAAACATGAATGAATTTGACAAGAGTAATTGTAGCATATTATTTTTAAACTGGTTGAGGTACAAATTCATGAAAAGGAGTGTAATAATAATAATTTTTTACCTGTAAGATGCATGTCCCAACAGCTGTGTGCTCTTTGACGGTAACGTTATAGAATTGTTGTTTGAATATAGGTTTGTTGTCATTGACATCTACGACATGGATGGTCACAGTGGCTGTAGAGGACAGAGAGGGGGAACCACCATCAGTAGCCACCACCAAGAACCTCAGCTCTGTCTCTCTCTCATGGTCTAGGCCTGCAGCAGTGGTAATAAGACCTGATGTTGCATCTATATTCAACAACTGCTCCTGCTCTGGCTGCATAATAGAGTAGATGATTCCAGAATCTCCTCCTAGATCTCTATCTGTGGCCTTGACTTGGAAGAGAGCTGTTCCCTCATGCACATCCTCAGGAACACTCTCCTCATAGATGTATTGGTCAAAAACAGGTGGATTGTCATTCACATCCGTGACCTGAATCTGAAATGTTGTTTCGCTGCTCAGAGAAGGAGAACCAAAATCTCTGGCTGTCACAGTGAGTTCATACAAGTCCTTTACCTCTCGGTCCAGTGGGCCATCCACACAGAGAACATAAAGAAAATCATCAGTGGATTTGAGGGAGAACATCCCATCCCCACCTTGGAGGTGCACATCAATCTTCTTGACATCTCCTAAATCTGGATCTGAGACTGCAATCCTTGCAACATAGTCTCCAGGTCTCGCCCCCTCGGATACTTCAGGTGCTCCGGCCTCATTAAGAAAAAGGATGCTAATATTTGGATGGTTGTCATTGACATCCAGGACCTTAATACTTACAAATGTGCTGGAGGATTCAGGCTGAATCCCAGAATCCCATGCTGTCACAACAAGCTCAAAAAATGACTGGTTTTCATAGTCCAAAAATTTATTGACACTAATGATACCTGATGAACTATCAATAACGAAAAACTCATTTGGGTCACTTTGACGGTGGTTGATCTTATAGGTGACCCAGCCATTGCTGCCAAGATCTGGGTCTGTCGCATATACCTGGCAGACAGGTGTCATTAATGGGATGTTTTCCCATACAACAGCATGGTACTCTGTCTGATTGAACACAGGCTGGTTGTCATTTTCATCAAGTACAGTAATATGCACTTGCAACTGGCCAGTTTTGGGTGGTAAACCACCATCGAATGCCTCAATTGTGAAACTGTAGAAGCTTGTAATTTCTCTGTCTAATCTTGCTTGCAGAATAAGGTCAAAACTGAACATATCACCTCCACTATTGCGGATCTCAACTTTAAAAAGTTTCCTCATGTCTCCGTCTGTAATTCTGTAGCCCTGTATGCCATAATCATCCTCATCTTGGTCCTGAGCTCCTTCCAACTCAAAACAGGTTCCTGGAGGGCTCAATTCAGACACATTCAACTGTATTGTTTTTACAGGGAATACAGGGGAATGATCATTTACATCCTTCACCTCGATGATTACTTTAATAACTTCTCCTGTTAAAGTGGCGGCCGCGAACTCGTACTTATTTGTGCGCTCTCGATCCAGCACCACGGCGGTGGAGATGATCCCGGTGTCTCCATCGATCTCATAGTCTCTGAACACATCTGAGTCTCTGCTCTCAGATATAAACAATCCAGAACTTTGGGTTTTCGCAGGTAGTCCTGCTCTTATGTCCCCGACTATAGTTTTTGCAGGTAAACCTTCCTCTATGGACAGACTGAGATTGAACACCTGTGCGCAACCGTCCTCACAAAATAATGTAAATAAGAGAAATTGTAGTAAAGCCTGTACGTAAAACTCCATTTTCATATGAAAACATTAGTATACGTTTGTAAAGAGGAAACAAGTCTTCGCTTCTAGCTGAAGTTCACTCTCCAAAGCGCGTTTCTTCAGGGGCGGATGTTGCTCCGTGTCTTAACAGCTTTACAGCCATCTCCCCTCCGCTGCGTGTGTGAGTGAGTGTGTGTGTGTGTGTGTGTGTGTGTGTGCACAGCATCGCCTACTGAATGAGAGGTGAATGCAGCAAATGAGAGAAAAGTCAGTATGAGCTGTGTTACGTAGTGCAGCACGAGCGCCTGATGAGTCACGTGATGTGAAGTATCTTGAAGTAGGTGAAAAGGACCTTCTGCCAATTGCTTAATTATTATATTATATTATATTAGGCTTTATTATGCCTTGTTGAGTCATGCAATACATTATTAGGCAAATAATCTGAAATATGACATCAATTTAGGCATGTCTGGCAACCAACAAATAGGCCTATGTTTTTACTATCATTAAAAGTAAGGTTCTATAATATGGGATGATATTAGACTCAAAATGATTCATAGATGCACGCACAATTATCCATGTACTGCATAAATTTTATGCATGTATCTTACTAAGTATTGACGATTCATTGAACCATACTGAAACTAAACAACGAGAACTAGAAAAACTATGAGACAGAAAAGCAATTCACATCCTGTGGCTCCTCTTAGTGGATAACATTAGTATTACATTGATTTGTATCTTTGAGGTTGAGCATGACATCTGAAAATGTTAATGCATTTGACACACAGAAACTTTGTAGAAATTTCACAGTTGTACTGTAGGAATGAATTGGATGAATCACAAGTAGCGGTATCAGAAGCCAGCAATAATCAAACACAAATAAGGAAATGAAGATAACCCAAAAATGAACAGAATTATTTACCATATAAAGCAGTAAGCTATTTTAGGGAGGAACAGCAATTCTTATAGTTGCCTATAGCAACATTTCATAATCGTGACAAATGGCTTATTTAATAAGCCTTACAGTCTTCGATGTTTATGTTTCTCAACTTTTTTGACTCCAAAGAACAAGTGAAAGACAATATTTGAAGGCACCATATTTCTGCTACTTCTGTTGTAATGATAATGTGGCTAATTTTCAGATCAAAACTAATTAAATTCCAGAATGATACGATTTATTTTCAAGTAGGCTACTGAGTGTTCTTCAGGGTTTACACTTTTTTCTATTACCAATGAATTTACAAGACTTTAGCTGTTTGTGAATACAGAGTTTTTAAAACGTAATTTTCTACCCAATAAAATATGTTAGAGCTGGACCTAAAATGTAGTACATTTAATTTTATTATTTTCCATGACTTTTTCAGGTTTTTCCATCACACTTTTTAAATGACCTCATCTAATGAGTTCAAATAAGAAATATGGAGTCAGCTTATATTGACTTTTAGCTAGTTTCGCTTATGTTTTGGCTTGTTTTGTCTTATTGTAAACCATTTCAAAATATTGTGTGACCTGGGAGTTGTGCTGGGACCCCTAGTGCTTCCTGGCCCTGTGGTTTAGATAATATTGTTGGCATTCATCTGGCATTATCCTATATAAAATTGAGCTCTGTTCTGACTATTCAAATCCTGTCTTTAAGGGAATATAAACAGATGCTGACCTCGCCTCCCTGTGAAAATTCCTCTTTACCACTCCACCTCCACCTGCATTCTTATTTGCTTTTTATTGTAATTTACTACGCTTTTTAAGCAAATATCTCTATGAAGCCACAGCCCCCCCCCCCCCCCCCAAATAACTGAATTAAAATTAACAAAACGTGCTACTTAATATTTAAATGTAAATATTAAAAATTAAAAATATTAAAACTAAGTTTTTATTCATTAACTGTGAAAGTATATATGAAAGATGCTGTTCAACTTTCATTAGCAGACCAGGGGTTTTGAAAAACAGGTTTATTACCCCTTTGCTAATAGATAGATAGATAGATAGATAGATAGATAGATAGATAGATAGATAGATAGATAGATAGATAGATAGATAGATAGATAGATAGATAGATAGATAGATAGATAGATAGATAGATTAGAAATTAGATTAGAAATTTGATTTCCTTGCAGTGTAGGCTACTTTTTTTAAACTAATTTTCAAAGTGAATTATGAAATATGCTAAAATATAGCTAAAATATGTTCAGATTCAATTTAAATATAAAATATCAATTGCTTTGTAAAAAAAATACAAAGATAAAAATTAGTCCGAAATTAGCTAACATCTCGGTTACGTATGTAACCACGGTTCCCTGAATAGGGAACGAAATGCTGCGGTGATGTCACCGTATGGGAACACTCTTTGGTGTGACGAATGTCTGAAGCCCTGTACCATCCCACCAATCCTATTGGCCAAATAGCGATTGGCACCGCCTAAAATATGCGTAAGCATAGTATACCTGCGTGCCGCACGCTATTTCAATCAGATTTCATGGTCTAAAGAAACGCTATCAAAGGTACGGAACGGCCTGAACCGCAGCATCTCTTTCCCTATTCAGGGTGGTTACATACGTAACGGAGATGTTCCCTCTCAATGCTGCTGTGGGGGAGGCACGGCCCGCGAGTGTCCCCCCTTGGCGCCGGCCCTGCTTGGTTGCAGCAAAATCTTCACCAATCCTCGTGCGAAGTCCATGCACAAAGGTGAAATAGAAAGAGCTTGTAAATCCCCAACTCTCTTGAGGGAGGATAAAGCTAACAATAGGACTGTCTTTAGAGTCAGGATTTTTTTCAGTCACAGTTTCCAAGGGCTCAAACGGATGTCCTGATAGCCCCCGTCGTGAACCCTGCATAAACCGAGAAACCAGGGGATGACGGCCCCCTTATATGCTGTCTATGTATGCGTTGTTAGCTGATATAGCTGCCACGTATAATTTAAGTGTGGCTAGCGTTACTCCCTCTGAAAAACGACTTTTGAAAAACGCAACTCCAGTACTGAAGCGATGGGGCAGTAAGCTGGATCCATATCACGACTCACACACCAAGTAGTAAACAGTTTCCATTTGAAGGCATATAAATGTTTCGTAGAAACCGCTCTGGAATTACAGTAATTATAGTCTCGGCAGCCTCGGCTGAAAGACCGGAACATATTAACTCATTCCACTCAGAGGCCACACCCACAGTTTCCATAAATTGTGGGGGGATAGGGAGAACCATAGCGGGCAATGCGTAGTTGTGCTCGACGTGAATAAGTCCACTTCCGCTTCTCCAAACACTCGCCATATGCAGCTCACCATTTGAGGGTGCAGCCTCCATTCCTCTTCCTCCAGGCACTGTCTCGACATTCCTCCTTCCGCTGTGCCTCCGTCCATGTTCCGTGGGCTCGGCGTCCTTGACAAACAGCCCCCCAACCTGTCAATGACGTGCCCGTCGTGACAGTCTCGCGGTGAAAACAGACCCCCAATCGAACTCCTACTCCGAGAAACTTGGACGACGTCCAGGTCTTCAACGTGAGAACACACCTCCGTGTCACCAAAATCGTTCGATGCGGATGACAACGGGAAGAAATCCTTTGGCTTTTTGTCCACCATTGAAATGGGCGCATGTGAAGTAATCTTAGATGGATTACAGGGGACGCTGCCGCCATTAAACCCAAAAGTCTGAGGCACAAACTCACCGTCACTGTACGACCTGCTTTGAATTGGCGAAGGCATGACATGAATGACTGAATGCGCGGGGGAGACAATTGTGCTCTCATCACGTGAGAATGCAGATCTATCCCCAAAAAGGTTATCCATTGGCAAGGGATCAGAAACTCTTTTGGAGATTTGTGCATAAGCCCAGGCTGCTTAGATGATTTAGCGTGAGATCTCGATGAGAGCGTGCTTGAGTCTGTGATTGCGCTAATATCAGCCAATTGTCTAGGTAATTTAGCACACGAACACCCTGGAGCCGCAATGGGGCCAGAACTGCGTGCATGCATTTCGTGAAGGTTTGTGGAGCTAGGATCTGGCAGAAAGCGGTTGATTGCTGCTTCACTACCCTGAATTTCTCCACCACCGCAGTGACTGAATCTCCAAACAGTCCATCCTTGGAGATTGGGATATCCATAAGAAAAGATTTGTCCTTTTCCTTTATGTCGGTGAGGTTGAGCCACAGGTGGCGCTCAACCGTCACCATCCCTGTCATCGAACGGCCGACTACTCAAGCAGAGTGCTTGGTGGCACGTAGCGCCAAGTCCGTAGCCCGCCGCAGGTCTTTCATAGCCTCCGGTGTGATGCCTTCTCCCTCGTTGAGCTCCTTCAATAGCGCCACCTGGTAGGCCTGAAGCACCGCCATCGAGTGGAGCGTGGCTGCCGCCGGACCTGCAGCCGAGTAAGATTTCTTGACGAGGCTAGATATGACTCGACACGGCTTCGACGGGGGCGAGACTTCCAAGCCGTGGCTGAGTTCGGTGTGAGATGTTCAGCCAAAGTCTTTTCCACTGGCTGCATTGTTGCATAACCACGGCCCGCCATGTTAGTAATGGTGGTGAAATCCGTGGCTGCGGCGTTTGTGATGCGCGTTGAAAACGGCTGCTTCCAGGACCTCGAAACCTCCTGGTGGAGGTCTGGGAAGAAGGGGAGCGGTTTACGGGGCTGAGCAGGTGCATGACTAGTTAAAAAATGGTCGTCCAACTTAGATTGGGACTGGGCCTGGGCCGTGTCTGCCTCCCAATCCAGCCCCAGTTTATCCACCGCACGAGTTACCACGTCCAACAGCTCGCTGTAGGATGGGGAGCTGCGTCTCTCCTGTCCGCCAGGAGGGAGAGATCTGCATGTGTCGGACAGTAAGTCCTTCGACTCCAAGGCCGCGGTGGACAAAACATTGTCATCATACAGCCCGCAGCCGAAGGAGATTGCACCGTAGGCCACTGGGCGGGCCATAGATCCTCGTCGGCGAAAACAACGGGCTCCACGAAGTTTTCGCTGACCTCTTGCACTCGATTGGGGGAGAGTGAGCGAGATAGAGAAAACTCCAGCGCATCACTGTCCTCTCAGTCCGGGTGGCACACGTCGCCCCAAGCCATCGCCTCGTGCGGCGCCTCGGCAACTGCAGAAGTGACACGGCGGGGGTTGGACACGGGGGCGACCTTGAAGAAAACTTCTACCCTCGAGTGCAGAACTTTCAGTCGCAGGCCATCACAGTGGGAACATGTCGACAGGCCGCTAAGCGCCGCCTGCACGTGATGCAGGCCCAAGCACACCACGCACCTGTCATAAATGTCCCCTGCCATGATAAACCTGCTACATGGATCCTTACATCTCCGATGACTCATCGTGTCCACGAAGAGGAGTTAAACACTGCTCGAGAAGAAAAATATTGCTGAGAACGTGGGATGCTTTCTAGGGCACAGAAAAATTCGCTTTCGCTTTCCTGAAGGAAATGAAATATAAGTGAAATAGCGTGGGCCACGCAGGTATACTATGCTTACGCATATTTTAGGCGGTGCCAAGAGCTATTTGGCCAATAGGATTAGTGGGATGGTACAGGGCTTCAGACATTTGTCACACCAAAGGGTGTTCCCATACGGTGACATCATCACAGCACTGAAGTGACCTATGAAAGGGAACCACTGTTTACATTTCTTCTGAGTCTTGCAGGGCTGCCAGGTTTTCACAACAAAACCAGCAACAATTGGTACTCAAAACTACCCCATGTAAAAATCGCGTTCCGCTGGGTAAAATACATGTTTTCGGCGGGGTTCCCCTGGTAAAATTAACTTTTTAAGGGCTAAATATCATGTTATTGGGGTCACTTAAACCCACGGACAAGAAAAACAACCCTCGGAAACAGTATTAAAGTAGCCCAATTCCGTGGTCTTGGCAACACTGGAGTTAAGCGGACTTCTTGCGTCTTTCTGACCTAACTTCTTCTTTAACGTTTTATGGTGGTTGACAAACCAGCTTAGGTGCATTTACCGCCACCTACTAGGATGGAGCGTGGAGCATTGATGTTAAGAGAAAAAGATAAAAAATAATAATAATAATAATTAAAAAAAATAAAACATCAAACTTACTAGTATCAATTCTTTAAATCCTGTTTATTAACTCTGTATCTTTCAGATACTTAATAATATGTAAACATGTCTATAGTCACATCTTTATTTAATTTCTGGAGTGAGATCTGATTTATTTCTATATGAAGTGCTTCTGTAAGTTGTAATCTTTCATTATCATATCCTTTACATTCTACTATATATGTTCAACTGTTTCAGGAAGATCACATTTAATAGAAAGTCCAGGCTCGTGTTTTCCTATTTTATATAATGAATGATTAAGTGCAGTTTGTCCAATTCTAAGGCGAGACATTATGCTGTCTTCCTTTCTATTCCCAAAAATTCTCTTCTCATTTCCAACTGTTTTTTGAATATTATATAAATGTCGTCCTTTATTTTCACCATCCCATTTACTTTGCCACATATCTTTTAATGCTTTTTTAATTAACCCTTTTATTTCTAATTTACTCATTGGAAAATTAAATTGTATGTCTGGATGTTTTAATGATTTTTTCGCTATTTGATCCACCACTTCATTTCCTTCTATTCCTATATGTGCAGGTATCCATACAAAAGAGATGACTGTTTTTGTTTGTATTCTGAACAAACTTTGTAAAATATCTGATAAAATGTCTTGTCTAGTTGAAGATTTACCACTCTTTAAATGTGATAGTGCTGAAAAAGAGTCTGAATATGACCACTACAGGTATATTGATCTCTTCAACCCACTGAAGAGCCAATAATATGGCAATCATTTCTGTAGTATAAACTGATTGCTATTCTATACCTGAACCTTGGAACATATATTGATGCTGCTGTGTGTCCTGTTTTGGATTTAGATAGTAGAGGGGTAAAATTGAAATTATTATTATTTTTATTTTTTTGAGTGGAATCATTGAGATATAGGCTAATCCATTCTGCATACTCCGGTACAGTAGGTGGCGGTATGCACCTGTTGAATCATGATTGCAATCCGCCATAAAATAATAATAAGAAGAAGCTCGTTCGGCACGTCGCGCCCGGAAGTCTTGTGTTTTCCACGTCCGGTTCAGCTTGTGATTGTTTGATGTGTGGTGAAGCTTTAAGTTTTTCTTTAGTTTGACCGCCGTGACCGTTTTTTAAGAAAACAGCAAACATGACTGAGGTAAACTGGGGCTTTTGTTTAATTTGCGAATGTTTCAGATTGATAGTCTAGCCACATAGTTCCGTGTTTGTGCATGAATGCGGCGTGCTGTGTTTCTACACATGTGTGGTCATCTGGATATATGTATCTCCAGCTTCTAATAGCTTATAGGTTGTTGTTTTTGCCTGACTGATCCGGTCGCCTCATATTGAATTTCGGTGTTTGTATTCCTACAGGACGTGCAGAAGCACTCTGTCCACACGCTTGTGTTTCGTTCTTTGAAAAGGACGCATGATATGTTTGTATCTGATCATGCTAAACAAGTAGCGCTGGACGAACAGAGGTAAATACTCAACCCTGTTGCTCTCAGGCTTATAATACTGAAAATCTGGCTTGTTGGTGATACGATGTAACCAACGAACGTTATTGGTTTTGTGCAGGTAGTTTAACTTAACAGGATAATTGCTGAAATACGTACATTTTACAAGTCTGTTTTTTATGAAAAGCCTGTAATTATTGTTTGTGAGTCTGTATATCAAGCTAAATGGCTCGTTAATGCTACCTATATTTTACTACTTTATCTTTAGCTACAAGGTGAAGATGACTGTGAAGATGAGAGCAGAATACAAACCTGTGTTACACATGCCTGTGTTGAAAGAGGGCAGAGACAGAGGGCCACTCCACGCCTCTGACCCATATGGCCACCCGGGATACCCACTGCCTGGTATAATGTGACCTGTTTCTTTTTGGAATTGATTTACGCAAACTGAACTCTCGGTCCTTTGTGTTTTATTATATTAATGTTTTTAGGGACTAAACGTCTCAAATACGTTATCAGTGTAATTAGCAACTTTGACTTTTCAGTTTGCTGTAATTGTTGGACTTAATTTATGCAGATGTTGGTCCAGATTACTTAGTGACAGGAACTCATCCGTATCCATCAGCTCCAGGTAAGTCTGTTTAAGACGGAAAACCTAGATGCTGAACATTTAAGTTGATTGCACAGAACTGTATTTTCCAAAGAGGCCTAATAATTTATTTTCTAATGTTTTCAGGAGTGGCCCTCACTGCAGATACACAGATACAGAAGATGCCCAGTGAAGCAGGTGTTCACTCAATGGCTCTGGCCCTTCCTCCCTCTCAAGCAAGGTGATAAATTAAATACCAATACTTCAGATCTGGTTTAGTGCTGCACAATTTGGGGCCAAATTCTAGCTTCAGGTTTGCAGTGCTTGTTTGTTAGGTTTTTGAGATGTTTTATTCCTTGCTTTGCAGGCAGGAGGCCAGTCGAACTGCGGCCGGTTTGGCAGATATCCACAGACATGCAGGAGGTGCAGAGAGATCTCAACCCCCACAACACGTGCTGGTGAGCATCAGCTTTTATTTTTATATCAATGATTACAATTAATCCTTTTAGATTTAGTTGCTTGTTCTTAGAATGTAATGTCAATTCATGAATGAGAAATGACTGCTCTTAACCCATGTGTATTTCAGTAGGCTACCTTTAACTGAACTAATGATTTTGTACTTCTGTGTGTAGATGGTTGCACATATTTTTCAAAGATGAAGTTCATGGCATAAATTTATGTTTTTTGCCTTGTAGTCTCTCATGGAAGGAGGCACAAAGACTTCTGCACTGGTGCCAAGAAAGGCTCCTACCATGCCTAAACCTCAGTGGCATCCACCATGGAAACTGTACAGAGTGAGTGCTCCAGGAGTTATTCAGCATGCTTGTTTATTTTATTCCTGAGTACTTGTGAATAGAAACTGTCATTGTTTTTAATTTGTTGTTTGTTTGGAAAGCATGTGTAATTGTTTCATTTTAAAGGCCATTATGATACAGACAAAAAAAGGGCAGTTTACAATGATGGAGTTTCATTGGATATGATGATGATCTTTGGGTCTGTCTCTCAGGTGATTAGTGGCCATCTAGGCTGGGTCAGATCTATAGCAGTGGAGCCTGGAAACCAGTGGTTTGTGACTGGATCGGCAGACAGAACTATAAAGGTGATCTATCTGACTTCAAATTAATTGAAAGAAAATGAAATGACAAAATGGCTTAGTGTGATTTATCATATTGCAAAAACTGTTGTTTAATATATATAGTTCACACTAAGCCTTATTAATTCTGTAGTAATATAAGTCCATCCGTTTGTCTGTCTGTCTGCATATTATCTATACAGATCTATTTATTTATTTTTATATGTGTGTGTATACTGTCTAAGAAGTGCAGAATTGTTCAGCCCTACAAACAAGTACAGCAAACCTAGGTTTTTTTTATTATTAGAAAAATCGCAATTACATTTTCCCCCCACAACATGGAGCCCTAGTTAAGATAATTATTAACTTGTATAGAATGTTATGGATCAGGAATAGTGTTAAGCTTTTGTTCTGTAACGCTAGATCTGGGATCTTGCCAGCGGTAAGCTGAAGTTGTCTCTGACGGGTCACATCAGCACGGTGAGAGGGGTGGCTGTCAGCACACGCAGCCCTTACCTCTTCTCCTGCGGGGAAGACAAGCAGGTTAAATGCTGGGATCTAGAGTATAACAAGGTAGAAACTATACAAACAAAAACAACGTGCGTTAAGTCTAAACTTTACTAGGAACTTTACTAACTTACAGGATACAGGCATGGATACATTTTTCAGATTTCTGTTGTCCGCAGGTTATTAGGCACTATCAC
Source organism: Barbus barbus (assembly GCF_936440315.1). NCBI lineage: Eukaryota > Metazoa > Chordata > Actinopteri > Cypriniformes > Cyprinidae > Barbus > Barbus barbus. Next base: position 23,473,630 of record NC_136735.1, on the reverse strand, counting down.
GGTCATCTGAGTGCAGTGTATGACCTTGACCTCCATCCTACCATTGATGTACTAGTGACCTGTAGTCGAGATGCCACAGCGAGAGTAAGATGGCAGTCCTCACACTTTTCCAGCTGATTGACCATGAACATACTGTACAAAAGTACTAATATGTATGTGTGTGTATATATATTATACATGTATGTATATTGTCTGTGTGTGGCAGGTTTGGGACATCAGGTCCAAGGCAAATGTCCACACCCTTTCTGGACACACTAACACAGTGGCCACAGTCAAATGTCAAAGTGCCGAGCCACAGGTTATTACAGGTATGCATCCAACTTTTATTTGTTTTTCTTTGATTCTGCCTTCTAAACAGATGCTGCTGCTACATTTCTAAAGGAAATACCTTGTGTTCTGTTATGTTCATATGCTTTATATTTCTTCTTCAGGAAGTCATGACACCACCATAAGACTCTGGGATCTGGTTGCTGGCAAAACAAGAGCCACGCTGACAAACCACAAGAAGTCTGTCAGAGCATTGGTGCTCCATCCCAGACAGTAGGCTGCTTATGTGTAACGTGATTTTAAGTGAACAAAAAGTAATTCTGTAAGAAACATGGTAAACTAATATAAATATAGTTGTCAACACAACAGTATAAAGTAATTTAAGTTGTAAATTACAGCCCTATGAAGTTCAATTCCCAATTTGTTTCACATTCTGTTTCCATTTGTCATAGTTTCTTTAAAAACATTTTTTATTATTATTATATATATATTTTTGGATGCTGTCTTTAATGGTTTGATTAAATTTATTAATTAAAAATTATTATAACAATTTTAGCCACAATTTAATTTCACAAAAATCATAGGTCTCAAATCAAATAAAACAATGTTACAGATGTAACATACGCTAAATTCCAGCTCCATAAATCTGATTCAAGTAGGGCTGCACAATTAATCGAATTTCTAATCGCGATTACGGTTATGGATGCCACGATTACATAATCATTCAAAGCCGCGATTATAAAAATAAATAAAAAATGCCCACTTGCATTATTCTGTGTGCTTCAGAGGTGTTTGCAGCGCGAGGTTTAACAAACTCAAACACACTGGATAAAAGACTTTGTCTAAGTGATAGTCGTTGTCACTCTGTTGTGCATGATAGATATAAACTACAAACGTGTCAAAAGCGGAACAAAAGTTCGTTTGAACTGTGCGCCACACTGACCTTTTATCCGTTCGCCTCAAAAGAAAGCAGTGCAGCACAAGCTTAGAGCATATGCGTTTATTACAGTGACCAGTCGTGGTCACACGCTAAACAACGCTGTGAAATCCAGTAAGAAGCACTCGAGTTCAGTGCAGAGTTCTCCAGGACAAATCACATCTCTTTAATTTAAACCAGTTTAATGCCAAATAAATCGGAGCTGTTATTCTCATCAACACTGATGCAGAAACAGTGCAACAACGATCCAAAATTTGATGTGATTTGTGGATTGAAAAGACGTTTCAATCCACAAATCACCCACATTTACCATAGTTTTACTGTAGTAACACTAACGGTAACAATGGTACAGTGGCAGAAAAGTAGGATATTCATATTGAGTATTATTATATTATTAATATACTGAATATGTTAAAGAAGTAATGGAATATAATTAGATTATTTTGTTAATTATTCTATCAGTTGATGTGGATTTGTTATTGACAATGTCTTTAGGCTACTGTTTTTCAATGCAAACACCATAGAAACCATATAGTTAGGCTACGTTTTTACCATGGTAATGAGATGCTGTACTTTTGGTTATGTATAAAAGATGAGGCTGTTACAGTTTTCACAATGGTACTGTCAAATGTACATCTGCATCCCAACTCAAGCTCCTGTTCTAATGTGCATTTCTAAGAGACAACTTGTAATATTACATGTTCAGTGCTACCAAATCAGGTGCTAGCGCCACCGCTCTCGAATGTTAGTCTGGAGCCCTGATAATATAAATTGTATTGTGAAATGTTACTGAAATTTGAAATTTCGTCTGTTTAATTGTAAATTAAATGTATAGCTTTAATAAACAATTTTTTCTATTTTTTTCTTTTAGTTTTAGTATAACATTATTATACTATGCATAATTTTACCTTTTTTTTGTTTAAAGAAGAAACCAAACCAATGTATAGTTGACATTTGAGGCTCAATGCTATAGAAATCAATAAAAGTTCAGGAAGAGTGTTTTCAGCCTTTTCTTGTAATATATATTTTATATAAAAATATGGCATGCAGCTTCAAACAATGGTATAAATCTGTTCAAAATAATTGTTACTAATAATCGCAATTGCAATCTAAAGGGAATCGACAATTATAATTTGTTATAATCGTGCAGCCCTAGATTCAAGTCATATTCATATTTTCCTTGCATAACCCTCTCTTTAATAGGTACACCTTTGCCTCTGGTTCTCCAGACAACATTAAGCAGTGGAAATGTCCTGATGGGAACTTCATCCAAAATCTTTCAGGACACAATGCTATTATCAACACTCTGGCTGTCAATTCAGATGGAGTTCTGGTGTCAGGAGGTGAAATACTCCTTAACTCTTTGTTTCAAAGCCAGTCCTGCTAAAAATCTATTGTATATAAACACTGTTGAATTTTGTCTGACATTTGTTCCCTTTCTTTTTGTGATACCTTCTCTTACATACCATTGTTGCATCTGTCCTTGGTTATTCTTTTTCATATCAGCTGATAATGGCACTATTCACATGTGGGACTGGAGGACTGGCTACAACTTCCAGAGGATTCATGCAGCAGTGCAGCCTGGTTCTCTGGACAGCGAGTCTGGCATCTTTGCGTGTGTGTTCGATCAGTCTGAGAGTCGGCTCATAACAGCAGAGGCTGACAAAACTATTAAGGTCTACAAAGAGGACGACATGGCGGTAAGTTCTTGGTTTATTATTAATTCTCACTCTACTCAAATTATTATTGATGATAATAATAATAAAATCAATTTGTTGACTCTGAAATATTCATAATGGGAAAGTTTATCAGATGGAAAAGAATTGCCTTCGTGTTCTGCTGTAAACTCTCTAAATTAATTTTTATTTTTTTTCTCTCAAAGACTTTCAAATATTTAATTGACTTTTTTTTTCTCTTTCTTTCAGACTGAAGAATCCCACCCGGTTAATTGGAAACCTGAGATTCTGAAGAGAAAAAGATTTTAATTTTTGCTGTATTTTTTTCAGTTTTTTGAAACCTTTCATTTTGTTACATTTTAGTACGCTGATTTCTAACAGTTTCTGCTTGAGGCATAAATGTAAACAATACATTCACAATTTAAGTGAAGTCAGGAGACTTAAGATCAGATGAGACATTTAGCTTTGTTCTACATATAAAAAAAAAAAGAACATTGCTGTTGTATAGATTTCTTGTATACACTGTTTTTCCCTGTCTACTCTAAACAGTATAAGCAGGTCTGTGTGACCAGACCTGCCAATTATTCATTCTGAAAGGCAAGAAATCCTACAGTCTAATTGCAATGCCATGTTATTTTTTCACATCTGATCACTATTGCTGCTCAATCAGAGAAGCAAACAAAACGACTTTGTAAATATTTGCAGACGATGGCTGTTTATGGTTTGCCAAGTTTAAATAAACTGAGCAGTTGACATTCATAACTTGGCATTTTTTGACAATTTACAACAAATCCCTATGAATGAATGAACTGTCTGTACCATAGACTGGTCTGTACAATAGATTTTGTCTTGAAAATTGTATTGTTTCCTGACCTAATTTGTAAAATAATAGAAACTTGGTTTAAAAAAAAAACATGGTTTTCATTATATTGGACTAGTCATAATCATTTCATGAAAATCATACATTTAAGAACAGGGAGTGCAAGCCAAAAAAAGTTTACAACAGATCCTCTGCACCCTCATTCACCAAATTGTAAGTTTGTTTTAAATATATAGTCTGATTAGTTCAAGAATGTAATGTGGAAAAAATATACAATTAACTGAATTTGTAGTTTAAATGGCATTTATACTTTGTGACTTCCTGCACTTGCTATACTTCATACTTCAGTACAATAAAATATCTAAAATGTTATATTAGTTATTTTATAGTAAATCCAAAAGGACTAGGGAGTGGAAATGGCATCAGAGCTAATGAGTGATCCTCTGCTGCCATCTACTGGTTATAATGGTGATTTCATGTCATTTTCATCTTAAAAGTCTTGTTTTCCACCAGGAGACAATTTTTGGCACTTTTTTTTCCATGTTATCTTAACAAATGAAAAGTGAATTTTACTGCACAACTGCAGAGTTAAAAAAAATAAAGGCCTTGTATCTTTGTCAACCTTTCCACTCATGCTGAGTTTGCATGGTTGAAGACTGCAGTACTTTGATCATAAAACTAAGCATTATATATCATCTTACTGTCCCTCAGCTCCTCCCTTCCATTTACAGTCCCAGGAATTCTGATCATGCACACCTGATGCCATTTACCTTAATTAAGGGCATTTTTTAAGCACCACTAATATTATCTTTTGACCATAAATATAAGCAGCTGTACCAAATTACATATTTTTGCTCAGTTTGGGCCTTTGAATAAAACTGATGTGTTTTTTTCCACACTTAACCACCATGGCTGTAACAGCATTTCACGAGTTTGTGTACCCAGATAATCTTAGCCTTAGTGGTAAACAGATTTGGCTCCATGTCTAAAATGAAGAGCTCAGAGAGACTATTCTACTCAAGCTCCAATAGCCCCCTATAGACAGAAAGATAAAATAAATGATTAAATTTGCATAAAAGGAGGAGATGGGGAGGAGGAGGAGGGATGCTGAAAAAACTAACGGCGGAAGTGGTAAGAGGCTGTCTTTTATACTTGGATATTAATTGGAAGATTAGATGGGCGTACTCCTCCTGAAATTACGTCAATAACTTCACTTTGCAGGGACGTGCTATCCCATCTGGTTTGCACTTAGTGGGGTCATCAATTTGTTTTCCAACAGGACATGACCCCTAACATATCTCTAGGTTATGTAAGAGCTATTTGTTCTAGAAGAAGAGTGATTGAGTGCTGCATCAGATGACCTGGCCTCCACAATCACCCGATCTAAATCCAATTGAGATTGTTTGGGATTAGTTGGACCAGAGAGTGAAGGAAAAAGATCCAACAAGTACTCAACACCTCAGGGAACTCCTTCAAGATTGTTGGAAAACCATTCCAGATGACTTCCTCATGAGGCTGACTGAGATAATGCCAAGAGTGTGCAAACTGTCATCAAAGAAAAAGGTGGCTATACTTAGAAGAATTGAAAATATAAAACATTCTGGGTAAACACATATTTGTTGACTACATAATTCTGTATTTAGTCTGTCATAATTTTAATACCTTCAGTATTAATATACAGATTGAAAACAATAAAATAAAAAAAAAACATTGAATAAGAAGGTTATTGCCCGAATAGGAGGTGTTTCCCTACCTATGGACCAAAAGGCTAGGACTGGATCCAGCATCTCTGCCATGATATGATCATGAATAGGACAAGTGGTTTGGAAAATTGAGTGAATTAATGTGCAGCAAGATATGGCTTTGGACCAAGATATGTTGAAAAGCATAAATATAATCATTCACAATTTCCCATCTTCCCTAATAATTAAATTTACTGAGTGACCTAACAGATTACCCCTGATGTTATTGAGCAAAAATGAACAATGATGATACAGTTCCCAATACAGCAATATTTCTGACACAAACAGGTACATCTCTACTGATGCATTCATAATAGATGAGATACAAAAACTAATTGCAATAAAAGGAATAGTTCACCTAAAAATAAAACTGTACTGAGAATTTACTTACCCTCAGGCCATCCAATATGTAGATTAGATGTTCGTTTTTTTGGTAACAGATTTAAAGAAATTTAGCATTACATCCCTTGCTCATCACTGGATCCTCTGAAGCGAATGGGTGCCGTCAGAATTAGACCGTTGATTTTGCCTCTGATTTCTCTCCTGATTCAGATAAGAGAACTTTTTCACTCATCTACGTTCTGGATGGCTTGAAGGTGAATACATTTTCAGCATTTTGTGTATGTGTGTGAAATTTTCCTTTAACTCAATGACAATAAACCATCCACACATTTTCATTTAAAGATAATGTTACATAATGATGGGGAAAAAAATCTATTTTGTATGTGAATAAATAAACACATGCGAAAAAATACAATACAAACAAGAAGGCACTATCCTGTATTGAAATAGCTGACTTAGTATTTATTGATTAATAGACCAGTTATAGAAATAGTACAGATGATGAAATTGTCTTACAACAGGGAGCATGGAGTGCAGCCTGATCACCCCCATGGCCATGTTCTATCATGACAGTGAGGCAATATTGACTTACTGAACTCCTACACAGAGGTTAACACAACCTGAACAACAAACACTGATGCACTCCCACGCTCACATTTTTAATGGGGTTGACGTTTATATATTTTTATAAATAAAAATCCTTAATAATAACCTTTTATCATAATAAGGGTTCTCACTTCTGCTTTACTATTTTAACAGGCAAATAAAAGGCAAGAAACAGGAGAAATAATACCTTTTCTTATGGCTTTATTTACTTTTTTCCCAGCAAATTTGCACTTTTATTTTTTGCCCTTTTTGGAATTTTTTTTTGTGTGTGTCTTTGTTAAAGAGTAATTACATAAATGAGTACTGGGATTTAAATAACTTACTGGAATTTAATTAATTTAATTACGATATGTTTAGGGTAAAGGTTTGGTTTAGTTTTAGCTTGAAGTTATGCATAATTTATTACTATAGTTATTACTAAATGTAACCTGTTACATTTACCAGGGACACATTAAAATAAAGTGTTACCCAGTTATTTATTTATTATTATTATTATTATTGAAGGTTTCATGTGTTTATTTGTGTACCTTTGTAATATAATATACCTATTTTAATTTTTGCCTGACCTACATTTCCAGTTCTCACGATATTTAAGTAAAGAGAACTACAGAATATCTTTCATTTAAAAAAAGACAGAGAATTTTATTCAGTCATTGACAGTGCAATGTGTTAGACCAGCTGCAGTATAAGTGAGTTGATCAAATTAAAAAAAATGACCAATATGACTTGTGTATTAAGCTTTTCCAGAATTAATAGGTGTAGAATGGAAAATCTCAGAAACCATTAGACAGATGTTTACGCTCACTTGAAAATGCCTTGCCCATGTACTTTTAGCTTCACAATAACAAAATGATAGCTCAGAACAATGCAGGGAGCTTTGGTGAGGTCTTTAAATGTCTCCCAGGCCTCCAAACTGCTTGGCACCACTATGCTGACCATCGGTACTGATTCTGTTGATGGGAATGATCTTCATAGTGGTCTCCTTCAGAGAATACCAGCGACTGTGCCATGTGGCCCAGATGATACCATTGTCATATCCATTCTGTGAGTCCTTCTCTGTGTACTTGCCACCTGTGAAGACCGAATTAATACATCAGCAAAGAGACTCCTTCATGTATAGTATTGACGTTTGATGGACTTATGAAGATGGAAGGGTGGAAGGGTTTACCCTGGTAGTATTTTCCGTTGAGATGAGCAGCATGGCAGCGGTTCATCCACCAGCCAGACCCTTCCTGCAGGGCACAGTTTTCATGGAACTTGTCGTTGTCTTTGTCAGGGGAACTGAACTGCATGCCATTGTGAGATGTGTAGAATTTGTCACTGGGATCATCACCAAAGTCATGACCATCAAAGGCATCACCAGCATCTCCACCAAAGTAATAAGAATATGTCAAGCGGTACGCATCAACTTCTGGTCCAAGTTTGAAAGTGGCATAGTCGGCATACCTAAGAAAACAAGTTTAACAAGGTAAATTTAAGACAAACACTCCTATTGATTGTCGTGCGCCCTAATGTTCAGCAGTATGTTTGATCTGACTGCAAGGGTCATGCAATATAACTTGGCAAGAATCAATTTTGGTTGCAGGGCGAAGTCCTGTTTGGTGACTGCCGATAAGGAAAGCTTCTGCTTTGGGAATTCATGGATAATTCTTGCTCAGGTTTGACACCAAAAGCATTCCTGTAACTCAAGACGTAGAGCATGGTGCTAGCAACGCCAAGGTCATGGATACCCAGTGAATACATATACTCAATGTATAACCTTGAATGCAATGTAAGTCTGTTTGTATAAAAGTGTCTACCACAGGGGTGCTCAATCCTGTTCCTGAAAATCTTTTTCAGTGCCAACCCTGCTCCAACAAACCCGTCTGTAATTACAAGTCTGCAAGTGCTCCTGAAGATCCTAATAAGCTGGTCCAGGTGCATTTGATTATGGTTGGAGCTGCACTTTGCAGGAAGGAACAGTGGGCACTTCTGGTCTACCGAGTATGTGAATGTAAAAATAGGTGATTTGTGAGCTCCGCTTGTGAAATTAAAACCTAAAAATGCACAATATTAGGCAGAAATGTGTGTGAGAGTAAGAAAATCATTTTCCATGGTTCATTACTTTTTTTTGCCGTCCCAATCGACCATCTCTATCCTCAGTACATAAGGCACACTGGATTGAACAGACAGCAGATGCATCTTCTCATTCCCCAGCCAGAACTCTGTTCTGTCATCTGGTGAGAGGTACCCAAAACCTTCCTTATACTGAATCCAGTTTTTGTTGAAGTCAACACTGCCATCACGTCTCTGAAAAGCATACAATGGATTTTGATCAATAAAGCTGAACACCTTTGTAACTGGTTCTACTTGCACAGTTCCGGGCAGTTTTCGAACAAGTAGCATAACAAGGATGTTAAAGATCACAGTCAGTCTTTAGTGGCCTCGTGAGGCCAGGGTAGTGAAGTTTACCTGAACAGCTCTTACTGGCTGTTATACTCACCCCCCCTAAACCTCACTCCCATCTGGCTCACGGCACCAACATACTGGTCTTACTCACACTACTATGAACAGGATTTGAACTAGCATCAACCAGCACAACGCTGCTGCTGCTGTTAGTTATTGCTGTACTTGTAGATTATTGCTGCTGCTGCAAGCAAGTACAGGAACTGCCAATTCATACGGCAATACGGTGCTGTGAGTATTTAAGACATACTGCTGCTGCACAAATAGCATATATACTAACCCGTAGCAGATATATACAGGTGGAGCTGGGGAATGTGGAGGGCTCTGAAAGCATGCTGTAAAATGCTCAAGGGGATGCTAACCAGCCATTTAAATGTAAAGCAGCAAGCTCATTGGCTGTGTATGCAACATGAACCAATCAGCTTGTGCCAAGTCGTTTAACGCTACGAATATCATCGGTTACGTTAATACCCATCAGCCTGCGTCATCTAGAGTTTCATGACTATATATATAATTGTACATCCTTACATTTTCTCAAAGGAAATTATGTCACTGTGCATTGTCTGTTGTGCCACGTACCCTCTGAAGTACAGTCCATCCACGTCCAAAGCTGTCTATCTCACAGTACACCAGGAATGCCTCAGGAGCCCTAGCTGGTTTCACATAGTAGAGCCCACTGACCTTACCACCTTTGTTTGCAATGTCCTGACAGTCTGGGGGAAAATAAACAGACTGTTTATTTTCAAATTTTCTAATCTCCCTCTAATCTTATGTACAGCAAATTCAGTGTCAGTTGTCATTGGGATGTTTAAATTTGCTGGTTTTACCTTTGCCTGTGACTGTCTGAATCTCCACAGTGTCTTTGCAGGGCTCTTTGCAAATCTGGTCTAGCTGGACAGACATCTGCTTCAAATCAGTTATTCTTTTCTCATTAGACTGTAGCATTGACTGCAGTTGACTGGGGAGGTGGGGGGGGGGTAAAAAAAATAAGAATACTTTTAAAAAGGCTATAAATTTATATAATGACATTTATTAAACTTATGACCATATTTAAGATAGGTGGTATAAAAAAAGAAGAAAAATGCTCACTATATTTGATCTTCCTGAGTGAGAATGCTCTTCTCAAATCGCAGTATATCATCAAGCATGCTTGTAGATTTTTTGATATATGAGTCTGACAAAAAGAAGATGGTTATGAAAATCAAGTGAAGTTTCACATTTACTTTAAAAAGACAATTCAGACATACAAAGGCCTGAATATACCTATTCAATGATAATCATGTTTTACTTTCCGTGTTAAAATTCATTTTGATATGCTTTGGGAGGCATAACATGTATATAGTTATACAACTGTCCTGATATCATAATGAAGAAGCCTCTTTAAAATAAAAATAAAAATTGAAGTATCATCTTTATTATTTCTTTCACTTTTTATTAATATTTGAAAAAGTTTTTCTCCTATGGTCCTGTAGTGTGACCAACTTGCAGAAAAAAATCATAAAACAGGAAATTATATAACAGAGAGGACCTCATGACTGTGTCAAAGTAAGTCTTATAAAATATAATTTTAGGTCATGAAATGTCATGTGGTGTGACCCTGTAATCTTATTTATGAATTAATAATTACTGATGTGTAAAAAATAAATAAATAAAATTTAAAATTATATTTTAAACATTTTTAAATAATAAAATATGTACATTCACATGTATTCAGGGTGCAAGAAAAATAATGTTTACTTGATTTTTTTTTTTTTTTTAATTACCGAAATCCGCATTATTCCAAAAAGCACCTGAGAGGTCATCCGAGACCTCTGTACACATTTTACATTAAACAATTTTTTCAATCCATAATTAATGATATATTGCGCTACCTGGTGCTTGTTTCTGTGCTTGTGTTTCTGAGTCTCTCAAGTAGACCACTTTGTCCTGCGCTCCTCTGGTAAGGTTAGCGAGATCCTCCAAATCCTGTTCCATTAGATCCAGCTCTCTGTCCATATCAGGCTTGTACCTCTGTAAATAATCAGCGACTCCACATGTGGTTGGGCAGTATATCCCCTGAGGAAGAGAGAATGGAAAGCTACTGTTAAAATAGTGACTGTTACCATGAAGCTTCTTAAATGCAAATATATTACATGAAACAATCCAGAGCAGACAATCTGTACTTACAAACCCATCATTCGGGTTACATATATCTTGTACTGGTGAATAGTCCCCTCTCATTTGCTTAAAATGATAAAAGGAAGAAAAGACAATTAGGAAAAAAAAAGGAAAAAACTGCTAGCAATAAAATAAGTTTTTTATGTTGCTCACCGCTGACGTTAATGTGGACAGCAGCAGGATGGAAACAGCCAAATGCATGAACGAGGCCATGTTGGACCTGCAATCAGTCTGGTCCCTTGAGATTGTGAGTGACTGTTGACTGCTGCAGGATATTTATCCGATCAAGGTCCTGCTCAGAGATGGAGATAACGGTCCACTATACAAATAAGAGCTACCTCCACCCCACGGTGTGACTCAGATCTAACCGTAAATTAACAGAGATTGGGCAACATGTCCATCTTAATGCTGAGAACATAAATGGGCAGAGACAATCGTACTGTACTGTATTCACTCACTTTTTCATGATGTTGATATTGCAAAGCCAATAAATAATCATTATTGATGACAGACCCACATAATTTTATGTAACTTTTTACCCCCCCATCTACTCTATTTTAAGTTAATGATTTGTAGTGTTTTTCTTGTCCAGTGCTGGGAGATGAAATGTTCCACAAATCTCTAGATGACATGTACACACAAGCACAGACAAACAGACATGTGTGCCGACATACTTTAGTTTAGTCACTGAGGCAAAAAAAAAAATTATTTCTTCATTTTACTGGTAACGACCTAAGTCAAGGATTGCTAAATATAGAATATTAAATAAAAAAAATAAAAAAACTTAACAATACTGGTCCAGTGAACCACTTGAGGCCAGAAATATTGCCTTTCATTATTTTACTGGTAATAACTAAAGATCAATGTGATATAAATTGGTCGTCCATATTTGCATAATTTTTATGATCAAGAAGTTACTTGCATTAAATGTTCTACTTATGTAAGCAGCATTGCAGCTGTTTCCCAGTTTGCATTGTTACCATTTTGGAGTATTTGATGACTGAATATTACTAGTAAATATTTAATCGCTTTGAATATTAATACTGTTGCTCAATACTTGTTGTTTTCAGGGCCACAAACACCAGTACCAAAGGTCATAAAGACTTTGAACGTGTTTTTACCTATTTAACCACTAGGGGATGTTGCACATCAAAAGTATTACAAGGGCCAGATCTTAGTTACAAAGAAGTAGTACACACATCAGCAGTTGTTAAAAATATTACTTGACTTGTACAATAAACTAAATGGGTAAAATGAATTAGTTTCACTAAGCTAAATTGGGTTCTGGAATTAAGGGTGGGAGAAAGTTTAAGCAGAAATGGTTCAGCATCGTAACAAAATAAAAGCATCATTGTTTGTCTCAAAGCAGAACTGAATGAAACAAAACTGTGTTTAGTGCAGTGTTCAGACGGGACTTGAATTCTCAGGGGCCCCATGCCCTGAAACTTCAAAAATGTAAAATATCACAACAAAATTCTATGTTTTAACACTATAGTTGAATCAACAAATAAGTATTTTGCACTGTTTATAATACTTAAAGCAATTATAATGAAGTCAATTTCATACGAGGTATTAGAGAAGCTCATTTGCGCGTGATTGCATTTTGGCGTTTTTGTTTTCATAGCGATGGAGGCTCCAGAACGCGCGCTTTAAAGCACTTTCACGTGAGCGCAGCATGCACTAAACAAACCTGTGCGGCTTTAAAACATTTAGGAGCTCACGTCTGCCGTTTGAACACAACGCTCTCCAGATGTAAGGCCGAATGGGAAAGTTATCAATGGGTTTAACTAATGATGAACGCGCAGGTTGCAGAGAAGCATTTCAGTTGCTCACGGTGAACTTACTTAAAGGGATAGTTCATCCTTCAAAGTTCATCATCAAAAATTCATCCCATCCAGATAACAGCTGCAGAACTGTCAAAAAAAGACTAATAATAATTAATAGTAATAAATCATCTAATTTAAAATAACAATATTATTATGTTCTGTTGGAAGTTTACATACTTGAGCATGTATATTTATTTATTTATTGGGGGAGGGGGGGGGGTTGCAATGGGTGTTTTGCAAAAAACACCCCCCCCCAATCAGCTCAGAAATAAACCTGCTGGATTCAGTATCTGTGAATAAAAAGCTTTTAAAAAACGATAAGAAAGCTGATCCACAAAGTTGACCCATTAAAGGTTCCTTCACTGTGGATTTACAAATAACAGATGAGTTTACAGGGGCAGTGGGTCTAGAGAGTGACATTCTTTACTATTATATTGCTACGAAGGTCTCCAACAAGGTTTATTCATTGTGTTTATTTTCTGCTTAGGTGTATCATGAAGCTCTGACTCTGCCAATAACATCATTAATGTGACCAGGCTGTGACCCGATTTTATGGTGTGAAACCATATTGAATGTGGTAGACGACAGATTTAAGGAATGGCTGACCTGAGAGTCAACTTCAGCGTCTGTGAGCTTAAACAACTCTGAACTCTGCCTGAACCTCTCTAAAAACCAGATGAGAGCTGCTTCCATTTCACAAGTCCCAAGATGCAGCCTGCCAACTCTTCAGTCTCCCAAACAAAAGATAAGAAATGTCACCACCACTGAAGCGATCATGGGAGGTCATTGCCGTCTAAACTGTACAGAAATGAACAGAAAGTCTTAGGTCATTTTGAGGTTATTTAGAACAAGGCCTGAACTGAAATTCCTCCAGTTGTATATATACCACAATGAAATTTGTAAAACTGCCAGACCTTCCCTATTAATATGCTTGTGGTTTTTATTGGCTTGTCTCACCCTCAGGCCATTCAAGATTGTAGATGAAATTGTTTTCTCATTCAGAACAGATTTTGAGAAATGTAGCATCATATCACTTGCTCACCAATGGGTCCTCTGCAGTGAATGGGTGCCTTCAGAATGAGAGTTCAAGCAGCTAATAAAACATCGCAACAATCCAGTTTATCAATTAACATCTTATGATGTGAAAAACTGCATGTTAGAATCAAATTCATCATGAAAATGTTTCTAACTTCAAACTGCTTCTTCTGGCTAATATAAAACCCATAAAATTGCTTTCCAGTGAAAAAGTTGTCTTATCTGAATGAGAAGAGAGATGCGCACAGATCATGCACAATTTACAAGCAAAAACAATCCAAAGGTTATATACAATTTTGTCTGTGGATTCTGATGTGAGAGGAAAACAGGGGACTTTTTCACTGGAGGAAGCATTGTTATATCCGATGACCTGATTACGACAAAGAATTGTTATTACACGCCGCTGCTAATTAAGGCCACTTTTTCTATTGACGCTTACAGAAATCTTTTGGGTTCTTAGGAGAAAGGCTGGGAGGACGAGGACCGATGTGTATGAGAACAGCAAGTGTTATTGTTAGAGGATAATCAGCCCCTGCCTCTTATTAAGGGGCTCAAGTTTCACAGAGTAGACTACAAAATCAGCTCAAAGAGACTTCAAAACATGTTTCGAGCAGAGGGGAATATGGTTCCAGATAAGCTTCTTCACATGTTTGAAACAGACATGTATGAAAAAGTATAGAATGTACTAGGCCTGTATAGTGGCCACAAAATATATGGATTTTAATGTCTTTTTAAACAGTGGAAGGCAAAATAAAATTGTTTAGTTCTTGGTTTGGTTTACTTGGTATGATAATTTAAAGTCACATGAGTTAATAGGCTTATGTTGCATGTGAATAATTACAATGCATTGTAATTACTTTTTGCATTGTAATTATTCTTGTACGTGAATAATTACAATGCAAAAAGTATATGAAGTATGTTTATTATCAAACTATTTCTATATGTGACCCTGGACCACAAAACCAGTCTTACGTCGCTGGGGTATAAACCCTTTTAGGGCCACTGCGCTTGCTGGAGGCAAAACGAAGGGAAAACTGGAGGCGGCCCATTCAGACCAGCGCAGATTCGGCTACATAAGGAGCTTAAAATATAATTTTGTTGTGATGTTGGGTGCCAGAATCGATGTTGTAGAGACTCCAATTTGAAATTTTAAGGTATTGTCTTTTGTTGTTATGGGTGCGTCTAAAGATTTTGTCTTTACTATACACATTAGCTGTGAGTCACTCAACCAGAGGGAATCCTGTCAGATCGTCCATCCTGTGTGGGTTGGCCAATCTGGTTTCGTCCGTTAAAGTTCACCTTTTCAAATAACAATCACGGTCCTGGACAGTGCATCGATACCTTACATATGCAGGTAAAATTGGAATTTCTCCAGTTATTATTCAAAAACAAGCTAAACAGACTTCATTGCTAACGTTAGTGAAGCGGTCAGTGGAATCTTTCTGCCTCCACCTAAGCTCCGCCCCCACAGAAAAACGTCACAATGTTTACTAACAGAAAAAGGGTCTATATTTGTAGCAATAGCCAAAAATACATTGTATGGGTCAAAATGATCCATTTTTCTTTTATGCCAAAAATCATTAGGATATTAAGTAAAAATCATGTTCCATGAAGGTATTTCGTGAATTTCTTACCGTAAATATATAAAATCTTCATTTTTGATTAGTAACATACATTGCTAAGAACTTCATTTGGACAACTTTAAAGGAGATTTTCTCAATATTTAGATTTTTTTGCACCCTCAGATTCCAGATTTTCAAATAGTTTTATCTCGACCAAATATTGTCCTATCAAACCATATATCAATGTAAACCTTATTTATTCAGCTTTCATATGATGTTTAAATCTCAGTTTCTAAAAGATAGATAGATAGATAGATAGATAGATAGATAGATAGATAGATAGATAGATAGATAGATAGATAGATAGATAGATAGATAGATAGATAGATAGATAGATATAATGTTATACCAACGTAAAAGCAGCCTATATTAATCAAGATTTCTAACATTAATTTTTTTTCAATGCATGTTATTGTAAAGTGCTACCAATAGGCTTCACTGTTTATTTGCGAAAACTACACAACATTAAGTAATAAAGTGTTGAGCATTAAAGTGGTTTAGTGTGGGAATGTAACTTCCAGCCAATCAGAATACTGGGGACCTCCTCGGACCTGAAGCACATGCCATATATAAATTCTCCATCGACTGTGAAGTCTGCAAGACATAAAAATGCTAGACTCGCTGACGCTTCTATTTGAGAAAATCTTTCTTTTCTCAAACTTTAATATTTTTAAAAGTCTATGGCAGGAGGAGCCGGAGCGTGCAGTGAAATGGCCAGTGCTCAAGAGAGGAGATCTACTGGAGGTGCAGCGCACTCTCTTCATTCATTACGGCATCTATCTGGGCGATAACAGGGTGGCGCACCTGATGCCTGACATCATGCCAGTATTAACCAACAACAAACAGCTCATCAAACCACTCGTCACTAACAAAAGACTCATATTAGGCTGTATTTACCGAAACGCGAGTATACGTGTAGACTCGGTTGAAGATTTCGCGTATGGAGCTCAGATTATAGTGAATGGTATGGATGTGAAAATGAAGTGTCAAGCACTGATGAGCGAAGAAGTCGCGAGGAGAGCAGAGAAACTGGTCGGCGATATTCCGTACAGTTTATTATGGAATAACTGTGAACATTTCGTGACATATTGCAGGTACGGGACACCTGTGAGCCAGCAGACAGAGAAGGTGAGTTCGACAAAAAAATCTAATCTTTTAATATTATAACAACCTACACAATATTAGAATCTACTTATTAAAATATAATTAATATTTATATTAATATTGGTAACAAAATATTGTAGGATTAATACCATGCTAAATGTCAACATTGCAAAAAATAAACCTATATATTCTTTAAAACCAATACTTTGGTTGGAGAAGAAACAACTGAATTTGATTTGGGCAAAGTCTGTGAATGACATGTTTAATGTATTTTCTTTTGCAGTTCTGTGACTGTCTGAAAACCATCATTCGGGACCAGAGAAGTGTGGCCTTAACTGTTGGAATAGGAGTGATGTACATCCTGTGCTTTGGCCTGGCACCTTCAACTACATTACCCACAGTCTTTATTCCCTTCATTCTGTGGATGGCTGGCTGAGAGACACTTTCACTACATCACATTAAACAACAAAGCTCAGTTTAAAAGGGGACAAGTACACAACAATGCAATGCATCAGTGCCGCAGTGGAATATGTGTAAACATGCAAAGTCTGATTATGCAGTCAAGCAATGTTTGAGCATCATTTGCTTTTTTCTTCTGTATATGTTAAAAGATAAGCTCTATCATTTAAATAGTTCATGACAATATGCTGTTAACTCTGCCTTTACAGCACTGCTATATATTTTTCATTTTAAACCATATACCTAAAATTGGTAAAGCCAATATTGTTGTAGCTTAAAGTTACAGATTGCATGTACTGTTCACTAAAGGTGCCTTATATTTGTATTAAGCATAAGTGTTTATGATCACTGATATGGCAATTAACTGATATGATCAATTTTTAATGTACTATGGACTGTGATTTAAGACATAACATATATAAGTAGGCCTACCTGTAGTTTTTTTTTATTGTTATTATTAAGCTCTGATGAGGCTTGATTGTGAATTTGTACAGTTTCAATGTATATTTAATACCATAAGTTTCTGAACGAGAACCAGAGCAAGAATATGCAGACAGAACAATTTGATGAATGTTGGCATTATGTATAAATACAATTATTATTTCTGGTTACTGCTGTAAACAGTTGATTGGATTTATTACACTATTTTCATTAAAATAAAGCTTGTCTGATCTGTAGCTGAACTTGTGGAATTTGCATTATACAAGCATTAATTTTGCTACTGAACTGGGACTTTCACCTCCTGGCAATTAAGACTGACTTATTCAGCAGGCCATTTAAATATCTATTTATACACAGTGTGGCTTATATAAAACTTGTGAAATTACCTTGTCATAGTCAACATGTGATGCACAAAAGCTGCTTTATTCAATGAACCACATCACTCCTCCCAGAGCAAAATCAAATAAATTGAACAGATGTGAAGTGAACAGCATCAATGTACACTGCTTTCAGCCATGATCACATTCAGACTGCTTAATTTCTTCTTCATCACATCATCACTGGAGGATGAAAATGAAAAAGACAGACGGAAGAAAACCTGCGACGTCTCTCTTTACAAGCGTGGTGACCTTTTGGAGGTATCCAGGACTCTTTTTAAACATTTTGGAATCTACTTATGAATGAATAAATGAATAAATGTACTTAGGTGAGGGTCGTGTTGCTCATTTCATCCCAGACATCCTACCAGTGTTCACTAAAGAGAAGTCCATTGTTGAGCAGATGGTGACTAACGAAAGACTGATTTTGGGAGTTTTGGCCAAAGCAGCCAGTGTCCGTGTGGACTCTTTGGCGTATTTTGCATACGGTGATCAGGTTCAGGTCAATAAAACGGACAGTATGGTCAGTGTACAGCCACTGAATGGAGAGGAAGTGGCACGACGGGCGGAGAAGCTGATGGGATCTTTCTCCTACAGCTTACTGTGGCACAACTGTGAACATTATGTTATGTACTGCCGCTATGGTGTTGCATTTAGCTTCCAAACCTTTCAGGTAAGGAAACAAAAACAAAACAAAAAAAAGGTGGAGGGTGGATATATAGACAATTTGAATATAGATACACTAAAAATCTTTAAATTTTTTGAAAGAATCCTTAATGTTCACCAAGGCTGCATTTATTTAATCAAAATACAGTTATATTGTGAAATATTATTACAATTTAAAACACATGCATCTATTTTCTGTATGTAGTGAATTGGCAGTTTGAGACTAAGAGGAGACATGTATTGTGCAGGAAATCAATGTGCCTGAAAATAACATTTTAGTTCAATGACAAAGCAGATTTTAACATAAATTAAGAATGAACACAAGATTTAAGCACCTTGCGTTCTATGTGTGCACTGTAAAAAAAATCTTTTAAATTTACGGTAAAATACCGGCAGCTGTGGTTGCCAGAATTGTACCGTGAAAAATACGGTAGCAAAATTTTAGGATTTACAGAACTGTTTAAATTTACAGTGAAAAAACGTATTTCATTAACTGAAGCAATGTTAATATACAAACTTTTCAGTTAACTTTTTATTTTTTTCAGTTAACAAACCAACTGCACTTAAATTGTCCAACTGCCATTTGTTTAAAAACTAATATTTATAATGTTTCAGTAAAGTGAGCATAAGGATATTGAGAACTATTTTACTTAAGTACACAAAGAAAAACCTACTGATTTATGCAAAGTCATTAAAAGCATCAGCTCAACTCAAATCTCTTGCAATTAACGGCAGCACACATGTGTGATTAAAATTAGCAAAAAGATTCTGACTGCATCAGTAACTATGCAGTTATTGCCTTTAAATAAAGCAACATGCAGCATAACAACAGTGTTTCTTTGTCCGTCCTTGACTTAAACACAGGCTCTACTCTCCAGCACAATGGTGACCCACAAAACACAACAGGAAGTTGACTGTTAGGTTTTACACTATTTTGCTGTTTATTTTTTTTCTTGATTTTACGGTGAAATACCGGCAGCTGCGGTTGCCAGTAATCTACTGTTTTTTTAATTTACGGTATATTTCTGTTAAAATTACGTATGTGTATTTTTTTTTTCATCTCACACATTTAACCCCTTTAATCCCACAGCAAAATCCTCAGTTTTAAAGAGCACTTGTATGTCCACACTACAGTGTTGAAGTAACACTGAAATGAATGAGATAATTAAGTGACTAATTACATGAGGATTGAGCTTTAGTGATGAACACCTGCTGTTAACAAGTAGAATCACCGAAGGAAAGAGAAACAAGAGCAGAGAAACAAAATTTACAGCCAAAGATGAAATCAACTGAAATAAAACACATTTAATCTCTCAAGATCTCAGAAGAGGGTGATTAAACAACTCCACAAACAGCATCACCAGCTTCTTATTACAAAACACTTTGACTTTATTTCTGTCATATGTGTACAAACGCTCTTTTAGGTGTTGTGCTTTCATTTGAAGTCACCATATTGGCGATCAGTGGTTGCTTTAGTTGGGCTCTTGAACCTTGACTTTTCAAAGTTACTTTTTATTTGGTTGTTTTAATTAACTGTGTTTATTAAGTAGTTTAAAGCAAGAAAAGCCAAAATAATCTATGATTATATGAGACTGATGTTTGTAATGTCAAATCAAGTCTAATTCACTGATTTTAGCCAATGTTTAATCTGTTAGTAAATATATAAAATGTTGATACACTTACAATGCACCGCTGATACTACAGCAATCTAATGTTGTGAAATGCTTCTAAGCAGAATATGCACAAATAAATGTATTGAGCTACAGCAGAACCTAAACACACACAGACATCAACAATCAGCGTATGAATCTCAAAATTGGTGACAATCAAAAATGATAATCGGTTCAACTCTGAGCATCACAAAACAGTCTACTGAAAAGTCACAAACAAAACAACACCAAAATAAAAGCAAATAAAGAAAATAGTAAGAACATTCAGCTGCATAATTTATGCATGCTGCAATGCATGCTGGGAGTTTTATACTGGTACCCAGCATGCTTTGAGGCATGAATTGTTTTTTATTATTGATAGTTACCATTGTTGAGGTTCATGTGCTGATTCTTGATGTCTGTGTCTAAATTGTGTCATATATCTAAAGATTTAGTGCATAAAATGTTTTTAAATTCCTTTATAATAGTATAACTACTTATCTTCTTGAGTAATATTACTACCATAATTAAGAAAATTATTCCATATCACCCGTATTATTTGATACTAATTGAGATCAATGAATCAGGTCATTAATTGACGAATATCAATAACTGTTAATCAGAACTACTTAATAATTTCTCTTGGCTTTTCTTGTCATAACAAATATGCCTCACAAACACAGTTATAATAACCAGAGAAAAACTAACAATGAAGAGTCAAGGGTAAAGAGCATAACTAAAGCAAACACCAATCACCAAAACGGTGAGGTCAAAAAAAACCCTTGAAATAAAATATAAACCTCTGTTAATGTGTAGATATATGACACAAATGAAGTCAAACTGGTTAGTAATAAGTGGAGCTGGTGATGCTGTTTGTGGAGCTGTCTAATCATCCTCTGCTGTTTTATTTCAGTTGATTTCATTTAAGGCTGTGGCTGTATGTCAGCTGTAGTTTTGCTTCTGGTTCTTTCCTTCAGTGATTGTGTTTGTTAACAGCAGGTGTTCATCGGTGTCTGAATTTACTCATATGTTCTCAATCACTCTGTCTAGTGGACTATATATTGATGTAGGGACTAGTGAATGAGGGTGTATAGGGTGTGGTTTCAGACACAGTCTATGAGTGTCGATTCTGAGGCTACTTTCTCGAAAACAAAGGTTAGATCTATTACAGTTATTCACTGTATATAGTAAGGAAACTTACAGTTAATCATTTAACAGGTTTTTACTGTGGCATTTTTAGTCTTTTACCGTTAAAATCACGATAATGTTTTACAGTGTGGGCATAACAGTCACACTCTAAGCCTCCCACAGCATTTATTTACTTGTCCACTTTTGTTTCCAAATTCCAAACAGGATTTCACAATTTCCTCCTACACAAGTACAGATTATCTCCTATTTGAATATGTCAGTGAACTCCTCTCCTCCTGGTTTATTCCCCATAAATAGAGCTGAGAAAAGACGAAAGGCATCTTGTACATTTTGTAGTAACCTTAACCTCATGTGCCATGAAAAACTTCAAAATGCAAAAGAATGAACAGGGTTATTTTCAGAGCACAAAAGCCTCGTTTGAGCTATAGCTACAGTTCATAGCCTTTTATATGGAGCAAAACAACTCAAACTATGAATATGATTCAATGGTCCATTTTGAATGTCTAATTTCTTGCTGTCATACTCTCTCTCTCTCTCTCTCTCTCTCTATATATATATATGATCAATTAGGTCTGAATAGGTATTGTAAGCTAACACTGACAATACTGCAGTAATCTATAGGTTAATGTTAATTTTTCAAGTTATAAATTAACAGTTTAAGTATTATGAATGAACATGAAGTAGGCTACTAATAAAAACTGTACATTTCTAACACTAACATTAAAAATCTATTAATAACAAACTGAAAATTAAAATGATTGTTAGTTAGTGAAAACGAATGAATTGCGAAGTTTGATTTAAATCCTACGTGGCGCCTCATATAATACTCGGTAATCTGAGTAAAGTCTTAAAATGTGACATTCAGACATTGAAACACTCATCTAATAACAGTAGCAGCACCATCTAGTGGACAATGGTAATACATATTTCCTTAAACAGTTACAGAATCTTCAGTTCGTGCAAACTACAGCAAAAGTTATTAATATATTACAGATAAACATTTGATTCCATGCTAAACAATGCCTCTCCCATCTCTTTCAGTTCTGTAAAACTGTAAGGACAACTCTCTTAAGCAGAAAGACGGCCTTCCTGTCAGCTATAATCGGGGTCTTCATCATGTTGTATCTAGGCGCTTTGACACCTCTCACCACCCTCCCCATTGCCGTCATTTCCTTTACCATCTGGATGACATCTTGAAGACACTCCGGGAGGAATTTGTTCTTTAATGTTGATCCAGAAACAGCCACAAAAGCATCAAAGCATTGACAACAACTGCTGACAGACTGTCCTTCACTACATAGCAACAAAATGTTTTGGTATCTGTGCCTAGAATATGTGTCTGTTATGCAAAATATAAATGTTAAGAAATGGTGATAGTGATACCATCATGAAACTTTTCATTAAACAAGTGTTAATCACATGCCATGTAATTATAGGATATAGGCCCCTACATCTGATGTATCTGGAATGCATGTTATTTGATGATGATCAGTTTCACTTATTAAGTAAATAATATTTTATATTTTTAATTATTAAGTAAATAATCATTTAAAAAATATAATTTGTAAATGATCATTTACTTAAAAATTTTAAGGCAAGGGGTTTCCTCAATTTTATTAAGTTAAGTCAACATCACTTTTTATAGTGTAATATTTGGACGGTCCCGAGTGCCATAATGTAGTCAAAGAGAACAGTAATGGGGATAATGATGATGAATAGTTAATGGAAAGATGCTGCAGACATAATTTACATTAGCTAGTGTCCTACAGAGTCTGGATCCAGTTCAATGCAGTGGGTAATTACTTGGGGAACATTCTTACTGCATCCACTTGAGTAGTTTAAGGAACTATTCAGGCTTGTTTGTTTGCATAATTCAGGCATCTATCAGTTATGTTTTAGATTAATTGAGCAGACAGGTACTATTTCACTTTAGAATTAAGAAGATGAGTCACTTGCAACAAGCAAGTTGTTTAAGTTGAGTATGAAGCGAAGTTGAGCATACATTTTTAAGAGCCAATAAATCAGCTTCCTTTGCTTTTACATGTGAGTGAAACCTTGCAAATATCTTAAAGTATGAGGCCATGAATATCATATTGAAATAAACTAAATTGTTTTGTTACATTGCACATAAAAAAAGCTGCTTTGATAAAATAAACTCTTCAACACGCATCTCTCTTAACACTTTAAATCTGCAAAATGATAAGACCTCCAAGTTAGAGCAAATTTGCACAACGTCTTACTAATAAATAAAATGAATAATAAAGAATTTCTTTAAGAAGTTATCATTTTTATTCTCAAGATGACAACACATAAGTATCAATACATATACATATGTATATAATCATATTATTTCATGGCGTTAAATTTTTACTGTAAAGTAAAACAGTTGACAGCACTATGGATCACAGGATTAACATCAGAAACAGCGCTTCAGGGAGCTGGTTATTTCTGTCACTGTGTTCTCTGTAGTGTTGTTGTGCTGCTGCTTCTATATATGTCTATTTGCCTGGCTGGACATTTACCTCAGTCTCCCTGTGGAAGTGAATGAAAATCTATACCAATTAATCACAGTAAGTCAATTAAAAAGCTATTTCACTGAGATTTAGGAGGGTTTAGGTATCATACTGTATATAGATCATTTGTTCTAATTTTTTTTTCTACCCAAATGTGTCATGAATTATTGATTCAACAACATATAAAAAGAAAATTGAAGAACACATATTCCACAGGTCAAAAATAGGGGTTTTCATATGCTACTGAAGGAGAAGGTTGTTTAAACAGTTGTCCCTCCATTAACTAATAACATGATGTAGTTTGGTAATGTTGTGCCAAGAATATAAATCACTATTATTTTCCCACATGGTCTTTCATTACCCACAATAACATAAAAAGCACATATTTTGCTCTTCCAGATTATGTAACACTACTTTATTTTTTATTTTCAGCTGTTTATTTTTTATGGATACCCCCAAAATGAAATTTATTTCACATTTCTCAAAAGATTTATAAGGTATTTTATAATTGTATAGGGCATTTTTTTAAACATAAAGCATTTGTTGTAGAAACATTTTTCTCAGAAATTGCTAGTAAACTGCACAAACATTACAAAGAATCAGGAAGTAGCATATTCAGTTAAACATAACATTTTTCTTACAATTAAACCAATTAAGTTTGTCAGTTAATATCTTAATTTGTCATGTGGGTTTGGAACAACATGAGGATGAGTAAAGGACGACTTTTTTCGTAAATGATCACCTTTTTTATATCTATGCTCTTGGTCTTATTGTGAACAATTGATTGGTGCACATTATACCAAAGAGTGGAAGAAACTAAATTATTGTTAAACCACGAGTAATTTGCACTGGGTTGCAAATAGCAGACCATGTTGACTTTATCTTTAATCAATATCCTTAATGAAGCACAGCAAAACTCATTTAAAGTGTAAATTAACCTTATGAAAAAAAAATCCATTATACAATCAAATTCAAATTTAGAAACTGACGCAATGGTTGACAGGAATTGGAAAATGCTATAAATCACTCAGGATCACTTAATGCTGTGATATTTAACTTGAGAGCAAGACAAGAATGATTAGCATTTATAGTCTCAGTGCAGTTCTGCATGGTTGAGTTGAATTATTGCAAGCATTAGTCTGGTTCCTAAAAGTCGCCCTGCGAATGTATATCATAATTGCTGTCTCACTTAAAAAAAAAAAAAAAAAAAAAAAAAAAAAACCTAATGTACTAAAATTTTGAGGTTCTTGCATTTCTGTTTCTTAATAGTGGCCAGTCGGTTACATCTATTAATGATGAAATGATGAAAACTTTCAGGTCCCTGATTTAAAACTCAATATATTAATGCTAATTATCACAATCTCAAGATAATAAATACATTATGCTAACATAACATAGTATTCCATTAGATGAAACAGGCCTATGATAATTCTAAAATACTAAGACATGACGCCATCATCACTTGACAACAGACAAGATCAGATCTTATGACCTACAGCAGCAAAACACAAAGGACTATTGCTAAGGGTAGTGCATAAATTTAATTGAAGGTCTGACAACAAAATGGGGAGATTCTTATCCTGATTGTTGACATCATACATCATTCATGTCTACCTGATGTGGATTAGGAAGACAAACAATTGTGCTTTTGTCTCAATGATTACATTTCCTGACATTTGAAACCTCTTTGTACCTGTGCCACAGGCTATGTAAAATTGCAATGTGAAACAAAAAGCTGAGCAAAGGTGAATAACATTAAATTATTTATGAGTAAATCATCTGTAATTTGTTGCAGATATCAGAAAGTGATAATTGAGTTCTGTCAGTAATCTGATAATTGAGTTTCATGTCAGTAAATTATCTTTAAACACTTGTTAACACTTTGTAATAACTTTAATTAACATTATTAGCATATATTATATAGGCTATAGGCTAGTGCTTAAATGTAGGCTAAAAGTTGAATGTCAAGAACCTTTGATAGACTTATTTTAATATGAAATATTAATTAACATAATGACATATACATAAACCTCTTATCTGTTAGCATTAAGATTATATTATAGTTGTAAATGTAAAGCAAACTGTGGCTCATTATGAAGTCGGATGTCAATCAATCTCGCGAGCACAATCTCTTTGCTCGTAAAGACCACGCAGAGGCAGCCTGTAGAAAAGGAAGCGATCCTTTTCCTTCTGTGCATCGAATTCATTCCGACTCGTGTTATTGCCACTTCTTGACGACTGTCGTTGAGTTATCCGTGATAAATTTGATATGGATTCGGTCTATTTTTACTCTTCTGCAAGATACGTACGCGAGCTTATATTGCATGAAACTTGACAACTTAAAGAAGGTAAGACACTTACTTTTTTCAAAAAGGACTTTCTTTCTTTCCTCTAATCAATCCAGAGTTGTTTTTTCCCAAACTTATGCATTCATATCTATAGCTATAGCCTAATATATTGGCGCATGTTATTAGTGCAAGCGTGCATATGCAAATAATCATATATTATAGATAATAAGTGTACACTCAAACATTTATTAATATAAAATATGAATAAACGTTAATATATTCATCAAATAGTAAAACATATCATGCATCGACAGTGCATGGCATTGTTGCATGAAAATAAGGTCTGAACCTCTATAATTTAGCATTCTTGAATATTTTAATCTCTGATGACATAATCACAGGGCATCCAGCATTTCTTACGTGATGGATTATTTCATTAATTACTGAATAATAATAATTAATTTTCTGTTTTGAATACAGTATATATTTTTAATTAGCCAAATTTTTCATTTTCACTTTACTCTTTTTTCAGAGTAATTGACTTAAGTGAACGAATGCTAAATATGGATATAAGAACTGAAATGAACATATCTGAAGATGAAATTCAGTCTGCAAACTTTTCTACACCAGCCACTATCCAAGTTGAGGGTGTCTTACTAGACGGTCTGGAAGACAGTACAAAACTGGTGGGTGTTCAAGTGATCTTGATTTTGGCTTACAGCACCATCATCGTCTTTGGCGTGACCGGGAACTCCTTGGTCATATATGTCGTGTACAAGTTTAGAAATTTACACACGGTGACTAACTATTTCATTGTCAATTTGGCTGTAGCAGATTTGTTGGTCAACACGTTGTGTTTGCCTTTTACTTTGATGTACACACTCTATGGAGAATGGAAATTCGGACAGGTGATGTGCTACCTGTTGCCGTACGCACAAGGCTTAGCAGTCCACGTTTCGACCATCACACTCAACGTTATAGCTCTGGACAGATACCGCAGCATTGTCTACCACATGGAAACCAAGATGTCAAAAGACACATGCATTGTTGTCATCGTGATCACATGGGTGGCAAGCGCAATCCTTGCCAGTCCTCTAGCTATCTTTCGTGAATACGTGACCTTTGACTTGACGCCTGACAGGACGATTCAAGGTTGCGCTGAGAAGTGGCCTGGAAGTAGTGCGGATGGGACCATCTACAGCATCGCCATGCTTTTTCTACAGTATGGCCTGCCGTTGTCAATCATTTCATTTGCATACACTCGGATCTGGAACAAGCTAAGGAATCACATCAGCCCTGGCGGTGGCCGTAGCGACCGTCATCAACGGCGACAGAAAACCACGAAAATGCTGGTTGCTGTAGTTGTGGTCTTCACCGTTAGCTGGCTACCGTTTCACGCTTTTCAGCTTGCTGTGGATATTGATAGTAGTATATTGGAAATGAAAGACTTCAAATTGCTCTATACAGCTTTCCATATTGTGGCCATGTGCTCCACGTTTGCCAATCCCATCCTCTATGGCTGGATGAACAGGAACTATAGAAGATCTTTTATGGCTGTGTTCAAGTGTGGACGGTTAAACAATGGAATGCAAAGGGTTTGTAGCAGTGAGACAGTAAGGGAGAAATGTACACGCAATAAGCAAAGTACAATCGGTGTGGCCTTCACACAAGAAAGCACGCTGCTGTGAAGGCTGTTAGCTTTTTACAAAATGTGAACAAAATATGGACAAAATCCAAAAAGTCTACTGTAAAGAAGGATTGTATGTAAATATAAAGACTGAACACTCAAATTGTCTGATATTTGACTAATTTATGAGACATTTGTGGTGACTTTGTGACTAAACACTTAATTAGTTTGGAATTATTTTTTTTTTCGTTATAATGTAATATGTATTTGGTTTTATATGATCTGTAGAATGAGTCAGTGAGGGATCTCATGTTGAATATATTCCAGTGTTTGTTTCCTGTGAAAGTAAATGTTATTTTATGGAAAATGGTTAATTAAAAAGGTATATAAAGCACTCATCTTGTGCATGTGATTCAAACATTTTGATTACTTGAAATAAAAACATTTTAGTGTGAAGTGCGTGTAAAGCATTTTCATTTAATGTACTAAAATAACTCAAATTAAAACTAAAAAATAAATACTAAAATAATAAAACTACAATAAATAATACAGTATACAGGTATAGAAAAAGCAAATAAAATGACAAAAATACGGAAATTTGCTAAAACTACAATTTAAAAGAAAATGGAAAATAAAAAAATAAAATCTAATTATAAACATTTAAAAATGTATAGTATCTCAATTATACTAAAATAACAATGGATTCAACAAACCACCAAAAGAATAAAAATAATATCTAACAGTGCAGTACATTTGTTTGATTTGTTTGCTTTTTTCAGCTGATTTAATTTCTGTGAAAAAAAGCTCCGTAGACAAAGTATTTGCTTGTTTTTTTTCTAAAACTGACTTGAATTTAATATATTGGTGCCTTTAAAGTTGGTCTGAAACAAGTTTAGCAAAAGTATAAAAGGTTTATACAAAAATGCTGTGTGCGAATCAACAATTTTATTGGGCAGCGAGGCAGCAAGCCAGCTGCTTTCTGTTTCAGACACCTCATGTCTCGCAGTAATTAGGTTACTTGGCCTCTAACACTTCACATTGTTCACAATAAGAGCTCACACAAGTGATTAAATAATACGGAACCATTTTGATTCCAAGGGTGAAGTGTTTTCTTTTGGAAATGGAATACTCTTAAAACAAATATTCTCATAAACAGCAACAAGTCTGTTTGTTATGGACATTCATGTTTCATATTACTGAGCTCTTCATTATCTAGAATTATAAGATGACCAAATTATTGCATTATGAATCAGCCTTTTGAAAGGGATTGTGAATTTTTGCCCACCAAACAAGCCTACTGACTATAAAACAATCAAATGTAATTTATTCCATCAAGACCCACATCCTAATTCTAATAGCCACTGGCCCATGCAAGATCAATCAACTGACAGGAGCAGACAATCAATAATTACTGAGCACAAGGGGACAACATAAAAATAGAATAAGAGGGTCTCAGAGTATTGATTCTGTCAATTACTGCCCTGTCTGTCTTTGAATGTCCCAAAAGCCACTACTATTATATCTACAATTTAATATTGAATTCCTGTCTCTGCACAAAATGATTTATCTATAGACATCTTGCTGCAAAAGGGATTTTATTTCAAGCAGATGGCTTTCAGCTTTAAAGCCTCAGGATGTGCATTACCAATGGTGCCATCTCATAGTCATTCATTGCTGATTTGCTCTTATCGCATAATAAACATCATAAAATTACAGTTTTAATAATAAGCCTATTAACCCATTTAACAATGGATTAAATAATAAGAATATAAGCTTAGAATATAGTGCTTTTCTGTGGATGGCAAATTTTGCTCTAAGAAATTTGCTGAAAAACGTTTAGGCCATTCAAGATGTAGATGAGTTTGTTTCTTTATCAGAACAAATTCAGAGAAATTTAGCCTTACATCACTTGCTCACTAGTGGATCCTCTGCAATGAATGGATGTCATCAAAGAGAGCTGATAAAAGCATAACAATAATATGTTAAACATATAAACAGCACTGATTTATATTTAGTTGGCATGTTTATGACAAACTTTGTGATATTTATACAAATATCTTAAAATTTATTTTCTAATGTAAAGACATCTTAATGAAAATGTCATGTTGTGTTACTGCATTACATTAACCCTGTGAAGCCTGACATACTGTATGAAATAATATTCGGAAAAACCTTAGACTAAATACTTTTTTATGGAATCTTAAAATGTTATGGCTCATATAGTATGATGTCGGAGAGTATGGAACTCATAGTTGAAGAGAAAAAAAACACCTCAATTTTATTTAAATGCCAAAACTTAGGAAAAATATGCAATTTTTTGCAGTTGCTGACTGTATTTATATATAGCCAAAAAGTATTATGTAATGTTGGTATACTATAATATAAATCAGTTGCATCTTTATAACAGTACAGCGGTTTGCTTATATAAAAAGCATATACATGTGTTACCACTCTATATCTCCCAATAAAAATGTCTTAGTAAGAGAGTATTTGAATGTTTTGTAGATTTTATTATTAAAGCTCTGTCATTTTTATTGTGGGGGCAAAACATATAATGCAATGCAATACAATGATTGAGAGCTGTACACATAAAAGCCTGTTCTGTCATATTTGATACATTTAAAAACATAATAAAAAAAAGAAAAAAAAAGATGTATTGACAAACAAATAAACCTAAGTTACTTCAGTCCAGTAAGTGTTCATATTAAAACATTACTAACAATATAATATTTATCCTTATGTTCACTTTATGAAATTTGATAAAGGGGTAGTTTTTTAGAATTATAAGAGCATTATACTTGCTTTAAAAATAATAATTATCAATCAGATGACAGAAGGCACATAGAATATTGTGAACATGTAAAGTTTTTTTTTTTATCATGTTGATAATTTAAAGGCCTTGGAAATTTTCATTTCAAATATGATACAGTATAGGTTTTATATTAAGGGAATTTTGATTTATTTATGGTTTTGAGTCTTTCTGAAATGTAGTTATATCAAATGTTAAAGAACAGGTTAAATATAAAAATGAAACGCTCATTTTCCAAATGGGATAGTTTTATTAGGTGGGCTCCAGGGTGGAGGGGGCTCATCTTGAAGAATAGCTTGTATCCTCTTTTTTTTTCTCTCTCTTTTTTGTTGAAACTCTTTTCTTTTCTGTAATAAAATGACCAGGACAATATAAATTCAACAATCAAACAATCAAAAGATTTTGTTCACAATATGTTCATTGAAAACTAATGTATTTTGAAAACAGATTTAAAATATGTATGTTTCAGTCTCAAAGCTGTTATAATAATTATAATCTCTATAAATGACAACAATTAATTGGCAAATGACGTTTGACGTGATTTGGTTATTTTGATCTTTTAGTTTAAGAAGAGCAACTTTTAAGCATAAACAGCAATGTCATGGATATGGATATATTTTCTAAAACTCTTTTTACAGAGCAAATTGATACATGTGATTGAAAAATAGCATGTAAACTTTAAGGCAGGTTGTCTATTCATTAACTAGTGCAGAAATGAGCTGTAACATACCAGCCATTTCTCATACATCTCCAAGGCCATTTTTTCTTTTTCCTCCTTTTCATATTTCTCCTCCACTTCCTTTATCTTCTCTTTCCTGCGTTCTGCCCTTATCTTCTCTTCAATAACATCCTTCTTTTGGTCACTCCTGTAATATGTAAAGTAATTAACGCAAAGTCAAGTTCTGCACAGTTATTAATGTCGGTCTGTAACCTGAGGCATTACAAAGACAGCACATTTACATTTTAATCAATACATAATTGCTTAAGTGACTTGAGCATGATTAAACGTGTGCTAATTAACAAAACAAATGAATAAATTAGTGTTATGTATATAGAGTGCCGTGAAAAGGTTTTTGCCCCCTTCCAGTTTTTTTTTTTTTTTTTTTGCATATTTGTCACACTTAAAAGATTCAGATCATCAAAAAAAAAAATTATATTACACAAAGATAATGCAAGTAAATCCAAAATGCAGTTTTTAAATGATGATTTCATTTATTAAGGGGAAAAAGCTGCCCAAACCTACCTGGCCCTACGTGAAAAATTAATTGCCCCCTCCTGATAAATCATGAAAGAACTGTGATTAACCACATTATTTTAGAAAGCTGAGTTAAATTCACTAGCCAAACACAAGCCTGATTACTGCCAGACCTGTTGAATCAAGAAATCACTTAAATAGAACATGTGTGACAAAATAAAGCATGCTTATAGAGCAACACATCATGCCGCGATCTAGAGAAATACAATAACAGATGAGAAACAAAATTGTTGACATGTATCAGTCTGGAAAGGGTTATAAAGCCATTTCTAAGCGCCATTATCCATAAAAGGTGAAAACTTGGTACAATGGTGAACCTTCCCAGGAGTGGCTGGCTTACCAAAATTACTCCAAGAGTGCAATGATGACTCACCCAGGAGGTCATAAAAGAACCCAGAACAACATCTAAAGATCTGTAGGCCTCACTTGCCTCAATTAAGATCAGTGTTCATGATTCAACACTAAGAAAGAGACTGGCAAAAATTGCATCCATGGGAGAGTTACAAGGCAAAATCCACTGCTGACCAAAAACATCACAAAGGCTCGTCTCACCTTTGCCAAAAAATATCTTGATTATCCCCAAGACTTTTGGGCAAATATTCTGTGGACTGATGCGACAAAAGTTGAACGTTTTGGAAGGTGCGTGTCCTGTTGCATCTGGCGTAAGACCAACACAGAATTTCATAAAAAGATCATAACAACAGTCAAACATGGTGGTGGCAGTGTGATGGTCTGGGGCTTATTTCAAGTTCAAGTTCAACTTTATTGTCATTCCGCTACATGTGGGGACATACAGAGGAATGAAATGTCGTGCCTCGCAGGACCACGGTGCTACATAAATACAGACATACAACAATGAAGTAAAAAAACACTATAAACCTATACACAACTAACCTACTGACAGATTTAACTATAAGTATACTATATTTACCCTATACAAACTAAAAAATAGAAGATAAAAAAATACAAACTATACGAATGCTTCACAAATACTGTACATGTGCAAAGAAAGACATTTTGAGTCAAGCAGCTGGTTGGGGAACAGTGCAGCATGTAAACATACATATATTGCTGAGTGTTTTGTGGGATTGTGTACACGCAGCAGTGTGTGTAAAGTGTCTAGTAGGGGTGTGCTCAAAATATCGATTCTTAGATACATACCGATATAATAAAAAAAGATACAGTATCGATATTCTAGCCCTTAGTATCGATACTCCGCCCAGCCATTAGGGGGCGCAGCGGCGCCCGCGAGTTTCAAAAAACTCATGGAAAATGTTAAAGCAAGATGTAGCATTTAAGTGATTTCATAGTGAAATATGTTATGGCAGTACATGGTGTCAAGAATTATAAGAAGATTTAATAAGACGTTAAGAATAATAATAAGAAGATTTTGTGCTTGTGTGAGCTCAGACTGTACCCTTGGAAAGTTAAATGTTGACTTGTGGTAATTTCCAGATTAATACAATTTGTATACAATTAATCAGAGCACTTAAAGTTGCACATATTTAAGCAAAATGCACTTTGTTATAATGCACTTCAGGGCTCGACAGAGCGAGCATTTCACTCGCATTTGCGACTAAAAATAGATGTGTGCGAACTGGAAAATGTATTTAGGAGTGCAAGTGCGAATAAAACAAAATGCAAAACAGCCTAACTTATACAGTAGCCTATAACAAACGTATTAATTTATTCTGTTTATTTATGGAAAAATTGCGATGCAGCCTCATATGATTACTTTAGAACTTTAAAAAGGCAACGGTTTAATTTAAATGAGCACAGATGAGAAGAAAAGCGGAGCGAGTTAAAGTGAAGACGCGCTGAATGACGCACATTCGCCACTAGAGGGCGCTGCCGCTGCCGTTACCCCGGTAACCCAGTAAATAAATCAGCTGCGCTACTTTCCTAAAACTGTAAATAAAGTTTCACACTCAGTCATTTAGATATTTATATTCGCTTTAGTCTTCACAATAGCATCAAATAATTCTTACTTAAAGACTTAATGAGCTATTTATTTTCAAACATTTTTTCTAACCTAAAACATGGTCCATCCACTGATTCGTTATTATTGTTCAGTAACACAAGTTCCATTAGTTAACATGATAAAAACAATGACTGCATTTATTAATAATGCTATCTTAATTTCAACTTTTAATAATACATTATAAAATCAAAAGTTGTCTTAATATAATTCAATGGAGCTAACATTAACTAACATAGTTGTATTTTTTATTAATCAACATTAACAAAGAATATTAACTACTGCAACAATTAGCTATTGCACATTTTTAGTTAATGTTAACCTGCTTTAACTAATGTTAACAAATGGGACCTTACTTATATTGTTCTTTCGTTCATTTGAACAATCTTTTGCACTCTAATCTTGAAACACTTGTTTACTTTATATTTTTATGTATTTTTTATAAAAGTCTTTTAGTAAATTATCTTTAATAAAGTTATTTAACCTGTTAGGAGGACAACACTTTTTTTCACTTAGAAATTATATATTGTGATTTAAAAACAAAAACATATACCGTGACAAAAGCTTCAATGATTATTGTGAAAATTTTATACCGACACAGTTTAATAGGATTATAACTAATTACATAATTAGCCTATTAAATAGTGTCTGAAGTAAAATTATTTAAAAACCTTGTGTACTTTCTGTATTCTGATAAATTAAATAATTGTGCTTGTAAATGTCTCTTTGTATCCCCTTATTAAGCTAAAACACCTAATTAGAAAAATTTGCATTGCGCCCCTAAATGTTTTTAATGCGCTCCTAAATTTTTTGACTTAGGAGCACATGTGCTCCTTGGGGAATAGGTAAGCGTCAAGCCCTGCACTTTTGTCTTCAATAAATTGAAGAAAAATGCAGAGTTCTGTTTGTTGAGTAAATGTGTTCAGCATTAACTAATTGGCTCTGGCCCATGTATTTTTATTGAATCGTATCGAATCGTGTCACATTGTATCAAATTGTATCGAGACAGCTCTGTATCGAGGTACGTATCGAATCGTGACCTGTGTATCGAGGTATGTATCGTATCGCCAGGTTCTCCAAGGTATACAGCCCTAGTGTCTAGTGCACATAGAGGAGAGTGTGTTACTACAGGTGGTTTGTACAGGCCCACTCACCTGTGTGTAGCACACTTCGAATTGCACAAAAAAAAGTTCCATACAATTTTTTCTTTGGTGTGGTAAGGTTGGGGGGGGGGGGGGGGGGGGGGGGGGGCTGTTTGGGGTGGTCCATGTTTCAGCAGGTAGGGGTTTGCATGGGGTTTCAGAGGGGGTCGGGGTGGTTTGAGTTTAGGGCTCTCACAGCCTGGGGAAAAAAGCTGTTGAGCAGTCTGGCGGAGCGGGCTCTGATGGTAGGAGCTGGAAGAGACTGTGGGAGGGATGGGTGGAGTCCTTCACGATGCTGTTGGTTTTGCTGGAGCATCGTGTAAGGAAAATGTCCAGGATGGAGGGGAGAGGGGCTCCGATGATCTTTGCAGCTGTGTTCACTGTCTGCTGGAGGGTCTTGCGGTTATTTGCAGCTTCAGGACCTGGATGACTTGCCATAATTGATGGAACCATGAATTCTGCACTCTATCAGAAAATCCTGAAGGAGAATGTCCAGCCATTAGTTTGTGACCTCAAACTCAAGCGCACTTGCGTTATGCAGCAGGACAATGATCCCAAACACACCAGCAAGTCCACATCTGAATGGCTCAAGAAAAACAAAATTAAGGTTTGTAGTGTCCAAGTCAAAGTTTCGGACTTAAATCCGATTGAGATGCTGTGGCATGACCTTAAACAGTCCTTTCAAGCTGGAAAACCCTCCAATGTGGCTGAATGAAAACAATTGCAAAGAAGAGTGGGCCAAAATTCATCCACAGTGATGTGAAAGACTCATTGCCAGTTACTGCAAATGATTGATTGCAGTTGTTGCTGCAAAGGGTGGCACAACCAGTTATTAGATTTAGGGGGTAATTACTTTTTCACGCAGGGCTAGGCCGGTTTGGACAGCTTTTTTCCCTTTAAAAATTAAATAATCATTTCAAAACTGCATTTTGTATTCACTCAGGTTATCTTTGTGTAATATTAAAATTTATTTGATGATCTGAATCTTTAAAGTGTGACAAATATGAAAAAAAGAAAAGAAAAGAAAAACCACAGGAAGGGTGCAAAAACCCTTTTCACGGCACTAATTAAAAATGTATCTTTCTTACCATTCAGCGAATGCAGAGATGGAGTCCTTCTTCTTCTCTTCTTTCTCTTTGACCTGCTGTAGTTTCTGTCTTCTCTCAGTTTGTGTCTTTTGCTTTACTCTGTCTTTAAGGATACTGTCATGCTCCTCTTTCCACTTCTCAAAAACCTGATTTTCGAAATGTTTAGAGTGTGATATATTTATGTGAAAGATAGCACCAAAATTGCATTTAGCAGTATATATTGTATCTACCCTGGTGAAAAATAAATATACAAAAATGTATTTGAAATACATTTATTTTATGCTAAGTATACAACAAATACATTGACATTTATGCACTTAATAAAAATACCCTGCAACTGCACTTTTGGCATAACTTCTAAAGTAAACTTAAAGTCTGCTAAAAGTCTGCTAAATCAGCTAATTCATATTTAATGCACTTTAATTGTGTGGAAGTAGTGCTGAGGTCTAACTAAAGATATACTGAAATATATTTGATTGTGTTCAAGTGGAGATATTACAAGTAACCTACAGGTACACTTAAAATATATTGCATTAAGGACGATATTATTGAAAGATCATACATTCCTCATCAAACAGTGACATTAAATCACATTTTAGACTAAATATTAAGAATGTATTGTGCACAAGTAGTACTTGAAAAAAAATTATTCAATAATTAATTTAATCTGATAGTCTTGAGTGATATGTCATTAAATATGTTTAAATATATTTGAACCATACTTAGCATGAAATAAATGTATATTAAAACTATTATCTTTTTCCTAAGGTATGATTATAGGTTTTGGTTTAGATTGATATTATTTCTTTAATTTTAGAAGTACAAATAATCCAGTCTCTCAATTTATAATCAATGGAGTCATGAATCCTGCATGCATGATGGTTATAAATAATAAAGCATTAGTAAAATTTTTAGTTTAAGATAAGAAGTGTGTTACACTACAAGACATGTCAACTTATATCCCAGTCTTTCAGGACAGATACTTCTTCCTCCTAAAGATATACATAACAGAAAAACTAATGATAAGTGTAAAGACTGCAGACCTGAAAGCCCTGCAGATATCAGAAAAAAAAAGACATGACATTTCTGAAAATGGCTAAAATGCTGAATCTAAAATGCATTGAAACCAAAGATACTGCTATTATATCCAGTTTAGTAATGGTGTGATTTAAAGCAGAGACGGGATTCTGCCTTAACGGGCACAGTGGCAAGGAGATGCTAGTTCAAACAGAAGTGAGAAACTGAACACCTCCACAAATGTCTCTTCCACAAGGCGTTTAGTAAAGGGTTCACAATGCTGCAGTGCAGTTTAATATCCAGTACAGCAAACCACATTCACAAACATAAAAAAAAAAAAATCAACAAAACCTTAATATCATTTTAATATAGTAAAATATTTACAGTGCTTCTAATGTGAAAAAAATGTTCTAATAAACAATGAAACATGCCGTTTCCTTTTTTATTGCAAATAAACTAAATTTTAATAATTACCAATGAAAAATACTGACCTGTTTTGCTGTTTCCTTTTTTTCTTGCTTTTTATCCATTTCCATTTGTTCTTGCTTGATTGTCTCCTGCTTTTCTTTTACTTTCTTTTTGATGACTTCACTTTTTTTCTCTTTCCAAGCATCATAAGAGGCCTTTGCATCTGCAATTTTAGCAAGCTTTTCCTAGAAGAAAAATGATAAATATTTAATAAATCATTCCAGGATTGTGGTTACTAAAGAATTCGATTAAGTATTTGATCTTACCTCTTGCATCTTTTCCTCTTTTAATTTCTCTTCCTGATTTTTTGTCTTCCTTAGTATTTTTAAAGTTTCTTCTTTCTTTTTTAGCCATTCCTTTTTAGATACAGATTTTAGATACATTAAAAGGGCTTCTTAATAAATCATAGGTCAGTCTCTTGATATAACTTAATTATTAACTTAAAATGATTTAATTCCTTAAATATTATGATTTCAATAAATGATTAGTCTAACCTGGTACACAGCAGCTCTTAGTGAATCTGCTGCTTCTGGAACCTGTTGGGTCTCCTGTGTCCTCTGATCCAAAACCTTCAGTGTTCCCAGGTATTTAGACTCTACTGTATAGGAGTTCTTGGATTTTCTGGAACTGGATGACCGAGAGCTTGAAGGTCTAATGTCCAGAAGATATTGTTCTTTGAGATGTTTGATGCATTTGAGTAACACTTTTAAGTTAATTGTGCACTAAGTGATGTTTTACTCATTAAAGCATAAAAAAGACAGATATGAGTAAAATCATGAGCATACCAGTGACCAAGTAAAAACTATTTTATTATATTTAAAATATGTACCTCCAAGAAGGCAAGATAGAAAAAGCTTAACTTGACAAAATAATTAACAGAAGTGTTGCATAAAATGCATAAACATGGTGATATTTTCATGTAGTGGAGATTTTCATGACCCAGTTTGAATAAAAGTATGTTAATGTAATTTCTTCCAAAATTTAAACTTCTCACTAAATTCACATGGACGCCACGGACCCTGGGTGCACCAGCAGCGGAAGACGCGAGCCAGGCCCCGTGCGACGACCTCTCCCCATCACATGCACATATACAGCATGAGGTATTAAACAAATTCACTAACCTGTCTGTTGATTTTCTAGACATTTGGCTTAGTGTGGTTGACGTGTGCTCAAAATCACCCTGGGAACTCTCCTGATTGGAAAAGTGTGAAGACAGATTTAATTAAGAATTAAATTAGCATTTAAATTTGACATGGCATTCAATTGACCTTAATTTGTAGGGTACCACTTCCTGTAGTAACTTGTTTCAGAAGTTGTTTAATGCTGACACTAGATGCCATTTTAGAAAACAATCTTTCAGAATAATTCATAAGAACAAGATCTTTCACTTTTAATCTAACTTACATGCTTTTCTTCAAAGGATGTTGAGTAAATTCTCTCTTTGCTCTCTTCTGAGGCAGCTAGAATGAAAATGACATATTTAAAATTTTTAATACTATAATTTACTTTAAACTATTAGATGTCAGGTCACAGATGACCAATACCAATATAGTAAAATGTAATCTCACTATTACAGAATCTCTGAACATTAAAACAGTCTAAATTAATTTCCACACATACCACTGCCAATAGTGTCTGGAACCTCAGACATTTGCTCTGCTGTTGAACAAGACTGTGTCTGGTCTTCATCTGGACCCTGTAGTAAACATAAGGTTGAAAAATAAAACAAAAGTCTTTCAAAACATCTCCTGGATTTAGAACCGATCAGCTTGTTTCTGTTGGGAGATATTATCTACCACTAAAAATAACAACAAATTCTCTTAAAAACAAAAGGGGCTTTACAGCGACACCTAGATCAATCATTTTGTGTTTCCCAATAACTTTTTCGTGAACAGTTCTTTATATAATAATATTTTTTTCTTAGTGTGAAGGACATTTTAATGACCCGAAGAACCCCTTTACACTATAAAACACCAAAGTTTCCATGGATGTTAAATGTTCTTCATGAATCAATTGGTGCCAAATTCTGCCAATAAAGACATCTTTGTTTTTAATACTGTACATATGATGCCACTAAATTCATACTTGTAATTAAAAAAAAAAAAAAAAAACATCTCTTAGCTTGGGGTTTAGCATTTACAGTGTTTAAATGGGTTCTCTGCTGACACTTTTTGTCTTCCTGTTATAAAGACATTCTCACCAGAACGCTATCATTGGTAGAGGTTTGACTCTTCTCAGTAGAGAATGTGCTGGAGAGGGCTATAGACATAGAGGATGTGGCTGTTCTGCTGCAGGCAGTGGTCTCTGCTTGTGTTTCCTCTTCCAACTGACCAACATCACACATATTTGCTGTCCTCTGCCTGGGTTTGGGTCTGGGTGACATATCTTGAGCAAGACAACCTGTTTACATTAAAGAAAGTGTATTTTAGATTTTCTAGACAGAATAAAAATCAACCCCAGCTCTGGAATCCTTTCAGAAGTGAATAATTTAAATCAGAACATGGTCACTTGGGAACAACCATTAAAATTTAAATTCAAGATATAAATAATACAAATCAAATAGTAATATTACTGGTAACTGGTCTTGCAAAGATCACAGACCTTAAACAACTACACACATACAAAGACTGCACTAACCTGTGGAGAGTTTTGGTTTAACACTTCTCTCCCTGGGTTGAGGAATGGGTAGTTCACCATCTTCAATCATTTGGTTGTCCTCATCTTTTTCTGAAGGCAATGGCAATGGACTGTCCCACTGTGAGCCATCTGATGTAAGAGGGACAGTAGATTCCCATTGGCTATTCTCAGAGTTTAGTGGCAGTGGAGATTCTGAGAGGCTCCTCCTCAACTTTGTTACTGATTTTGACTGTTCATCCTTCTGGAGTGAAGTGAATTCTGGTTGAAACTTGTCAGATAAAGAGGAAAAATGGGAATCTGACTGTTGGTTTTTCTCTGGAGTGTAAGAATTGCTTGGACTTTGAGAAGTATTCCTGGACTGGGTGGAATGGAAAGAACTTGGCTGGTCATCTGCACTTCCTGTGGCGTTCAGCTGATTAAAGTGCACAGGTGAGCTGGTCCTTCTTGTTTTCATAAAAGATACTTTTTTGGGTTTGACATTTTCCTCTTCATCATCTGAAAGCTTGAAATTGTTGATTTTGCCTTTTGTCTTTCCAGCTTTAAATCTCCCTTTCTTCTGTTTTTGTATCTTAAGGAGTTTGTTAAGTATGTCTGCTGAATTCAAATATAAAGGTAAAGAGCAATAAGCAAAACTGAATTACAAACATTGCTAAGAACATAAACAAACTGATTCAAGGTAAGGTCTGTAGCTCTGAGTATACCAGTGAACATATTTTTGATAAGCATGGCATTGTAAAACCTACCATCATCTTCATCGTCCTCTTCATCATCGTCAAAGTCATCAGAGTAACTATGCCTGTTGCCTCTAGCAGACACAGCTTTCTTTAGCTCATCCTGAAATTCAGCAACATGCACGTCTCATAGAGAGTATTTCTGCGGTTACATACATTCAATACGAAACGCACCATAACTGTCTAGAATAGATAGGAAGCTCATTTCACCTTGAGACAGAAACTGATGTGTTTGATAATAATCTAAAGACATTTTCTAACGTTGGAGCACATTAATGATTTGACACTAATACCTGAAAAGTTGTTCTTCTGGATGTTTTCGGGCTTTTCGTGTATGCAAGCGTTGTAGAAAAAGGCTCTTCATCCATCTCATCGAACAGACTGTTTAAATATGATAATGTATTATACAAACAAACATGCTCGTTTGAGATATATCATTTGCCCATCAAACGATTAATACCTACCGTAGCTTCAAAACAAATGAGCTGTAGCAAGCGTTGTTCAGATCATCTTGGACGCCATTTGTTTACACGAGTTACCAAAGCAACTACCGGATAAGAACGTACTAATCCTACTATGAAGATGGCTTTGGCGTGGAGACGTTGCTTGCTGTAGTATACTATGGCAAACGCTTTTTACATTGAATGTCCTAAACTTTACCAGTTTATTTAAATCTTAAAAAGATGAGAAGTGAGAAGTGCAAAACAAATCACGATTCTGAAAACAAAGTAGAACCTTTTGGATCACAAACAGCTTATCTCCATCTCCGTGAGTTACCGAAACTCCCCATGGAAACAGAGAACAAAAGGCCTTAACAGATAAGTTAACTAAATTCGATTATTCATGCCTGTCCTGTTTCGTGGTAAATCATAATAAACAACTTTTGCAAATTTTTAACACAGTGATCAGTGTGACTTCTTATTATTTTGTCTTAAAACGTCTTAAGGACAGTATTCTACTAATTAGACAAATAATAAGATATTTAAACAAAATATGGAAAATGTGGAAAAAATATGGAAAAAATCATCGATCTGCTGATTTATGAGCATCAACGTTTGCGTCTTTTGTTGTGTATAAGTGCATAATTTGCCCTAAGTGTAAAAAAAAACATGGATCCCAAAATCATATCTGTTGGATAGAGGTCAAAAATGTGGAAGATGCTGGAAAACCAAAGAAAGTGCAGGACCTGGAAGATATTTCTTAAGAACAGTGGGAAGAACTGCAGATCATCCAGGTATCATCCAATAATTACTTATGAATTGTAATCTGTTACTGATTCCAAATTACATGACAAAAATTGTAGTTAGTAACATAATCCATGACATTACACATTTTAGGTAATATATAATCAGACTGCTTTTAGATTATTTTTGACCGATCTTGTTTTTCACATTGATTTAAATAGGATAATCTTGTACCATATTGATATAAAAATATATTCCATTTGTTGTTATCCACAACATGAAGTGTATTGAACATTAGCCTATATTACATCAAGGTTTCCCAAGATGGG
This sequence comes from Barbus barbus, assembly GCF_936440315.1. Lineage (NCBI taxonomy): Eukaryota > Metazoa > Chordata > Actinopteri > Cypriniformes > Cyprinidae > Barbus > Barbus barbus. The sequence goes on along the minus strand of NC_136735.1, from coordinate 23,431,244 downwards.
TTTGTGAAGGAACTGCAGGGGGTTTATGAGTTTAATGAAAAGCTAATAATTAATTCAATCATACAAATGTTAAATGAAAACAATTTTAAAATGAATCAAAATAAAACATTTACTGAAAAAATAAAATGTTTTATTTGTTTACCTGCATGTCATGTGATAATACCACGTGTCAGAGAACCATAAACATGCAAATGTGATACTTAATTTTTAAAATATTTATTTTAAAATTTCAGGGGAACTTCAGATAATATATATATATTAGGTTAAAGAGGATCAGATTTTTTTGTGCATTTTAATGTATTTGAAAGATAAATGCCTTCCAAAGTAATGCATGTTAAAATAACATAATAATAATTAAAATAGTTTAAACAGTCAATGTGCTCATCAGTAGAGGATTACTGAAAAATTATTGCTATGGTGTAAATAATATGTAGTCATGTAATCCATAAAAAAGAGGAAAACCAGTGACATGATGAGAGACAGCAATGGTGGAGGATTGAATGCAATTCAGATTACCTTATGTCTCATTCTCCGGTGCGAAAACATTACAGTACAAAGCACTTAATATTACAATAATAAAGCCTTCCTTTCTCGCTTGGTCTGCAATAGCATAATGGAACGATGACGTGTCATGTCTGTGCGAAGGTTGCATGGAGATGCAAATATATGTTGACAGGTGGTAGAACAGCCTATTGTAGCCCTCGGACCAAGGGATATGACTAAATTAAAATTTTATGGTCCTACACCTTCCATACAGACATCATTGTGTAAATTTAGCCATTATTTTATCTTGTGGACTGTATGTAAACTCCTATTATGTAAAATAGCTTAGGGCAGGGCACATTTTGCAGATTCTGAAAGCTGATTTTATCTGTTGCTAAATTTTCTTGTGCTGCTTGTGCCTGGCTGGGTCCCTCCTTGTCATGTCTGGACCAATTGCTGAATATAACTGAAAATATTATACCATATATACCCACCAGGGGGAGGTAGACATCGTAAAATATTCCTGCACTGGGTATGAACATCTGCATCTGTGAGCTAAATGATCAAGGTCATGGATAATGGAAAAGAGGGGACAACAGAGTAATGTGTGTTACAATTGTTTTGTTACATTTCAGTATTATTTTAGTCACTGAAATACAGCAGATATTGCCATAATAAAAAAGCATTTTAAGAAAACCCTTTTCTTGCAGTCGTTAATGTTAGTCAGCAGTGCTGGTAGTAATAGATCAGGCCTACATGTATTCTGGATCACTTAATCAGATTTTAAAAAATCCTATTCACAAATGTTGTGTAAATAAATTTGCAAGCCATGCTTCTGAATTTGAGGGAAAAGCACCTCTCAAGCAATTAGACCATGTATGAAACAAATAATTATGCAAGTTACTAAACACTGGTGATGTACAGCTGTGAAACACTATGTTATTATCCAGAGACCTTCAGTAATTGCTGATTCTGGAAGTCTGGACAGAAATATTTAAAACCTGGAAGACTTTGGGCATGTAATGTCATTGTTGTTTTCATGTTTATTAATGTTTGTTTATCTAATGCAGGGATTCCCAAATGTTTTGTCCGCTAAACCCCTTAAAATAAAATATTTACTTGAAAAATCTCTGAGGAAGTTAATATTTCAAAAATTTAAAAACACTTTTTTTATGTTGGTTACATGAAGTCTTCAAGTATTTAATTTAATTTTAATTTTATTTTTGCGTTTTTATAGTTTAATTAATTATTAGCTTTTTATCAACTCATAAACTCATTGCAGTTCTTACATTGAGCATTTTTTTGGGAAACCCTAATGTAAAATAGTGTTTAATGCATTTTATGGTGTTGATGGAATTGACAAAAATTTCATATATTTTATTTCTCTTTGCTAGAAAGAATATGGTATGTTTAATGTTAGTTTAAAATAAGTTTAATTATAAAGTATTCTAAAAAGTAAGCTAAAAAGTACTAAGATTACATTACCTAAATAGGCAATGTACAGTTTTCTTTATGTAATCTGTAATCAGTAACAGACTTAAATTTGTAGGTAATCTACCCAGTTCTTTTAGTTAGTTAGTAATCTTTTTTGTTTTAGAAAACATCAATAGGAAAAAAGATAATGCCCTTGCAGAAAATTACCATTTCTGTTACATTTACTAACACTTTCTTCAATACATAAGTCCTTCATATTAACACTGTACATGGGGTCTTTAATGTACTTTCTTATTGTGTATGTTTGTCTCACAAAAGGCAATGTGATCTTTCCAGCCATGTTTTCCAATCCATGTTTCCCCACAACACAGTCTCACTCCTCATCGTCACATATCGACGCTTGGTCATTGCCCCCTGGCGTCAACATCCCACGACCTGCAAGCACCACAAATGTCTTCTTAATAAGATCTTGACCTCTGTATGACACTATATCTATTTCTCCATCACATTCTTCTTTTTTCTTTCCTGTTCCTTTCCTTCTGGCCTTTTTCTTGAGAAGAATTGCCTGTGATTATTCACACCACTCTCATAAGCTGTGTTTGGACAGCAGCTGTTTATATCACTTCCATAAACTGTATTTGTCATGACAACTCTCTGAGAGTTTAGCATGGTAATATACATGGCAATGTTAATGTGTTTGGTTTTAGCGGAGTAAATCTAATACACTGCTGCTGTAGCAGAGCAAGTACAGAGACTTGCTACTGCCAATACATCCACAGACATGCTGCTGTGAGCATGTACGAATACTGCTGCTGCACATATAACATATATGAAATAACCCCCACATATAACATACATGAAATCATCCAAGTCTATAGGTGGAGCTGGGGGAGGTGGAGGGTTTCTGTGTGACGCAACTGCTACAGCAAACACTAGCCAAATATTTGAATGTCAAGCAGCAAGCTCATTGGCTGCTAATACGAAAAGAATCCAATCAGCTGTGCCATATGTCAGATTGAGTTAGAAGCTATCAGCCTGCACCATCTCTAGAGTTTCATGCCATAACTTTGAATGCATTGGTATTACTTCATAATGACTTCCATTAATACATCATTAACATTATTAATTTGTATCTCTTTAGAACATTTAATACGGCCAAGACAACTATAGAGTAGAATCATATATAAATATTCATTTGGAATTTATAGTCAAATTTATTAAAGGGCCAAGTAAAATAATAATAGTATTTATAGTATTTTACAACTTTGTTACTATATGATAATGTATTGTAAGCCATAAATTAAACATAAAATAATATAATATAATCAACTACACCTTTTTTTTAACATAATAATGAATATACTACAAGTGCTTTTTTAAATTTCTCAACTGCACATTTATGCTCTTAAATAAGGTACATAGGAGAGTGTGTGTGGTATGCAATATGCTGCAAAACCTGCTGATTGAACTTAACTTTTATATTGAATCTAGAATATTCCTTCAGTCTTTCCTCTTATTTGTACTAAAGTGCATAGAGAATGCCTGTGTATTGCTGTTCTGTAATCATTTTTATATGGAGGGTAAAGTGCATATACAGAGGAGCATCAGTGGCCTAAGGCACGTAGAGGAAACCCACTTACGCCATCTACTTACTCTGGCAGCTGTGCCCATGCAGCTCTTACACAAAGATTAAAAAAAAAAAAAAAAATCACAGTGGTTATGTAATATCTGAATCTTACACCAGCCTCAACCTGTCCTCCAATAATTCCTTTGTATCTTTGTACTGTTTATTATTGGTATTGAGTTTTTATATACTGTAGAAGAGTATTAGACTTTTCCATTTTTCAGTATCCTTTATAAACATCATATCTGTTTGCATGTTCTGATTATACTAGTAAAATGATTTAAAAGAATAATGTGTACAAAATAACCTGCTCCAAAATTTCTGTTGACCTTAGGTCTGAAGCGCAACCAGCCTTGTTCTTTCAGGGAAAGTTTTGAAAAATAATCAAGCAATAGCAGTGCGAACCAGAACCAGCCAAATACCGACCAATTTTTAGAATTCAGCAATAAATTTATGTCTGAAGGAGGTAGGTACTAGTCAAGTTTAAAAGACCTGCTTATGTCAGTGTAACCAGTAGGTTTTATTAAGTTACTTTTACAGTTACAATTTGGAAAGTTTTAAATGTTCCAGCTGCATGCTACAACAAATATAGAGGTTCCGTATCAAGAGGAAGCGACTTTTTAAATGTCTGTGGTTTGTTTGAGTTGTGAGTTGTAAGCTGCTTGCTGGTTTGTGTCAAACAGAAAAAGGGGGATGATGGGGAAAGATCAGGTTGCTGGAAGATGACTTGGAGCACCAACAAAGCCTGAATGTTTTTTGTCAATGAAATATAAAGCTATAAATAATACTGGTCCTGGAGATGGAGCGAGAAGGAAATAGGATGCGATAAAATGGAATTCAGTGTGTCAATGATAAACAAACTGTTAAAACCATTTGGATTTCCGGTGTTCAACATAGTGTTACAATTTTTGAATGTGTGCTTATCTTATTTCTTAAATCTTGAAGAGAAAGAAAACATGCTTTCCATAAATAATAAAAGGTCATTTGTTGACAATATAAATTTGTGATTTATCATATTTGTTTTTTTTTTTTGCTGTTGTATAGGCTGTAAGTTTTCTCTTTCTGCTGTTCTTTCATTCCACCATGTAATACAAAATGTTTTATATAAACTCTAACTTCTATAAATTCTAGTTTGTCATATAAGCACATCTAATAAAATGACCCAGTGGAATGGACGTCAGTGTGAGCAAAGATAGAAGAAGATTAGAAGGAGATATAAAATAGCTAATTACATTTGTTTTTATATTCATGTGTTCGCAAGGGAGTAGGTATACTGAATGTATTAAAGGAATCATTCAAATAAACATTGTAGCAGATTATTAGCAATAGTTTGTCATGACACACATTTTTCAACTCCAGGCAACTCCATAAAAGGAATTGCCACTTTAGTAAACTCTGTCTCAAAATATTTGAAATTATTTGCAATGATTTTGCAATTAAATTTTGCTACTATAGGTGATATTCCAACCACTTTACCTGACTTCACCTGCTCCCTACTACACAACATGCACCCTATCCCTTCTCCTGCTTTAAAATGTACTGAATTCATCAGTGGTGACATGCTCCCAGCGGTCTTGCCATTTATAAATGGTAATTCCTAAAGAGATAAAGAGAATCTAGCCTGGGCAGACTGAGGATTGATCGAACAACACTGACTAGGATATCAATGTCCTTACTACATGCAGAGTAGATAGTGCCAATTTGTTCACAGATTTTACAGCAGTGGTTTGTACTTTTGTATGTCTCAGTTTGGATGCCTTGCTTTATTTGATTCAGGTCATCACCTCGTTAGAAGAGAGCTCTGTGAACTCAAATGAGTGTGTCAGATAAAGCCCGAGACACACTGCACGAATCAGAAATCGCCACAATTGTTTCACGACGTCAGTCTTTCGTTTGGGACAGCTGAAATTGTGCAGTGTGTCTCAGGCTTAAGAGAGACATACAAAAGGTGCCAAGCAGTTATAGGTCCCCAGGACCAGAGTTGAAAAGAACTGATCTACATGCCTCTCGATTGCTTTGCCATCGGTTGAACCTTATTTTATACCATGGTTTTCAACCATGTTCCAGGAGCACCCAGCAATTCACTTTTTGCATGTCTCCTTAATCAAACACATATTATTCAAGTTATTAGCTCAGTATTAGAAAGTCTTAAGACCTGAAATGTGAAAGAAGGGAGACATTCAAAATATGCACTTTTGGTGGGCTCCAGGAGATGACTGAACCTATTAAACCTTTTGAGCTACACACAACTTACTCTTTAGAACTTGACTAAGTTAAAGAGATAGTTCAGCCAAAAGTGAAAATTCATCATTTACTCACCCTCATGTCGTTCCAAACCCATAAAACTTTGGTTAATCTTCGAAACACTCTTCAAAATATTGTAGTGCTGTCAAACGATTAATCGCGATTAATTGGATCCAAAATAAAAGTTTTTGTTTGCATAATACATCTATATTTATATAAAATATAAGAATATGAATATATAAATGGGTAAATATTTTCGAAATATATACTGTATGTGTGTGTATTTATATATACATAATAAATATACACAGTTCACATACACATATAATGTAAACAAAAACGTTTATATTGGATGCGATTCATTGCAATTAATCACTTGACAGCATTAAAATATTTTTAATGAAATGAAAGGCTGAATTGAACGATTTAAACCAAGTATTATGAGGAGATATGATCACTTTATGCAAAGAACAAATTTTACATTGGCTTTTATTCACACATTAACACACATACTTAGAGTGCATCGCATATGGTAAACACGGAACAGTATGTGATGTGCTCTGTATGTAAATAAATGCTTAAACTGAATCTTGAACTCTGAATGACAATACATTTATAGTGATTGGTGTGAACAGCCATTAATTATGACGTTTTGATAATCATTTGATAGTGATAGCGCGCAAATAGCGAAGTCACCACCACAGTTAACAATATTGACGAATAAAAACAATATTGTTGGAATCACTTTTTATAAAGATTTTTTCCTGGTTGATTGAGGTTCAAAATGGCAAAACTTTGGTGCATACTTATAGTAAACAATCTTATCATTCATTGGTGTGGATGCTATATAGCCTAATTATCTTTATAGTCATTGTTTTAGTTATTGTTGGTGTGAATGGGTCTTATAGACACAGATATTCTAACCCTTCCTGTAATTTCCCATGCAAGTTATTCATAAGGCACCCAATGTCACAACAAGCCTTTTTCAGATGATTGTCCTGTTGTGAAAAGAGACAGAGTATTATGTCACTGTGTCTGTCAGTCTTTCACTCAACATGTAATTTTTGTTTTGATGCGTGCCTGTGTTATGGAATAGAGATAATTATTGTAATTTTAAAATCGGTTTGTAATAGTCTGTTACTTCCAAAAGTCAAAATGGAAGATTTTTTTAATGACAAACATTTATCAAGAAATATTCTGTTATCTGGTGCCTCATGTAGCTACAAGTTTTTGCTCCTAAAGTGCATTCAACTGACAAATACAATTTCCTCTCTAAAAAGACAAAACTGATAAGCTTAAATATTTTTCTGCGCTGTGGCTCTCCTCATGACCATATGGCACCTCGCAGTTTGCTGGACAAACACTTGTCGTATTTGTGCTTCTAGAGACAGCTGTGTCCACACATAGACTCAGACCATCATGTTTTTTTCTCTCCTGATGTGCAGCCTTGGATCTCAGGTTGCTATTTGGATGTGTAGTTGTCACTCTCCATGTGGTTCCCTTTGCCCTTCTCCTCCAAGTAAACACACCATCAGTGCTTCAGTCTTAAAAGGTCTGGTCATGGGCTGAACGCTGTGGGAAACCTAAGATTGTTTATCATGGCTACCTTTTAAGAGCAGAGGCTGGCAGCCGTGGGCCTTTTTTTTGGAAACACATGACATGGGGTTGTAACGTGGTGAAACGAAACTGTAATAAATCCCTCTTCTATATGTGTAAATATGCCATGGCATAGTAACAGTGGCACTGTACCATTGTAAAAGGGGGAGTTAGCTTACAAGAGGTTTGGTTTATGTTTGAAACGTGTTGCAACTCATAAATGGTGCCTACATGTATCTGATTTGTTAGGGGGAAATGTGTGGTAAAGTAAGCATCATCTGATATATTGATATTCCTCTTCACTGCTTAGTACATTTTTCCACGCTAAGCTCAGGATGACCATATTAGGAGCCAAATTAAATAATGGGGTTTATTCCTTTGTTTAAACTTTGCTTCATTTATTAGAAAAACACTAGATGATAATTTGCTAATCCCTTACAAGCAATGGAGGTGTCAATTTATTTTAGCTGCCCTGAGAAAAAAACAATAACATAAAAGATAGGTTACAATTGGCTCATTTGTTAACATCTAAATTAACTGGTTTTCATTCAAGTCAACAATTTTATTCAAAGGGATAGTTCACCCAAAAATGAAAATGCTGTCATTTCATCATTTTACTCACCCTCATGTTGTTCCAAGCCTTTATAAATTTTTTTCTTCTGCTAAACACTAAAGAAAATATTTTTGATGAATGTTGGTAATCAAATATTTATTGTCATTGCTTTGTGAAGGTTTTAAATATTAATTTAAAGGTTGATTTTACAGTTGCAATATCAAATCTTTTTTTTTTTTTAATTCACGTTCTGGAACCGGCGTAATTAAATCGAACTCAGCCTCAAGTCCAACTTGGCCCATTTTGGACTCAGACTTGGACTCAAAATCAAACTTTTTTTTTTCAGGGTTTTATTAAAAAGGCCAAAAGATGGAGAAAGAGCCACTCTGGTCCCCTTCCTTAACTCTCTCTATTATTTAAGCTTTTAAATGTGTTTGTGATGTTTCAGAATGAGGATGCTCTAGAGGAATGTTTCCTGTGGTGCTTACTGCCAAGTGCCCTCACGTTATCTTCTGGGCTTGCACCTACGCTGTAAAAATGCATTTTTTGAGGTTGTAAATAAAACAAAGATCACTGTCATTTTGCAAAAAAAAAAAAAAAAGCTCTTTGAGTCTTTTTACTTACAAATTCTAAAATTACACTCTTAATTCAATGTGTAGCTTGCCATTCCTTTGTAATTATTTGTGAAATTACTTCTAAACCAGCTGTTTTTCAGTGTGCTGTACAGTCATTTGTTTACATATTCAGCACTTTGACTTGGCATTGCAATAAATGGTTTGGTAAAATTATCAAGTAATTTGAGACCTCTACAGTATGGGTGGGGGGGAAAACAACAAAAAACAGAATTATTTGAATTTGTTTGTGTGTATGTGCTTAGACAGAGCTACTTTTACCACTACTACTGGTGCTAAACATAATAACAGTAATCACATTGGTGTTATAATAAACTGAGCTGTCAGGGGCCAGTCTGCCTACAGCACATTAATTAAAGTCATCGCCATGCAGTTTTCCTGCTCTGAAGAATAAATGAGCTCCTGCAAAACTGATTTCACCAAGGGGCCCATAAACAGGATCAAAATCTTGTTTATGACGGTATACGACAATATGACAAAATTTTAATGAGTGCTTTCAAATCATCAGTGTGTGGTATGTAACACTGTGCCTTGCATACATTTGTACTTTCAAAGATGTGGTCAATCCATGCAATTGTTCTTTATTCCAGCGAACATATAAGCATATAAGAAGGGGGACAATTAGAGAGAAAATATTTCCTCAGAGAAAGAATATTTCAGTCACGTTATTGGACTCAGTTAAACATTTCTCCTGGTGGATGGTGTGTTGCTATGGCATTGAGCTATGACATTCTAGTCACACACATACACAAACTCCCAGTGCTGCTCGAAACCATCATTGCGTTCATAAATGCGTGACAGGATTATATAATGATTCAGGCTCTCTCCCTGGATATTGCAGAGGCTAATCTTGCGGAAGAGTGGAAGTCTGTAAATAACAGTTTTGCACTCTGTCAGTAAAGTTCATCCACTGTACACAAACCTCTGATTGATTCTTTAAATAGTTGGTGCTAAAGAGCAAAATATTGACACACAAATATACAGTAATCGATAAGATTTATGTAACATTAATTATTTTGAAACATTTGAAATGCACTCTTGTTCTGTTATTTCTGCAATCATTGCACCCCTAGAGAAGAGCACTAAATATCATTTTATGCCACAGTGGGTATTCATTCCATGCTTTCACACAATTTCTAGTCCAAGGTCAAAAACAAGTGTTATGTGCTTGCCTGTGAAATCCACTGCTCAGTCTGTGGCTCATTCTCAAGAATGAAGAGATGAAATGAATGAAAAAGCACACTGTGTTGGTTTGGAGTACCATTCAGAGTGCTTCATGTTCAGTATTGTTTTCTGTGTCAGTGTGGGCTCCTAATGGCAAATTCCCTTTTGACATAAATCCTGTTCAGCCATCCACACGACTTCGGATTATGAGATTAACAATCAATCAGGACAAACATCCTTTATGGCTACAAGGACCCTCAGCTGAGTGGAACTTGGAATTGAGGAGCAGAGTGTTGTTTTCATTTATGGGAAGGTTGGAAAAGTTCAAGGGACTGTGTGAACACCTATGATGTTCTTTGAATAAATTCAGAAGCGGCAGACAGTGCCAGAGGGTTACTGAGGTAAATAATGCATGTTTTTTTTATTTATTTACTTTTTTTTTTATTCATATTTTTACTCAGCAAGTATGCATTAATTGATCAAAAGGGACAGTAAATGCTACAAAAAAAAAAATCAATTTTGAATAAATTTAGCTTATTTTTATTCATTAAAGAATCCGGGAAAAAATGTATCATGGTTTCCACAAAAATATTAAGTAGCACGACTGTTTTCCACATTGATGAAAAAAATAGAAATGATGCTTGAGCACTAGATCTAAATATTACAATCCTAATACAATAAATTTTAGGTCATTTTGTAAAATGCAATAAAATCAAGAATCTTTTTTAACCTTTATTTAATTGACAAAAGTATAAAGAAAAGATTTAAAATGTTTTCACCGACTAGCTTAAATGTATTTTGTAAATATAAATACATTTTGATATTAATGGCTGCAACACACTCCAAAAAGATGGGACAGAGGCATAATAAATGTGAAAAGATTACAGAATATCCAAGTTAAACCGTTTTGAAACAGCCCACAATAAGTAGACAAATTGGTAAAGGTGAAAGTATTGTGATTACTGTGAAAGGGGCATCTTAGTCTTTGGCAGCAAAGATGGGCATGGCTCAGTACTTTGTGCAAAAAAAAATTCATAAGAGAATTGTCAGACAAATAAATAAAAAAAAATCACATTTCTCAATGCAAAATTGCAAATAATTTAGATATTTCACCATCTACAGTACATACATATATTGTTAAAAAGGAATCCAGAGAAATCTTAGTATAAGTGTAGGCATATATTGGAATTCTATACTGCCATCAAAACGATGTCTTTCTCTGGAAGTCCATGGTTATTTGATCAAGACAATGCCAGGTCTCATTCTGCATGTGCCACAACAGTGTTCCATAGACGCATGTGGATGTGACTAAATGGCCAGCAGATCTGTCTCCTATTGAAAATGCATGACCAGTCATGAAAAGGATAATTAGACGACTATATGAACTGTTGAGCAGCTGAAGTCTTGTATCAAGCAAGACTGGGCAAAAATATTGCTTGCAAAACTTTAAAAAATAGCATCCTTAATTCTCAGATGCTTTAAATATGTAATTTAAAAAAAGGTGATTTGACATTGGTAAAGTGCAATAGTATAGTGTATAGTGTGTAATAGCCATTAAAATCAACATTTGTTTATATTTACAAAATAAAATTAGTTGGCCAGTGAAAACACTGTCATTTTTTCTTTGTACTTTAGTCAGTTAAATAAAGGTCAAAGAGAATGGCTAAATAACATATTCTTAATTTTTTTGGCATTTCACAAAACATCCCAACTTTTCTAGAATTGGGGTTGTAGAATGATTTCTGAAAGATCATGTAAATTGAAGACTGGAGTAATGGCTTGTTCGAATTGAAAGTTCAGCTTTTCCATCACAGGAATAAATGGCATATTATTAAATGACATGTTATTTAAAATTGAAATAATCTTTCACATATTACCCTTTTCTTTATTTTCAATCAAATAAATGCAGGCGAGCAACCAGAGACAGCCAGAAACTTTTGAACCATGGTGTTATACATATCACCTTGTTATATACTGTACCAGGGGTGTCAAACTCAATTCCTACAGTGCCGCAGCCCTGCAGAGTTTAGCTCCAACCCTAATTAAACACACCTGCTCCAGCTAATCAGGTACTTTAGACTTATTTGAAAACTACGTGTTGGAGTAGGTTTAGAACTAAACTCTGCAGGGCTGCAGCTCTCCAGGAACACAGTTTGACACCCCTGTTATATACTGTATACTGTATATGGTGATATGGTTGTAGGATTACATATAAGCCTATATGCCTCACTGTTTCCATTTTATATGCTTATCTTGTGAATAGATAAATAACATAAAGACACACATCTGCTCTTATTGTTCTTCTGACCATCTCAGCTGTAGCATGTGGGTCATCAGTTACAGGGAGATTTGTTCCCTCTGCCACCTCTGAGGAATAATTCACAATTTTTGACGTCATGCATTGCAAAGTAAAAATCAATTCATTGCTCTATTACATTAGGCACAGATCTAGCAGTGATTCCAATTCTGCATATGTCTCACAGTACCCATGGAATTTGAATTATTCATGCCTGGCACCACTGGGAAAATAAACAACTTCTATCAAACATGACGTACGCTAACGAACTGATGGCACGATTAAATGAGTCATGCTTGTTACAGACATGAAGATTGGAGACTTCATTTAGTTAGTGACATTCTGTGGTAAAATATTTGTATTCGTGTGTCAGAGCCCTTTGTAATTACATACAATCCATAATTTAACCTGCAGCTACATTAACATTTATTGAAAATAAAGGTGAAAAATATATTTGTTTGACAATAAAACTCCTGCTATGACACATAATCAAACTACTTCTATTCTGGGGCAAAGAGAAGTAAAATCAAACCTGGTTTGGTGCAAAATTGGGTCAAATCTGTCAACAGAGGTTTGGATTGCCAAAAATACCTGTTTTGTTCCAAACTTTAATGGCTTTAAAAGCAATGAATTCTTAATGGAGTACTATTTCAACATGAGACTGAATATTTGTCAGGTTTATGCATGGTCAGAGAGAAAGAGAGAGAATAGAAGACTGAGATGATTATAGCTGGCGCTGTATGGCTTTTAAAGCATGTGGGCAAAAATAGAGTCAAAGCTCGACATCACGCAACCAAGAAGCGCTATCGAAGACAAATGAGGATGAAACTAACAAACTAAGAAGGAAACAAATGTCACACTTCCATCTTCTCTGTGCTTCCAGGGAAGCTTGGGCTCCAAGTTGGCAGCTTTAAGGCAAACTCTTTTTAATGCTGATAAGTAGCCAGTGTTTACATAATGATCATATACATATGATCAAGGCCAGTATCACATATACAGCATGTACACAGAAAACATAAACAACCACATAAAAACAGCTGAATGCATATGAATAACTATAAAACAAACAAAAAAAATCTCAAAAATACTGGCATGGCATAATGTGTTGACACATCTGTGGCCATCAGGCAGCCATTAATGTAAATCAGAGGAATGATCACTGCACTCCGCAGTATAGATGCCCATATGATTCCTCTTGTTTGTTAATCAGTGAGCTCTTATGGAGCTATTTGAATCCTATGAACTGATGATTCAGTGTCTGCAACCTCCAATACATGCTGTCTTTTCTTAGTCTTAATTTCAATTAATCAAAATGAGGTAATGTCAAGAAAGTCATGCATCCTTTAAAAATTTTTTGGAACCTTCTTTTCCTCCTTAATTTGAAGATGTCCTCCTAATTTGATTTGAATGTGCAAAGAGTGCAATATTAAATATGCATGATATAACTATACAGTAATTTTTCATTGATTCCTAAATATTGAGAGCAAAGATTTAGCTTACTGTGGACTAAGAAAAGTCAGTAATTTGAGAAAAATTGTATTGTTCTTGTCCATGGATTATACGGCCCACAGAACTTTATTGAAAGCTCTGCAGATTTCCATACAAATGTTAAATCCCATCATTCAAAATCCTGCAGATCCCATTGCCTGCTTGTTTGTATACTTTGTTTGTACTATTTTGATTATGTGTTCAGCTACTGATATGAATAGTACTAGAGAATGGACGGAGACTGTATCTGTCTCATAACAACCCAAAACAGGTGCAAATAAAAGATTATTTATTTATTTATTGCACATACAAGATTCTGTTATTTTGTCTCAGGAGAAATAAATAAATAATTCCAGCACAAGTAGGCTGTCATCTGCCCATTTAATTACACAGCTGTCTAGTAGAAGCAATGATATTACAGAGATCTAATTTTAATTTATTTCCTGTGTACAAAAAAACAAAATTTAAATTAAATACAATTATTTTAGACATTCTAACATGCCAATAATGCAAGGTAACCATGATGTTATAGGGTGATCTCCGAGTCCCCTTTATTCCAAATTATTTCAGAAACCTGTCACTGACCAAGTCCAGTGATGAACAAAATAATTGAATACTGAGTGATTTCAAGTTTTTATTGATCTGTGTACATGTTATTGATCTGTTTTGCACTAGAATCTCCTCAGCTCGTGCAGTGTCTGCAGGTCCCTAATGCAATCTTCAAGTCCACTGCTACGTCGAAAACAAGTCATTGTCACCAAGCAAGAATGAATGCCTGTATAAATGTATGAAATATTGTTACATTTATTGTGAGGTTTATTTTTTAATAAAAATAGGCCTATATGGGTGTTTTAGTTGTTAAATGCATTTTTAAAATCAAATGTAATTTTTAAAATCAATAATTAGGCTCATTCAACTGGAATCATAGTGTGATCTTGTGAACTCGATGCTCCTCATTAGACTGATAAGTCCTGGCTGCCTGTTCATGGCAAAGAGACCCATGAAAGAATGCAAAGCCTTGATACCCTTATATAACATCTCGCGCGGCATACATCTGAGTGGCCCAAAGCGCAGCATGTGTCCGAATTGTTTGCTCCAAATATGATACGTGACAGATTCAAGTGCAAGTGCATGATGAGAGCGTTTCCATTTGCGCATCAGATCATTCGGAATCCGAATTAAAGAAAACGTGATGTTGCATAAGTATCCAACGTTAGGGTTAGACTATAGCCTATGTGACATTTAAATATTTGCTATACGTCACTGAAAGCATATATAATAAGATAAGGATCGAGCAAGCACTCGGTGCAGGACGGAAATCCTCTAAAATCACCAGCCAGTTCATTGGATGATGAGCGTGGTACACAGCATCTCCAAGAGAACATCACGCGTCTCCAGACGAGCATAATACATCTTTAAGGAGCTCTGCCTGCCGGTGCGTCCATTGGCTAGCTGGAGGTTCCGCTGGGTCCTGTGATTGGCCATACTTAATGATCCTTGGCTTATAATTTTCCCCTGTAATTTACTATGACTATTGTATGCAGGCGGAAAAGATGCTGATAAGTTTGAGCTTAGTCCTGGGTAAGACGTGTATGTGCGGGGAAATTATTTTTTCTGGGCTGATATTTTTCCATCACCAAGTGGAAATGCTTCTATCCTGGATTCGGATGGGTAGGAATGGTCTCAATCGGATATTCACCATGTAGATATTTCTGCTGCACGTCTGGAGAGGACTATTACGCAAAGAATGTTTTGCGCTAAACTGAAGGATCTTAAGATTGCGGGTGAATGCCCGTTTTCTATGGTCGTTGGAAATGAGGAACCCGCGGACTTTGAGGAAAGCAGTGCGGTGAATGTTGTGCCAGTATCCAGAGAGGTGAAGGGCACAAACACAAACATTCTGCCCAGACGCAAAATAAGCCGGAGCAAAGTTAATCTGCATTCACTGGGCGAGAGCATCCGAAAGCTGGTCTGCCCGGAGGTAAATTTATATGTTTGATGTGTCTAATTCACATGATGATATTTTGCAGTAAATTCTTATACACTGCATTGGAAAAATTGTTTTATAGCTGCGTTATGTCCAGTGTACACATGCAACGCGCGCAAATGGAATACTGTAATTAAGAAAAATGTGCAAGACACACAAACGACTGTTATCAATTAAAATATAAAAAACCCCACAAGCTATGCTATATTTAATGTATTTTATTTTTATTTTAGTTCGAAAAATTACGAAATGCATTGATCAGAGTTATGAAACAGCAGATAGACATGAGTTGGTAAGATGTTCTTTTTCATTATGTCATCTTACATCTGTGAGAATTTAAATTGTTCTTTTATCACATTTTTGTCACAATTTGTCGATCATTTACAATTTCCATAAATAATTATTGTGTTATTGTGTTCATTCTCATGACAATATGTAATAATTGTACTGTATCCGTATTTTTCCTTATTGTTTTATACATTATATTATATACAAATTTTCAAATTATATAGCCTATAATGTTGTCAATGTGAATTATTATATAGCCTATATTAGATTATATTATTATTGTATAAGCTGAAATGCAGCCTATGTATTTGTTTCCTAGTTCAACCTCAAATTCAAAAGTGTTCTAATGTTGTTCTCCTTATTCCATTCTCCATATTAATGTATTGACTATGGTTTAATATATGTGTCCAAAGCCCTGTAGCATGCAGTTCTGATGTGTCTCAGACAATGGAAAATGCTGAACAATTATCAGATGTTATGAGAAACTTCTCCCTTAAAACGGGTAAGAAGAGGCATTAAAAATGTATATTTAAATTATCTTAATATTCATTTAATTTTTTAATGAATTGTACTGATTAAATCCCAGATATCCCCATGGATATGCTAAAGATTTATCTGGGTCTGGAGGTGTTTCGGGACTGTTATGAGGAGGACGGTCATATTCTCCGTGTAGTGGGGGGAGCTCTCCATGATTTTCTCAACAGCTTCAACGTTCTCTTAAAGCAGAGCACACCGCCCACCCCAGAGGTTCAGCGTTACATCCACCAAGCCTCTATCCTCTGTCTGGACAAAGATCCAGGACTCCTAACCGTCTATTTCTTCAATCCCCTCCCCACCACCGAGCTCTTCTTCTCGGGTATCATCCAGGCGGCGGCGTGTTTGCTCTACTGCACACGTGTGGAAGTCAGAATGGATGTTGGGGGTAAAGACAGTGGTGCTCTACAGGCCAATCATCAGCCTCATCTGCTGTACTCCGTAGTAGTGAGAGACGGCAGAAGCCTCACACCAAGCCCCATGAGGACACACTCATCTGGAGACATTCCCCTCTCACTGCTCTACTCTACTTTTCCCTTCCACATTCTCTTAGATCAGGAAATGAGCCTGATGCAGATTGGAGATGGCTTGAGGAGGAGGCTCGGACGATGCAGAGACGGGCAAAGGAGAACTGTTTTCAACGAGCACTTTTCTATTGTTTCACCTGAAATACGAGCCAGCTTCCAGGATATTTTAACCATGCTAAACACCCAGTTTGTGCTACGGGTGAAACAGCATGGAGCGAGCTCTGCTGACAGCCCTGGAAAGGTATTTTGTGTTTTACCGTTTCTCCCTCTGCAATAAGATTGCCCTTATGTCCTATGTATTGAAATGCTGATGCTAACAACTGGCCACCTGTTACGTGTGAAACTGCTTGCCTGGGAAATTTTAAAACATCAAGCTTATTGCTTAGCTAAGACAAGTCAAACAGAGTGAGGAAAAAAAAACCCACCTAAGTTTGCAGCTTTGAATGCATTCGTATGCTGGTTTGCATTTGAAATGTGAACTTCTGAAGGTTTATGTGTCATTTTATCACATCGACATCAAAGAGAAAGAGGAATCAAAAATTGCCTTGGGTTTCATGTTGATTAGACAATTAAAAAGCTGAACATGATTCAACTAATCAGTGCAAAGTAATTAGTAGGATTTTTCCTCATAGGTTTATCTTCGTGCAGATCTGAAATGAGTTTTTATGAGGTCTTCGAGGGGAATTTTTAATGGCAAGTCTCAGTTTCTTGGGTTGCAGATGATCAGTATAATAAGGGCAATGTAAGTCCTGTACCACGCAGATGATGAAATGAACATGGCGGCAAATGTCAAGACGTGGAAGGCCCCTCAAAGCCTCTATTAATGAGATCTACCCTTACACTCACACGAAAGGAATAGCATAGCAACCTCATACAGTAGATTCATTTAGGAAACATACAGTACACACAATATACATTATTGGTACAGAGGCATTATTATAAGTTTGTGCATCCATTTGATTCCAGTTTAGTTTTATGTTATTTCCTTTATTAGTGTTAAAATGTCCTTTTACAAGTTTTTCTGAAGACCAATGCAGGTTAGTTTGATACAGTCACATTGAATTCATTTCATTTTCACCTCTGGATAAGCTCGTTGAAAAAAAGAGTGTACATTTAGCCAACTAAAAGCGTTGGCTGAAATAACCCTAGTGAAAAATAAATATACTAAAATGTATTTGAAATACATTTATTTCATGCTAAGTATACTATAAAATACATTTACATATTATGTACTTACTGTAATAAAAATACCCTGCAATTGTACTGTTGGTATACTAAACAGGTATACTTAAAGTCTGCAAAACTAATTTTGTGCTTAATGCGCTTTAATTGTGTGGAACTAGTGTTGAAGTCCAACTAAAGATATTTTTAAGTATATTTGATTATGCTAAAGTGGAATTATTGCAAGTATACTTTAGGTACACTTTCGATTTCTTACATTTAAAAACAGATATTATTCAAAGATTATACAATCCTCATCAATAGTGACATTAAAATACATTTTAGGTTTAATATTAAGAAATGTGCAATGTGTAGTAGTACTCCAAATAAAGTTTAATTATAATTTTAATATCAGTATGTCTTGAGTGAAATCTCAAGTAAATATGTAAATATGTTAATATAGTTGAACTATACTTAGTATGAAATAAATGTATTTAAATATATTACTTTGGAAGACACATGGACATCATTCAGCAAAGAAATTATTTCCATATTTCCAATTATTTTCCCAAATAAAACTATGAACTCAAGCAGGTGGTAGGGTTAGGACAACTTGACATTCTGGAGCATACTTCAAACTCAGTGTGCAAACTAAGTGCATATTGAATACGTTGAGCAAGATGAATGATATGATGTTATATTCAAAGTGATCTCATGAGAAAACTATTTTGGCAAATTGGTGGCAAATTTGTATGAAAATGTGGCCATTTTTAGAAAAATGAAGGTCCACTTGTAATCCCATGCCTAAACCAAACCTTCAGTGTGGCAAAAGCAGAAAGTATGAAAACATGTATGAAATTCACTAAAATTTGCCAAAATATAAAATAGTTACAACTGCCATGAGTGTTATTATAATATATTATATTACAAAAACTATATTAATGTAACCTATATTATAATATAATTTTTTTTATAACAAACTAGTCCAAAACTCTGAAAATTCCCATTCTCCCAACCCTCTCATTGTAGCATATGGACCTGAAGGGGCAGATGATCTTCATGTCAGAAATGAGCGCTCTCCTCTTCCTCGGCTCTCCGTGTGTAGATAAGCTGGAGGAGTTGACAGGCCGGGGCCTCTACCTCTCTGACATCCCCATCCACAATGCGCTTCGAGATGTTGTTCTGGTTGGGGAGCAGACCAAAGCCCAGGATGGACTAAAAAAACGTCTGGGTAAAGCCAAAGCTGCTCTGGAACAGGCACACCAAGCCCTGGAAGAAGAGAAGAGGCGAACGGTAGAGCTGCTCTTCACGATATTCCCAGGGAACGTCGCTCAGCGTTTGTGGCAGGGACTTCCTGTGCAGGCAAAAAAGTTTGATCATGTCACCGTGCTGTTCTCAGATATCGTGGGCTTCACTGCAATCTGCTCACGATGTACGCCCATGCAGGTGGTGAACATGCTCAGTGAGCTCTACACTAGGTTTGATCACCACTGCGGAGAGCTGGATGTGTATAAGGTGGGTGAAATTGCTGTATAGCTGTTAGCTCCAAACAAATAAAACTATGTAGAACATTTCACTGCCGCTCACGACTGATAAGTGTTAAATTCCTCATGAATGAATAGTGATGCTTTTGGTACTGTGCACAGTCTTCCTTTTTAGGTATATCAGCTTCAATCTAGCAAAAAATGGTGAATAAAATGGGGCTGTTTTACTTTTCTTTTCACAGATCGCAAAAATATTCTCCTTTAACTTTATCTTGAGGCCCTTGGGATTTCTGAACGATCATTCACATGAAATCTTTAAACCAAACAATAATTAATTTCATAATTTTTGACGCACTGGCTCATAAACCGCTGGGAGGTTCGCTAATGTAATCTGAAGCAGAATTTCCCATACACATGCAGCAGAGATGAATTTCATGTAAAAGACGGTGGAGGTAAAGTTTAGCTTAGTGTCTGGCTTTGCTTACATTCTTACAGACAGCTATATCCTAAAATAGATTCCCCTCTTGTCTCTCCCAACATATCTCAGCTGGTTCATGATGTGTGTTTCAAACCTCTCCAAACTGAATGTGCAATAACAGGGCCTTAATGTCCCTCAAGCTGTCAAGTTGTACTATTTTGTTAACGTAAAGTTAGTTTGTTATAGCTGGTTTCAAAATAGCTAACTTTCAACACTGATTCTTCTATGTTCACATTGTAAGAAACAACAAATGCTTTTTTGTGGTCAGAATTATCAATAGCCAGTTAATGTAAACTGGTGCATGGATGGCAATGCACTATTGAGCTTTTAGTATTATGCAAAAAAATTAATAAAATAAAATAATATACTATAAAATAATTATTTAATATTCTAATAATATTTGCTTAAAACTGCTCTGGGTTTGTGTTCATGGTGTGTGTACGTATGTGTATGTGCACTTGGATGGGTGAAATGCAAAGCACAAATTCCAAGTATGGGACACCATACTTGGCTACATGTCACATCACTTTTTCACTTTAAATTAAATATTAATTGTAATTGTTGTGCAAATGCAAATGTTCTATTAATTGGTTTTAGCTAACAAACGGATGTCACATGAGAGGGAAATCAGAATATTACGGCATGAATCTTGAATATACCCAGAGGTGTGTTATGAAATATTTAGCACTCTGCTCTCGTAACCTTTCATATGTCCTCATTTGTGCATTCAAGGTGGAAACCATTGGCGATGCGTACTGTGTAGCTGGAGGCTTGCACAAAGAGAGTCCGACCCATGCTGTCCAGATTGCTCTCATGGCTCTAAAGATGATGGAATTGTCTGATGAGGTCACGACTCCCATGGGGGAGGTTATCAAGGTTAGTGTTTCATCAGGTTTTTCTACATTTTGTGTAGTTATGGCATGAATATGAAAGAGTCAAATGTTCCATATAATTTTTAACATTTTATGTTTTGCATGATTTTCTAAATCTTTTATCATTAGTCATGCAAACCTTTGCAAGACTGCTGAGTTGAAGCAAAATAATGCAACAATGTGTTTTTGGTTAGTAAAATAAGAAATTCTCAATTTAAAACAAATGCGTGACTCATTAGAATGCATATATATTTTTGTGCAAATAAACTCCCACTACAAAGGGTGAATAATTTTTGAAAGGTCACAACTAATGTATCATATTTTTGACTCAAAAATAGGCATGATCAGTTTTTTCTTAACAGTGCAATTGTGAAGCAGTGTTAATTTCGTTGACGAAGACGACGACGAAAAATATTCGTCAACGAACCTTTTTTCTGTGACTAAGATGAGACGTTGACGAGCTAAAACTAATATCTGATGATAAAAACTATGACGAAATTTATGCGCGTCTTCCTTAACAAGACCAGACGGGACTAAAATGTTATTTGAGGACTACCTGACATTCAAAATACATCCTATAGGCTAAATTAACTGTCTTGTCTTTCAAAATGTGCGTCTCTGTCATTGGATAAGGTGCGTTTGCATGGCAGCCGCAGTGGACGGATAGGCTACCAAAACGCGAACTAGCGATCTGAAACAATGGCCTCAGCACCCGAAGGGTTAGGGAGTGGGTGACCAGACGTCCCGTTTTTCCCGGGAGTCACAATTCATTGTCGATTAACTTAAAGTCAGTGAAGGTGCGATAGGCGGAAACGCGCTGATAGAAGTGCTCTCTCTCGCGCACGCTCCACTTCTTCAGTTCTCATACAGCGCGTGATCAGTTCTCAGTGCTCAAATACACACACAGCAGTCCAAATGTCTCTCATGTAGAGTATCTCACGGAAATACAGTCCGTTATGGTTTAAGTGAGCTTAAACAGGTGGGTGAAAACTGAATGTATGTCAGTAGGCTATTACATACATAGCTACCTTCCGTCTTAAATAGCATTCCTAATTATCTGTCATAAATGTTAACCAACAAAAGATGTTAAATAAATGTATACTTGTTAAGTAAACCTACTGTATCTGAAAAATGAGTTTAATTTATATCTCTGCCAAAAAATGAAAATTTATTCCAGTTTTTCCAAATTCAATCCTTGATTCAAATTTCTCATAACTAAGCTTAATTGATTTGGTCTAAAGAGAGAAGAATTGATGACTATTTTTGTTTGAATACTACATATAAAATAGCTACCAAAATAAATGTTAGTAACTGCAGTTTGACTAAAAGTAATGACTAAAAGTTGACAAAAATGCAATTACTTTTTGTCGATTAAAACTAGACTAAAACTATGAAAGACTCAAATGACTAAAATGTGACTAAGACTATTAAGCTTTTTCGTCTCAAGATAAAGACTAAGACTAAATCAAAAATGCCTGCCAAAATTAACACTGTTGTGAAGTGGAATTAGTTATCAGATTTAGAATTAGATTATGAATACTGCTGCTTTATTATACAAAAATATGATAATATAACAAACATTCGTTTTGGAGAAAGGTATTTATGTTTGTTTAAAGATGCAGTTTGCGCTTCTGAATTATCATTGTTTAAATGATAAATATATTTGTGAAAACATTACAGGGGACTAATTTGCAATAAAGCATATAAAAAGAATATTTGAGAAGAAATATGTGAAGAAAACATTTTTTTTAAAGGGAGTCTTTGCTTTGTTTTATTCTCAGATGCGTATCGGGATCCACTCTGGCTCGGTTTTGGCTGGTGTAGTCGGTGTTAAAATGCCCCGCTACTGCCTTTTTGGCAATAACGTCACATTAGCCAACAAGTTTGAGTCCTGTAGCCTGCCAAGAAAGATTAACGTCAGTCCCACCACATACAGGTATAAACAGAGACATTTATCCTGTTTGTTTATTTTGTATTCAGAACTTATTGGCAAGTGTGCTTGACTAAATGTTTATTTTATTATTTTAGAGTTTTGAATTTTAAGTGAGGGTAAATTTATTTTTACACGTTACCGAGAGCAACAGTGAATCAGTTATTGTGCAATAAGGTGTGAGCAAAACAACTGCATTCGTTTTAAATGAACAAAGAACAGGAGCATTCCACCAAATGTATCTGCGTTTTTTATGTTTAAAATAACACACAAAGATATCCTTATTAAATCATTTCTGGATGAGCCAAAACAAGTATAAGTATTATATATTCCACTCTGTTAGAGGTGATTTAGCACTAACAGTTTTACTGTGTACCTGCATGTGGGGTTTAGGACAATTTGTTACTTCTCTCTCTCATTTCAGATTGTTAAAAGATTGTCCAGAGTTCACTCTCATCCCCCGGACAAGAGAAGATCTTCCGCCCAACTTCCCTGCCGACATCCCTGGAGTTTGTTACTTCCTCCAGGCTCACGATCAAATGACAAGTGCTGCTTCCCCTGGCTGTGCTACAGACGAAACTCAACCCAGTGGATAAAAAAAACCCCATAAAATCTTTAAGACACAAATGCTGGAAACAGTGGGTTAAAACTGCCTGTCACTCTGTGTATCGTTTTAGTTGAGCCAGAGGTAGTTAATCATCCAACTGTTGAATGTTGCCAAAAAGCTATCAAATAACTCTCAATAGAAGGGTTTTTCTGTGCACAGTGATGGTTTAAAGCCACATATTTTTGTTTGGCAGAACATCTTTTGTTTAAATAAAGTATTTAGTTTATGTTGACTTCCTGACTGTATACCAAAAATCTAAAAAGCAGAGAATGTCATCCACGTTTGTATTTATAATGACTATTTCTTTAAATGCTACAGAACCAATAGAGTGAATAGTTTATTGTGTATGGGGCAGTTAGTATCAGTTCAACAGTCTGAATAGAGCACGTCATTGTAGTGCACCACACAGTAAAGGGGAAGAAAAGCACACAGTAAAGGTTCACATTAGCAGAGCCCGACCACAGTCATCCTTAAAGTAAACATTGTGACTTTTTTGTACTGTAATAGATCTGTAATAAACATGCTTTACTCAAGGTTTTTTTGTTTAATGTCTATGTTTCAAAGTGACCTGCTCTTTTCATGAAAAGAGTGAAAGTGAGACCACAAAAAGAAATCACTGTTGCATTATCCTAAATTCTGTTGTCTCCTATAGATTTCACATAACACAAGGGGTCATGTGGGTTATTATTATTTTTTTTCTAAAATAAGATTAACATGCTTCATAAAAAGTAATAATGTATCAGAAGCACAACACAAAAATTCGGTGATAAACCTGTCTGTGCCTAAAATACCACACTGTGTTGAATTTCATTCAGCTCCACTATATTCAACACTACATAGGCGTATTATTATAAAATTAGAAAAAAGTGAAGAAATTAGTATTTCTTGCTATCACAGATAAAAAAATAAATAAAAAATGCAATTATAATTACAACAGGAATCCAACAGGTTTTATTAATTGTTTAATTTACATTACATTTAGTCATTTAGCAGACGCTTTTATCCAAAGTAATCAATTGTAGTATTAAAACAACTAAAAACAGATCCAAAACTAAAACTTCATAAATACTACATATACACACTTTATATTTCAGAATATAAACCCTAAATATGACATTCAGGTTTAACTGATTTAGAGATTAATCTGAAATGTATAAATTAAATATTAGGCTATATCTTGCTATCAAACTGATTAAGAACAAAGTGTAAGCTTCATGAAAATTTAAACGTCCTCATAAAATAATAAAATCAATAGGGTATGAAATTACTTAATTTGATACATGTTTTCATTAATTAGACTGATTACAATATTAAGATATTTCTTAACAACTCCAACAACGATAACATCTCCTGACAGTATTCCGCTTGCTAAAGCTTGGTCGATGAATATTAATAAGGTCATGTCGGCGTTGCTTGGTAACCTTCCCGGAGCTTACAAAACGTAACCTAATTAATATTCATGACCCAGACCTTCAACCACAGTAGGAATCATTAATTCGCCAGTTGATCAGCGCCCACCTACTAGCGTCTACCTCGCGGCCAATCAGGTAGCTGTTCTGGAAGAACGTCATGTTGCGTAATGAATATTCATGAGCCAATCCTTCAACGTAATATAATTCGTGAATCCGGGATCCAGCGAAACGCAAATAGCGAGAAGCAGCTGTGAAGTACTTTTATCATCCCTGCGCTCTCGTTGGCTGCATCCTCTGTCAATAACAATGAGCTCGTTTCGGGGATGGTGGTTTCACTCGTAACAGCTGTACGGTTTGTCAGTGCGGGTGTTTAGTGATTAAATCACAAACAGAGGACTGGCGAATTAATCCAATCATGGTATGTACCAATAATATGAATGCGATTTTACATTTATATATTTGTTCTGTACTCATTATTCTCGTTAATATTTGCTTTGCAGCTTACGGTAGCATCGGTGGTATAAAAGCGATGGAAATATGGCATTACTCAAATATGTATTATAGGTGAACAATATTGCCTCATTGTGTGATAAAATGCACCAATGTTCATAACAGCTCATGTCTTACGCACAAAAATCACTGCAACATGTTTGTATAGATTGAATATGTAAACAATGAAAAGGCAAATAATGCATTACACTGCATATAGTGTATATACAAACATATTATTACATCATGTGTGAATTTCACAACTGTATACTTCACTCTGTTTTGGCAGTACGGGTTTGTGAACCATGCACTGGAACTTCTGGTGCTGAGAAATTATGGTCCAGATGTGTGGGAGGACATCAAGTGAGTTCAAATGGACTTCTCTATTACACCATGGACAATATTCTTATGTCATTTTTGTTTGTTTTTGCATTTATGTGCACTGTATATTCTGTTTGAAAATATGTGTCTGTACATAGATGTTCTCAGATATAAATTCAGGTGACTTAAGGAGAGGTGTGTGTTACTATCAATGTGCTATAATGACACTTACAAAACTTTGGTTTGAAATCTAAATAAAATTTCAGCTATTTTATTCTTAAAAGGATAGTTCACCCAAAAATTAAAACTCTGTCATAATTTACTCAACCTCAAGTAGTTCCAAACCTGTATGATTGTCTTTGTTTTGCTGAACACAAGGAAGATATTCTGAAGAATGTGGGAAACAGCAGTTCTGGAGCACCATTGACTTCCATAGTATTTTTTTTTTCCTACTATGGAAGTCAGTGGTGCCCCAAAACAGCCTGGTTACAGACTTTGTGTTCGGCAGAACAAGGAAATTCATACAGGTTTGGAACTACATGAGAGTGAGTGAATGATGACAGAATTTTCATTTTTGGGTGAACTATCCCTTTAACACTTTTTCTCAACGATATTGTTACGGGGTTGACGAGACGTGAGACGTGCGGATCCATTCGCAAGGCTTTATTAGCAAACATGGTCGTGATACAGGCAGGGTCAGACAGTGGCAAACAGGTATGGCAAGGGCAAGACAAAGCAATCCGTGGAACAAGCGTGGGTCGACGATCAGCGAACAGTATCCAAAGGGCAAGGCAGAGAGATAATCCAAAAGCGAGAGCAAAAGTCCAAACGGGGAGCGAACAGAGTCCAAACGGCAGAGGCTAAGGGTAAATCCAGTAAACACGGGCAGGGTCAGACACGGCAGGAAAACAAGGCAAGACTAAGACTATGAACACAGGGAAACACTTTGTAAGGTAGACTGGCTAACAATACTCGGCAGTGAGCAATAGCAAGTCCCAGACTTAAATAGTGAGTGAGTGATTGTGAAATGATAATCAGGTGTGGGCGAGATAATGGTGAACAGCTGTGCGTGTCGTCAGTGCAATGAATTGTGGGAAATGGAGTCCAGTGTGTTGTGAGTGAAAAAGTCAATGTGGTGAACGGGTGACCTCTAGTGGTGGTTGACCGGGAGAGCATGGACCAGATTCGTGACAGATATCAGTAATATACAGTCAATGATATCTATAGCTCAGTATATTGTGATTGGCTAGTCTTTACTACCGTATGCTCTTTTTCATGAATTCAGAGCATGGGAAATCACGTATAACATGTCATGGGGTGAAGTCACATGCGTACAAATATTTCCTCTTGCACAAACAGTTCAGCTTTATTTAACTTCATCTCTTTGACATGACTTTTAAGAGCAGTCTTTTCAAGTCACAGCTGTGCTTAATGTAAGCAAATGTTTTAGAGCCTGTTTAGGCTCAAGTTGTGAGCTTGAGTTTCACTTGATTTTCTGGCAACATTAAAGTAGTTGGACTCAGTTATTGCAGCATTTTTTTCTGCAAGGTTCAGTATTATCACAAGGTTAGCAGCATCTCGCAGTGCACTGTACAAGACATGATTAATGATGTTTCTATTTCTGTTTTAGGTTGTGTTTTACAAGTCTTTTCCTTTGTTGATACTATTGTGACTTTTTGGCTGAACTTCTCTTTGGTCATCATTCATAGTCAAAGCTGATTTTTATTGTTTTCAGCTTACAGTTTAGTAATGTGTCCAAGAAAATCACATTTTGACCGGACTCTAACAATCTTCATGCTTTTATTAAATATTCTTTTTCATTTTTCTCAAAATTTAAATATATGTAATTACCTTGGGGTCAAAAAATTCTAATTGAACATTTTTTCGTTTTTAATTAATGTTAATGATGGAATAGTAATTACTTGGTGTTTTAAATAATTTATATTATATTTTTCTTTTAGGAGAGAGGCTCAGGTTGATGTAGAAGGACAGTTTCTGGTCAGAATTATCTATGAAGATGCCAAAACATACGACCTCGTGGCTGCTGCAAGCAAAGTACTAAGTAAGGTTGTTTTAGTTATTGTTGTAGTTTTGGAAATATCATTTGCTAAAACCTAAATTGATTTATTTATTAAGTGGTTCATTAAATGAAAAGTGGCTTTTATAAATGTTCTATTAGTTCACAGGTTGAAGTGACAGAACAACATAATGATTAACTTATGAAATGTATTAACAAAAATGAACATGTAACAAAATTACTTAGGCTAGTTTAAATATAAAAATCTTCTTGAATTGCCTGTTGACTTCAATGGTTTCTTCTTCTTTAGAAATGGATGCTGGATGCATTTTGCAAATGTTCGGGAAAATGTTTTTTGAGTTCTGTCAGGAATCTGGCTATGACACTATCCTTCGAGTGTTGGGTTCCAATGTCCGTGAATTCTTACAAGTAAGAGGCTACTGTTTTTATCACCCAAAAATCAGCAGCAGCAATGTTGAGAAAGTGACGCACATAACACTGTCTGTTCTCTATTTCACACACTGCATGTACTGTACTTTTAGCGAGGGTCATTTTTAAAACAGTTTAAAATAATAATAGAGTATAAAATAGTAAAAGTTATGTTAGATTACACAATGAAAATAGCATGTTCTTTGTTAATGCAGATTATTGACAGTAACATCAGCTAAATGTTTTTAATTAATCCTTAATGGCTTTCGTTATATATCATGTTTTTTTTTAAGAATGTCATTTTTTTGCCTTAATTTGTGAAAAATTTCATATGGCTGTGCCCATAGTAAAATAAAAAATAAGAGAAAAGTTTGCAATAGCTGAAGCTGATTTCACTAAATATTGTGTAGTATGAAGCTTTACAAAAATCTAGATATTAGATACCCTATTTTCACCCCTTTTCATTGCACTCACTTTGTCTAGCTTAATTCTGCTCTTTACATCACCACATTAATATCAGCTTGTTCTCGCTTTCAGAATCTGGACGCATTGCATGACCATCTGGGCACCATCTACCCCGGCATGCGCGCTCCCTCCTTCCGCTGCACGGATGCAGAGAAAGGGAACAACCTCATTTTACACTATTACTCAGAGAGAGAAGGTCTTCAGGACATCGTCATAGGGATCATCAAGACAGTTGCACAGCAGATTCATGGAACTGAGATTGAGATGAAGGTGCTGTGCCTGTGTATAGATTGTCTCCCTTATAGATGTTGCTTTGTTCCTTTAATTGTCTTTAGCCTGGCAGATTCAGATTGGCTGCAAATGGTAGAAGAGAATTATTGCACAAAAAAGTAATATCCACAATAGATAGATAGATAGATAGATAGATAGATAGATAGATAGATAGATAGATAGATAGATAGATTTTTAATGAAAGAAATTAGTACTTTTGTTCAGCAAGGATGCATTAAATTGATTATAATTGACAGAAAAGACAAAAAATCCTATTTCAAATAAATGATGTTTGAACTTTCTATTCATCAAAGAATCATGCTGAAAATTCAGATTTGCCATCACAGGAATACATTACATTTTAAAATATATTAAAATAGAAAACCATGCTTTTAAATTGTAATAATACAGTTGTATATGATATTACTGTTTAATAAATGCAGCCTTGGTGAGACCTCTTTTAAAAACAAACAAAAAATTTCTTAAAAATCTTAATCTGTATATAATAACATGTATGTATATACCATTATATATATATATATATATATATATATATATATATATATATATATATAATTGTATTTGTATACAAACAGTAATATAAGTGCCAAATTCTGCAATCATCCCAACATGACTGGAGGTAGACCAGAGGTAGAGGTCTTTCTCACTGAGAGAGGCTCATCGATAAACAACAATATGATGAACTCCCTGCGGTTTATCCTTTGTCACCGCACTTCAGTCTCTGCCTTATTTTCCAAATAAATCCCCCTCACCCAATAAGAGCTAATCATCCCCCAGACGGCAGACTGCTCTTTCCGTCTCTCTCTCTCCATCTGGGCTTAGTGTGAAATGAGGGAGTCCAATCGACAGACCCTCGAAATGCAACACCTGACTTGTTGAAAAAAATGTTAGCCATCGTCGTCATGGTGACGGCAGAGCAAAGAGACAGTGACTTGACGTCAATAAAATGGGCTCAACTTCAAGCTGAGAGAGAAAAAACAACAGCCTCTCTGCATTCAGACCAGGCTGATATGATGGCTACAATAAAACAGTTTTTAGGGCCATTTTCAGTGATATTGCTAAAGACAAAACAGAGAGATTACTGCAACCAGTGCCTTCACTGTGTAAAAAATTCCAAAAGTTATTCTTGTATTTGACTCATACTTAAATAAACTAAACATTCTCCTTTATTAAACACTCAGACACACTTGAAGCTCTAACTTTCTCTTTGCTTAGTCTACATGCTATGCAACGACTAAGGAATGAGATCCCTGAACCTGGACTCTTAGCACTTAACAGAAGATACTGTTTGGAATCACAAGAGACCATTAGACACTTTTATTTGTGTTCTTTAAATGAATATTTTAGTTTGTCCTCATTCAGTTAGATTGTACTTGCATTCCCAGATTATTTTTATTTTATGTAAGAAATGAATGTTTTGGTTTAGTTTTTATTTTTACTAGAGTTTGTTTTAAAAATGAAACATAAGCAGTGTAGAATATACAGCACATATGTTAAAAAAAAAAGATAGATAAATAAATACATAAGTTAAATAAACATGCATAAAATAATAAATAACCTCAACCATACATAGTTTTTTTTATTAAGTTTTAGTATATTGTGTTTGTGTTTATTTAATATTTCAACGTAAATGAAGATGATAAATGTTGCATGGCAACAGGTTAAAACAAAATAAACTTAAGATTTTTTATGTTTCATTTTATTTCAGTTAATGTTTGTTTTATTTCAAGTACTGAAAATGGTTTTTATGGTTTTAGTTTTGGTTAACGATAATTACCCTGTATCGGTCTGTCTCTTACTTCCACCCTTTCTTCCAGTCATTTCTGTCTGTTTCCTTCACTCTGTGGGTGTCCACAATTAATATCTGGAAATGCAATCCCCAAGACCCACGGGACTCTAAATATGTTGTTTGTGGGGGTGTACCAGGTCATTCAGCCGAAGAGTGAAGAATGTGATCACATTAAGTTCTTGATTGAGGAGAAGGACTCGGAGGAGGAGGCGTTTTATGAAGACCTGGATGGTTTTGAGGAGAATGGGACTCAAGAGACACGGATCAGTCCGTATACCTTCTGCAAGGCTTTCCCATTCCACCTGATGTTTGACAAGGACCTCATGCTCACACAGTGTGGCAATGCCATCTTCAGAGTTCTGCCACAGGTTCGCCAGCTCAAAAATGTTTTTTAGAAATGCAAAAGTGGGAGATTTAGAAAGTATATTTAAAGTATGATGGAAAAAAATGTTAAGTTATTTGTGTCATCTTCCAGCTGCAGCCTGGTGTCTGTAACCTGTCCTCAGTGTTCTCTCTGGTGCGGCCACACATAGACTTCAGTTTCCATGGCATCCTGTCTCACATCAACACTGTCTTTGTACTGCGGAGTAAGGTCTGTCTGCCCCAAAACACATTACATACTGTCTGATATAAACCACCAACACTCATCAACTAAACTTGTTTCTGAAACAAATTATGATTGTTAGTTCTACAGTTCTACATGTCACACGCTCATATACAAATACAAGGTATGTTAAAAAAATATGCAGTTTGCAATATCCATGTATGTTAAAAAAATATGTGGTAACAATTTATTTTAGGGTTTCTTAACTAGTTGCTTATTAGCATGCATATTACTAGAACATTAGCCATGTGTTAGTATTAATTAAGCACATATTAATGCCTTATTCTACATGACCTTATTCTACATCCCTAATCCTACCCAATTCCTAAACTTAACAACTACCTTACTAACTATTAATAAGCAGCAAATTAGGAGTTCAAAAGTGTTACCAAATATGTAAATGGAAACTAAATGATACAAGGTTTGTTTATGGTTTTATGTAGGAGGGCCTATTGAATGTAGAGACTGCGGAGAGTGAAGATGAACTCACAGGAACAGAGATCAGCTGCCTGAGACTGAAGGGCCAGATGATCTCACTTCCTGAGACTGAGAACATCCTTTTCCTCTGCTCACCAAGGTAGATGGATGAGGCTGTGAAATAATACCAATAAAGCAAATTTGGTAATTTTGGTAGCTTAAAATAATTGCATCAGTTTGAAATCATTCTACTGCTCTTCACGTGAACTTCAGAAGAAGATGGTCAACATACTGCAAGTGGTAACATGTAATTGTTACCATAATTACTTATTTTTAGGTTATTTTTGTAACCTAATGTAGTCAAGTGGATTTAGTCATATCTATTATTATTATTTAAAATATTTTAAAAAATGTCAATGCTTGACTTCAGGTAAAAATTATTAAAATAGATGTTACTGCAATTTTAAGTTAGATTTTTTTTTTTTTTTTTTTTAAATGTGCTTCATGTGGTTAAATGAATGTTTTAGGTAAATAGTATTTAACTTGACAGAATCAATCTGACTATATTATGTTACACCAACAAGTCATTTTAAAGTGGTTTATCATGTAGACATAGTTCCTTAAAGTAATTTTGAATTTTCCCTTTTTAAAGTGCATTTAGACAGGCAACCTGTACTCGTTGTTCATTGATTTATACCTTTAATGCAGCTTTTATGAAGGAAATAATGTATAAAATAGCATAAAGTGGAATGTAAACATCAGTAGTATTTATTTATTTATTTAGTCATTTAGCAGACGCTTTTATCCAAAGCGACTTACAAATGCGGACATAAGAAGCAATCAAAACCAACAAAAGAACAACAACGTGCAAGTGCTTTTACAAGTCTTGGTTAGCCTAACGCAGTACAGATAATTATTATTATTATTATATATTTTTTTTTAAATAAAAAGACATAGATAAAATAAACTTAGAATAGAGAGTGCTAGATTTAGAGGGTCAAGTAAAGATGGAACAGATGAGTTTACTGATGAACATAATGGACAGCAATGTACAGCAGGAGTTGAGCCAGTATCTAATAAATGTTTACATTCCAGTTATTCTGTAGGCCTCTTATAAGCCAGATCCTATTAGAAGTGTTTTTGTTTTTTCATTTCAATCACTTTGTGTGTAATACCTTTTCTCTCACAAGTGCCTGTCTGAGATGAGGTGAGTCTTCTTACACTAATATGAAGAGGTCACTTGGTTCTGATTTTGATTGACTTTTTTTTTTTTTTAATTTACAATAATCCCCATGGCATGCACACAAAGGCTTTGATCATTTATGCAGTGAAAATATTTTCTAATAAGACTGCTATATTGGTATATATTAAGGTTATATTTCTAAACTTAAGACTTAAGACAAATTTGTTTGATAACTTTTTGATATTTAAAATTTATGGGGCTGATTAAGTGTTTTGTCATTTTGTCAGTGTTATGAATCTGGATGACCTGACAAGGAGAGGTCTGTACCTGAGTGACATTCCTCTTCATGATGCCACCCGAGACCTTGTGTTACTGGGGGAGCAGTTTCGTGAGGAGTACAAGTTGACCCAGGAGCTGGAGATCCTGACTGACCGTCTGCAGCACACGCTCCGGGCCCTGGAGGATGAGAAGAAGAAGACAGACAGGTCAGTCCTCCAATGTGCCACATTGTGGAAATATTTAATGAATATTAGCTGATTCTACATCTACAAACCCGATTCCAAAAAAGTTGGGACACTGTACAAATTGTGAATAAAAACAGAATGCAATGATGTGGAAGTTTCAAATTTCAATATTTTATTCAGAATACAACATAGATGACATATCAAATGTTTAAACTGAGAAAATGTATCATTTTAAGGGAAAAATAAGTTTATTTTAAATTTCATGGCATCAACACATCTCAAAAAAGTTGGGACAAGGCCATGTTTACCACTGTGTGGCATCCCCTCTTCTTTTTATAACAGTCTGCAAACGTCTGGGGACTGAGGAGACAAGTTGCTCAAGTTTAGGAATAGGAATGTTGTCCCATTCTTGTCTAATACAGGCTTCTAGTTGCTCAACTGTCTTAGGTCTTCTTTGTCGCATCTTCCTCTTTATGATGCGCCAAATGTTTTCTATGGGTGAAAGATCTGGACTGCAGGCTGGCCATTTCAGTACCCGGATCCTCCTTCTACGCAGCCATGATGTTGTAATTGATGCAGTATGTGGTCTGGCATTGTCATGTTGGAAAATGCAAGGTCTTCCCTGAAAGAGACAACGTCTGGATGGGAGCATATGTTGTTCTAGAACTTGGATATACCTTTCAGCATTGATGGTGCCTTTCCAGATGTGTAAGCTGCCCATGCCACACGCACTCATGCAACCCCATACCATCAGAGATGCAGGCTTCTGAACTGAGCGCTGTTAACAACTTGGGTTGTCCTTGTCCTCTTTAGTCCGGATGACATGGCGTCCCAATTTTCCAAAAAGAATTAAAAATTTTGATTCGTCTGACCACAGAACAGTTTTCCACTTTGCCACAGTCACATTTTAAATAAGCCTTGGCCCAGAGAAAACGCCTGTGCTTCTGGATCATGTTTAGATATGGCTTCTTTTTTGTCCCATAGAGTTTTAGCCGGCAACGGCGAATGGCACGGTGGATTGTGTTCACCGACAATGTTTTCTGGAAGTATTCCTGAGCCCATGTTGTGATTTCCATTACAGTAGCATTCCTGTATGTGATGCAGTGCCGTCTGATATTGCTCCACTATTTTTCGCCGCAGCATTGGGGGAATTGGTGATCCTCTTGCCATCTTGACTTCTGAGAGACACTGCCACTCTGAGAGGCTCTTTTTATACGCAATCATGTTGCCAATTGACCTAATAAGTTGCAAATTGGTCCTCCAGCTGTTCCTTATATGTACATTTAACTTTTCCGGCCTCTTATTGCTACCTGTCCCAACTTTTTTGGAATGTGTAGCTCTCATGAAATCCAAAATGAGCCAATATTTGGCATGACATTTCAAAATGTCTCACTGTCAACATTTGATATGTTATCTATATTCTATTGTGAATAAAATATAAGTTTATGAGATTTGTAAATTATTGCATTCCTTTTTTATTCGTAATTTGTACAGTGTCCCAACTTTTTTGGAATCGGGTTTGTATTTGAAAGCAATGGGATGACACTGTTAACTTTATTTCATTTATGTTTGTAGGGTTGAAGTCTGTAATAATATAAAAAAAGATCTTACATGTATGTTATTAAATATATTGAAAGAATATGCTGTTTCATTCAAAAGGTACTCCAATTCAGTGTTAGAGGTAT
Source organism: Barbus barbus (assembly GCF_936440315.1). Classification (NCBI taxonomy): domain Eukaryota; kingdom Metazoa; phylum Chordata; class Actinopteri; order Cypriniformes; family Cyprinidae; genus Barbus; species Barbus barbus. Next base: position 23,396,296 of record NC_136735.1, on the reverse strand, counting down.
TCACAGAGATATTTAAACATTTATGGTTCTTTTTTTAAATTGTTTTGATGGAGCATTCACCTATACACAAACCCAGACCAACACCAGACACGAACCCACACCAAATCTAGATCTCTCAAGACCCTGATCCAGACCAAGATTAGGTCCCTCAAAGCCCAGATCCAAACCAAACACTGAGTTCCAGAGAAGACCGTCAACCAGGGTAGGAAATTATGGACTGTAGGAATTATTTTGTAGTGGTGCCTGGATATTTTTATTTACCAGCCACTGTGGTGATTGACTTGACTTGATTGCCCTATGACAATAAATACTTTTGTTTAGGAGGAATGCATTCATATATATTCACAGGAAAATATGATGAAAAGAAAAGCTGGTGACATGTCTGATTGACTGTTCATCCCGATCTTCAGTGTTGCTCTATCGCTTCAGCGCCATTCAGAAGGGACCCTTTCACGCATTAATTTTTTTTGTCAGTTGCTTCTCAGAGCCAAATTTTGTGAGTGACATTCCAAATTAACTCGGAGTGTCTTTGTCCTGAGGTTTTGTGTGTTATGGTCCTTATTAATCTCATTAATTTTCTTATGCTGTTCTTTATGTCTTACATGTATCAAGATGTATGACAGTAAACCTACAACAACCACTTTAGGTGTTGCCTAAACGATTGTCAGCAGAGACCCACAACCCAAAAAGAGGTCTTGAGTGCAATAACTGTTACGGTGCTGTGCGGAACAACGGACGCACGACAAGTATAAACAATCAACTTCTCTTTTAATCAGAGATCCAGGAGCAGATACAGACACAGGAGTGCACACACATCATAATCGAAACAATAACCGACGGTGAGACTAACAAAGACAGGAACTTATAAAGGGGCAGATAATTGGGAAGGACAGGTGTACACAATGACTAATTAAACTGAACTAGGACACAGGGGAAAACAGAAAACCCGACATGGAACAGTCACAAAAAACCCAACTTGTAACATATCGCCCCCTCCCGGCAAGGCGTGGCCTCACGCCGTAACGTAACAACTGAGGAGGGCGGGTGGGGGATCTGGAGGAGGATGTGGAACCGGAGGGTGGCAGGGAATAAACATAGGAGAGTCCAAACAATAAGTCCATGGGGGAGTGGAGGGTGGGAGGAGCCAAGGGGGAGCCAGGAACAGGAGGAGCCAGATGACGACCCAGGCCACAGTCCAGATGGTGGCCCACGGGGGAGCCGACGGAGGGAGGAGCCATGGTGGAGGAGGGACCGCCGACTCCATGGGGCCGACCAACGGTGGCGGAGCAGGTGGTGGTGGAGCCCGAGGTGGAGACAGAGAGCCGAAGAGCCAGGGTGACGCCGAAGATCCGGAGGTCCAAGGCGGAGCAGATGTCTTCGGCGACCTCGGCGCAGGCGGAGATCCGGATGGCCGCGGCGGAGCCGGAGCGACAGAGGACATAGGTGGAGCAGGAGGGAAGGAGGAGCCCAACGGAGCCGGAGGGACGAAGGGACGGGGCGCAGCCCAAGGAGAGTAGTCCTGAGGTGCAGGTAGGGGGACGACTGACCAATGCGGAGCCGGAAGGACGAGGGAGCCCGGTGGAGCTGGTGGACAGACAGGATCCGGTGGAGCCGAGGGAGCTTGAAGGCATGGTGGAGCCGCAGGGTCACCGGACTGAGGCGGAGTCTGGGTCTCGGAGGCTGAGGGCGGAGACGAGGGATCCTCCAGACTCAACGCCAACAGAGCTGGAGATCGGCAGACCAGCGGCGAGCCCACGCCACAGATGGTGAGCTGAGGGTGAGCAGAGGGGCTGACGAACTCCAGTGATGAGGGTGTTGGAGTAGGAACCAGATCAATGAGAGGCGGTGGGAGAGGGAGGTCGGGTGGGATAATTTCCCAGAAGTTCAATACAGGAGCTGGCTTAAGGATGATCGTGTCAGAGTGGCAGTCAATGAGGTTACCCAGGTCCAGTTCATGCTCACCCTCAGCGGTGGCGCCGTGGGCAGGGTGCTCCATAGCCCCCGCGATCTCCACAACTTTCTCCACCGTCGGATGCACTGCCGGCTCTCGCACCTGGTCAGACGTTTGGGGCTCGGGCTCCGGGACGATCGGCAGCTCTGTCGCTCCTGATGGCGATGGCTCAACGACCGCGGCAGGCTCTGGCTCTCCGTCTGCGTTGGGCTCGGGCAGCTCCGCGCTGCGGGGTGGTAGTGGACTGGGCGCTGGGTCCCGAGTGGGGCTGGTGTCATTCTCTGCGAGGTCCACGGTGAGTTGCGATTTGCAAGACACCAGCACCCACTCGATAAAGGCGGCGAGGCTCTCTCGAGGGCCGTCCCCGGACAACTGCCGCCGTGTGGTGATGTTAAGTCCAGCTTTGTAGAACGTGCAGAGGCAGTAGTCCGGGAAGTGTGTTAAGTTGGCCAGGAACAAAAAATCCTCGGTGTGGTCCTCGAGAGAGCGGTCCCCCTGCTCCAGCAGGATGACGAGGGCAGCGGGATCCATAATAAAAAATAAAAAACTTGGCAAAAACCGGGAAAATAAAACGGGGGAAAAACGCCGCAAACTTGCTGTTTTGGTCGGTTATTCTGTTACGGTGCTGTGCGGAACAACGGACGCACGACAAGTATAAACAATCAACTTCTCTTTTAATCAGAGATCCAGGAGCAGATACAGACACAGGAGTGCACACACATCATAATCGAAACAATAACCGACGGTGAGACTAACAAAGACAGGAACTTATAAAGGGGCAGATAATTGGGAAGGACAGGTGTACACAATGACTAATTAAACTGAACTAGGACACAGGGGAAAACAGAAAACCCGACATGGAACAGTCACAAAAAACCCAACTTGTAACAATAACAGAGCCAGGGAAAATGTCAAAGCAAAAAGAATGAAGTTCTTTTCCCCCTTTTGCATCTGAGTTTAGTTTTTACAGGCCATAAAAGTGGGCTCAGGCTTCATTTTGGCCAATTTTAGCTTAGCCCATTTTCCAGTTACACTTTTTTGTGTGGAACCCAAATCAATGGTGTTTATTATTAATATTATTATTATATTTAAGTACAATTAGGAATCTCAAAGTTAACGCCTTAACCCATTGTTTAAATGAAATGTTTTTGTGAAGCAAGCCAACTTGATGATATATTTTATTTTAGGTAAAGCATGGATAAAAAAAAAAACAGATGTTTCTTATCCCCTTTTGTTATCCCTTGCTGAAACTGAAATATTATAGAGTGCAGACCAATCTTTGTAATTATTTCACATACAGTATATACTGTTTATCTTGGCACCTAACCAGCTGGGAGAGTGCAGTGAAAACACTGATTACAAATTAGATGTTTAAAGCTCTTAATAATGTATAAGCAAAGGTGCCTTTGTACAATAAAACCTCTTTAATTAATCTTTGCCATCCAAAAAAAAAGCTTTATTGTTTTCCCTATCTTAAAGGTGAAAATAATTTAATTAACAACAATACATTGCAAATGACCACACTATAGCTCTGTATGAAAATGTTTACATGCAGTTAGAGGAAAATTTATGCAAATTCATTTGTGATAGATTAATCATGTTCATTACAAAAATATCATGAGATTAATTGATTTTTAATTGTTTGGCAGATTAAAAATCTGTCAAATCTCAGGCTAGAGAATATAGCCTGAATATAGCCAAACATTCTTAAACGTGATATATTATTGTTCGATTCCTATTTTTCCGCTTCTTCCCTTCCCTGCTTTACTGAATCAGCACCTTTGAGAGTCTGTGTGGAGCTTACAGTAATTTCCAGAGAAATAAAATAAGTGGCTCATCTCCTCTGCGTGTCATCATTACCTTTGTACAGTAATCTGTAAACTACATTACATGCCAATCAGACCATCTCTTCCTGTCTAAATGGGTGGTTACACAAGGCAAGCTGGAAATAGACTGCAGTCTTATCCGAGACCATGTGTGAGGATCCAGATCCAGACCAATACACTGAGTAATATGACTAAGGTCAATTTTAGGTCTCACGACTAAGGCCCAAACCCAGATGGCAACCTAAGCCCTTATAGTCCAGCTCTGAGTCTATAGTTTGGTGAGACAATGCCGCATAGACTGTCACAAGGCTGTAATAATAAAAAAAGCGTAATATTGGTTTCACTTTGTTTCCCCAGTGTACAGCTTTTTTAAGATGGCCGTCTCTTTTCCTGCTTGGAAAATGAGGCTGTATTTGCGCTCTCCGTGGGGAGCCAGTCTTGCCTCGGTCTGTGAGCTCTGTGTTTGTTTATTAAATATGGTGGAGAACCTTGAACATCACCAGAGACCATCTCTCTCATCCACACAGACAATAAATACCAGCTACACAACTGCCTGTGTACAAGTTTCAAATTCTAGTCAGAATTTAAAACATGACTGTTCGCAGGATAGACATTTACATCTTCATAGACATTTAAATATGGACTGGGTTATTTTCTCATTTCTGTTCCAAATTACATTACTGTGAGTTGCTGACATGTGGTTATGTCCTTCGAAACATTTTTTTAGTTCGTTTCAAATTTACATTCTCTTTTTGTCAGTAGTGTTAGGTGCACATGCATTTCTTAGAAACCTGGATGCTTGTGACTCATTGATAACAGGTGAACAAATGGGCCGTATTCTGACTGTGCCGAATAATACAACCTTATCTTCAATAGCAGGCGTTCTGCTCTGAAACTTGTGCATTTGCTCAATTTAGGACACTGAGATGTGACTGTGCCATTTTCTTTAAGGTTTATGCATATAATTTTAGGATACAGTTTTTATATGCAGATTAATTTTGTGCTATAGGTGTCGCCTCATAGAAAATAGCTGGGGTTTTTTGGTCAATGCGTTGTATTTACTGTGAATCATGCTGTTTATTTATTTATTTTTAATTACAGACAGGGCCAGCATAACGTCTATTATTTATGATATCTGAGTAATAATGTGAAATGTATTTATAAAGAGCCTGTTTTGTATTCTTGTGAGACCATGAGCAGACCAAATCATTGAAAGGTGTCTCAAGCCCAGCAATTTTTATCCATAATTTAACACTTTTAGGAGTTTTGGCCAAAAAATATGCTTAAGGCAGTTACCATGGCAGTGTACCATATGTACATGAGAGAGACATGTTTCAGAAATTATTTAGCGGACTAGGAGCCTGAGATTAATTTTTTTTTTTTCCAAAAGCTTAATACTATATTACTGTTCAAAAGTTTGGGGTTGGTAAGATTTAAAAAAAAAAAAATTAATACTTTTATTCAACAACAAGGATGCATTAAATTCATAATAAAATAAAATAAAATAAGTAAATGCAGTAAGATTTCTATTTCATATAAATGCTATTTTTAATTCAGTGAATTAGATACATTTCAGACATCTTTGCTATTCATTAAAACCTTTAAGCTAATTGAGTAAAATCATTCAATTTGAATTCACAGTGCTGCTATTATGGCATATACAGGCATATTAATATATACACTTACTTACAGTCCCCTCCATAAATATTGGAACAGTAAAGACAAAATTGCTCTGTTGGCTGTGGAGTCAAGACATTTGCAAATATGATTAAAAGATGAATATGAGACAAAACTACAGAATGTCAAATTTTATTATTAGCCGTTTCAACACACATGTTTTACCAAATAAAAAGAACAGCACTTTTAGAGTTCATCCCACTTATTGATGTGAGCATAAATATTGGGACAGTTGAACATAAGGCAGATATAAAAGATTAAAAGCTATTATTTAGTTGCAGATCCCTTGCGCACAATCACAGACATCACCAGACTCTTGGTCTCATCCTTTGAAATGCTTTTCCCAGCCTTTAATGCAGCCAATTCCAATTGTTGCTTGTTTTGGGGAGTTTCTGCCTTTACTCTCCTCTTCAGCTGGTGAAATTCATGTTCAATCGGATTTAAATCTGGAGATTGACTTGGACAATCTAAGACTTTCCATTCTTTGCCCTTATAAATTCCTTGACTGAACTGGCAGGGTGTTTTGGGTCATTGTCCTGATGCAATATGAAGCACTTCCCAATGAATCTGGTGGTATTTTCTTGAATATTGGTAGGCAAGATGGTCTTGTACCCTTCCAAATTTATTCTGCTACTGTCATCATACATTAAGTCATCAGTAAAGTTGAGAGGGCCTGTTCCAGAGACAGCCATGCATGACCATGCCACGACACCACCTCCACCATGCTTTACAGATGAGGCTGTATGCTTGGGATCATTGCAGTTCCCTTTTTTTTCTCCACATTTTTGCTTTCCCATCATTTACATAAAGGCTCATCTTTGTCTCATCGGTCCATAAACACAGTTCCAAAACTCTTCTGGCTCACCTTTGTGCTTTTTTGCAAACTCTAATTTTGCCTTTCTATTTTTGGTGCAGGTCAGAGGTTTGCATCTTGCTGTGTAGCATCTGTAATTCTGTGTCAAAGTCTCCTGAGGACAGTAGATTGTCAGAGCATCACCCCAGCTTTCTGGAAGTTGTTGGTGATTTTACAAACATGTCTTTTAGGGTTCATTTTCACAGCTTTTATGATTTGTCTGGCATCAACTACTGTTGTTTTCTCAGCCGATCAGGTCGTTGTTGGTTGCTGGTGTCGCTGGTGGTTTCCAAACTCTTGATTTCTCCATGCCCTTTGTTTTTGCAGAGCTTTAAATGACTTCCTCTTTTCTTTTAGCATCCAAATTGCTTGCTTTTCTCTCAAAGTCAGCTCCCTCATCTTCATCCTGGTTTGTGTGTCATCATCGCATGCAAGATTCAGAATACAGAAGTAATGGATATAACTGATACGACACATTCCCTGCTTTTAATATCTAAAGAATTAATGCAACAGGACACAGCTGATCACTTAGAAAGACCTGTGAGGCAACTGTTCCAATACTTATGCTCACATCAGATAGAGGGATGCAACTCTAAAAGTGCTGATCTTCTTAGCTGGTAAAACATCTATGTGCTGAATCACCCAATAATAAAATATGACATTCTGTAGTTTTGTCTCATATTCATCTTTTAATCATATTTGTAAATGTCTTGACTCCACAGCCAACAGAGCAATTGTGTCTTTACTGTTCCAATACTTTTGGAGGGCCCTGTATATATATTTATATACATGTAAATATATACAGTTGGGCAAAAAAGTATTTAGTCAGCCACCAATTGTGCAAGTTCTCCCACTTAAAAAGATGAGAGAGGCCTGTAATTTTCATCATAGGTACACTTCAACTATGAGAAAGAATCCAGGAAATCACATTGTCAGATTTTTAAAGAATTTATTTGCAAATTATGGTGGAAAATAAGTATTTGGTCAATAACAAAAGTTCATCTCAATACTTTGTTAGATACCCTTTGTTGGCAATGACAGAGGTCAAACGTTTTCTGTAAGTCTTCACAAGGTTTTCACACACTGTTGCTGGTATTTTGGCCCATTCCTCCATGCAGATCTCCTCTAGAGCAGGGGTTTTCAACCTGTGGGGCGCGCCCTTGCTGATGGAAGGAGGTTTTCACTCAAAATCTCACGATACATGGCCCCATTCATTCTTTCCTTTACACGGATCAGTCGTCCTGGTCCCTTTGCAGAAAAACAGCCCCAAAGCATGATGTTTCCACCCCCATGCTTCACAGTAGGTATGGTGTTCTTTGGATGCAACTCAGCATTCTTTCTCCTCCAAACACGACGAGTTGAGTTTTTACCAAAAAGTTCTATTTTGGTTTCATCTGACCATGACATTCTCCCAATCCTCTTCTGGATCATCCAAATGCTCTCTAGCAAACTTCAGACGGGCCAGGACATGTACTGGCTTAAGCAGGGGGACACGTCTGGCACTGCAGGATTTGAGTCCCTGACGGCGTAGTGTGTTACTGATGGTAGCCTTTGTTACTTTGGTCCCAGCTCTCTGCAGGTCATTCACTAGGCCCCCCCGTGTGGTTCTGGGATTTTTGCTCACCGTTCTTGTGATCATTTTGACCCCACGGGGTGAGATCTTGCGTGGAGCCCCAGATCGAGGGAGATTATCAGTGATCTTGTATGTCTTCCATTTTCTAATAATTGCTCCCACAGTTGATTTCTTCACACCAAGCTGCTTGCCGATTGGAGATTCAGTCTTCCCAGCCTGGTGCAGGTCTACAATTTTGTTTCTGGTGTCCTTCGACAGCTCTTTGGTCTTGGCCATAGTGGAGTTTAGAGTGTGACTGTTTGAGGTTGTGGACAGGTGTCTTTTATACTGATAACGAGTTCAAACAGGTGCCATTAATACAGGTAACGAGTGGAGGACAGAGGAGCCTCTTAAAGAAGTTGTTACAGGTCTGTGAGAGCCAGAAATCTTGCTTGTTTGTAGGTGACCAAATACTTATTTTACCGAGGAATTTAGCAATTAATTCATTAAAAATCCTACAATGTGATTTCCTGGATTCTTTCCCCCCATTCTGTCTCTCATAGTTGAAGTGTACCTATGATGAAAATTACAGGCCTCTCTCATCTTTTTAAGTGGGAGAACTTGCACAATTGGTGGCTGACTACATACTTTTTTTCCCAACTGTATACATCATATACATATATACATCATATATATATATATATATATATATAAGCTCGATACCATAGAGCCTCCCCACATAACAACTCCCAATTTAACCCCTGTATATATATATATATATATATATATATATATATATATATATATATATATTATACACACACACACACACACACACACACACAATGTATTTATATATATTCTATATTTATATATATTCTAAAATGCCTTTTGATTACAAAGATTAGTGTTTGTGTTTTTCCCGTTGGCAGTACAGAATAAGAACAGAACAGATGGATGAATGTCTAAATGTAGAGAGCCAATACTCAAACAGCACTGTGGATAATTAGCACTCAACCTTCAGGGAAAGTACAACATCTAAAAGAATGAAATGATACGCATTAACCCATGGTCAGTTGAAGTGAATTTCACAAAAGGATTCATTTTCTATTGGATTAAATCATTTAGGAATTTTTAACAACTTTTCTTAAAAAATGAAGTAAACAACTGTATTGCTTTGAATGGCTCCAACAACTGCTACAACTATATAATTCAATTTATTTTGTCCAGTGGCATTAAATACAATGAATGTATTTTGTTGTGGAGTGTACATGACAATGATGATACCTCTTTGTTTCAGGTTGCTGTATTCGGTTCTTCCCCCATCTGTAGCCAATGAGCTTCGGCATAAGCGGCCCGTGCCTGCTAAACGATACGACAACGTGACAATCCTTTTCAGTGGCATTGTTGGGTTCAATGCGTTCTGCAGCAAACATGCATCAGCAGAGGGAGCCATTAAAATAGTCAATCTGCTTAATGACATCTACACCAGATTTGACATTCTCACTGTTTCTCGGAAGAATCCTTATGTTTATAAGGTGAGTGACTTTCAAACCGGATTTTGGAATTCAGATCTTTCCGTAGGCTATCTGTGTTTTTAGTTTATTGATAGACAGATAAAAATACCTTTATAACCATGTTCACAGACATAAACAGATATTTTTGGCCACATCCAGAGATATTCAGCACACAAAGAAAAAAACTCTGTATGATTGTGACTGGACTAAAAATATCTTGACAAAAATGACAACTCTTGAGAAATATTTGTGAATGTGCTTGAGAGAAGGCAGGTTAGTCACAATGTAAAGGTAAAGCATTATAGGTGCAAAATCTGAACATCGAATTTCAATGTCACTTTGAGCAAACCTTTTATGATACATTGTTTTATGATAAATATTTTATGATGTACCTAATTAAATCAATAAATGAATGACTATATTTAGAGCAGGGTGTGAAGCTTATTTTGGGTCAAGTGTCAGATTGAAACATTTTATGTGGGCTGATTTTTTTTTAAAAATTATTAAATCTTGCTCTAGGAAACACAGAGTGTGTATACAATACTGGGATTAAAGATAAGCACATGGAATTTAATAATGCAGTTGGTAATAAGGGAGTATTAATCAAACAAAAATATTGATATATTTCATAACTGGGAAATTCAACTGAACAGATGCATCACCCACAAATCCATTTTCAGCTGAAAGTGCAAATTCATGCATGAGTACCAGATGTTATGTAATTACTACTTCTGTTTTAAAATGTGCTATAATATACACAACTAGATTAGCTAAAAATAGAATATGAATTTATCATAACCATAAAATATTTGGATGTGCTTTTTTTTCGGAATAATTTAACTTTTTCTCTTTAAAATCATTTCACTATAGCTGGATTAGACTCTTCTGGTGGCCATATTTGGCCCACAAGCTGTATGTTTGACACACTTGGTTTACATATTGCAAGTGTAATGTGAGTCTTTTGAAATTACAGAGCAACCAGCCATGGTGTTGTATTTTCTGTAGCTTTAATTTAATTAGCTTTCTTGTTGTTTTAACTATCTGTCCCTCATAGTCTGTATTTTTCAAACTACACACCATGTACAATGCTCTTTTAAAAACAAGGGCATGAGAACATGTCCTTGATTTACATCCTAGGCATACAGACAAGAATGCACTTCATGGAGCTTTGCTAACTAAACAAAACGGACGGGTAGAATTTCAAGGCTGGCTCACCAAAAAAAGCAATATTTACTTAAAGCCATCCGTATCTATGTGATCCAAAGGTTTTCATAAAGGACTGGGCTCTCTCTTTAGAGTTTGTTGTAATACAATGTAGATATGTGGTTGAAGAATGAAGCACGAGGAGTTAAATTGGCAACATTTGTGTGCATTGTCAAGAAAACTTGGATGAATCAAAAGTGTTCTAAAATTGGAGCATAGTTTCTCCTGATATTTAAATTTTTTATTTTATTTGGATGTATTCGTATCACAAACTAGGACCAGTTATTATCTTAGCATCAAGGCCACAAGATATCTTTAACTGTTTTTTAAATTAATTTAATCAATACATGTTGATTAAAAATGTTAAGTACATTATATATGCGTGTGTGTGTGTGTGTGTGTGGTGCAGATATTATTGCATCAAGTAGGTTAATGTGTTAAATATAAAATTGGGGTAGGAAACTTAAAATATCCAAGTGTCCTTTGAGGTTCATCATACCACATGCACGTTAGCTATTTCTAGCCATCTCGTCAGTTTCTCAAACTTCTCTCTATTCTCTAAAAGGTGGAGACAGTTGGTGATAAGTACATGACTGTGAGTGGTCTTCCGGAGCCCTGCACCCACCATGCAAAATCCATCTGTCATCTGGCCCTGGATATGATGGAGATTGCTGGACAGGTTAAAGTAGACGAGGATCCTGTGCAGGTGATCACTTTCCTTGACCCAGTTACAAGTTTAAACAAAGAGAACATTCACATTTTTATGCATAGCACATGAGGTTCTGTTAAGGTCTTATGTTCCAGAACATCTTCAAGGATAACATAGTATCACTTTCAGTCTCTGTCAGAATAACTGAAATATGTGGAAACAAAATTAGTGTTTGCTCAAAACTTATCATAGCCTGCTGACTGTAAGATTGAATACCAGTTCAAGTATATTATGTAATGAAGAACGAGCAATATCACTCGAACAAGAATTTGTGATACAGTTGTTTTCCAACGCTGCTTTATTAATTATCATTACTATTGGAATGCTTGTGTAATCTAATTAGATGACTGAAACTATAGAGAATAGTTCCAATGTACAGCGTATATGAAGATTATCACCATAGGTTTACTCTCAGGTACTGGAGGTGTATTTTACCAAGACTGCAGAGGTTGGCATGTTGAGGATGCTGATGATGAGATACTGTGTACTGTTTAATGTATGAAATTCTACATAATGTAGTAAAGAATGTTAGCTCTGGTTCTCAGTTTTGGACGATTTACATTCCTAGAGTGCTGCTATTTAGTCCAACAGCACTGAACTTCAATGTTTGTATCAAAACGCTTGTTTGTTTTTGTTGAATTATTCACTCAGCTGATTCACTCAGGAACGAACAGCCGATGTAGCTTTGGCTACAATTGGAGTTATCTTAATAGGCCTATTGGAGCTTTCAGAAGATGTGCGCTACTGTTTTTTGTTGTTGTTGATGTTGGTTTTTTTAACGCTCTTTGAGCAACAGAAACAACATTTATGATACAGTTGTTGTCAGGTTTCATTAGTGTTTTCAAATATGAGATTTAATCGTAAGCTTGGTGAACAGTTTTGGAGAATTTGATGTTTCCCCATTCAAAGAGATAGGAGCTGCACTTGCATGCCCAAGAGGCGTTTCAAAGATGGTCGCCGAGTGACATGATTTACCTTAAAGGGACATTGATTCTGTTCAGTCATTTCACTGGAATGGATAGGGGGATCATGGGGAAGTGGGAGCTGTGTGCTGGGGCTTTGCCTGGTGAGAACATTATCATTCTATGTGAATGCCTATGCCAGGATCTACTTCTGACTAGATGGATGTATATAATATTTCATGTCACAAACATTAAAGTTTTGTAATAACTAGTTAATTTTATTTGCTGATTCAAAGTACACAGGAGGATACAACACATAATTGCAGATTTTAGGAGCTGAAAAGAAAGAAAGAGATGCTACACTGTAAAAAAAAAAACAATACCATAAAATCTTATATATATTGTAACGTGGTGTAAGCTACAAGAGTGTATGACGAAGGCAGGAATACAAATAATAGTCTTTTAATAGCATCTCACAGAGGGAACAGGAACATGAAGTAGCAAAACACAAAGGTTAACGTATAATAGCGGACAACGGAACTGGGGAGAACACAGGCTTTAAAGGCTGAACACAATCAAGGGGAAACAGAAACAGGTGTGGAGCTAATTAACTAATAACCATGGGAACAAACTAGAAAGGCTGAACACAGATATAACTAAACAAATACAGAACATAACTTAGACATACACTCACCTAAAGGATTATTAGGAACACCTGTTCAATTTCTCATTAATGCAATTATCTAATCAACCAATCACATGGCAGTTGCTTCAATGCATTTAGGGGTGTGGTCCTGGTCAAGACAATCTCCTGAACTCCAAACTGAATGTCAGAATGGGAAAGAAAGGTGATTTAAGCAATTTTGAGCGTGGCATGGTTGTTGGTGCCAGACGGGCCGGTCTGAATATTTCACAATCTGCTCAGTTACTGGGATTTTCACGCACAACCATTTCTAGGGTTTACAAAGAATGGTGTGAAAAGGGAAAAACATCCAGTATGCGGCAGTCCTGTGGGCGAAAATGCCTTGTTGATGCTAGAGGTCAGAGGAGAATGGGCCGACTGATTCAAGCTGATAGAAGAGCAACTTTGACTGAAATAACCACTCGTTACAACCGAGGTATGCAGCAAAGCATTTGTGAAGACACAACACGCACAACCTTGAGGCGGATGGGCTACAACAGCAGAAGACCCCACCGGGTACCACTCATCTCCACTACAAATAGGGAAAAGAGGCTACAATTTGCACGAGCTCACCAAAATTGGACAGTTGAAGACTGGAAAAATGTTGCCTGGTCTGATGAGTCTCGATTTCTGTTGAGACATTCAGATGGTAGAGTCAGAATTTGGAGTAAACAGAATGAGAACATGGATCCATCATGCCTTGTTACCACTGTGCAGGCTGGTGGTGGTGGTGTAATGGTGTGGGGGATGTTTTCTTGGCACACTTTAGGCCCCTTAGTGCCAATTGGGCATTGTTTAAATGCCACGGCCTACCTGAGCATTGTTTCTGACCATGTCCATCTCTTTATGACCACCATGTACCCATCCTCTGATGGCTACTTCCAGCAGGATAATGCACCATGTCACAAAGCTCGAATCATTTCAAATTGGTTTCTTGAGCATGACAATGAGTTCACTTTACTAAAATAGCCCCCACAGTCACCAGATCTCAACCCAATAGAGCATCTTTGGGATGTGTGAAGTGACATTCAGCCAAGTATGGTGACCCATACTCGGAATTCGTGCTCTGCATTTAACCCATCCAACGTGCGCGCACACACACACAGCAGTGAACACACACACCGTGAACACACACCCGGAGCAGTGGGCAGCCATTTTATGCTGCAGCGCCCGGGGAGCAGTTGGGGGTTCGGTGCCTTGCTCAAGGGCACATCAGTCGTGGTATTGAGGGTGGAGAGAGCGCTGGACATTCACTCCCCCCACCTACAATTCCTGCCGGCCGGAGACTCGAACCCGCAACCTTCGGATTACAAGTCCGACTCTCTAACCATTAGGCCACGACTTCCCTTAATGAAGGGAATCCTAGGATGTGGTGGAACGGGAGCTTCGTGCCCTGGATGTGCATCCCACAAATCTCCATCAACTGCAAGATGCTATCCTATCAATATGGGTCAACATGTCTAAAGAATGCTTTCAGCACCTTGTTGAATCAATGCCACGTAGAATTAAGGCAGTTCTGAAGGCGAAAGGGGGTCAAACACAGTATTAGTATGGTGTTCCTAATAATCCTTTAGGTGAGTGTATATAACCTTGATATACTGACAACCACCTTAAAACACAGGGGCTAAAGAGAAAGCCATGTGATAAATCAAAGTTTAATCACAAATAGCAATTTCCACAAGCTGAGAGGTAAATATTTATATATAGGAGGTGCACACAGTGTCATACACACAAATTCGAAACACCATCTTAGTAACATACATGCCACTAAAATAATGCAATAAACATTAATTTAACTAATAAGACATAACAAAACCCGAAAACTAAGAACAAAGTTATTTAAATTTTTTAAAAAGTAGCTAATTATTCCCACTGGTTTCTGCAGTTAATCATGATTGTGTTTAACAGTAAAATTTGTAATTATATATATTTTCACAGTGAATCTCAAAATTTTTAAATCTCCAGTATTTTAAATATTTTAAATATTTGTTTAATTACATCTTTTTATGAATTAATGGGGATAAAATTAAGATTAATAGCCATTCTGTCACACTTTACCAGGGAGCAAGAAACGAGGGAGCGAGGAGTACTTTAAAACACGGTCTTTAATAGTCCACTAACTTAGGAAACACCAGGAAAGACGTTCAAGAACCGACAAACACTAACTGAAAGGACTGGGGCTTTTAAACACAGGGTAATTGGGGAAGATGACGAGACACACCTGGAGCAAATTAACACAATCAGACTGGGGAGAAACTGGGTCACAGTGAACACATGAGGAGCAAAAACACAACAAAACAGTCCAGGATCCTGACACATTCAACATTGTAATGTAATTGAAATCCAGCACTAAACTGCAAATTATCAGTTTTATTGATCATATATTAACAATTACAGAACATATAACATACACACAAATTTAACAATAATATAACAACCTTCAAGTTAAATTAAAACAATATTCACATAAAGCCACTATAATAAATGTCACATTTATTACATTTATAATAATTGAATGTGTAAATAAATTTAGATTTGTACTGCCTCATAGCATAAATTAAGCAAAATACTTTGCATATTTTGTGTACCCGGCTGATGGGCTTACACAAGCACCCACCCACCATGCTGTCCTTCATGCGGGGCAGTCGTGGCCTAATGAATAGAGAGTTGGACTTGTAACCTGAAGGTCGTGGGTTTGAGTCTCGGGTCCGGCAGGGATTGCAGGTGGGGGAGTGAATAACCAACACTTTCTCCACCCTCAATACCACGACTGAGGTGAACCCCCAACTGCTCCCCGAGTGCCGCAGCAATGGCTGCCCACTGCTCCGGGTGTATGTTTACTACTGTGTGTACACTTGGATGGGTTAAATGCAGAGCACAAATTCCGAGTATGGGTCACCATACTTGGCCAATGTGGGGATACATTTTAGCCAGTGTATTAGGGATGTTTTATGTTTTCTAAGAATACATCTCAAAGGTGTTAGATGTGCCTGAAGTAAATTCTCAGTCGGGGTCTTTTGTTTAACCAGACGACACAGGTTTGTTATTATATGTGCGGCTGTTGAAGATGTGCTGCTGGAACATTAAGAGCATCTAAATTAGAGAGAGAGGACTGTATTAGGCAAATGGCATGGACGCTTTCACACAAAGACACACACGCACACAAAAGTAAGCACAGTCTGGCAAAGGGAGACACCGTCAGATCATCCTTCCTTTCAGTGTTTAAAAATACACCCACTTTAACTTTTTTCTGAACCGTTAGCTCAGCTCTGGCACGTACACATGGCAGAACGTGTCTCGCTTAGAGGAGGAATGTTCTTTGCAGTTGCTGGAAAGACAAATGCATGCAATAAATGATAAAAGTCCATAATTTCTCCCTTATAAATTGTGTAAATTTAAAAGATAGTGCGAATATTAAGGAGTTGTGTGTGAATTTGTTTACCTATTTTCAGGCTTCACACATTTACTACATAACTGTTATGTTTTGGAGCAGATCACCATTGGAATCCACACAGGAGAGGTGGTCACAGGAGTCATAGGTCAAAGAATGCCCCGTTACTGCCTGTTTGGAAACACGGTCAACCTAACAAGTCGTACAGAGACCACAGGAGAGAAAGGAAAGATAAATGTGTCGGAGTACACATACAGGTGAAAGAAACCTGAATCACATAAATCTGCACTGTAAAAAATTATTTTTCAAAGTTGAAAATTATTGGAGTAGCTTACGTTTTACAAGAAAATGCTATTCCAGTTATCCGATGTGTTAACTGTTTGTGAAATATTCTAAGGGCCAGATTTACTAACAGCTTGTGCCAGCGCAAACCATCTTTTGGCGTTAAAATAATACCGTCAGGATTTACTAAAGACGCGCAGTGAAGAATTAGCACTGAAAAGGCCTGGACACAGTTATTTTTGCGCCTGGCCTTATTGAATATCCAAAATTTATGGGAGGAGAGTATTAAAATGAATCACGCAGCATGATTTTCTAATGTTAGCCCTCGTCAAATTACTGGTATTTGCGCCATTATTTACCACCCAAAAAAGCATGTCTTAAATCAGGCGGTAATTTGGACATGTTGGTCATTGTGGACATGATCTGGCTGCGTCTGTGTTGTTTAATATGTGCATTGTCAGTAAATGCAGAATTTGGTTACACTTTATTTCTATAGTCCACTTTAGACATTCTACTAACTGTAAGTAACTTTGTAACTACATGTCAACTAATTCTCATTAATTTGCAACTTCATGTCTACTAACTTTCAGAGTAGACTGTTAGGGTAGGTTTAGGGTTAATAGTATAAGTTGACATGTACTTGCAAAGTTTCTAATAGTCAGTATGTTGTATTTTGTGGACCCATCAAAATAAAGTGATAGAAGATATTAAGCAGACAGTCTACTAATACACTAATGAATGCTAGTCGACGTGGAGTTGCAAAGTTACTTACTGTTAGTAGAATATCTAAAGTGGACTATCGAAATAAAAGTGTTACCCAGAATTTTCCCCTCCTATTGCGCTTTTATGCAATTGCGCTCTAATGCTAAATTGCCCTGTTTAGTAAATCTAGTAAAAATAGCATTTAAAACTATATATCTAGTATATTTATATATATGTATATATATTTTTTTATTGAATTTGTGAGATTAATTATAATATAATACAATATAATATATTAAAAAACATTTATGTGTGAATAAATTGAATACTGTTGTTGTGTGGTTTTGTTTCAGGTGTTTGCAGTCAGTGGAAAATGCTGATCCTCAGTTTCATTTGGAGTATAGAGGACCTGTAACCATGAAAGGAAAAAAAGAACCAATGAAAGTGTGGTTTCTCTCACGCAAGACCTAACAGATGCACCGTTGAGCCGCAGCGATGTACTTTTTATTGTGTTCTCAACTAATGTGTGTTCTTTCTGAAATCTATGAATAGGAGCATACTTTGCTTTGTTCATCAAGATCATTTTATTCTTCCCCTCTCAAATTAAGATTGTTCTTTAGTGACCCCTACATTTCAAGTGCCAATTATCTCTGAATCACAGATAATGACAAAATAGGGGGAAAAGGGTATTACATAGGTAAACAGAGCTCTACACATTTTACGTAGAAATATGGAAATTACTGTCCATTTGATATTAATCATACGATTTGAGTGCCAGCTAGTGAATAGATTTAATACAGAAACAAAACATTGGAATAAGTAAAAGTGAAACATGGTATAAATACACTATGCAACGTGCAGACATGCTCATCAAGTTTGTTTTCATCTTGGTTTATTTATAGTAAAGAATGTGACAGTATTTGGATCACTACCAAGTCCAGAAATTTTATATTTCATCACTGAGCAAAACAAGTTGTTTTCGCTTTGTATTAAGTCCTATATGTCTGAGTGTTGATGTTTAATATTAAGAACACTACAACTTATTTTTGTTTTAATTGCACAAATAAATAAAGAAATAAACCTGCTGATGTTCAGAAACACAGCACATTTTGTTACTGTACCAATATATTATATTGGAAATACTCAGTTTAGCCATAATTAAATTTGCTTATTCATTTTTTCATGTTTCAAGAGGATAATGTGCATGCTGTAAATAATAAAAATGCCTGCACATTGGAATCATATTTACAATCTCACATTGCATTAGAGAAGTCGCCAAACATGTACATATAAGCTATTTTATGATCACAATGCACTATACATTTACACTAATGTTCTTGTGTTACTATGAGTAGTTATTGCATTAATGAATAGACTCTAAACTAGTTTCTAAGTGATATTAATTATTTAAAAACTGGATATATTACATTGGTGTGAGAGTTTGTGTTCATTGAATGTCTCAATGAATAGAGAAGATATCTTTATAGATCTTTTTATCATGTCACAATGCTTTTATGTACACCTCTGTTTGCAGCATATATTTAAGTCTTGTATTAAAATATTATTTCAAAGATTTGCATTATCTGATTTGTTTGTTCGTGTTGCAGGATAAAACAAAATAGCACTGTATTGCTATTGAGAGTTTTTCTTTTACAAAATAAAACATATTCTGTAACCTTCATGAGTAGTTCGTTTTAATGCCCCTAAACATATAAATCTGTCTTGCTGCTTCTAATACAAACACAGTCATATTGTAAAAATATATATATATATATAAACAAAGTCAAATGTAAAATCATATTGTTTTAATTAAGTCAGACACAGACCCTCAGGCTCAGTCTCTTTATAGACGGTGTGATATGAAAAGAAACATTAACAAAAAATATAAATGTCAGGAGTGTACAGATTGATTAAATATACTGGAAGTGTTTTATTTTGTGGAAATTGTGGAAATGCTTACCATTGATTATAATTTTGACTGCTTAAACTTAAGCAAAATGTCTACAACAATATGAGCAGACTAATGTATTATCATCACCAGAGACAAATATTGCATGTTTGCAGTCAGACATTAACAAATACTAAAGCAATAAGCCTGCTGCTCACACATGAATGTGAGTCACTCTCCAAATCTGTCTCAAGTCAGTCTACTAATATTAGAGCAACTGTCTCCTTCTTGTGGTATAATTATGCAACTACTGTTGCTTCTGAAAACTAATACAACATGAACTTTACTGCAATTTATAGTTCACCTTGGACTTCGAAGTTACTATAACCCTAATATTTTAATATTTCCACTTTCCATAGTAGATATGTCAACTTTCATTTGTTTATTACAGATTATATAGTTGATCATTATCTTCTGGACATAAACTGTGCTAGCAGTTACTACTCCTCTGTGGTAAAATACAACACCATGCCAAGTACACTACTAATTATGTAATAAAAAGATTAAAAGGTCATAAACAGTTTTGAATTGTGTCTAAACTAAGAGTCAATGGGAAGATAGTTGATGCCCTAGTGATAGAGTTCAAGTTCAAATCACAAGAATATTGGATTACAGCAACCGAGCATGATTTCATCCCGATTAATAAACAACCTTTCATGTTTCATACAATTGCGCAGGAAAAAAGCAGATAATCATACCTACAGTCTATGAACCACAGAGGCGCATGACTTGTAAAACCACAGAAAAAAAAAAAAAAACGGAAAGAAATTAATACTTTTATTTTATAAGAAGGCATTAAATCGATCAAAATTAACAAAAAATATGTAAACGATCATGTTATATAAATATAAAGACAGTATATTTCAAATAAATGCTGTTTTCCCCCTTTCCGTTAATCAAAGTGTCCTGTTTGATGGTTTCCATTATAATATTAAGCAGTACAACTGCATTTAACATTGATAGTAATAATAATAAATGTTTAATTATAAAAGAATGATTTCTGAAGGATCATGTGACTGAAGATCGGAGTAGCGGCTGCAGAAAATTCAGCTTTAATTAAACATTTACTATACTTTTAAAAGATTAAAATATATATAAAAAAGAAAAAAGTTATTTTAAATTGTAATAATACCTCAGAATAATACCGCTTTACTGTATTTTGAGAGAATAAATGCAGCCTTGGAGAGCCTAAGAGCCTAAGTCTTATTAACAATTTTAATAAAATATGATCACTGTTATTTTGATAAAATACTTCACTTTTTGCAGCCTCTATAAGGTAAACATATGACCACAACTTTGTGAACTTTTTAAAACTGTAAATATCATAAATTAATTTAGAGTTTTCTTATCTTCACTTTCAATGGGACGATACCAAAGGTCTTGCAATGGGGCGATACCAAAGGTTTTCAAAGGTCTTCTTATATTGGCCTGTTGAGAGATTAAGACTGGGGTAATGATAAAATAAACCATTATCAGAGATTATCATATCTCTTTATCTTGGAGTCTCCAGATTAAACGTCCACACCACATGTTGCTAGGATTTCATATTTGGCAAGTCTTGTAGAATCATTAGTTTAAATTTGTATTATCAGAAAATATGCCACAGCTCTTTTCCCTCATTGTAAACAATAACTGTGAACAACTCTCAGTAAAATGGTGAGTCATGTCAAACATGAAGAGTTTCATCCTTCACAGTTCTCAACATGTTTAATAGACGTCAAACTGCTTGCTAAAATTCATTGCCTAAATAGTTCTTGCTACATAAACCACAACTACTGAACAGGCACACCCTACACAGTTTAAACAGCGAACAATTCAAACAAAAGCAGGACTTTGTGTGCAAACAACAAAGCCGCAACTGCCATGTGAATATTTGACCATACAATACAAGCGAGTGCTTGTTCTCATGGAATGACTTGAAAACTCCACTCGTTTGCACAATTAATGAAGACACATGCTGGGATGTGTAATGTATAGCCTGGAGGGAGGGTGAGATTTATATTCTGTTGAGCTTTACTCAGCCACATCAGCATGAAGATAATACTTAGATAACTCGCACAGGTATAAAAGACAGTCACAGGGTAAAGTTAGGCCACTGTCAGAATCACAGCAGTCTGTCATCATGACCTTCAACGGCACCTGGAAAGTCGACCGCAATGACAACTATGAGAAGTTCATGGAAGTAATGGGTGAGTGGACGCAGACAAAAATTAAGCATAGCCTGTGAATTGTTGGATCCGAGATCAAACGCTACAAGATTCTTTGAATTTCAGTCAGTCAGTGCTTCCGTCAGTCATTATTTATAAGGTGCACGTGCACTGCATATCTTCAACAGGCATCAATGTGGTTAAAAGGAAACTAGCTTCTCATGACAACCTGAAGATCACCCTGGAGCAGACTGGAGACAAGTTCCACTTGAAGGAAGTCAGCACTTTCCGCACAGTGGAAATTAACTTTACTCTGGGCGTCACCTTTGACTATTCTCTTGCAGACGGCACTGAGCTCACAGTAAGCACATTGACCTTAGGTGTTTTCAGTCTTATATCTAAAGGTTCCTTATTTGCAGGTTCCTTATGATTCCATAAAGACCCCTTTAAACATCCATGGAAACTCTTACTGCACAAAAAGTTCTTTATAGAGGAAAAATGTTCTTTAGATTATATAAACTGTTCTTCACACTAAATAAAACATGTTCCTTTAAGAGCTTAAAAGTTTTTTGGGTGACCGAAAGTGGTTTTTCTATGGCACTGCTGCAAAAAGCTCCTTTGGAAAAAAAAGGTACAAAAGAAATCACTGAGGCGGTGCTAATATGTATACTTTGGAAACTAATAGGCACCTTTGAGGTATACTGAAATAATAAGGTACAAACATCTTTTGAAAGGGTACCGCTCCAGTGACAGTTTTGTACCTTTTTTCTGAAAGCGTAATGATCAAGGGCAAAGGTTGAGATGCATGTTGAGCAGTGCTGAATGGTGATGCAAACAATAACATGGAATTATGATGTTACCGGTGAACTAGACCTATCACTGCTCAGTTCAGAATGAGTCTGACCATAGACCTATGATTGCAGGGATCCTGGGTCATGGAGGGTGACATGCTTAAGGGGACATTCACTCGCAAGGACAACGGAAACGTGCTAATAACAACCAGGAATATAATTGGTGATGAACTTGTACAGGTGAGTTGTTTTTAATTACGAATGAACACAGAGCCTCAGATCAAAACTTGTGTTGTCTAACATTTTTTTTTTTTTTTTTTGCTTCCAGAGCTATACCTATGAAGGAGTCGAGGCCAAGAGAATTTTCAAGAGGGGTTAAAATGACATTTTTGAATGAACTTTTACATGGATGTTCAACCTGAAAATAAGGGTTTTAACAATTGGCAGCCCTAAAGTTTACAAAGCATGTATGTAAATCATGTGTCATTTGCACTGTGAGTTTTGATATTTGTGGTAATAAAGCCATTTTTACATCCTTTTGTGAGCAGTTTTATTTATATGCAGTATGTGTCATGATTCATGTTGAATTAACTTATTTCAAATAGAATTACAACGAGTCAGCACCGGTAGAGCATGAGCGTGGATTTTCAAGAAGGAAAGTACATTTAGACTGAAAAAACAAACATACAGTACAAAGAAACAGATCGCACCAGTGATTGAACATTTGTAACAAGTTTATTAAACAAAGAATAAAAATAACTCCATAGACATCTCCAAAAATATATAGTGGATATCATTTTACATTATTCATTTAGTTTAAATCATGTCAGTGTTTTGCATGAAAAAAAATCGCAGGAAGGCACTCCACAAACAACCTCTAGGGAGTATGTACAAAGCTCCATTTGCAATAAAATTAAAGTCAATAACACAATCGCTATTTTTCTCTTTAAGACGCTGACGATTCTTTGTTATATATATATATATATATATATATATATATATATATATATATATACTCTGTTACCTGTCACAATTCAGTAAAAGATAATCAATTTGATATTCAGCATAAAATGGCCATTCCTGTTCACAAGCAAATACCGATTCAAGCCAAAGTGCATACTGCCCTCCTGTGGATGGCTCTTATAAGATACTCGAACATCACAATTTACAGGAAGAGGGTACAAAAGGACAAGTCTCTCCTATGCTGCCCCTCAAATACAAATACATTGTAATTACAAGTACAAAAGCAATCCATATTTTTTCAACTTCTTTGGCAATTCTCTTGCATTACTTCTCACAGGGTCACCAGGACCTGATAAGAAAGAAGACTGATTATATCGCATTGTTTTTAAATACATGTGACCCTACAAACAATGAGCAGTTTGGAGAATGGATGTTTATAGATACATAAAGCACCAGTCAGGCTGAACACAACTATTCATTCATTATTATCTCAAAGCACAATTTCACAAACTATGAACAGTCATTCAGTGGCTGAATTCAGAACAGCACAGTGTTAATTTAGTATTATTATTTACTATTACATTGTTTATTAATATTATGATTTAGCTTAATGATTTTATGTGACTGTCATTTTTATTAGTTGTTTTTTATTTCATTTTAGTTAGTTGCCAAGGCAACATTTTAAGTTTTTCAGCTAATGTTTATATTTGATTTTATTTCAGCTTTAGTTCAATTAATGAAAATGATTTTAAATAGGTTTAATTAACAATAACAACCCTGCAGCATACTACTCTCACTATTTTACTATATGTTTATATGGCATACATATAAGCCTAGTATGCTAATATGCTGTTCCTAATTCAGTCCCAAATTAAATCCATCAAGGAATTTTATAAAATAGTAGTGCCCATTGTGTTTGTTTATTATTCATAGTTTGCCTTTTCCTTAACAAAGGAATGTTTAGGACAAACAAATTCTATCCAGCTAATTATGGTAACAAATTCACCTGTCAGTATCTTCCCATCTCCTTTCACGTTCTTTATCAAAATAATAGAGCTCTGCATGTACCACTGCCTTGTAACAATCTTAGTTTGCTTGGCTCAGCTAAACGTTTGGCTGCCCAAAACTTGAAAACAGTTTCAATGCTTTATGTTCTTTCTCAGCACAATTCTCCGCTGTGTGTTATTTAGATGAAAAATGGCTGATATGTGCACTGATGTTTGCTGTGTTAGCTCAGCTCTATTCTAATGAAATGTTACACTGTATTTGAGAAAGCAATAAATACAAAGTAACTTGAAAGCTGTAAGTGTGGAAAAGTAAAATTACAAATGATCCTTCTCACTTATCAGTGTAGCTTGCGTGCTTAAAATATTTGATCAATGAGCCTGGTTGTCAGGCTCAGACAAAAAGAAACTAGACTTCAGATAAAATGAATCTTGAGAAACTTTTTGAAAATTTCTGACCGACACCATAGATATAGGTTTTAAACATTGTACTGCATTAAAGTAGAGGATCATTATTTATCACAGCCATTGGTAAAAATACTTTACAATAATTATTTGTTAACATAAGATAGTGGGTATCATGAACTAACTATGAACAATTGCATTTAATAATTCACATTCTCTAAATGTACAGTTCATTCTTAGTTTGTGTTATCTAATGCAATATCTAATAAAGTCAATAAAGTGTTTAAAGTCAGTACATTGCTAAAAAAATATTTTGGGATTTGAACCAACAGATAAAACTGTATCTGAAGGTTTAGCGAGAACTTACCATAACTTTCACAAATATCCATGTTCATCTAGGCCTTTTGAAGTGACAGGGTGCCATTTAGCAGTGGGCTTATTGTTGCTATTGCCTGGAAAGGATAATTTAATTTAGTTAAGCTACTAACTACAGTTAGTAAGTTATTAAATACATACATTACTGTTCAAAAGTTTGAGATCAGAAAGATGTAAAGAAATCAACTCGTATTCAGAAAGAAAACAAAAGTGATGTGTTACAAACGTAACATTAAAATGTACACATTTTAAATAAATGCTGTTGTTTTGCATTTTGTAATCAAAGAACACTGAAAAAATATATTACAGTTTTCACAAAAATATTATGCAGCACAAACATTTGAATAAATATTTCCTGAGCACCAAATCAGCATTTTAGAATGATTTCTGACAGATCGTGTGACACTGAAGACCGGAGTAATAGCTGCTTAAAATTTAGCTTTAAAATGTAACATTTAAAAAACATCTTACTGACCCAAACTTTTGAATGGTAGTTGCAATGTAATAATATATCAACAACTTATTGAACAGATCAGCTAAGCTTTAACATACCAGGGTCAGGCTTATTTTTGGCACGCTCAGATTGGCTCTCTATGCGGCTTGAGTGTCCTGTGTCTCTCCCGTCCTTGACAGATCCTCTCGGCTCAGGCATGGAGAGGACCAACGGCCTCTGGTGGTGATACTTCAGTCTGTAGGTGTCTGTCATACAATTATCCACAGAGAAATAAGTAGTCAGTGCCACTCCAGATCCTGGAGACACTGAAGCAGACGGCTTATCCCAACCACAAGATCTTTCTTCAGGCTCGCTGGACATCTGCTCCCCTTTCTTCTGGTCAGAACCCGATTTTGAGCTCACATCTGATGAGCTTGGGCATGTGCCGTTGACTTCCATCCGCCTGTGTACTGCGGTGGTGTGCGATGATGGAATGCCACGACCGGAGGCTCTGAAAGCTGTCTGTGATGGCTCCTGTAAAATTCTGGGACGGAAGGGTGGAGTCTTTATCTCGATGGGCCGCTGTGCATGCTTGGAGTAAGTTGGCATCGATGGAGCTATGGCTGATTCTTCCCTTGGCTGCAACAGGTAACTGTGGTTAGGACCCGGTGATTCGTGTGGAGTGACTTCACTGGTGCTGGAACGATAAGCGCTGTCTTCCTGCTCTGAAAGAGGGTTAGTGAGTTCATCAGAACTGTTATACTCTGAACTGCTGATCTTGCCCAGGCGGTGCAGTAGGGGGCTTTCTGGGTTGTGGTGCCATCGCATGGAAACTTCCTGTTGCTCTGCTTGAAGTTCACCAGTCGATGGGTCTTTCTCTGCATTGCCCCCTTTCTTAGCACCACAGGATGAGTATCTCAGCTTCCTTCTGTGAAGCATGAACACATGTAATTAAATGTCACCTTTAGAAGACAACATTTCACAGCATTTAACATCTTCATCTCCACTCATCAAGTTTCTCCACCTTTACCTTAGTTTGTAAAGCCAAACTAATAAAACAAAAACCAGTTCACCAAAATGGGCTGTTGTACACTTGATCTATAGACTTCTGCTGTAAAGCAGTCAGTGGCATATAGTTGTCCATGATAAATAAAAGGACAAATTATTTGCATATCTAGTTTAAAACAAATGCACTCTTGCATTAATGGTGGATTCATATGGTTCATAAAAACATAAAAAAAATTAAAAAAAAGAATTATGTAATGACAAAGTGTTGTATAAGTCATGTGGTATAACCATCAAGTTTTCAAATATCTTAAAGCTGCAGTCCGTAAGTTTGCCTCTTTGTTGCCATCTCAGTTTGAAAACCTGGAATTGCAGTTGCTTGTGAAATTATCTTCCAGTGCGGATGAATCTAATGTTTTGAGGAGTATGTGTGGCAGTCAGTCACGTACCGGTGTGGATGTTTACTGTACTTCGCAGTCACATATTCTAACCTACGTCTTGGAATATATGACCCAAATAAAAATGTTCATCATATATTGCCATCTGAACAAGTAACAAGTCTGCCACGTTTGTTCTGACCAACTGAGGAAAAAAGCATTACAATAAATCGCAAATTATTATTATTGTTATACTTTACTCTCAAATTATTAATGTTAACAACATCAGCATTGTGTGACAATAAGAATAGTGTGTATCAGTGTGTAGATTTCAATTTCTGTACGGTCTAATCTAATCGTCATGCCATTCGAATTTCATATTAAGAAATTCTTTTAACACAAAAAGCAAATTATGCTCCCTTCGAACTGGTTTTCTTTAAAATACAAATCTTGTGCAATCCCAGGCTATCTGTAATCAGAAGCACATTTAAAACTGGAATATAATTTCATTTTATTCACGTGATTCATAAACACATAATCCTTTCTGCATTACAATGCGCCATCATGCTATATTTCATCCTTCTAGCTGCTGTGAGAAAAGGCTAAACGATCTGCCACCTGCAGGATCCTCACATGCGATAGCCATGGGACACCTTCTTTATGTTTACAGACATGACGTAATGACGAAATGCCATGCTCGAATTTCCAGCAAAAACCTACCTGTACCACACAAATTAGAAAATATTATTTATAAGCTAACCGTTGTGAATCGGGCTAAAGTAAAGCGATACTTTTGAACACTGGCTGGTTATGTACTTGCTCAAATATTGATTTCGGATAATTTTTGACCAAAAAAGTTACGGACTGCCACTTTAAGTTTACAAAATGTTATGTTTTTCATTGTTATGGGGCGGTCACACTAGTTTTAGGGCACACAAAATTGTTTTGGACACTTTAGTGGTAGTGATATGACGTCATGCTCTGCTGTGTATTTTTTTTTATTCAAAATATAACAAATGATAAATAGTATTCTACTGGTCACACTTCTTTACATAATACAAATTCACAAATCAGAATTCACCAAAATTAAACTATGGAACACAACAAAATGCAAAACATCTTTACAAGAGGTTATGTTTCCGGTCTCCAGCATTTGTATGCGTATGAATAGAGGTCAATGGAACCAAAATTATGGTATGACTGCCCCTTTAGTCAAGACACAAAACTTTGATTTGGTGGCAAATATTCAAAATATTTTTAAAACATACTTAATGGAGCAGTTTTGTTAAGATATTTATATAAATTTCCTTTAATATGATAGGCCATATCACCTTTACTTTTTAATTGGGTGCCCCTAAAACATTTATAAATTTTAATTAATTAATTAGAAACATCACAGTGTATTCAAATAACTGTAGGAATTGCATTTTTAATGCATTTATGAATAAATGAATAGATATAACACAAATTGATCATCACATAATTGACCTATATGCATAGATGTCAAGAACATTATTGTTTGCTTGGTAATCAACCACATTTTTTACTTGTATTGAACGTTTTTTTAAATTTTGTTTATATATTCATATAATTGTTTTCTTTGATATTCCCGAAAGCAAATTGTGATTGAAATATCACCATGAAATGCTGTTATAAATGTGAATTGCAACATATTTGCAGTGTAAAGACAAAGCCTGTAAATACCTTGAACTTGGGCTGCCTTTCATGAGATGGTCTGAGTTCTTTCCCTGAATTTTAACCAAATGTTTACCTGAGGGAACAAATGTGCAATAATTTATTTCATGAGACATTAAACAACAGACAATAAATCCTAAAAGGTGAATTTTTTCATCTCTGCCATGGGTGTGTAGCGACAGAGGAAAAGAACTGCCAAAATCCTCCTAGCTGGATCGCAGTGGGCACAGACACACTCACTAGGACACATCCTACTCACTTATTTATAAATAGACAGACTATTCATCTCTTTCCTGCCAACCTGCTGAGCTCCATGTGAGGATAAAGCCACAGGATACAACACGTGCTCTAACTAAGTCAAAGATTTGGCCATCAATAAGCTTACAGAATACATTTTACACTTTTACAATGATGTTTTTGCATTTTTTACATTTACAGTGCTCTTGTATTTCAGTCTTTGCGTGCTGTCCTGCTGGCTTCTTGTGCTTTTCTCTTTACTAAGAAGGGGCTTTAAAATTCCATGACTTCTGGGAAACCAAGATGGTTCTTAAATAGTACATGTGGATTTGAAGGACTAGGAGCTACCTGCCACACAAGACTACCACACGAGCCTGATCGACCACAGTGCAATTTCAAATGATAAAGAATTCGTTTTTATCTCTTTTCTGCCTTCATCTTTGTGTTCCAATGCAATATATAGCAGTCTTTAATGGGGCAAAGTGTTTTAAATGTTAAGCTGCTTCTGTCTCTTGCAAAGTAGAAGAAGGAGAGAGAGGGGATTTTCTCATTTTTTGGCATGCTTCTATGTGCTACCATGGAATTAGTGAGAATTACAGCTGCGTAAAATCACAAAGTATACAAAAACACGACAAAACTGTAGATGATTCAGTCTTTTGGAACAACTCCAAATGCCTGTCTCTCTTTTGGGGTTTGATGGAGCTTGATTTCATATGTAGCTTAAACTAAAACAGACACAATGAGATGCCACACATGACCTGAAATGCTCATTCTGTGAATGAGATATGTATTTTGTAAAAAAAACAAAAAAATTTACAGAATGAGCATGATATGGTGATTCATGAAATAGAATTTACAAGTGCATTTTGTAACGTTACACTTGGTGCCTCTTTCTACACTAATTTAGAAATGCTAATTACTAAATTACAAAGCAAAGAAAATAAAATAGCTGTTTTTTGGGCATTTTACCACTTTTTATGACAGAAAGAAAAGAGGCAGAAAGGACAGGACCCAGAAATCATAGACTAGATTCAAACCAACCTCTCCTTGTCACGAATCTGGTCTATGAACTTCAATTCATTCACCACCAGAGGTCACCCGCTCACCACATGGGCTCTTGCACTACATTACTGTTGCACTTCACCATCGGACTACAATTCCCATCATCCATTGCACTGACTACACACACAGCTGATTGCACTAATCACACAGCTGATTCCCATACCACGCCTTACTTAAACCATGGACTTCCTCTTCCTCTCTACCGAGTATTGTTTAGTGTTTATCACAGTCTTTGCTGATAGCTACTTTACGGAGCCTTTCTTAGTATCTTAGTCTTGCCAAGCCTGTTTACCTGTGTTTTGATTATTGCTCTTGTGTTTTTGGATTGCCCTTTCGTCTTGCCTTTCAGACTCTGTTTGCCCCTGTTTGGATTACTGCTCGTGTTATCGGATTACCCCTACTGTCACACCCATTGGATATTGTTCGCCGATTGACGACCCACACATGCTCTCGGAACACTCTTGTGTCTTGCCCTCAACATATCTGTCAACTGATGTTTGACCCTGCCTGTGTTTGACCATGTTTTGGAATTAAAGCTTGCAAATGGATCCGTACGCTTCATGTCTTGTTGGCTCCGTTACACTCCTATATGACCACCAAAGCTCAACATCGCTAAAGAATATGGGCTACTGGCTGGGCCATGACTTTTTTTTTTTTTTTAAATCTTAAAGCAAATTAATACACAAATATTATACTTTGGACCAACTTAAAAATATATATACTCAAATTACAGGCAAATGTATTAGTTTTCTCAAAAGTATTAGTATTCTCACATTATGTGTATAATTTGGTTCAAACACACATTTTTTATTTAATGTTAATCAAAACTATTTATTTTCCCAAAGACAAAAACATTCATACAAAGTAAAAAGATTATTTATTATATAGACCACATACTTGATTAATGGGTGTCCTCTGAATAAAAAGGCTAAAACAGGTCTAGTCATTCGATTAATGTGTTGTAAATGATAAAATGTTCTTGCTTCAGGCTAAAATACAAGTCCTCTATCCATAATATTGCTTTCTCCAGTGAAAAAGTAATCTTGTCTGAATAGTAAGAAAAATATGCACAGATGAAATAATATCTTGGTAGCTTTTGATGTGAGAGGACAACAGGGGATGGAATTTTTTTCACTGGATGATTTCGGACTGGTATTTTAGCCAGTACAAGTTAAAAAACTTTAATGATGTATGTGTTTCTCACAAACATGCAGTTTATCATTTAACAAGATGTTAATTGATGGACTGGAGTCATGTGGATTACTAATGGATTATTGTGATGTTTTTATCAGCTTTTTAAACTCTCATTATGATAGAATGATTTGCTTTTAGGCAAATTGAACAAAACAGGTTTAAACCAGAAACCACGTGGCATGGCATATGATTAATACTCACTGTGGTACAGCGGAGAACGCACTGCCTCCATTTTTGAGTCACCTTGGTTATTATGGCCTTGATCCCTGAGGAAATACAACACTGAATCAAGAACAAGGAATCCAAAGGACAAATCACACACCTATCATTACTTAATTTCTCCTACCTGAGGTGCTGTGCATCTTGACTGAGTCTGAGCTCTTTGCCTGTGAAGTTCTCAACACCTGGAGAGTCAGGATTGGTGGAACCACTGCTCAACCTATCACTGCTCTCATATCCTGATTCTGTCCTCTGAATCATCCAGTTATCACTCCGCTGTGCTACATTTGCTCCACCTTTAGGCCTCGTCACAATCGTCTGTCGCTGAGACTCCTGGGAGCTTTGACTTTCAGTCTCCAAACGTGAGTCATCTTCATAAATAGTCATCAGACCTTTTTGTTTTTCCTTCATCAGTCCTCTCTCGTGGCCAAAGCGACGGACACATCGAGGGCTCCCACGCTGCTGCTGACGCCGCTCTAGTTCGCTCAGCACGCTGTCTACATTCAGAACCTCTCGCACTGGTCTCCATGATGGCTTGGATTTGCTACGCTCTGGGAGACTTGTAGACCCACGATGGCAGAGGGATGGTGAATCAACGTGACGACTGGAGCCAGTGGCCATTCCCTGGTTTGAGCGGGTGGACTCCTGGGGTGATACACGAGGATGTACTGAAGAATGCTCAGGTCGAGAGACTCGTGAGGGAAGAGTTCTCTGTCTCTGGTCAGAATGAAACCTTGGCCCATTCTCAGGGGGAGAAGATGATCGAGGATATGTCATATCTAAAAAATAAATAAATAATAATAAAAATATTATTTAATTTGTAAGTAATTAAAATGATATACACAAATATACAATGGCCCAAAATTTAGAAATGTCTTAAATAACAGAATTTAATTTAATGAATGATTGCCAAAAAAAGGGATATAAGTCAAATTTTAAAGAAACTGATGCATTGTTCAAAATTAAGACACAATATGCGGTTGTCATTTTTTGTGACACTTGAGGAGATTAGACTTTGATTAGAATTTAGACATAGAGGTGTGTGTGTGTGTGTGTGTGTGCCTGTTTATGTGGTTTATGAGGACACAAATTTGTATAATGACATGGGTATGACAGAGGTATTACAATATGAAGGTGGTTTATGAGGACACTGCCTATGTCCCCGTAATTCAAAAGGCTTAAAAAACATACTAAATGGTGTTTTTTTTTTTTATCTAAAAATGCACAAATTCTCCTGTGAGGGCTAAGTTTAGGTGTAGGGTTGGTGTAGGGCAATAGCACACACAGTTTGTTCAGTATAAAAACCATTACGCCTATGGAGAGTCCCTAAACCACAAAAACCAACGTGCGTGCGTGTATCGCAGTTGTGGCCTTATGGTTAGAGAGTTGGACTCGTAATCCAAAGGTTGCGGGTTCGAGTCTCGGGCCGGCAGGGATTGTAGGTGGGGTGAGTGAATGTCCAGCGCTCTCTCCACCCTCAATACCACGACTGAGGTGCCCTTGAGCAAGGCACCCAACCCCCAAATGCTCCCTGGGCGCCGCAGCATAAATGGCTGCCCACTGCTCCGGGTGTGTGTTCACGGTGTGTGTGCGTGTTCACTGCTGTGTGTGTGTGTGCACGTTGGATGGGTTAAATGCAGAGCACGAATTCCGAGTATGGGTCACCATACTTGGCAGTATGTCACTTCACTTCATATATATATATATATATATATATATATATATATATATATATATAGAAACAAATCACCTTGGCACCCGTTAATTTTCTAAGTAACAGATTAAAATGACATCTTTGGAAAAAAATCACTTTTTGCATATGCCACTGGGTTTGATATTTTCTCATCTAATGTAAATCTTCACGTTTTAATGTTTAAAGGGTTTTTGGGAACACCGTCAATATAAACAATTGATTCATGTTGTTTCTAATTATTTAAATACACATTAATGATGTTAGATAATATGCAATACAGTAATATGTACAAATTTAGTCAACATTAGTTAAAGCACTAACTGAAATTAATAGCAATGAGCAATACATTTGTGAAAGTAGTTATTAATTTTTGTTAATTTTTTATTAATTAACATGAACTACAGTTCATTTCATTAATCATTCTTTGTTTAGTTGATGTTGACTAATGTAGTTATCAAATTGAACCTTACTCTACAGCGTTGCCAAAAAAAAAAAATAACTATATGAAATACACTCAGTCTTTTTCATAAGTGTCAGAGTTGTGTTCTGTTTTTAGCTTATTTTCAGTCATTGCTGTCTTCCTGACTACCTGATTTCATTAATAAGTTTCTATGGTTTAATCGTTTCATCAGTATTTTCGTTCAGCTGTTGCTTAATTATTTCCTTGTTTATTTTAGTATTTATATGCCTGTGTTTATTCTCTTAGATGTGGTTTCTCATTAACGCTTACGTTCAGTTTGGTGTACTAGCCTTCTGTTAATAAAGTCTGTTCATCTTCATGTTCCTGCAAACACCACTGTAGTGAGTGGGGCGGGGCCGAGAGCTGTGGGAACGGAGCGAGGCCGGTGGAGTTTATGATAATGAACGACACCTGCACCACTCACCGGTCTCGAGTCCCACGGAGGAGCTCCGGAATGATAAAAGGAGGAGTAATGACAGTGGAAGACGAGAGAGGACCAGGCCTGGACTTTATTTTGTGTTTTGTGTGCGGCAGTCGTCCGTGAGGGGCTGCCGCTTTACTTTTGTGTTTGTTTATTTTATTATTAAACTGTTTAAATGTTTGTCGGTTCCCGCCTCCTTCTTCCCGATCTATGAACTTTGTTACAACCACATTTAGCCAAAGTGTGACAATAAGTTCATGCTGATTTTAACATGAATTTTAAGCCTCTTTGAACAAGCAGGCTTTTAGCAGGCTATTTAATAGGACAGATGGTTTGCTGTTAGTTTGGAGGTTAGCCAGTACTCAAACTTTTTTCCTGTGTGTAAGTTGCCTTTAGAAGCTCCGTCTGTCAGAGCAAGCACCCACAACTGAAAATAGAAAAGTTGAATCATGATCAGCACAGCTGATTCTATGTTTTCAGACTCCCACAACTATATCTGTAAGCTGCAATCTCAACTAAATAAACTGGCTGTATATGCTGGCTCATGAGCCAAAGTAAAATCTTATGACGAAAGAGATTCACCAACAAAATTCTTCATCGCAATGATTCATCATTCATTCTTTGTAATTACAATTCATTCATTGTGGGGCAGTCCTGGCCTAATGGATAGAGAGTTGGACATGTAACCCAAAGAAGGTCATGGGTTGGAGTCTCAGGTCCGGAAGGAATTGTCGGTGGGGGGAGTGAATAACCAGCGCTCTCTCCACCTTCAATACCACGACTGAGGTGAGACCCTTGAGCAAGGCACCGAACCCCCAACTGCTCCCCGGGTGCTGCAGCATTGGTTGTCCACTGCTCCGGGTGTGTGTTCACTACTGTGTGTGTGCACTTGGATGGGTTAAATGCAGAGCACAAATTCCAAGTATTGGGCACACGTCACTTCACTTCATTGTAAATTTCAAATGTTTCATTCATTTACTTATTTAATGGTTAATTGGGATTTCTGTGGAGTCAATTCAATTGTGGATAATATTTGCATAAAAAAATGTAGCAATATAAAAATGTGATATTATCAAATGTCTGAATTTATTAACAACATCAACATCTGAAATATTACAAATATTTTTATACTGTCTCAAATATGAAACCTCATTTCAGAGACATGAAGTAGCAAAAAAACACAGGACTATAGTACCAAACTAAAAGTCTAAAATCGGCTTATGCTAAAAGGCTCTAGTGCTCATGAAAAGGTTTAGCAGTTCTGTTTTGGCCTGTGGATGATGTCTCATGTCTGATGCATATTACCAGTGGAAACCGTATTACTTGTGTGACACACAAATCTCCATGAATTACAAATTGCAAAAACTGCAAGGTAAAATGAATGAGTGAAGCATGGTCTATACTATAAGATTAAAGTCTAAATATCTTATAAGCACATTAGTAAAAAGGTACAATTATTGTATGACACATATTCTGTATGAATCATCATTGGAACTGCTATTTTGTTGTATTTATTTAATAGAAAAATACAACAGACACTACAAAGGCTACTGTGCACAGGATAATTCATTTTAGAATTAATAACTCAAATATTTTTTATTAACATACCTTTGTGTTGGAGAGAGTCTGATCTTCGGTAGCTTCTTTCACTCTCTCTTCTCTGTCCTCCTCGGTGAGAAAAATCTCTGGAAGACTCTCGGAACCTGCTGGGACTTTCTGGAAGCACTTTAACTGGGACATTGAAAAGGGAGAATTTTTTTGTGACTTTCGTCAAATCATTATGTTGCAATTTCTCCAAACATTTCATGGAAGCATAAAATATTGTGTGGACATGAACAACTAATCATGATAACTTACACCGATTGGTTGAAGACTGCATTGTTTTGTGGGATCCCTGATTTGTTCGTTGGGAACCAGCACTCATATCTCTCACACTGTCCAGTTTCTTAGAGCCTGGCAGCTGAGTATCTGCCAACGAGAACAAGAGACAGAGAAAGAGGTAAACCTACATCAAATTAGACTTTATATATTCTAACTCTGCATTACTGTCTCTACTCACAGTTGTATCATCTCTCTACTACTGTCTCTACTGTGTGTACATGCCAATGTTCTGAATTTTTTTTTTTTTTTTAAAGATTGACTCTTCCTCTTCCTTTTCTTATATGGAATACAAAAGAAAGAAAGAAAGAATTACGAGTTTGAAATGGTGCAATGATTTCTGGACTTTTGACTGGTGTAATCTTGCAACAACAACCTTCATCCATAGTACATGATGCAAGGGACATAAAACGTGATTATTACCATGTTGCACTATATTTTAATGCTATCTATCATACTGCTGTAGACCGACATCTTTTAATGCATTTTCACAGTAAGACTTTTATAAATTGATTCTGTGTCTCATCCAGTGGACACTGAGTTAAGTAATCAAATAAGGCAGTGCAATATGTAACTTAACAAACAGCTTTGAGTAGAAGCCTCCGAAACTACATTACATCTCTGCTGTGTCTGCAAACGTCTGCTGGGAGAGAGAGAGAGGACAAACTTGCTTATTATGTGCTTATATAGGGCACGCAGTGAGCCACCCCAGATGTTTGAAGAGGGAAAAAACAAGCACATGGATTACCGCATTCCCCATAGATGAAGAGCAAAGTGGATCTGCCACTGTACACACATAAAAATTGTATAATAAATCAAACAAATAGGAAATAATAATCCAGTTAGACTAAAACCATCAAAACAAAATAATATAAACTTTGTTGGATTTAAATCAAAATCAATCATAATATAATCTTTCTTGAAGAGAACAATAGAATTAAAATAAAAAAAAGAAAAGGAAAATGACCATGAAATACTGTATTTATATAATCTTGACCTGACTGCAAAACAATGAAAAAAAGACTGCAGACTAAAAAAAAGGCAGTTTATTTATAACAATAGATACATTTAATGACAAAACTAATATTAACTAATCAAAACATGAAACATGCCCTTGAGAACACAACACACCAATAATAATACAATGATAATAAAATGAATACTTTATTTAACTTTTTTTGAATTCTAGCTTACTTTTTGCTATATAATGTTTGGCTTTTTGCCACTTTTTGTAGAGCTTAGCACAAGCTCTACACATAGGAACATGTGCGTGTCTCTTATGAACAACTGAAAAATAGTGGTGTTGCTCTTAAATAGTACTGTCTAAAAGTCTTTGTTAAATATATTAAGCATACAAAAAAAAAAAGACCACAACAAATTTTAATGACCAGTTTCATTGATGTTCTCTTTTTCACTAGAGACAAAAACATTATTTTCAAAACCAAACTTTCTTAGGTAATGTTGTTGTCAAGCCCATCATGTAATGCCAGTGAAAACTTAGCAACTTTGATGAAATCATGGCAGCGTGAGCAGTCTATAACTACCGCGAAAGCATCTGTGTTCTGCTCAGCAGAAGTGTTGCCAGCTCAGTCTAAAGTACAGAACTCAGCAGAGACTGCAGGAACAAGCTGGCGCAGATCCACATTAAACATCCTTCCAAAAGCACCAGAGGAACAAATCCAGGAAACACATTTAGACATTTCACAGTCTACAAACGACTGAGCAACTACCAAGAAAACACAAAGGTCCAGCAGAGGAGAGAAGTTATCGAGTGGACAAATTGCTGCACAACTGCAATAGTTACCCACATACAACACTGCTCCGTGTTGCATGGCACTGTTGTCAGCTATTGACACAAACAGTATCAAATCAATTAAGCTTACAGGACAAAAGAAAAGAAATGCAAGCACTACTTACAGATATTCATGGAAAAATAAGAATGCTTTCCCATTCCAATAGGACTAGGTGAAAATGACAGCCTGGGGAGAATATCCATTTAGCACACGAGTCAGAGTAAAGCAAGAAAGGAAGATAGAATGGAGGGAAAATTCAGTAGAAGGGACAAGAGAATAACAGTGCAATGCAGAGGCCAGAGGGAAAGGATTAGGATAGACAGAAAGAGAGAGAGAGAGATAAAGTGAAAGGCAGTGAGAGAAAGCGCGCGTGGGTGATAATCCCTGTCCTCGGTAGAGTTCAGAAACCCGCACAGAAATCAACTCATCCACCTGCAAATGCTTGCTGCAAAACTGGGATTTGTGCTCAAGGTCACAAATAGAGTATAGCAATGAATAAAAGCGCATTTTGCATAACTCTCAGGGCCCATTGAAAGTTGGTCTGTACCTAATTTCCATACAAGAGATCATTCATAATAATAATTGTAAAAAATATTATGTAGTTTCATATCATCTCATATACTGTTCTTGGATACAACAGCTTAATGATTTGAGAGAAAAAAACACTTGATTGATTCATTTATTTTTCTATTATTAATTTTGGGGAAAAAAAAACCTCATGCTGACATGATGCTGCGTTCAACGGATTCAAATTTTAAGTAGATTAAATATTTAAAAAGGTTACACCCAAGCCACACAGCTAAAATCACTATGTACACTATGTACTATGTAGACATTTTGGTTTATCTCATACACTGTTAAGCAAGGCAGTTTTACCTGTCCCCTTCCCATTGAGGGGGGAGCTATAACGGGACCACATGGTGGTCTGTCTAGGGGCATCCTCATTGGACACTGCAGTACCATCTGGGTTGGCGTAGAACAAGAGGAGTGGCTGGAAGTGGCCTCGAATACATTTAGATGCCACATCTTTCCACTTGGAGCCAATCTAGATACAAAATATTAGACACAAAAATATGTCAGTGAACACCAAGAGTTCAAATTTCTCAGAGCATATGATGACCTACTTTCAGCATATGATGACCTACTTTTTTAAAGTTTTTTAAATGTGCATCTGCAACCATAGTCCAATGCAAAATGGAAACCAGAGACTCTTAAATCAGAGTCATATTTAAACATTTAATTATTATTCACACTAGCACTAATAACATCTGGCTTTACTAGTCAGGAAATCCAAAAAGTCATTTTAATGAGGTGAGTGTGCTAAATAAGGATTATGTCAGACACTGTTATCTGCTCGGCCCTGTTCCAAAGGATAGTGAATAGAGATATGTCATCTATGACGTCCAAGTGGTGTCCAGAGAGAATACAGTAAAATTGCATTCAAAG
The DNA here is from genome assembly GCF_936440315.1 of Barbus barbus. NCBI lineage: Eukaryota > Metazoa > Chordata > Actinopteri > Cypriniformes > Cyprinidae > Barbus > Barbus barbus. The sequence continues at coordinate 23,357,503 of NC_136735.1, read as the reverse complement.
ATTCTGTAATTGGAATAGTTTGTGATGTACACTTGGTCTGTTGAAGAGAGAATGACTCCATCCTCCATGGGAAGGTGCCACTTTTAAATTTGCTAAATAATCTTAATAGTACTGCATGAGTGCCTGACTCACTGGGGCTCAGGCCAGAAAGCAGACTGGCTTAAGTCTGCTAGCTCCATTGACACAGCACATAAATCACATCACATAGAGACTGTGTTTGCTCTAACTATTAACTCTGCACTTATCTTAACTTATTCAATCTGCACCTCAGTTTGTCTAATTACTTCAACTAAAAATAGATGTATTAACATATCTCACTCCACTTTTATACAGAGTAAAAGTAAAAACTTAATACAGCATTATAAAAATGTATGGTAGACACTATACTGACTACTAACTACTAAAAGAGGTGCTAGATGTAGTTTCTAAACCACTTCTCATTTGTTTGTTTTTTCATTTCCCACTTCCCATTGTCCCTATTGAACCACTTAACAGTTATTAATTCCTGCATCAATAAATCATAACTGTATACTTGTGAATGTATTATTTTCATTCCTGTTTGGTTGCACTTTGATTTACAGTATGTGCACTTGCAGTGTCGTTAACCATGAAAGTACTAAGTTATATAAGGTAACTACATTGAAGTTAACATGGTTTAACATACCTAAATACTAAATCCATGCTTCTGTGGGGGATGGATTATTCAGTATAGCTTGTGCTAACTAAAATCTGGAACTCATTTCCCAGGTCCCTCTATAGTATTATTCAATTGTTGTTCATTTCCTGCACTATATCAATTGTAAAGTGTCCTTGCGCTATGGAAAGGTACTATATAATTATGTAAACATCTTCTTCTTTTACTTTCTGCACTTTGGATTCTCCTTTAGAAAACAGTCATCCAACTCCAGAAAAGTCCATTCAATAATTACTATAACTGTGACAATAAATGTAAATAATTAAAAGTCATAGTTGTATTTGTTATAACAATTCAAATGGACTTCGATAGAGAAGACCACCCGTCAGTGCTGGAAGAATCTGTTGGATAATTTTAGATTGAGATATTTTTTTACTATTACATTATATTCCAAATAACATATACAGTGGTACTGTAAATACCAAAGTGAGTGACAGTCAAATTGTGAAAGGTCTCCCTGCAGCAAGCTACAGTTAACTGACATGATCAAAGAAAAAATGGTGGAATCTCATGGATCAACCCGTGTTTGAACCTACAATCTAAGAACCAACACATTCAAGGAGGAAATGTCAATCAATTTATGAACTATTTCACTCTTACGGTATGTGCAGATATGTATGTGTGTGTGTGTGTGTAATAATAATACTATTATTGTTAGAAATTGCAACAATATAAAAATAGAAATATAATACATTTATGCATTTAAAATTTTAATTAAACATTAAATAAACAATAATATCCTAGCCAGAGGAGAACTGGCCCCCCGACTGAGCCTGGTTTCTCCCAAGGTTTTTTTTTCTCCATTCTGTCACCGATGCAGTTTTGGTTCCTTGCCGCTGTCGCCTCTGGCTTGCTCAGTTGGGGACACTTAATTTCTAGTGATTATTGCCAATTTGATTTCACAGATACTATTTAAACTAAACTGAGCTAGACGATGACATCTCTTAATTCAATAATGAAATGCCTTTAACTGAAAATTTTATGTTTAATCTTATTATTATACATTACTGACACTCTATCCTCCAATCTGATACTGATAAGTGCTTAGACACAATCTGTATTGTTAAAAGCGTTATATAAATAAAGGTGACTTGACTTGACTTGTGTGTGTGTGCTTGTTAAATACCTCTTTCACGGTTGCATCATCAAAAAAGATCCATTTGGAAGACTTGCTGTGAAAAGCGAATGCTAGGTAATGTCGACTAGAGTAACAGATCATTCCCACCAGGTGAAGATCTCTCTTCTTGGCATTTTCATCAGTGACTCTGTAGAACAGCTGAAGAATAAATAGAGAGAACAGTCAAACTGACATTTAAAACTCATGGTGAGGATAAGGAAAGACTGGAGATATTTTGAAGCATTGTGATTCACAATGTGACACATTTAGTCTACTGATATATTGCAGTAGACTAAATGTGACACATTTAGTCTACTGCAATATATCAGTCCCATCTGAAGACTGTAATCTCTCAAAATCAAAATAAAAGGGTAAACTGCCTCTAGCTCAAGGAGTTCAAGCCGATGTACAGGAGGTTTTGTCATAGTGTGCCAAGGTTCATGATGTCTCCTCTGGTGCAGTGACCTAGACATTATGTGATATTGGCCTGCAGCACTCATATGACTGCTGAGGAGGAAACTGAGGTCTAACAGAGTGGAGTCTGGTTGGCTTTAGCAACACATACTTGCAAGCAGCCATGTGGCATTTGAATTCAACATTTGATATTTATGCATGTACAGTGAGGCCACAAAGCTGAATTGAATTTCCATTCCAAGTTAAATTTAACAATTTATTAAGGTTTTGAAAAATGTAAACAAAGTAACAAATTTTGTGCAAAAAAATATATATGCCAAGGAAAAAAACAATATGCAATGGCCACAAATTAAGAATTAATTCCCACAATTTATTAATTCAGTCCAACTGTGGCCTTGTTGTATTAATTCTTTCCAGAACTTTAGTTAAATGGCCATGGTGTGGCCACTATCTAGTGAAGTTCCAAACGTAGGTTTGGGAGGAGCCTAATTGTGTGGCCATTCAACAGAGACTACACTCTCATCACTGGGCATCACTGGGATTTCACTTCGCTGGTTTGAATCCTATCTCACCGGTAGATCCTTCAGGGTGGCCTGGGGAGGGGAGGTATCCAAACCACATCAACTGGTCACTGGAGTTACTCAGGGATCGGTTCTTGGACCCCTCCTCTTCCCCACATACACTACATCGCTGGGTCCCATCATACATGCACATGGCTTCTCCTATCACTGCTATGCCGATAACACGCAGCTCTATCTCTCTTTTCAACCAGATGACCCAACGGTAGCTGCACAGATCTCAGGCTGCCTGGCGGACATCTCGGCGTGGATGAAAGAACATCACCTACAGCTCAACCTGGCAAAGACGGAACTTCTGGTCTTCCCTGCCACTCCGACTCTATGGCATGACTTCACGATTCAGTTAGGCTCATCAATGATTACCCCATCAACTTCGGTCAGAAATCTTGGTGTAATCTTTGATGACCAACTGACCTTCAAAGAGCACATTACAAAGACTGCTCGATCCTGCAGGTTTGCACTACACAACATCAGAAAGATCAGGCCCTTTCTGACAGAGCATGCTACGCAACTTCTTGTCTAGGCCCTTGTTGTTTCTAGACTGGACTACTGCAATGCTCTTCTGGCTGGTCTGCCACCAAACACAATCAAACCTCTACAAATGATTCAGAATGCAGCGGCACGACTGATCTTCAACGAGCCCAAAAGAGCGCATGTTACACCTCTCTTCATCTCCTTGCACTGGCTACCAGTGGCAGCTCGCATCCAGTTCAAGACACTGATGCTTGCGTACAGAACCACCACAGGCTCAGCACCCTCCTACTTCCACTCACTATTACGAACCTACATCCCCTCCAGAAGTTTGAGATCTGCTAGTGAGCGACGCCTTGTGGTACCATCACAGAGAGGCTCAAAATCACTCTCCAGAACATTCTCGTTCACCATTCCTGGCTGGTGGAATAATCTTCCCACCCCTATCCGGAACGCTGCATCCCTGGTAATCTTCAAGCAACAACTGAAAACTCAAACTCATCGCAGTACTTGACTTCATCCTAAACTCAAAAAAAAAAAAAAAAACTTTCCCTCTATCTTTCTCTCCGCTTACTAGCTTGTACTTATTTGAACAATGACTGAGACTTGGTGTTACGAGCACCTCCTCTGTCTGATTGCCTCTTCAAGATTAATCGCTTGTTGTACTCCCCAATTGTAAGTCGCTTTGGATAAAAGCGTCTGCCAAATGACTAAATGTAAATGTAATCATTCAGTCCTGTCCATCCCGTCCCAGCGATGATTCTTCCGGCATCCCTCCGCCTTCCCTTCACCGACCTCTATATCCTTCATTTCTCCTTCACACAACATAACCATTGGGGGGGGGGGGGGGGGGGGGGGGGGGGGGGTTATCATTTGGTTTGACTTGACATCAAGCCAAGTTTGTTTAACATTTTCTGGAGGACTGAATAGGACGGTGAATTCATGGAACTAAGTGATGTTATATAAACAAATTTCAGGAGGAGCACGCACAGATAATTAAGATGGCCAGCTAATCATTAGTGATTACACTATCCAATCTCCTATAAATAACCAAGTACGTCCTACCTCCATTATCTCGACTTTCAGCATCCCTCCACTACTCCGACTCCACACCTTTAGCCCGTTCTACCCCCGCACGGGCCAAACACCGAGCTCGGACCCCTTTTATCATGTGCAGACTCCATACTTTTTAAACATTCTCAAAACATGCTGCATCCAACTTGTGGAGCAAGTTATTTTAGTATCACTGATATACTATAGTGGCGTTTAATATTTTTTATTAGATTTGATTTTTTTATATTTTCTGTTTTCATTTAAATTTTAAAGTTTGAGTAATTTTGTAGTGTGTGTTTGTCATTTTATTATTTTTTTTTAAATGTCTATAATTTTTTTATATTTTTATTTTAAGTTTTAGTTTTCTTTTAGTCTGAGTTATTGGTAACACTTTACAATAAGGTGTCATTTGTTAACATTAGTTAGTGTATTAACTAATATGAACAATATTGATGTATGATCAATACATTTATTACACTTTTTATTCATCTTTGTTAACGTTAGTTAAAAAATAGTCGTTCATTGTTAGTTGTTAGTGTTCATAGTGCATTATCTAATGTTAACAAACACAACTTGAGATTTTAGTAATGGATTAGTAAATGCTGAAATTAACATTAACTGAGATTAAAAAATGCTGTAGAAGTATTGTTCATTCTTAATTCATGTTAACTAATGTTGTTAACTAATGTTAACTAATGAACCTTATTGTAAAGTGTTATCGAGTTATTTTAGTACAGTACTTCAACTTATAAATGAAACTGAGAAATGTTGCCTTGGAAAATAGCTGAAATAAAATAAGTTTAAGTTTTTTTATGTTTTATTTCATTTCAGTCAATGTTAATTTTATTTCAAACGTGATTTTTTTAATGGTTTCATTTTTTTTAGTTCATCTAATCACAAACATTTAAAGCATTTAAACATTTTTAAACAAATTAGAAAAATTCAAACACATTTTTACCAAACGTTTGAGACTTTTGAACACTCTACAGTTATTGTTCCAGACACTATAAGGTTTACCCTGGTAAAAATTGTAATACATGTTTATTTTTGGACTGGTATATATGCCAGTCTCCCTACATGTTGTTAAATGAATGTTTTGATTTAATAAGCAACACAGAACATGACACACAATCATTAAATACACTATACTGCCAAAAGTATTGGATCACCCCCTTCTAATGAACATGTTTGACTACTTTAGTAATTTCTATGGAGTACAAATCTTAATGTTTAAGCATATAATGATATTCTACAGAATTGTTTGCTTCTAATTTTATAGAAACAGTTTGGACAGGACCCTTTTCTATTCTAACATGACAGTGCCTCTGTGTATAAGGCATGGTTCAAAAAGACATGATTGATTCAGTCAGTGTGGAAGAACTTGACTGGTCTGCAGAAAGCCAAGTCCTGATCCCATCTGAACACCTCTGGTGTGACTTTAAATGCAGACCTTGAGCCAAAAACTTATCACCAAACACCAATGACTTGTATAGACACTATTAGGACAAAAGTGTTGGGACACATAGACGGAACATAGACGGAAACATAATTCATGTATTTAAAAATTGTATTTCCATCTCTGTTGCAACAGTTTTGGACGTGTCTAAAATGACAGTACCCTTATGTACAAGTCATTGGTGTTTGGTGATGAGTTTTTGGCTCAAGGTCTGCATATAAAGTCACACCAGAGGTGTTCGGCTGGGATCAGGACTTGGCTTTCTGCAGACCAGTCAAGTTCTTCCACACTGACTGAATCAATCATGTCTTTTTGAACCGTGTCTTATACACAGAGGCACTGTCATGTTAGAATAGAAAAGGGTCCTGTCCAAACTGTTGCTATAAAATTAGAAGCATACAATTCTGTAGAATATCATTATATGCTTTGATTTGTAGTAATAAAAATTACTAAAGTAGTCAAACGTGTTCATTAGATAATACTTTTGGCAATATACTGTATATACTGAACAATAAAAACTGATCCTGAATAAAAATGAATGGAGACAGCTAGAGTTGTGCAGAGAGATTTGACCCTCACCCCCGAGAGATTGAGGTTTGGGCCCAGAGAGCGGATGACATCTTCAGTGAGGTCAGATTGTTCAGCGTCCCACACAAAGCCAATGGTGACGATCTCTGGGCAGTTCATCAGCACACGGCGGATTTTGATACTCTGCCCACAGTTACTCTGCAATGCACAGATCAAATTACACTGAGCAAAATGTCAAACAAAGGCATACTGATGCAGCATATAATAATAATACTGCTTTATTTGTATACAGCCTATCAAGGCTGGAAAAAAGTGCATATAGGAAAAAAAACATGAACAGAGGTTAATTACAGTAATTAAGTCAAATCGAAACACTATGTGATGAAAATAATGGATAGAGCACTAGGGGTGCAGTTATGATTTACATAAACAATATATATTTTTTAATCTATTTCTCTTCTGAAGACCTTTGAGAAATATATCCAGGTTTAACACTTTTACTACAGTTGCCTGAAGAGACAAGAGGTTAACAGTGGCTTGACATGATATTTATAAGTGCTAGAGTGACGCAACTAAAGCTTCAGGTCATTTCTGATACACTGATGGAATGGACCGCTCTTTCAGGGATATAAGATTATCTGTGTGATCTGTGCACAACTGAAATAAACTATATAAGAAGCCTCTGCTGAACAATATTTTAAATTTGACAGCTGTCAGTCTGAGAAGAAGCAAGAGCTACTGTGCATATACAGTAGATCTCATCATATAACTTATTTAGGACTAATAATTAAGAAGTATTAATATAATGTCCATAAAGAGAATATATGTAAAAACATTAATTTAAGGTATGTTTTTATTTGACTTTCTTTGGTTTGGTCTTTGCTTTGAAGTTATCAGACCTGACAAGTAGCCTATGGGTCAAATGCTAGTAAGCAACATTATTACTATTTTCAATTTTAGAAAAATAAGACAGTAAACTCAAATATGTCAGAATCTGATGTACATGCAACAAGTTAAAATGAAAGAAAAGCTGATATACAGGGCAGTTGCGGAGATCTCCAATGGTGTTGGCTGCCTGCAGCAGTTCACCAAACATGTCTGAACGCAGTCTGTCTGTCTTCTCCAAGATTCGCTCAACTTGTTGACTGACAAAAAAGCAAAGAGCACAAAGAGGATCATTTGTTTCACTGAACCACTCCAGGTAGTAGACATATTGTACTGCCGACCTCTATTCCACTTTGTTCAAATTAAACTGTAATCCTTCAATGTAAACAGTTCTGTTTTCTGAGAAGCTTTCAGACACTATATCTGTCCCTTCAAAAGAATGCATGGATGGTTAAAATGGGTCAGTTGCATTCGTACACTGACACATTCATAAAAGCATATACAATATTACTTAGAGTAGATTATCACTTACAGTAGATTATTTCACTCACCATAGGGCCGTGGAGGACACATAGTGCACAAGCTCAGTAAAGGGAAGAGGGTCTGATGATGCTCCACAACTACGACAAACAAACTACAGAGGGAAAGAAACTTCTGTGAGGGTGAGGCGAGGTCTAACCATATCAACAAATAATACAGAAATCTGCCATTGTAATGGATTGCCTTGGAATGACTTCATGTCTCAAAAACTAACACAGAAAACACTGAGAATAAACGGTTATTTCAAGCAGTAGTTGAGTAAGTTTAGTGAAAATGGAAAAAGAAGGGAAAACAACATCATAGTACCTGCTCATAGAGAGTCATGGCAAACTTCTGGTGGGTGATGCATGATTTGGAAGTACAAATTTCTGTGGCTGAATCAGAAACCAGGTGCATGTGTATCCTTTCTAAAATGTTCTCCTGTCTCCCATAGTTCACAAAACAGATGCAAAAAGAAAGCAAAAAGGAAAGAAAGATCAATGATAAATCAGACTATTGACACAGTTATTCTTAGTGCTAGCCTTAAACGTCTTCATGTTATTTTTGAAAAATCATTGTTATTATTAGAGACATCAACCTAACACAAAGTAGGTCAAACAACACAAAACAGCTACTTAAAATAAAGCACATTAATGGCACCAAACGGATTAAATTATTCAAAGCAAAGAAAGAAATAGTGAACAATTATATTTGATTGCTCAAAAAAATCAAGCAAATTGACTGTGTTTTAATAAAAATATTTTACAACACTGTTACCATAAGAAATAGGTAATAAAGACAATATATATACATTCTAATTAGGCCTTTCACCATGTGACCCTGGACCACAAAACCATAAGTGGTCATAAGTGTCAATTTTTGAATAATCGGAAAGCTGAATAAATAAGCTCTCCATTGATGTATGGTTTGTTAGGATTGGACAATATTTGGGTGAGATACAACTATTTGAACATCTGGAATCGGAGAAAATCTAAATATTAAGAAAATCACTTTTAAAATTGTCCAAATGAAGTTCTTAGCAATGCATATTACTAATCAAAAATTAAGTTTTGATATATTTATGGTAGGAAATTTACAAAATATCTTCATGGAACATGATCTTTACTTAATATCCTAATGATTGTTGGCATAAAAGAAAAATTGATCATTTTGATCCATACAATGTATTTTTGGTTATCGCTACAAATCTACCTTAGCGACTTAAGACTGGTTTTGTGATCCAGGGTCACATATAGCTTTTCAAGATTTTTACCACACAAGAGTCAAGCTAGAAAGGCCTTAAATGGATAGTTCACCCAACAATTTGAATTGTCATCATTTACTTACCCCCATGTCATTCTAAACCTGTATACATTTTTTTTCTTTTAAGGAACATTTTTTTCCCATAGTGGACTTAACTGACTTTCAAAATATCTTGTTTTGTGTCCCACAGAAACAAAAAGAATGTCAGCACAGGTTTGGAACAATATGATAGTGAGTAAATAATGACATCATTTTCATTTTTTTGGTGAACTATATTTAATTCTGCTGTGCAGCTTTTACTAAAAAATGCAAACATTTAGGCAGAGCCCAGACACTGCAGAGCTCATGAAATCTGGCTTACACCCCTGCACAGTCCACACAACTGTTTGTGATGGTCACAAGTGAACGTCATTTGGATCCTGATCAAATGAGATCAGCTGACACAGTGATGATGTATAAACCACTTTAACCTTTCCACTTTCCACCGCGCTCTTCTTCCACCGCGGAAATGAAATAATGTGCCTCCCGCACACAAAAATTAGTTGGGAAGCCATTTGATTGAATGCCGCCAGTAAAAGGGAAAGAATAGCAATGCTCGGGCAAACCGCTATAGAGCTGATTTTACGACAGAGTTAGAACCAGTGAATGCGGTTTACAGGTTTCATAGAAAGAGTGCGCTCAACGCGAGAGACAACGCAAATGCAATGACATGTGAAATAAAACGTCCTCATGTATTAAAGAAGAGTGGCTTGATTAAGTGCTGGAAATAACGGAGGATGGGTAACATACTCTGAGACATACGGTCACACACAAGAGTATTGTACAAACTGTACTTCATAATGATGTTAAGACAGCTATAGAAGAATTCATATGTTCACGTTTTTTATATATATTTAACTTACAGATCTCAGCTTAAGTTTCGCTTCAGTTTGTATTCTATTCTATTCTATTCTATCAGTTTAAATAGTATGTTTTGATAATATATTATGTTAGGGCTATATTATAAACCTGATAAATAATTGACCTTGTTTTTGAGTCTTTGAGTCTCTTGCTCATCAAGGCTGTATTCATTTTAAAAAATGCAGAAAAAACAGTGATATAGGGAAATATTATTGCTATTTCTAATATTGGTTTCCTATTTTAATACCTATACTTTAAAATAGCATTTATTCCTGTGATCAAAGCTGAATTTTCAGCATCATTACTCCAGTCTTCAGTGTCCCATAATCCTTCAGAAATCAGTCTAATATGCTGATTTATTATCAGCGTTGAAACTGTTGTGCTGCTTCATATTTTTTTTTGGAACCTGTGTTACTTTTTTCTTTGATTCTTTGATTAATAAAAAGTAGAAATAGAAATATTTTTTAACAATAGAAATCTTTACTATCAATTTTATCCATTTAACACATCCTTGCTGAATAAAATTTATTTAACTTTCTTTAAACTTTTTTAAAGTATCTTTGAATAGTTTATATTGTAACACTGTTCTTTTTAACTTTTTATTTTTTTTAAATATCACAGGTCCCAAAAATACAATATATATATATATATATGTATATATATATATACATTTTTTACAAATAAACAAAAAAGCAGTACAACTGTTTCCAACATTGATTAAAAATCAGCATATTAGAAGGATTTCTAAAGGATCATGTGACACTGAAAATACTGCTTTGCTTCACAGGAATTAATTAAATTAGTATATTATAAAAGTATATTAAAATAGAAAACATTTATTTTAAATTGCTATAATATTTAACAATATTATTTTGTTAAATAATATTCAGTATTTCTTATCAAATAGATACAGCCTTGATGAGCATAAGAAACTTATTTAAAAAACTTTATTGATCCAAACCTTTGAACTGCAGTTTATTGTACAGTAAAAATGTTTTCTCAGGTAACCTAAAATGTACATCATTTAGTTACTTCACGGGTCAAATCAAATATAAATAGCACATTGAAGTTAAAAGTTACACACTTTTTTGTGTGCATGCTGTACAGATCTGGTATAAAGAATGCTTTTGCTCAGGTGCCCGAAATGTCCGCCCAATAGACAAAAGTTTTGCTCAGCAAGAAACAAAATTAGAGGGAACATTGCTCCCACGGGTCCTTAAATTTGATACAACTAAACTGAAGAGTTTTTAAGGCCTTAGACAGCTGTAAATACATTAAATGGTATAAGAAATATTTTTTTTCAAATTTCCTTTTTTAATAATTCTGCAGGTACCATGTAAATAGTAAAATAAAACTCTTTCCTTAATATCCATTGATATTTGTGTATTGAACATTTTTTGATTGACATTTATGGTCTTTATTTTATTTGGGCAAGTTAAATTAATTTTCGGGCTACCAAAATCTGAAGAGTACCTGCCCGAAGGGCTACCAGGTATTTTGAAATTTTGGGAGCCCTGATATAACTCCAGTTTTAATAAAAGCTTACTGGCCTTAGAAACCAGACACGGGCATTAGCCTTAAATAAGGTCTAAACTTCAGTAGTCTCTCCTTTGCACCACAGCTAAATAAAAAGTACATTGAAATTCTACATTTACATATACAATATGCATATAAATGTGTTCTCTGAGGTCAAACATACAAAACACTCTGCTGCATCATCCATAAGGCCCAGCTGGAAGCGCTGCTCATCTTTAAAGGTCTCAGCCAGAGCATGACGCAAGGTATCTGACGGCAGAGCCCGCTCTCGACTCTGCTGGAACTGACAGAAGATGCTCTATGAAAAGAAACAATGCAATAATCCTCACATACAAACTCAGCAATGCAGTATACACAATTCAGAAATGCAATATGTTTCCTTGAGAAACAGTTTTGAAATGTTGTAACTTTGGTTGTGTCTCAGAACCCAGTAAGCCCAGACTCACAGTTTGTTAAGTGTCTTCAAGAACAGCTTTATAGACAGACAACATCCTAAGTGCATAACTAATTTCAGATGTTTTTCATTGGAAGAATCTTCATTAAGAGTCACTGACAAACAGCACATTGTCTTAGTAACTAAGATAATTTAAGTCTAACAATAAGTAAAAAAAATAAATAAAAATAAAAATGTAAAACGCATCAATATTGGGTGGCATAATATATTTTAAACTACTTTCTATGCCTTTTAGTTCTGAATGAATTATATTGTTTCTTATATCCACCATTTTGAATAAAAACATTTTAAAGAGCTTGTCACAAAGCAGTATAGGATATTTTTATCCATAAACGTTACATGCTATGCTTTGGTTGAAATAAGATCTTTAAGTTGCCAAGAAATCAAAATAGACAATTATATTGACTTATTTTTATGGAATATTGCAGTGTTTATTATAAATTATTCATCTATGCCCATATGTGACCCTGGACCACAAAACCAGTCAAAAGTGTTGAGATTTTGAGATTTCTACATCATCTGAAAGCTGATAAATAATCGTTCCATTGATGTATGGATTGTTATGATAGGACAATATTTGGCCGAGATACAACTATTAGAAAATCTGGAATCTGAGGGTGCAAAAAAATCTAAATATTGAGAAGTTCTTATCAATACATATTACTAATCAAAAATTAAGATTTGATATATATACAGTAGGAAATTGACTAAATATCTTCATGGAACCTGATCTTTACTTAATATCCTAATGAGTTTTGGCATAAAAGAAAAATTGATAATTTTGACCCATACAACGTATTTTTGGCTATTGCTACAAATATACCCCAGCGACTTAAGACTGCTTTTGTGGTCCAGGGTCACATATATATATTTTTTTTCAATTCATGTGTCCTCATAATCTGACGTGCATACCGGTACAAGGGCTAGTCAATAATCTAGTAATATGTCACTCACATGAGAACACAGCAATTAGTAAATGACAACACTCCAGTTATCTAATCAATTCAAGATGGACAAAATCTGTGTTCAGCATAACATTTTCGCAAATTTGAGAAGTTGTTTCACTTGTATATACTGTACATCACATTTTCTATTGCATACAAACTTAGTAACTATAAATTTGCCATTCACAATTTGAAATAATTTTCATATCATAAGCACAGAAATTCAAACAATGAAGCCTACTAGGTTTTGAGAGATTTGAGCCTTCATGTGTATACCTTTAAAGCACAGAAAATACAGGCATCACCCAAGCAGAAATGGCCAGAGAGCTGTCGTAGGCTCCTCCTGAAGATGTCAAGCTGCCAAAGAACCTGTAAGAAGCATGTCTTTAGTTTGCATAAAATCAGCCTGCCATAGTGTGACATGTTGAATCATTTTGCACCCTTAATGAAAATTATATATAAACTTTTACAAATAAAGTCTCCAAAAGTGTTTTTTCATAGCGATTCCATAGAAGAACCTTTTGTGATTCACCAAAGAACCTATCAGTGAACAGTTCTTAAAAGAATCATTTGTCTTAGTGTGAAGAACATTTTAAAAATCTAAAGAACTTTTACTATATGTGCAGTAGGTTTCAAGGATGCTAAAAGTTCTTCAGGGAACCACAGAAGCCAATAAAGAACCATTATTTTTTTTTGAGCAAGGTGCACCATTTCCTATAACATCTGTGAGTATTTGAAACTTTGTCTTGCATTAGCATTACACAGAATATTTCACATTCACTATTTGCGAAATCCCACACCTGCACGTTATCAATATTTACCAGAACATCACTCACCTGCACAGCACTGTTGAGGAAGCAGCTGTTCTGGCCTGGCTCATTAAGAAGACCTTTGGTCAAAGCGAGAGAGATCATACTGCCCGGCTGGTAGGACTTGCCCAGCCCTGTCCCACTCCAGGCACTTGTACCAGCCATGTTGCCTCCAGGCTTTTTAAATAGTTTGACCCATGCCATGAGGTTGGAGCCTGGCCCTCTCCAGCAAACAACCAGAGTCAATTACTGAAGCAACTTGTGGTTGATGCATCTGTTTTAGGCAACATCAGTTCTCAGCAGTCCCTGTACCTGGCAGAGAAGACCAACTTCACACTGCCCCACAAAAAGAGCCAAATACACTGCACTGGATTTTTTTTCGATGTGCAGGATTTGACAGCACACCATTTGGATATAAGGAACCATTCAAAACAGTAGCTCTTTATTAAGTGTGAACATGTGACTTTTAGCCACAAGTTGGGACACGTTGCTTTATCAGTCCAGCAGTTACTATGACAATGATCACACTCTGTCTCCTCAGTATGTGTGGATTCAGCTGCATCCAGGCACACTGGCAATAAGAGGATGGATGCAGATAGAAGAACAAATCCATTACTCTCCTCAGCATTTCCAGCAAAGTCAATGGAGGTCACTGAAGGGGGTCATTCATAAAGGCTCCTCAGGACAGGCACTGAAGCAGAACACTGGCTAACAAAGGAGGACCTACGGAGAGGGAGAGGCACACAGAGAAGGGTTGAGGGTGCAGTAGGTGAGCAATATGAAGAGACTAAATCAATGTTGTTAAATAGAAAGCTATCAGGGTTCTACAGCCATTTTGTACACATAAGAATTACATAAACTCTGATGCTATTTGCAATTAGAAGCTACATACTCTTCTGTACACAAGGTTTACAGATAATCTTCATGACAGGGTGGTTTGTTCTTTAAAACTCTTTGCCACAACACATTTACCTGAATTCTTGAGAGTATACCATACATAATTGGGCATAAAATGTATATAAAATTTGGGCATTCGGTTGTGAATTCAAAAGAATTGTATTATTCCATTCACATGTTTTCATAAAATCTGCATAAAACCCATATAGTTCATAAAATAGATGCTGACTGCCTGGACTTTTTACTGGTTAAGCTCAGAAAGAAAAATCAAGGCAAGTCCAAACATTTCATTATATCTCTGGTATTCACCTCAGTGTTGAGAGGCACAATGACAACGGCAGGATAAAAAATCAAAACAACTGCTCTAATGGTCTTTGGTCAGCAATGTTTAAGACAGTACTATCTAAAAAAACATGACAGCAAAAAAAAAAAAGAAATATAGCTGAAAAATGTAAGCTGAAGTACATGAAACGTTAATCTGTTTATAATTGAGCTCTTTTTTGTGTGGTTGACTTTTATCCATTGCCCAAAGAAACTGTTAGCTTATTTGATAAACCATAACACATTTACCATCTTTTTTTTGTTTTTTTTATCATTTTTACTGCATCCATGGATCAAAAAATTTAAATGTTTCTGAAAACTGCCCAAGGGTAGAATGGCTTGTTTCTTATTTAACATTCTTCTTTTATGAAGTGAAGTGAAGTGAAGTGAAGTGAAGTGAAGTGACATACTGCCAAGTATGGTGACCCATACTCAGAATTCGTGCATTTAACCCATCCAACGTGCACACACACAGCAGTGAACACACACACCGTGAACACACACCCGGAGCAGTGGGCAGCCATTTATGCTGCAGCGCCCGGGGAGCAGTTGGGGGTTCGGTGCCTTGCTTAAGGGCACCTCAGTCGTGGTATTGAGGGTGGAGAGAGCGCTGGACATTCACTCCCCCCACCTACAATTCCTGCCGGCCCGAGACTCGAACCCGCAACCTTTGGATTACAAGTACTCTCTAACCATTAGGTCACGACTTCCCATACTTCCCATATTCCCCTTTATTGTGCCAAAATGAACTGACTGGACAATGCAACCAATCCAGTTAATGAGTTTTCTTTATGTATCACTTGTAAAAATGCATATCTATCATACTACTGAGTTTAAATGATAGTATTACAGTTTATGTATAGATTAACTCAAATAAATCTCAACAAATATGTTAAATGAGCAATATATGCAAAGAGTTGTACAAGCAAGTCACACAGATGCTGCTTAACATATTCAAAGCAGAAGGTACAAATACTTTTGTGGTGAATTTGCAACACAAGATCACTTTTTCAATGACCTATGTGAAATGTTGCAGTTCTGATTTGTGTTTTCTTTCGAGAAACTAATCAAAAAATGTTAAATGGAACATTAAGAACTTTTGAGGATACTGAAATGACAAAAAGAATTAAAGATCAAATTAAACTTACTACACTGAATTTACTGTACTGACATAATCTCTTACGAATTTGAATTAGAATTCAAAAGAGAATAGCTCTTTTGAATAAAGAGAAAATAGCTTTTTTTCCCCAAACTTAAAATCCAGTTCCTTTACTGATGTACTGTACTGTAATGTATTGATGTCACTTAACAAATAAATATTTGTTTTCTAATATATTTTATTATTCTTGTATTAATTTTAAAAAGTTAAGCCAAAAGCATTTTGTTTGTCATAAAATTTATGATAACATTAACATGGCAACAAACAACATTAAAGTGTGGAGAAAATTTATGAGCACGCATTGAGACACTTTATTTCTATGCAACAAAAAAATTTAGCTACTACTTCTAAACTTGTGTTTTTAGTAATCATCTCTCATTTGCAGTGCCACATTTTTAAACAGGAATGCACTGCTTGTACTTTGACACTGAGTCTATTCAGAATGAAAAATTATAGTAATAACATGTCTGTACACATGTGGTATTTATGTCGTTATTTGTTATTATTACAGTGTAGTATTGCAGCTACTGTAGCTTTTTGAGAAGTTTAGCTTTGTCATGATGTCTGAGACTAATGATTCTGTAAGGATATCTGACTGGTGTTCAATGCTAAGGGGCAATCCTCTCCCCAGAGTCTCTGTGGCCAGGGTCAGGATGAATGTAGAACTTGTTGCCGCAGTGTCGCAGTATATTACTGTAAATGCTGGACCATTGCCATGGCTACCGCATGAAGATGATGGGCTGTAGGCAGCTGCAGCACTGATGCTGAATTCCTGCCTCTTCATTCTAAAAATGCAGAATTTCTAACAGTATGCAATTAAATTTACAACAAACCACTGAAGGAGTTTCTGAAGAATTTGCGTGGTTCTCACAAGCACTTGAATAGTTCCACTGGAGAATATAATGCTCGGGAGTTTACCAGTATAAATACTATAGCAAGTATACATTATTAAATTGCTATGCAGCTGTTCATCATGGAAAACCGTGCTTACTAGAATAACTATTTGTGGTACTGTTATTTTAATGCCTTTTTAAAACGAATACTTAAAATACAGAGACAGAACTGTCAGAAAATATTAACACAAAGATTTGGGTGTCTAGCTATATGAGCTCATTTGTCAGCATTTGAAAGCGCAGTGGGACTGCTGAATGTCACTTACTTTGCGTATAGCCTTTGAAAAACAGTGTTATGAAACAGAATCCATTATTATATTGTCTTGTAACTGTATCTGCATAACATGACATGATAAACAAAAGCACAAATGCGCTCAGCATGCCGTTACACCTGTTTCTGCGCATGCGCAGCAGGTGACCTGCTCTATGCCGCATTTTTGGGCATTAGAACGCGCCTATGATGCCCCAAAATGTAGGCAGCTCGCTAGGTTTTGAGACATAGTCATTAATAAATAAGAACAGCTCACCTATACGTGTCCAGTATATTGGTAGGCCTACTCAAATCCTGCGTTTAGAAGCGTGTTGATCAACGTCTGTACATAAAGAGCTGAGTTCATTACGCACGTCCAGCTCAAGTTACTTGCTGTCGGAATCCTTCATTGCTCAGCGTGACATAAAGCGCAGTAAATCCATATGGTCAAAGATCCTCTTACAGGCCTAAACACAAGAACAGCGCTGCGCTGTGTCCGTGTTGATGCATTCCTGCTCCTCTACACTCATCAGCATGAGGGTTTATCCGTTCTGGTCCTGAGCTGGAGATTATTCTGATGGATGTGGAGTTAGACGCGCTGGCTCCGCCCCTCATATACCGCTACACTATATTACTGTCATTCCGCAGGAATAACACGAGACCCAGCAAAACAACCGATGTGACATTTACATTGTTGTACAGTGCTTGCCATTGCAGTGCTTGACGTGTCACGCACTGTCAAAAATAAATTAAATAAATTATGTCATAACATTTTTATTATATTACAATTACTGTCGACTTTTATTAAATTAGGCTACTCCAGGACCTATGACCTTTGGGATATGAACAAAAACGTATGCAACAATAAACCAATTCTACAGGAAACTGGGGCAAAATAGCCTACGCGCAAAACCATGTGACTCAAAGGTGATGAAATATGTTGTTTTGTTTGAGCAAACAGCTCAAATATATGATTTTTAGTAATATATGTACACATATTTTTTACATTTGTGACCCTGGACCATAAAACCAGTCATTAGGGTCATTTTTTATTTTAATTATTTTTTATTATTATTGAGATTTATGCATAATCTGAAAGCTGAATAAATAAGCTTTCCATTGATATATGGTTTGTTAGGATCGGACAATATTTGGAAAAGATACAACAATTTGACAATCTGGAATCTGAGGGTAAAAAAATCTAAATATTAAGTAAATCGCCTTTAAAGTTATCCAAATGAAGTCCTTAGCATTGCATATTACTAATCAAATATTAAGTTTTGATATATTTACTGTAGGAAATGTACTTAATATCTTCATGGAACACGATCTTTACTTAATATCTTAATGATATTTGGCATGAAAGAAAAAAATCGATCATTTTGATCCATACAAATGTGTTGTTGTTATTGCGACAAATACACCTGTGCTACTTAAGAAAGTTTTCTGGTCCAGGGTTACATTTTGTTTTGCATCATGATGGCCATGTGAACATTTACAGATCTGAGTGAAAGCAACTAAAATCACATCCTTGGAAAAGAATTCAGTACACTTTATGAACATATGTTTTTTTGAAGGACAGCATGCTTAATATACTGCTTCACTTTATATGAACATATATGATGTATATTTCTGACTATAATAAGCATTTGCTGCTCATTGTTGTGTGAATAATAAGGTGGAACCAGGCTGCGGGCACAGACTGCTTGAACAGACCAGAACATTTCATCGGCTTTAAAATAGTGTATGAGTCACTGCAATTAGTGTTTGTGCACTAATGATATCAGCCTAATGATATTATCAAGTTTAAAGATGGAGTTATTATTTTAAAGGTAATTAGTTTTCAAATCAACAAAACAATGCATAAATTAGGTTTTGAACACTTATAAATTAGGGATACCCTTTAAGTTAAAGTGACATTGTTATAGTGTAATTATGAAAATAAGTATTGAGTAATATTAATTAACTACAGTAACTATAAAATTGTGAATAATTTACTGTTGTTACTATTGTAAATATTTGTATCATGTGACATTGTTATAGTGTAATTATGAAAATAAGTACTGAGTAATACTGTATTTACTATAAGGCTAAGGATGGGGTTAGGGTTTGGTTTATAGTTACATGTAGCTGTTCATAATTTAGTGTTGTTACTACTGTAAGTACTTCTAACAAGTGTAATGACTTCACCTTAAAATAAATAAATAAATATTAGTTTTGTTTGTTGTTTAGGGTGGTTATAGGGTATATATGTAGGTAGTTAAGGATATTTATTATTTAATGGCCTTTAAGTATTCTGTAAAATAGCTAATGTTTTTCCATGCACATTTTATTGCAGTGCTCGAAGGAAGCATTTGCTGACTGTCTGGAAGTCTTTGTGTTTACTGTAACTGTAGCACAGAGAGTATCAAATTCAAGGCTACTTATGACTCCTGTAAATATAGACAGTGTCAGAGGATATGTCTGTGTGCTATGCCTCAGGGTAACTGCAGATTCTTCCAGAGACTGTTCTGGATGATGATGATTTACTAGATATATGTGGTGAAAACACCATTCAGAACATTAGTAGCATTTTTGGCCATATCAATATCAAAATGATACAAATTTAACAAATCACCAATGACAGAAATTTGAAATAAATATGCATTTTATTTGGACAATTTGTGTACATTATATTTTGAAGCTACAAGCAAAAGCACTAACACTGTAAATATAATGATAAACATCAGCCAAAAGACAGAAATACATTTCAAAAGACAAATTTTCAGAAATATATATTAATAGGATTTTTTACAGTAAAAACAAGATTTTAGGCATTCAGCACATTATATTTACATGGTTGGTTCCACCATTGATCTATCCCTGATAAATTTGTGATTTCAGATTTAAAATGATTGATTTTACTATTATACTACAAAGCTTTGTGAGTGCAAAATATTTCACCACAAAAAAGGTCACCTAAAAATTATTTGATGCTGTACTAAATATATTACAGATCAATGTGAGCGCAGTTTTAGAAAACTGGTAATGTTTCACAGTATAATCATGCATAATGCTAGTGAAAATCACTGGATGTATCAATAATGTACTCATTGTACAATGTATATTCTAATACTTTTTATATGCTTATTTATTGTTTTGCAAAAAGGCAAAAATTCATTGAGTCTTCATCCATAAATAAAAATTAATTTCTGTGTTTGATGGTAATCCACGCTGTATTATTCAGTTTGTGAGTTTGTGGTTACTTGTAATTTTCGGTGATATAACCAAACACATTATAATGTGCTATGTGTATTTTAACCCAACAGAAATGTTTAATTCTGATGACAATTATTAATGCTTCCTCACATGTATTGTTAAATAATCTGCAGTTCTGAGGCATTCCTTACAAAAATGATATGTGGTAATTGCTCTCCCAAGAACAGCAGTTCAAAATTCACTTCAAAGAATACTAAGAATACTAAAACACAAACTAGACATCTACACACACCCTATACCACAATCAGGCTCATTGGGATTGGGTAACAAGTAGGGCTTTAATCTGTGTTACAGATCATCAGACTCAGGGATCTCGAAAGGCTCCAGAGAGACAGTGGGTAAAATGAGAGGCGTGCCATCTGAGATCCACCCCTGGGCGGTCCTGTTGAAAGTGGGTCGCTTGGCTCTAGGATCCTGGAGCTCGGGGTATCGAGGAGCATTCAAGTCCACCTCTGGAAGCTTAAAGGTGATTCCTCGTGGGGCTTTTTCGAAACCCCCAAATGGTGTAGCCACCCTAAGAAACAGAAATTTATTTACTGATACATCTGTATTGGTTTCTGTTCTGCTGCTGGAACTTTGGACAGTTCCTTTAAGTTTCTTGCATATATGTTTCTACACACACACACGCACACACACACACACACACACACACACACACACACACACACACACACACACACACACACACACACACACACATACAAATACATACATATACATAGCTAACATAAACACACACACACACAAACAAACACACACACTGTGTGTGTGTGTGTGTGTGTGTGTGTGTTTGTTTGTGTGTGTGTGTGTGTGTGTATATGTGTGTTAACTATTTTTAATGATAAACTTAAACTTTATCATTAAATCATCATTTATCATTTTAACACTGTATTTGCATTTTGAAGATTTTTTTTTCTTTCTTTTTTTTCTTTTGTGATGAAATATAGCATAAAGGTAAAATCAGTCATTTTATATCAATCCCATATTAAATCAATGCCAATTTCTGGGATCAAAGTTCATATGAATAACTTAGTCATGTGGATATTGAGACTGCACCTCCTGTCTATCTCCTCATGATGGTGCTGTTTTGTGCAGATACATTATTGCAGGACTGAATATATCCACTTTATGCAATAGATCAACAGTGCACTATAAAAATGGTAACTATGCTAACTATTATTAATCTTTATTTGATGCTAAATATGGTAACTTAACAAGAAGCCAACATAACCTAATACATTGTATTTGATTTTTCTAAAATTAAAATGGAACTAAATATATTGTTTTTGTTGGAATCAGTTTTCACATGCATATTGCATGATTTGGCGTTAAGAAAAAATGCAATACCTATTAAAACTTTTGTAGTCAGGCAGCTCTGTTTTAGGCTCGGGCACTGGCATGTGAACTTTAAGTGTGTCGGCCAGCATGGGGTCATTGATGATGGCCTCTTCCCAGGGGGAGTGGTAAGATTTTGGCATAGCTGTGGCATTGAACCTCTCTGGAGGAATGTCTGTCAGTGGACCTCCATATCCTGCCAAAAAACAAGTGTTTGCTGCATATGTTTCATGTTTTAGTTTGATGATCTGGAGTTCTTGATATAGCGTAGCCTCTGTAAAGAATATCTTATGTAGAACACACCAAATAAATTGACAGGCACTGACCTAAATTAAGATGAAAGGAGTAGAACTAAACCGAATCAGGCATATTAAAACTGAACTGTAACAAAATGAACTGCACCACAATAAAACCTAAAAAACCTCATTAAAAATCCAATTTTGTCTTGGATTTAGTAGTGCAGTATGGTCTTAAGGTTTTTTTTTTACAAAGCGAAAGCAGCATGCATTTATTGAACATTCACAGAGTGAACCTGACACACATACAGTACCCTTTTAACCCGTTTAAAGTCACTCAGAGTGATTCACTCCGCTAGAAATAGAAGGTGAGTTGGGGGAGTGCTGTCACTATCATATTCTCTCTTCAATCTCTCTGATTCCATTGCACTTTTCTTTCACAGATGATACAAGGCTTTGTAAGTATCTTACAAGCTAGTCAGGGTGGATAACAAGAGTAAAGCATGATAGTGCATTCCTCCTGACTCATCCGCCATTATAACATCCATTAAGAATTCATATAAACCATGTTATTCAAACTGTTAAAATTTCACTGTTTTGAAATAAAATTAGTTCTAATACACAATTTTTTTTTTTAAATTCAGTGTGTAACTTTATGTTTATTTGTAATTATTTGTGAAATTTAATAGCAATTTCTTAGTGAAAATAGTTTCAAAGCCATTTCTGTGCATTATAAACATTGTTGATTTTGACATACCTGGTGCAATATCCTGAGGGTTTGCTGGATTTCTGGGATCTGGTGTGTTTGGGGGTGTTTTTGATGCAACTCCTTTATTTGCTGAGTTTTCTGCATTGGCTTGATTTTCATTCTAAAATGAAATGTCAGTTTCAACTTGGACATGTAGTACCTCATTGAGCATGTGCAGCAAGATATTAAATAAATAATTTCAGATTGTGAACAAAGTGGCCTGAAAGGGACTTTGTTCCACTGTTAAAATGGTGCTGTGAAAGCACAATATATTATCAACAGCAGCTTCTCCAAAAAGGCAGAGGGGAGTTGGGTAAATTGAGCCACGTTTGACACAAATTAATCTTTGTGCACATAATGCTTGATTCCCCCAAAGTGCACTTTTGAGTCGAAAGTAGTCTGTTCTATCACTCCATGTTAAAAAATATTAAACAAAAAAGGTCAATGGAGGATTTTCAAACTTCATCACCACTATTTCCAGACAAAATGGTTAGGATGTCAGTCCAGATGTCAGAACATGGACTTCAACAAAATCATTATATCAAGAGCACTTTCACTACCATTTGCCACAGCTCTGCCATTCTTTTCTTTCACAAGTTATGACTGAAACATAATTTATGATTTATTGCAACTATTTACTTTAAAATAATTCACTTGACAATATCCTTGATCTTGGACTGTTACTAAATCTGCTCTATTTAAGAGATGGAGTGTTTCTTCAATTCATTTTGTATACATTTACAGTTATATATTGTTACAGTGTACATTATAAATCCTTTGATTGAAACACAGTAACAAGTTATCACTTATGTTTAAATGCATTTTGGGACACAGTACACTGTTAAAAATAAAAATAAAAAATAGTTGAGCCAACTTAATATTTTAAGGCAACCAGCTTCAGCAGATTTTTGAGTTTTCTCAATTTGTTGTTTTAAGTTTATACAACAAAAAGTTGAGAATTTCCTACAAAAATTAGTTGAGAAAACTCAAAAATCTGCAAAAAGCTGGTTGCCTTAAAAAATTTTTTACAGTGTAGTGAGAATGAGCACACACACACACACACTTGAACAGTGATAAATGAAATAAGTTGTCAGGGACGCATTTCAGTTCTGACCCTAAAGGAAAATTGGGAACGACAGGGGCACGTGGCATTTGCTATCTTCCATGTGTGGCTGCCATTCATTCAGCTGAGCACATGCTTGCTTTACAAAGTAACCACACACATAGTAGTTCAACAAGCAAATCACAATTATATAGCAGAACAGTTTAGTCTTTCTAGGCTCAGTGTCAGTGATTACATGACAAGATCAACATCAATTTAGATATCTAAGCTCACATTAGAAGTAGGTTAGATATGATTGGTATTATTAGTGCTACACTGATTTGCATCGTTTGATCTGCAATATAAAATTGTTATGCACAATATAAGCAAATAGACTTTTGTTATGCATGTAGGTTCAAGCCAGTGTAGATGCTACTTACATTAAACATGGCATTGGCTTCATTCTGAATGCTTTCAAACGTGTATTTATCTGATCTCCGCTGTCTCATCTTAAAAAGACGTGATCCTCGGTTTGACAAGAGAGACAGTTCCTCCAGCATGATGTCTTTTGGAGTGGAGAGTTTCTTTCCCAGGTCCATGGTAAAACCTGCATTAATATCACATGATTTTTTGTTATTACAAAATAATTCAACAGAGCCATTTATAAAACCTTGGATAATGCTTTAGAATAATTTACATGATAATATACATGGCTCATGACAATTTATATAGACAATAATTAATGATTCATAAAGACATTACTACAATATATCAAGTAATAATGTCTGTTAATGACTTAACAGTGAATGATATGAAAGTTATTATGAACTTTTAGATGCTTCATATGATTCATATTTGAATACATATTGTATGTAGGTGTCATTTATTCAAACAACATATCATGATATAAAGAAACCAACATACAAAAAGTTATGAATACCTGTGTTAGATACACGTTCTATGAAAGGTCACGAAAAATCATTCAACCTTAATAGAAACTTGTGAATTCATTATTAAAAGGTTAAATATGAAGGTTATGAAAATTTTATCAAAGGGAAATTATATAAGGTGCACGTCATATGCTATTGCTGCAGGAGCTTTTCAGCCATGCTGATGATGTTATTCTGAACATTTCCAAAATTATTCCAAACATAACTTTATATTTAAAATAGAAATCATTCATTTTGTGTGTCAGTGTTTACTGTTGATGTTTCAATATAAAATGTTTAATGTTAATAAAATTTGTACTTAATCTAAAAAGATGTACCAAAATGACTGTGAATCGTTCAGTTTGTTTAAACTGGAGAAGCTCTCTTGTTCTCCATGATCTTTATTCTGTTCTCATTTCAGCTCCAACACAGCTGTCCTACCCCATCCTCCCAACTTTAGCCTCTGCAGAAATAGCCTGTGACAATGACAGAGTGAATCCACTGCTACAGGCAGCAGAACATCCACACAAGATTATTTATGGCTGAGGCTGTGGCCCTGAACCACATTCTAAATGTTGGCGTTTCTGTCTGCGATTGGCAGCTACGTTGAGTGCTGTGCTCTGTAATCATTCAGTGCTGATCTGAGAGCAGGTTTTGATAGAAGGTTATACCGTTGGCACCACCATGGACCTCATGGCAAAGGGCAGATGCCTGCTTCTTCCTCTCATGCACTGAAAGAGTGCTGAACTGTGACATGTTGATTTAAAAGAGAGTCCCAGTAGTGCTGCAATACATAAAGGACACAGATACTTGTAGTAGAACTATCTAAAGTCAGCTTATAGGGTAATGTGATGAAAAGTCCTAAGAGAACCTGTCTGAAAAAACAAGTTTATACAATAAGGATATTGCTTTTTAAATGAGATTGATTTGTCTATTATTATAACTACAGTATTCTATGTTTTTATTACATATATTGAAAAAAGGTGTTGTCTTTGTGAATTTAACTGAAAAAAAAATCTATAAATTTGCAGAATATTTTTTTCTTTTATAATAAGACTGGTATTATAGTTACCGAATAAAATAGAATAATAAATTTAGTTGTATTAAATGCCATGTTTGGGCTTTCCAAACCACTGAAAACACCCTTCCATAACTGTCATTAAAGTGTAAAGGTGAAACTTACCTGACCACAAGCCAACTCTTTATACAGAGCAAGATGTCATGTGTCATGAAGTGATATAAATCATGGATATGCATGAGCTGGTGACTGAACTGTGTCCAGGGTGTAGACTGGGTTACTGAGACTGATCAAAGCCAAACGAAACTTTCTTGGCACAGTTTGCAAGGCCTTCTCATTCAATCCTTTATTTGCTGCTCTCAGTGAAAAGTTCAAGATTAATCTCTGAATTCTCTCTTTGTTGGTAACATTGCCAGAAATGCTTATATTGATTTGTGTAGGTAAACTATTCCTCATGAAAAGTTTTTTTTAATGGTTGCATAATATTATCAGTATCTATTAGAATGCTTTATATTGCTGTGACGCCAAATAAAAAATCATATGCTTGCGCAAATCAGAAAGAAATTCCTAAACAATCATTTTCATATTTATGTTCATTGTTAGGGCTTCTGTTTTAGTTCATTCCATGTGCACATTTATCCAATGTCTTCTAAGAGAGCCATCTAAAATACATCTCTGAGTATCTATATTTTGTTACCACAGTTTAACTGTCAGAACTGTCCACAAAACACAACCCAGAACTCCCAACACGGTTATAACACATGTCTGTTATCATTATGTCCACACTGCACACAGTCTCTTGAGGAAGGCCATCTTCTTACCTGTTTGATCTGCGTGTGCCTTGAGTTCTACCTGTACAAA
Source organism: Barbus barbus (assembly GCF_936440315.1). Classification (NCBI taxonomy): domain Eukaryota; kingdom Metazoa; phylum Chordata; class Actinopteri; order Cypriniformes; family Cyprinidae; genus Barbus; species Barbus barbus. The sequence goes on along the minus strand of NC_136735.1, from coordinate 23,330,935 downwards.
AGAAGAGGTTACTTTAGGTAGATCAATCCGGCCTGATTTGTCTTTGTCTCGCACTCTGTTCTTAACTTGCACTGGGGTGGGGGTGTGTGCGGGTGTTAGTGGAACGCCAGCTTACATCAATAGGCTAATTTTAGCTGTGTTCAGCACTCAAACCTCTCACAATGGTATAAGTTGGTATGGAGGGGGAGGGAGGAACTCTATGCATGAGAATAAAGTGTACAAAGTCTGTGAGTGAGTACTTTTTGTGTATGTGTGTAAAAGGTGATGGAGGTTTTAGTCTGTGCAATTGTTAGCTTCAGAGGCTGGGATTTTCTTGATTGTCATTTATGGCTGTCCTTCCAGAAGTATGAAGATCCTGCTCCTGCATTGTTACATAACACATCATCTTACAGGACTCAGCACTGAGACAGTTGTCTGCTCCAAGAGAAAATCAAATAGGCCTAATCTATTTTGCAGTTTTATTATCTGTAAAAACAAATGACAAAATCAAATGGTAGTAGTAAACATTGGTGAATAGAAGAGTAAAAGCATTTTTAGTCATCATGCTTTAATAAAACACTCTTTATTGTACAACTTGATACATGTTATGATAGATAAGATTTCAAATTGTTTGTGGTGAGTTCAGATTTCAAAAGTATTGTCAGGCTTAATAAACTATATCGATTAAACAATGTGCATATTTAAATAAATGAAGTTGCAGATGTTCATTTAGATAGAAATAATATTCTGTGCTGTTTCTGGAGTTAGTATTAGAAAAAGGTTATTGATTCACACATTGACTTACACAGTAGAGAAAATTTATCATGTAAAATAAAATCATTTGTTTTGGCACAAATTGCACACTTAACATTAGTTCCACAAGCAGTAATGATTTTGAACTAATTTTGAACTAATAACTATTGAATTTTGAACTAATAACTATTAAGTGTGAGCCTATCCATGATGAAGATCTGTACAATCAAACACCTTCAATATGCCTCAATATCACCCAGAAACATAATTATGAGCATTCAAGTTGAACACAAAAAACCTACTATCAGAGATATAATCAAAGATTAAGAACAACACAAAGAAAACATTGTACTTCTATCACTTCTGACATTTTCAGCATCATTACTCCAATCTTCAGTGTCACATGATCCTTCAGAAATCATTCTAATATGCTGATTTATTATCAGAGTTGGAAAGAGTTGTGCTGCTTAATATTTTTTTGGAACCTGTGATATTTTTTTCAAGATTCTTTGATGAATAAAAAGTTAAAAAGAACAGAAATAAAATATACAATATACACTATACTGTTCAAAAGTTTGTGGTCAGTACAATTTGTTCTTTTTTAAAAGAAATGAATACTTATATTCAGCCAGGATGTGTTAAATTGATAAAAATTATAGTAAAAAAATTATAGTCTTTTAAAAAAAACTTAAATTCTCTTAAAACAAAAAAAAATCCTAATGATCCCAAACTTTTGAACAGCACTGTATTTTAAATGCTAGAATATTAGGGCTATAACATACTGTAAACTAATGACATAATGCATGCAACACTAAGCTTTAACCTGGACATTTTTATTTTTTCCCACCGAAAAGTCTGCACAAACATTTTTCTTTTTCTTTTCACTACTTTGAGTTTAATTCCACACCCATCCACTCCAAATTTTACTGAGTATGTACACAGAATTCAGAATTAAAATGTCTATACAAGTAATGTTCAGTTCACCAAATTAAATCTGGTGTCTTTTGTCATTCATTGTTTAAAAATTATGGGTTATTTTTGGTCTCTTGGAGCTTGACAGCAACCGGAGTGGAAAATTAAAGATTTTTCATGTTAAGTGTAAATTATTTTTTAAACCTTCTTTTTTAAAAATCAGCATTGACAGACAAACAAACTTGACTGGAAAATGGATTGCTGTAACTGTTGGTTTATGTTCAAAGATATAGAAATAAAACAAACTATAACAATACGGCCCCGTCTTTGTAATATATATTACAAATACTATGAGATATATAGCTATTTTGATTTAATTTAATCACTCAGAATATTTAATTACAGTTTCCAACTGACTCTGTGTAATTGTGGACAGTTTGTGTGAAGTGTGAAATTTCTGCGAAGAGAACTACCCCTGCTGTACCTGTTACTGGTCACTAGAGGCTGTGCAGGACGGAAAGGCGGCCCATATATTGGTTCTTTTAGCACTGAAGAAAAGCTGTTTGTAGGGGATGTAACAGCTATTACAGGCTCCATCTCCTGTGGACCACCAACAGACTCGTAGAATACTCTTTGCTTCCATTCTGCTGGTGTTTCTGGTAATGATTTTCTATGGGTAGCAGAAATTTTGAACTCATCAGGACCAAAGGGGCTTTGAGAAATTGCCTCCACAGAGGAGAGTGTGTTTTTGGGCTGTTCCACCCATGAATATTGCCTGTTCAGTGATTGACGTGTTGAATGGACACCTGGAGTGGACACAGGGGAAGCAAGAGACACAGAGGACAGTCTCTGGGGGAAAGACAAGGAACGGCTCCTGCTGAATCCCTACAAAGAGAAAGAAAGATAGACGTTCACAGTAGTAAATTTTTTCAGTAGTAAATCATTTATACACAAGTTTTTCTTACAGAACTTTTTACATCAGACAAATAAAAGAAAACATGCATTTTGACTGCCCTCTCCTGGACTATGGCTGTAAATGCTATTTAGAGATATTGCTAATTTTGGGGGAGGTCAGGGTTGGTTGGCACCAGATTAATTTTTAGATACTGTCAAAACATTTTTCGGAGTGGTTGCACTCTTCAAGCTTACTGATTCTATGAAGACATGAAAGTTAGAGACTGCCTGGTAAATGTGTGTGTGTGTGTGTGTGTGTGTGTGCGTGTCTGTGTCTGTGTGTCTGTGTGTGTGTGTGTGTGTGTGTTTGTGTGTGTGTGTGTCTGTGTGTGTGTGTGTGTGTGTGTGTGTGTGTGTGTGTGTGTGTTTGTGTGTGTATATATATATATATATATATATATATATATATATATATATATAGTGCACAGCATAAATGAGTACACCCCCTCTAAAACTTAACAAATTCGGCAATCACTCTTTACTTAGAAGACATGTTAGGGTTCTTTGGAGATATGATGTTCCAACAAGTCTGCTTGATCAATTACCAACGAAGAATTTCAAAATTATTCAGGAAAATAAGATTTTCTTATCAGAGTGGTTAAATGTGAAGTTTTATCAGTTATTAAATAAAGCAAAAAAAAAGAAAAGAAAAAAAGACAATTAAAAGTGTCATATAGCCTACTGAATCATGACTTAATGCTGATAACATGGAATCACTTGGGAGAGAACTGCCAGGAGACTATTTCGTTGCACAACAGAGGACAATGGTACTAGAGGAATACCAAATCATTGTTTTAAGTGTGAAAATATACCCAACCCGATATCATGAAAGTGCATATAAATAGTACGCCAAATAAAAATGAAAACTCGTGGTATTGATACGCAAAAATGGACTTTGGCTTGTATATGCTACGCGATGGGTTGTGGGGTATGATATGTACGCGAAAACTGCGTTTTATATGCACGCCAAACATGTTTGTATCATATATACGCCAAAGTCCATTTTTGCGTATCAATACCACGAGTTTTAGTTTTTATTTGGCGTACTATTATACACATTTTCTGCAAAAGTAACAATGGACTTGTGACAAGGCCCTTAAATAATCAGGCCTTCACTTTAAATTTTAATTTAGTGACGAGTGATTTTTTTGTTGTTGTTGCTAGAATTAGAGCAGGAGAGATACCATGCAAGTGTCTCGGAGCCAGCAAAATCTATGAAAAAAGTGACTGTTTATCTCACAGAGTAAGATGCAGCCTGTAATAGTGACGTGCATGGTTGTTGTCACCACATGAACTGTCTAATGTATCCAAAGCACAATAAACTAACTTAACTTTTTCCAAGGCCCATATTTACAACATATAGACTTCTGGGAATTCATGCTCTGGTCTCAAGAGACCAAGTCAATCATTTTGGATCCAAAAGCATCCCAAATATTCTGGTGTTGCTTGTACCATGAGAAGTGTCTGGTTCCCACAGTGACGTTCAGTGGTAGTAAAGCTCTTCTATAGGGATGAACGAGTGCTGAGGGAGTTGTGCTTTATCAATGCTGTCATGAGTATCACACACCACTGTGTGATGAAACAGAAGATGCTACCCTCTCCTCATTCCCTGAGTTGTTGACCATTTTTTCAACATGACAATGATGATATGCATTCTCACAAAGTATAAATCCTTTAGTGGACATTTCACCCAATCTTAACATTCTTTAGCACCTGTGGGGGATTCTGTAGAGACGAATTGAGCAACACTCCCCATTAAAGACCAAAACATTTAAGGAGGTTATTTTTTTTTTGTCTGTTTGCTGTTGAGTTGAGGGTGAGGTTATTTCAGCACTTACCTCTGGTTAGAGGCACCTGACTAGTTAAGAAGTGTAAGGCCAGTGAGATCAGATGGCTAGAAGTGGTGTCTTAATAGGGTTTGGGTGTTTCAAACATGGTGGAGCAAGAGCTATTTTTAAAATGAGCTATGTGTAGAGTTAAGAAAACCACTGCCCCAGCCCACTACATGGTATACCAATGTAAAATCTTATCATTTAAGTTTGTTTAAAGACTTTTGTGTAATTAATATGGAGTATTTGTTGACCCATTATAGAACTTTGTGACTCAAGGTTTATTTTTATTACACTGAAGGAAAATACTGTGCTTTTTTCATTTATGGACTACAGGACATTACCAAATAGAAAGCAGAGTAACATGAGGGGAATACCAGAAAGAGAACTGTGGTACAATTGGCAAGCAATTAGAGAGCAAATAAGTGCTGGAAAGCAAATAGAGTGCAAAGAAAGCACTGAGTGAAACAGAGCTGATGGAAATATTTATTAAACAGAAGAATCAGGAAGTGCAATAGTTTTGAAATGACAAGAGAAAATAACAACAGAAGTAACAGATAGTGATATTTGTATTAGTACAAATAAATATGCTATAAGAGTATTCTGTACACTCATCCTTTGTCCACTGTATCTGAACAGCAGTGTCTGCTAAATGCATATCTATTTCATTTTAAAAATATATAACACAAAGTATTCTGAATTATATTATTAGATTGACTTCAAATGTCCAAAAAAAAAAAAAAAGTTGAGCCAACTTAAAATTTTAAGGCGAACAGCTTCAGCAGATTTTTGAGTTATCTGCTGAAGCTGGTTGCCTTAAAATTTTTATTTTTTTTACAGTGTATACCAACAACTGATTTGGAGGTCTGATGAAATTGCAAAAGAGGCTCAATCCAAGAGGAGATCTACAGTAGTATATTGACCTGAAACATTGCATTAAATGCTTTTAACACAGATTATTTCATTGGTGCTTTGCCTGGCCAGACAAAAGGCTGACAAATAAGTTTACATTCCTTTTTACCATCCAGGAACACTTGGCACAATGTGGTAAATGTGTTGTGTTGCTATACACAAGACAAAGAGAAGATGTTTAACAGTTGTTCTCTAAAACATAAATAAAATAAACTTAACTGTCATTAATGTGGAAACATATCACAGTAAAACTGAAACTAATTTAAAAAATCCATCTAATCTATAAATGCTATAAATAGTACAGCTGTTATATAATGTATGAAATTCTTATCCTGTGCATTGATCTAGAAATAATCATTTAAAGGGTTATGACTTCAGGAAACTTTCTTGGATTTTTTTAGTTGACTGTACTATATATATATATATATATATATATATATATATAAAACCTTGAACTAATGAAACTGTAAAAACAGCACTTTTTGATTCTGTCAGAACATATTGTTTTGAATATATGCTAAAAAAAAAAAAAAAAAACTCAATTAATGTTGCAAAATTACCGGTTTCCATTTCTTGCCTCCAGTGTTTGGCATTTTGGCCGAAAACTTTGGTCTTGGAGCCACTGGTAATGCACACCGTGAAGCATATTCATTATTCACGGGTAAAGAAGACCCTACAAAGACATTGCCCCCAGAGATACCAGGAGGCAGGGAAGAGTCTGAGAAGCCTTTGTTTCTAGGGCCATCATGCATGGATAGTTTTTTCCCATGTAACTGTTGTGGGATAATTGTGGCTTCATTTGATGTAGACTGACAAACAAAGGGGTATGGAACACTTACCTCTCCAGTGGCTTTAGATGGATTTTGCTTAACTGACTGCAAACTATTTGGGGAGGGGGAGAATGCTGTAGAGGGCTCAAAAGCAAGGGACTGGGTCTGGAAACTGGTAGGGGTTTGAGCAGAAGTTTGTTTAGACTCTGCAGGGGGAACTTCTTGCTTGGCCTCTGGAGTGGAGTTGTAGGTGAAAAGCGAGGAATTCAACTGGTAAGGCTGATGTTTCATAACATCCAGAACATTGAGAGGTTTGGGTGGTGGATTCTTCTTCTCCTTGTTTGCTGTACACTTTATCTTTGGACTAGTTGCAGGTGGGGGTTGTTTAACCGCTGCAAGGGGATAAAAAGGGGACAAAATAGGATTGTAGGAGACTGGAGGTGGAGCACGGACATTAGAAGAGTGTTTCCAGGTGCCTGGCATTGAAAGTGTTGGCGATGAGGATCTGGGTTTGTTAGCTCTCACAGTCTCGTCATCCACCACAAATTTTTCCATACGGGACTGTCTTCGAGCAAACAGTTCAGCTCCCTTTCCTTTAAGGTTCAGTCCCTCAGAAGCACCTGCATCTGATGAGTACCCTTTAGGAGAAGATGATGGAGCCTTAGATCCCTGAAAGTATGTGCTCAGGTGTTGGTGTGGGCAGGAAGCAACAGAGTTACCATCACTTGATCTAATCCATGATGTTTTAGACTGGGAAGGACCAGCACAGAGTGAATCTGGTGTATGTTTTGCCTGATGTGGTTCTGGAGAGCAGGCTGGTTGATGCAGATCTGGTGTGTGGGATGGAACCCAAGCAGTTGATGCCTTCTGTTGTATCGGCTGAGATGACAATGGGGGACAGGCTTTTGCAGCAGGCTGCTTTGGTGGGTTTTGTTGGGGTAATGGCTGCACCTGGGTGTGACCCATAGCTGGAACTGAGCTTGATGCTGCAAGGGGACTTTGAGACACGGCACGACTCTCTGCAGACCAAGGAGGGTGAGCTGGGTTGATGGCAGGTTTGGGTAGGACAGGTGGAGGGTTTTTCTGTTTGATCGTTGGAGCTTGCATGAAATTGCATGCTTCTGCACCCAGACTGAGAAAGTCTTCTTCTGGAACTGACTCTGTTAAGGACTTCTGATCACCTTTTTTCTGAAGCAGAGGCATCTCTTTTGAGTCTGTCTTGTTTGCTCCTCTCCTTTTAGTTTCTGGCAGGATCCCTCTTTTAATGGCAGGTATAGCAATACGTTCATCACGTGAAGCAATGATGTCTGATGTGGGGGACCAAACCTGTGGGGTTGTGTTTACTGGAACAGGAACCTTGAATATGTTTTCAGGTTTCCTAGATGTTGGGCTTGAGACACTGCTGAATGGTGAAAAAGATTTTTGTCCTTGATTATGACCACCCAGAAAGGGCTTAGCAGTTCTGTTGGAGACAAGGGATCTGGAAACAGCAAAACCTTGATATGGATCCAGACCATTCATACCGTTTGCTGATTGTGGTAACATCTGTTGCTGAAATGGCTGGTCCTGATACTGTTGTTGTTGCCTTACATAGGTATCTTGTGGAGCTTGTGTACTTTCTTCCTGTGGAGGAGGTTTAACAGTTTCGCCTTCTGGGTCAACAAATGCATCCACTGGTATGCCTTTTCGTCTCATTTCCTCTTGTTCTTCGGAAAGCTCATCCATCCTTTGACGCCTCTTGGCAAACATCAAGACTCCTTTTCCTTTTGTCTGTGGAAGATGCTCCATTGTTTCCAAGTTTGACTTGGTCTGTACCTTGAAATCTGTTGTAGCTCAAATCAGTCCTGTGGTTCTAAGCATTAAAGGAGCAGGATTCTTCTCTGAATCAGTGTAATCTCTCCTGATTTACTTTGTAGTGTACAATCTCATTCTCCTGCTGAAATCTGTTTTTGAGAAGCTGTACTGGTAGCTAACCAGCTTGAGCCTTCTGATCCTTTTTTGATGCACTTCTTTTTGGCAGCAGTAAAATGCTAAGTCTTATGTTTACATTTAGAGTTGGCTTTTTTCAGCTGTCTCACTTACTCTGCCTCACTGCATCTTAGTCCTGTGAAAGAAAAATCAGAACAAGGAAATATAGAAAATGTTATGAAGAATGGAATTACACAACTCAGTACAGGAATTATTTAAAAAATTGACCAGATTCATACATTAACAACATGATGCAACATGAATTTTGCATATGTCATCTCATAATAACAATGGTTAAAACCTTATTAAGCATTAATAGTATTATTAAGCAATTTTGATATTATATAATTTTGGTAACACTTTATAATAACGTCCAGTTATAAGTCATTTATAAGTGATTAGTTAATGATTAACTAATCATTTACAAAACATTCATAAGCGATTAATAAGTGATATGCTAACTATTTGTGTATGTTTTGTTAATTAATTTAAAAGTCATTTACAAGTAATTAGCTAATGATGAACTAATCATTTACAAAACATGACTATGCATTCATAGATGATTAATAATTGATATGTTAATATTTTTATCTATGTTTTGTAGAATAAGTTTTGAATCATTTACAAGTAATTAGCTAATGATGAACTAATCATTTACAAAACATGACTATGCATTCATAGATGATTAATAATTGATATGTTAATATTTTTATCTATGTTTTGTAGAATAAGTTTTGAATCATTTACAAGTAATTAGCTAATGATGAACTAATCATTTACAAAACATGACTATGCATTCACAAATGATTAAGTAATATGCTAACGATTTATAAATCTGTCATAAGTTATCTTTATAAATAGCATCATGAAATAATTAAACACATCCTTAATGGTTAATAGTTACTAGTTAATATATTATTAATCACTTATAGATCATTGAAATGTCAACATTGTACTATTATCTCAATAAACATTATAAATCATTTACAAAGCTTTCTGCATCCCCTAATCTAAAGTGTAAACTAATCATCAGTTGTAAATGTTTTACAAACCTTCCAGGTTACAGGTTGTTTGTGAATATATATATATATTTACGCACACACGACTGGAAACCATAAAGTTTGTAAAACATTTACAACTGATGATTAGTTTACACTTTAGATTAGGGGATGCAGAAAGCTTTGTAAATGATTTATAATGTTTATTGAGATAATAGTACAATGTTGACATTTCAATGATCTATAAGTGATTAATAATATATTAACTAGTAACTATTAACCATTAAGGATGTGTTTAATTATTTCATGATGCTATTTATAAAGATAACTTATGACAGATTTATAAATCGTTAGCATATTACTTAATCATTTGTGAATGCATAGTCATGTTTTGTAAATGATTAGTTCATCATTAGCTAATTACTTGTAAATGATTCAAAACTTATTCTACAAAACATAGATAAAAATATTAACATATCAATTATTAATCATCTATGAATGCATAGTCATGTTTTGTAAATGATTAGTTCATCATTAGCTAATTACTTGTAAATGACTTTTAAATTAATTAACAAAACATACACAAATAGTTAGCATATCACTTATTAATCGCTTATGAATGTTTTGTAAACGATTAGTTAATCATTAACTAATCACTTATAAATGACTTATAACTGGACGTTATTATAAAGTGTTACCTAATTTGGTATTGAAGTGGCATATAGATAGCAAGATTTAAATTGAGTGAGCCCTTTTTGTTTTTTGTTAGTTTACAATGATAAATTCCTCTTCACATTTTAATAAAATAATCTAAACGTCATCACACAAGCCCCAGTAGAATATTGTTTGCTGGGTTAGTTGAAACACATTAAAGCTTTAACCATTTTAAACTGACTAATTTAATTCTACTAATCTGGTCTCTTATCAGATACATTAACATCAAAACATTTCCAACTGCATGAATTATACCCAAATCCAATTTTCTCGAACAACTGATCTATTGCTATTTATCTATTATAGAATACAGTTGTTTATTTCCTAAATTTAAGTGTATTCAAATGCAGCTTTAAATAAGAAACACGCATGAGGGAATCCCTCATATTATTCTGAAGAAAATGAGCACACACTTACACTAAATCCAGGCAATCTTCACAACAAACAAACAAAATTATAATAATAATTTTCTAAGGCTTACACTTGGCTTTCTAACAGTCAGCCTAGTCCGAACACCCTGACTTACTGAAAGCTTTTTTAGGTGAACAAACATTGCGAGAGGTCATAAAACCCTTTGGCTAAAGTGGGTATCTGTGCAAACTGTGTCAGTGCTCTGTGGTGGGGTGGCAGGACTGTGAAAGACAGAGAGAGAGCGAGAGAGAGAGAAAGAGAGAGAGAGAAAGAGAGAGAGAAAGAGAGAGAGAAAGAGAGAGAGAGGTGGTGTCCACTATTTAACGGAGTCAGGTCTCATCACCAAGGGATCGTATGACAAATCTCTACTGACACATGCTGGTGCCTATCAAACCAGTGGCCTGAAGAATACTGCAGGGACACACTTTAATTTAGGTATCTCTTAAATGTTGGCTCAGCATATCACTTGCCTCATCCATCCCAAACCATTACTAATACTGACAAAATTTTAATTGCTGTTTTACATGTAGATGCCATTACTTCTAATTGCATATTAAACCAGCTATTCGGACCTACAGTAACAGCAAAACTCAATCTGTAAGGACATTTGTGCAAGTTTATAGTATATCATTATAGAGGATGTATTGCCTAGTACAGCAACAGAAAACCCTATTTCAGAATTGGTTGGTTATTTCTGTCCAGGCTCTCTAACAGTCAAGACATGCTCATGCAAGCAACCAGCCAAATTATGAAATATTAAAATAAAATGTATATTTTTTATATTATATTTTAAATTATTATAATTCACCCTTTGAGGTATATAAGATGAAGTAAATAAGGTTTTAAGTATTTAATGCATTCCAATTTACATATCTTTTATTAGGTAGCATTAGATAACAGCAGAATACTGACCATCACTGAAGAGGTAAAGAAAAAAAAGAAAGAAAAAAACAGAGACAGGTATAGGCAAAGACAGCCAAGGAATGAGAAGGTTTTTGTCTTACGTGCCTGTCTTGCTTGGTGTCTGCTGAGTCTGATCAGTTCCGTCAAGGAGGCAGTGCCCCACCACTCTGCCTGCTCAGTACCCTGGACTTGAATTCCACTTGACACACAGAAGGTCCTACACCTCTCTCTCCTCCTTCTCCTCCGTCTCCTCCTCTTCTTCTGCCTATTTTCACTTCTTCAGTTTCCAGGAAATTAAAATGTTCCTGCTTCAAGTTCTTGCTGGGTTCTAGTGAGAACCTGTACTAGAAGAGCTGAAGTCCACTGGACTCTGTTGTGTTGTTCAGATATGGGGAGACAGGTACTTTATGGAGGCTCCATATAAATCTTTTCTGAGTGGGAATGGGGAGTTACCCTCTCAACCTGGAGTGTGTTTTAGAACTGGTATCAAAGCATGCTGATAGAACCATCCTTTAAGTGACCAGAGGTGCTTGGTAGGGCTCTTGATGCTTGATAACACTTTATTTTTCTCCGCAATGGAAATAGAAAGATACAGTGGGGCTTTCTCACCCTGTCCATGTGTCTGAGTTGCCCAGGAGAACTGAGTCCTTAAGGCCATTCAAAACAAAATCCATGAACACAAATAACCTTGGTAACACTTTTAACACTATTAAGAGATCTCCCTCAATAAACTCCTAATTTGCTGTTTACTGATAGTAAGATAGTTGTTTGTAGTTGTTATGTTTAGGTATTGGGTAATGGGTAGGTTTAAAGGGATATAGCAGAATAAGGTATTAATATGTGCTTTATAAGTACTAATAAACAGCCAATATGCTAGTAATGTACATTCTAATAAGCAACTAGTTAATAGTGAATAGTGTTCCCTAATCTAAAGTGTTACCATAACTTCCATTGTAGTACAGAGAGCACACATATGGACATACAAGGGGGAGGGGAAACATGGAATATACAATATAAATGACCAATGACGTCCATTTAATTACTAAATTTGCTCATCTGCATTGAGCCAGTGAATAGATATGTACAGAGAACAATAACTATGATATAAAAAGCATTTAAAGAATTCCTTGGCACAAAATCCTTTGCTGTTCCGGACACTTAACCGCAAAGTAATGCTGTGCTGCAAATAAGCACAACCTGCTGTAACACAGCCCTAATATAGGCAAGTGAATCAAATGGCTTCTGGGATATTATAAACTGATTGTGAGCCTTGAAACTCAGAAACTTTACTTGCACAGAAATGTATTCTCAGACTCCCAGACTCTTTTTGTTATTGTATAGAAATGACTGAACAATATATCCATTGAGCAACAGTATTATTCAGCCCACTCATGCAATATATACCTAACACATTCTTCTTGATACACTTGATACTTAGACAACAGAAAACTCAAATATTGATCAAGTATGATTATAAAAAAGATCTAATAAAAGTAAAAGACTAATAAAAAAATACAGACTCAGCGTTGTCTAAAGTACTATGAACACCTAAAATAATGTGCACATGTATTTGCTGATTTGGTGAAGGGACAGTAACTCTGTTGGAGTGAATTCATTCCACTTCCTCAATAGGGAGTCTGCAGTACTGTCTGGAAAGCCATCAGCTCTCATGCTCTCTCTAGAAGGAATGGTATTCACTGTTTGTGTCTAAATGTTAAACTAGCATTTGTGTCCTGGAAGCCAAACACAACAGTGTGGTGGCTGTTTTCCACATTGTGTGCTCTGTAGGCCATATTTTGTCCTTGTGATGGTCCTCACAAAGTCTCATTGCCATTTATGTATCAATACACATATACAGAGATAAAAGGATAAGAAGCTCAACTTGAACTTGAACTTGATAGCACCCAAGAGTTTGCACCATGTGATGACATTTTACTTCATATGACCAGTGTACAGTTTACTGTACAGTCCATAAAATGCATTTGCTTATTGTCTTTTATACTGCAATATTGATCATAGAATGCTGCTTGTATATGGCCTCTAAATTCAGATAATAAGCACAGCCTGCTGGAACCAGGGATGGCAAATCATAAATAGTTATCATACAGTACGTCATGTGACAAAAAACATGATGTCATTCTTATCTTTGACAGACAGCTGTTTCAGCATAATTTTTATTAGGCTGACCTTTAACCTTTGGTTGACAGCACACCTGTTGATCAAGTAAATATTTCAGCTGGACAAAATGGCTTTGATATGTGATAGTCTGATATGAGTCAACACATGCATACACATCATCTCTTACCAGGGTCCAGGGCCACTGCTAATGGGATACTGTTAATTATTTAAACATATCAAATCAAGATATTTAATCGTAGGTCTACTGTATATAATAACAAAAAAAGTGAGAAACATTGTAGAGCACCTGTCAGGGTTCTGTCGTGTGTGTCATGTGTTCCTGCCCCTTGTGTCCATATTTGGTTTGTTTCCTGTCCTTGTTTCATGTGATTTATTAGTTCATTCTGTTCAGGTGTGTTTGTCTCATTAGCGTGTGTATTTAAGTTCCTGCCTGTTGAGTTTCCTGCTGTCTGGTCTACTCGTTATCCCCGGTGTTGGATGTCTGTGTCTTACCCTGCCTTGCCTTGTCTTGCCCTGCCTTGATGTCAGTAAAGTTATTTGAGTTTATATCCTCGTCTGCGTGTTCCTGGTTCCTCCCTCGTGTGTGCACCGTGACAGCACCAGCTCAGTTTTCCCACATCTGAAATTGAAAGCTTTTGTAACATTTACAATATGGTTCAAAAGTTAAGGTCAGTGAGATTTTTTTTCTTTTTTTTATGAAAGAAATTAATACTTTTATTCAACAAGGATGCATTAAATTGATCAAAATTAACAGTAAAACCATTTATAATGTTATAACCGCTTTCTATTTCAGCTAAATGCTGAAATAGACTGACTTTGTCAGTCTATTTCAGACAAAGTCAGTCTATTTCAGTCTTCACTGCTGACTTTATGTTCATCTAAAAAAAAAAATAGTTTTCAACAATAATAATGATCTCTGAAGGATTCTTAAGGCTGGAGCAATGATGCTGAAAATTCAGCTTTGCCAACAAAGGAATGAATTGCATTTTAAAATATATTCTCTAGAAAACAGTTGTTCAAAATTGTAAAAGAGTAATATATAATAATAACATAATCACAATATTACTGTTTTTGCAGTATTTTGGATTAAAAAAAATGCAGCTTTATTGTAAGTAGAAGAGACTTCTTTTAAAAACTTACCAATCTAAAACATTTGAACAGTAGTGTAGAAATCAGGGAATTATTGCATGGTTCTCACAGGGTATGCAAGAGTGGCCCTATAGTAAGATAGTTCATGTTAGTTCAAACTCCTGAGAGCAACTGGATAGTCCATCCAAAAATACGTTCACAGGGTCAGTAAGTGATTCTGTCACTCCAGTCTCAAGTATAGTGTTGGTGTGTTATGGTTATACTTCAGAAACTGTGATAGTTAAAAAAAAAAAAAAATTGCGGTGACTGAGTCCATGGATTTAAAGTGGTTACATGTTTTAGGGGAATGAAGAGAACTTCTGCATCTTTTGTTGCAGAATTTAGATTGTTGTGCAGGCAACCAGTGGGAATGTGTCTTTTTCTGTGTGAAATCTCAGAAAGAAAGAAAGCCGTTAAGAAAGTCAACTTAGCACTCAGCTGAACACGTTTGTTCACTGTTAGGTAATCAGTAACTACAATTTTTTTTTCCCATACCTCCCAGAAAAGTGCTAAGAAACTACATACAGCTTTACAAAAGTAACACTTTAGTATGAGGACCAGTTATTGACTAGTTGCTTATTAGCATGCCTATTATAAACATATTGGTTCTATATTAGTACTTATAAAGCACATATTCTGCATCCCTAACCCTAACCAATACTTGAACTTAATTTACTTACTATTAATAAGCAGTAAATTCGAGGGACCCATTTGGTCCAATCTTGGTGACCCTGCAACTTTCACATGGATGCCTGAGATTACTGTAGTTTCCCCACTGAATTACTGAATTACTAAGAAAAAGAAATTGTCTCTGACAGATTAAAAATTGTAATGTTATACAAAATGTTATACATTTGCTTAAATCGAGGCAGCTGGCATTTATTACTTTATTACAAGAGAATAAGACACTTACAATAAACAATAATAAACTGTATTAAGTGTTACATTTTGCAAATGACCACTAAAACCTTATTATTCCTCTGAGACAAGAGTTAAATTTTTCAAATATCACACATAAAATTACTTTGGACTACATTCTATCATTTATATAATCCATTGGAATAAACCACGATGCCACCATTTACTGGTATCACCTCTCATCATTTGCCAAGAACTACATGTTTTTTACCTAAATCTTTTCAATTTCAGATCTTCCAACAATGTCACTTCTACTGAAAAAAAAAGCAGAATGAACAAAATAACTATTATGTCTGAAGCCAATGACACTAAATACAGACCTCCCTACCTGAGAGAGAGAGAGAGAGAGAGAGAGAGAGGGGCAATCTGGCTAAGAGGCTCTACTCTTTTTGGTAATAAATATTCTTACAGATTGATATTACAATTTATCAAGGCCTAATTCCCTTACCACTGGTATATTTTATATTCTTGACATTAAAAATATACAAAACAGCCAAATACATTTAAACCCACAGCCATATCACCCTGCAGCCCAAGACCGGTTGCCCACTGAAGCTAAGCAGGGTTGAGCCTGGTCAGTACCTGGATGGGAGACCTCCTGAGAAAACTAGGTTGCTGTTGGAAGAGGTGTTAGTGAGGCCAGCAGGGGGTGCTCACCCTGTGGTCTGTGTGGGTCCTAACACCCCGGTATAGTGACGGGGACACTATACTGTAAAAAGCACCGTCTTTCGGATGAGACGTTAAACCGAGGTCCTGACTCTCTGTGGTCATTAAAAATCCCATGGCACTTCTCGTAAAGAGTAGGGGTGTAACCCCGGTGTCCTGGCCAAATTCCCTCCACTGGCCCTTATCAATCATGGCCTCCTAGTAATCCCCATCCACTTGATTGGCTCTATCACACTCTCCTCTCCACCTGTAGCTGGTGTGTGGTGAGCGCACTGGCGCCGTTGTACTGTGGCTGCCGTCGCATCATCCAAGTGGATGCTGCACACTGGTGGTGGTTGAGGAGAGACCCCCCCCCCCACATGATTGTAAAGCGCTTTGGGTGTACGGCAATACACAATAAATGCGCTATATAAATGCATCATTCATTCATTCATTCATTCAAACCGTCAAATAGTTACACTTTTTGGAAAAACCCTGGTTACTGGTTAAACTTGGCCCAGATTATGCAGAGCTGTAATAGCTGCTATGGTGGATATTTTCATGAATCGAAAATTTAAGTTTTTTTTATGTATAAACTGTTTGTAATAAAAAAAAAATTCGTAGTTTGTGTTGTCCCTGATCAGTGCAAAATGATCACAAATTAAAAAGGATTCATGCCAATATTGTCAAAAACCCCACTTTTCTAGGGCGTTTCCAAAATTTTGGAGTGCAGTGTATATTATAAGTCCTATAGTTAGCATTAATTCATGTTAATTATTGACCTATTATAAGAGATATTCTAGGCTATTATAAATAGTGTTACCTTGTCCATACTGTACATCCTATTCTACAGTAATACAGTTTCGCTAACTACTGTAATTTCACATATGGCATCTGATATTCAGATAACTGCTACAGTAGCTGAATGCTATAAACAATAAGGAAAGACACTGACTGGGATTTAATGAATCAAAGGATTGATGGATTTAGAGAACAGAAAATAGCACCAAAACAATATTTGGGGGTTGTCACGCACCTTCATCCTACGTGTCAAATCATTAAATTAAGTTTCAGTGTATTTGTGTTTCTAGTTTCCGTTAGTTTTATAGTGTCACTTTTGTTAGTTCAGTAAACTTGTATTCAGTCTTCTCCACAAAAGAGACTAACCCCTGCAAAAAAAAAAAAAGACCTGCTGCTGGTTATTGAATGCTGTTATAAAAACATTATGGATTCAAATGTAATTTAAAGACCACTTTTTCAGTATATACAAGTAAAAAAAAAAAGAGTTAAAGACATCACTTCATCACAAGTTTACTTCCTAAACAATGTGCGCATTTGACATAAGGAAAAGCAGGTGCCGATTGAGTAACATGGTTCCCTATCTGTCGGTCACTACGAGTTATGTCGTGACGACATAGGGGATTTACTTGGAAGCCCCAATCATCTCTGACTTAAGAGAAAACGCCAATGAAATTGGCTAGTGGATTTTGCATACCTGAGCCACTCCCCGTGCATACGGGTATAAAAGGGCGACAGGTGCATCCACTCATCCGATTTTTGCTTCGGAGCCGAGTGGATGAACGTGTTGATCTCCACAAAGCCATTCATCATCTGTCTGGAAGCTGTTCTGGTTGGCGTTACGGTGCGAACAGCGGTGTCCTGTCTGCAGCGATTCCCCTGGGCACTTCAACTGAAAGAGCAAATTTCCTAAAAGAGCAAATCATGGTCGGTTCACGTCTTTTTAAAGACGCTGTTCCGGCCGTGATCTCTTGGTTGCGGTCGTTTCCTGTCCTCCGTAAACAGCCACGATCGTTGTCTTCAGTGTCTGGGGCTCCAGCACGCTGAAGCTGCGTTCGTGGATGGTTTATGCGTTCATTGAGCGTGTAACCATAGCAGCGCTGCGATCGCGCCTCTCTCTCCTCACGGGGATGGGAGGGGCCCCCTCTGTCACTACCCGCGCTGGCTTCTCTGCCACGAGCAGAGAACCATCGGCTAGTGCTCTGGGCGATCTGAGGGTTACAGTGAGAGCCTTCCGCCGGGCCAGTCCCCACGGACCTTTCACTCCTCCTGCAGCAGCTGTTCTGTGCGGCTCCCCGGTGATTCTGCTGTGCCGTCTCACGGCGTGCCCAGCAGTTTCATTCGGCGCGCCGATAGAGGATTAGATGTCGATCGCGGCATCGGGGGATGGGTAATCGTCCTCTGAGGATGAAGGTTCGGCGCAGCTGCGGGGTTCGCGGCCGCCGCCGAATCGGACCCAGAGTTGACGGCCGTGCTTTCCCGGGCCGCCGCGAGATCGGGCTGGAGGCGTGCACACCTCTCAGTCCTGAGCCCTCGCGGTGAGATGATTGGCTCCTCGGCAGAGGCTGTGGCTCGCGACCACGCCCTGCCCTGGTTCCTTTCTTCCCGGAAGTGCACGAGGAGCTGATGAAGTCGTGGACGGCCCCTTTTTACGGCCAGAAGCGGCGCGTCTGCCTCCTCCATCCTCGCTACCCTCGATGGCGGGGCGGCTAAGGGTGACGCTGACATTCCCCAGGTGGAGAGAGCGGTCGCGGTGCACTTGTGCCCGCGAAACGCCGCCACTTAGGGGAGTCGTTCGCGCCTCCCGTCCAAAGCCTATAGGCTGATGGCCGTTCTCGGCCAAAGCTTATAGTGCTGCGGGCCAGGCCGCCCCTGCCCTGCATGCCACGGCTATCCTGCGAGTACACAGGCCAAGGCATTAAATGCACGAGGGTAGTACCAACCCGAGGTTGACGCAGGAGCTGCGCTCAGCGACTGGCCTTGCCCTACGGGCAACGGAAGTCACAGCGCAGTGCCTCGGGAAGGCGATGTGCACACACTTGTGGTCCAAGAGTGCCGTCTGTGGCTCAGCCTGTGGAGAGGGGCGAAGTCGACAAAGTACACTTTCTCGACGCTCTTGTCTCCCAGGCTGGACTGTTCGGCGACACTGTCGAGGACTGTGCCCAGCAGTTCTCGGCAGTACTGCAGCAGACCGAGGCCGTCCAGCACATCTTGCCCCGGCGTGATGCACCGCTCCGCCACAGGGCAAGCCCCAGTCTGCTGGTCACCGTGGGCGCCCTCCTGTGTCCCTTTGAGCTGCTCCGCCTTGTGCTGGGGCGTCGAGCCTCTTGCAGGAGCGTGGCGCCCCCCCCCCCGTGTTCCAACTGGCCCCGATATCGTCCAAGGAGGCGATAAAACGGCCCTGACACGGGCAACCCGGAGGTGTGGGAAGCTGCTCTATCTCAGAAGATGGCGGGATCAGCGCCGCTCCTTCCCCCGAAGGAGGGTTGGGGGGAGAATCATTCATTCTGTTCCGCCGCTGGCTCAAGAAAGCCAGCGGTACCCACTTTGTCAAAAGAAGAGCAATTTCCTTTTTCCCCGGGTTATCAGGTTCGCGGGTTGACAGTGCGCGACGCACTGCCTCCTCACTCTCGCCCGCGACCCATCTTGCCAGCGGCCAAGAGAGTGCGGTTCGGGGACGCAGTGCCTCCCCACGCACCTCTAGCCAGTCCCCTTTGGGACCTAGGGAGTTCGGTAAGGATGCTTCAGAACGCGCTGCCTTCTGTACTATCCAGCCCTACTCCTCTGCGCTGCACCACCGCAGGTACGTCGATTGTGCCGTTGGAGCCCCTTGCACGGCGTCTGGAAGCGTGGCTTGCGCTGCCCAGCCCGTCTCGGTGGCTCACGCGCACAATTCGACTCGGCTATGCGATTCAGTTCGCCAGGCGACCTCCCAAGTTCAGCTGCGTTCTCGAGACCTCAGTGGTAGCTCGGAACGTTCCTGTCTTGCGCGAGGAGATTGCTGTCCTCCTGGCAAAGGATGCAATCGAGCCGGTCCCTCCAGCCGAGATGAGGCAGGGGTTTTTACAGCCCTTACTTCATCGTACCCAAGAAAGGAGGTGGTCTTCGACCAATCCTGGGGTGCAATCCCCAGGATTGGTTTGCAGCGATTGACCTGAAGGATGCTTACTTTCATGTTTCGATCCTTCCGCGGCACAGACCGTTCCTACGGTTTGCGTCCGAAGGTCGGGCATGGCAGTACAAGGTCCTCCCCTTCGGGCTCTCCCTGTCTCCCCGTGTCTTCACGAAGGGCGTTGAAGGCGCCCTTGCCCCGCTACGGGAAGTGGGCGTCAGGGTCCTCAACTACCTCGACGACTGGCTCATTCTGGCCCAGTCCCGAGAGCAGTTGTGCGATCACAGGGAGCTGGTGTTACGGCACCTCAGCCAGTTGGGGCTTCGGGTCAACTGGGAAAGGAGCAAGCTCTCCCCTGTGCAGAGAATCTCTTTTCTCGGTGTGGAGTTAGACTCGGTGAGTAGGACGGCGCGCCTCATGGACGAGCGCGCCCAATCAGTGCTGAACTGCCTGAGTTCCTTCAGAGGCAGGACTGTGGTGCCACTGAAACAGTTTCAGAGGCTCCTGGGGCATATGGCATCCGCAGCTGCGGTCACGCCGCTCGGATTGCTTCATATGAGACCACTTCAGCACTGGTTGCACTCCCGAGTCCTGAGGTGGGCATGGCGCCGCGGTTCACTTCGGGTGAGTATCACGCGCGAGTGTTGCCGCTCCTTCAGCCCCTGGACGGACCGTGCTTTTCTACGGGCCGGGGTGCCCTTAGAACAAGTGTCCTGGCATGTTGTTGTCACAACAGATGCCTCCAGTACGGGCTAGGGCGCTACATGCAACGGGCAGGCAGCCTCGGGGCTCTGGACAGGGCCTCGACTGCTTTGGCATATCAATTGCCTGGAGCTGTTGGCAGTGCATCTGGCCTTGCGGCAGTTCGGCCACTGCTGCTAGGCAAGCATGTGTTGGTCCGCATGGACAACACTGCGGCTGTGTCGTACATCAACCGGCCGGGAGGTGTACGATCACGCCGCATGTCACAGCTCGCCCGCCATCTCCTCCTCTGGAGTCACACGCAGCTCAGGTCGCTGCGCGCTGTCCACATTCCGGGGGAGCTCAATCGTGCGGCCGATGCGCTCTCACGACAGCTCACTTTCTCGGAGAGTGGCGACTCCATCCCGAGACGATCCGGCTGATCTGGAGTCGATTCGGGGAAGCTCAGTTAGACCTGTTTGCTTCCCGCGAGTCCTCCCACTGCCAGCTATATTCTCCCTGACCGAGGGGCCCCGCGGCACGGACGCACTGGCACACAGCTGGCCTCGGGCTTTACGCAAGTATGCATTTCCCCCAGTGAGCCTACTCGCACAGACACTGTGCAAGGTCAGGGAGGACGAGGAGCAGGTCCTGCTGGTCGCGCCGTATTGGCCCACCCGGACCTGGTTTCCGGAACTCATTCTCCTCGCGACAGCCCCTCCCTGGCGTATCCCTCTGAGGAAGGAACTCCTTTCTCAGGGGCTCGGCACCATATGGCACCCGCGTCCAGATCTGTGGAACCTCCATGTGTGGCTCCTGGACGGGACGCGGCAGACTTAAGTGGTCTACCACAGGCCGTGGTAGACACCATCACTCAGGCTAGAGCTCCTTCAACAAGGCAAGCCTATGCTCTGAAGTGGAGTCTGTTCGCGAACTGGTGTTCTTCTCGCTGGGAAGACCCCCGAAGATGCACGATTGGAGTAGTGCTTTCTTTCCTGCAAGAAAGGTTGGAGCGTAGGCTGTCACCCTCCACCTTGAAGGTGTATGTGGCTGCTATCGCGGCCCATCACGATGCAGTGGACGGCCGGTCCGTGGGAAAGCATGATCTCATCGTGAGGTTCCTGAGGGGTGCCAGGAGGTTGAATCCGCCTAGGCCACCCCTGATGCCCTCCTGGGACCTCTCTATCGTCCTGGCGGGACTTCAGAGGGGTCCCTTTGAGCCGCTGGACTCAGTCGAGCTGAAATTCCTGTCGGCTAAGACAGCGCTCCTGACCGCGCTCACTTCCATCAAGAGGGTCGGGGACCTCCAAGCATTTTCGGTGAGCGAAGAGTGCCTTGTGTTCGGGCCGGACTACTCTCACGTTGTCCTGAGACCCCGGCCGGGATACGTGCCCAAGGTTCCCACCACGCCCTTCCGTGATCAGGTGGTGAACCTGCAAGCACTGCCTTCGGAGGAGGCAGATCCAGTCTTGGCGTTGCTGTGTCCCGTAAGAGCATTGCGCATATACGTGGACCGCACCCGGAGCTTCAGAAGCTCTGAGCAGCTCTTTGTCTGCCACGGAGGTCAGCAGAAAGGGAAGGCTGTCTCCAAGCAGAGGTTGGCCCACTGGATAGTGGAGGCCATCGCCTTGGCGTACCAATCCCAAGGCGAGCCGTGCCCCCTTGGGGTGAGGGCTCACTCCACACGGAGTGTTGCCTCCTCCTATGCGTTGGCGCACGGCGCCTCTTTGGCAGACAGCTGTAGAGCTGCGGGCTGGGCGACACCGAACACCTTCGCGAGATTTTACAGTCTCCGCGTGGAGCCAGTCTCTTCCCGTGTGTTGGGTAACAGGTAAGTGGCGGGAAGAGTTGGCCGGTGTCACGCTTGCTGCGCCATTCCCCCTCACCCGGGGATACGAGCGCCTGTTTTCCTCCTCCAGTTCAGTTCCCCGGACGGTGAACCCTGGTGGAGACCTCCAGCACCCCCGGCAGTCAGACTGGGCGGAGCAGTCTGACGCCAGGCCCAGTACTGGTGCTAGCTCGCCCGGGTCTCCGGTCAGCCCCTGTACTCGGCTAGGTGTCCGTATGGCCTGATTCCCTTCGGGTAATCCCACACGTGTATTCATCCACGGTACGGTTTCCCTCACGGTAAACCCGTGTCTTCCCTTTGGCAGAGCTCTGTCAGGCCCTTCTGGCAGCCCTCCTCCCTACTCCTAGGTAGGATCTGCCCCAGGGTCCAGTCGTATGTAGTACTGCCCCAGGCCTGGGTCAGTCCATATCAGTGTCTCCACATGTTACCTCCCTTCGGGCAGGATGTGGCCTCCGTAGCGCCCTTCTCCGGAAGGCTCGCTTCCCCGTCGTTACCGCCAAGCTGTAACAACAAATAGGAAAGACTTGAAGCAGTCTTTCATAGAAGGTCGAAATCCCTTCCGATTCTTGGGGAAAGGAACAGCGGCTTGGCTATCTCCAGCAGCAATGTACTCAGTGGTCCCTGCGGGCACCAAGGTTAGCGAATTTGCGCTGGGGCGATGGGAAGGTTGCGACCTTCGCATGGCATTTGTCTGTCACGCACTAGCTTGTCAACATTTGCATGCACAAGGTCGTGACGGGGTTCAGGTTGTGGCGCTTTCCATATGACCCCTATGTCGTCACGACATAACTCGTAGTGACCGACAGATAGGGAACGTCTCGGTTACGTACGTAACCCTCGTTCCCTGATGGAGGGAACGGAGACGTTATGTCCCCATGCCACAATCTTGAACCATCGCTGGTTGCCAGGGACACGTTCTCGGCTCCTCAGCGGGTAAAACCGGATGAGTGGATGCACCTGTCGCCCTTTTATACCCGTATGCACGGGGAGTGGCTCAGGTATGCAAAATCCACTAGCCAATTTCATTGGCGTTTTCTCTTAAGTCAGAGATGATTGGGGCTTCCAAGTAAATCCCCTATGTCGTCACGACATAACGTCTCCGTTCCCTCCATCAGGGAACGAGGGTTACGTACGTAACCGAGACGTTCTAGCTTGACCTTGACAAGTAATCCTAGTCTTCCATAAATTATTTATTGGATTAAATATAAAAAAGGTTTGAGTTAAAGGTGCTTTGAATCTCTACCCAAGTATACCAAGAATTCAGTTGTGAAAGGGTTCAGTAGTGAAACAAAATGTGATACAGTAAGTATGAAACAGCTAGGCTGTGCCAAAATTGAGCCATGTTAGTAACCACTGAAGCACATTATAATACAATAACACTGATGTTGTGTTTTACAAGTAATTGCTGTTTTACCACTAACATTGCACTTACATTTGCATCACACGAGAGCCCCAAATTTCTACCAAGGTCCATTTCTACCAAATTCAGCAGTCAGTTCACAAAAGACAATCTGGATCAGTCCAGAGTAGTCCAGAACAGTCCTGAGCTGTCAAGACCAGTCCAGAACAGCAGCACAGGAAAGCTGGCATTATAACAATGAGTGTGATCTAAAAATGTCCAAGTGCTTAGGGTGGATTTCCTGACTAAACTCTAGACTGCATTGTCAAAAATCTTAAGAGACTGCATTATATTTTCATCCTGCAAAAAAAAAAAAAGCATCAACAGTTGTATTATATATCTGCTTTAGCAAATAAAGGTTTAGATAAAGATAAAATGAGGCATACTTTTTGGCAGCAGTCAATGAATTCATCGATAGTTACTACACCATCCTGGTTTATGTCCATTTTCTTAGGGGATGAAGAAGAAGAAAAAGTGATTACAATGTATTTTTGCTTTCAAATGCATCAGCGAGGTGTAATCTAGCAATGTATATTGAAACTGACTTTTGATAGAGATTTGAGAGAGGTTTTAATAAATATTTCTGCTGCATAACCAGCGTGACCTCATTAAAAATGTGAATAATTTAAAATAACAGATTTAATGGTTGCTATTTTCACTACTGTTTATTTTTGTTTTATGTTTGTTATTCATTTTATTCTAAACCTTAATTTTAAATAGCAAATCCAATATATATATATATTTGAATCCAAAATTACAATATTTAAGGAACAGTGTTTCCTGGCATTTGAAACCATGTCTTTGATTGAAAGTAGGGCTAAATGGCACTTTACATTACAAAATTTACAAAACTGTAGAACTGACACTAAAGTAACATTTATTTTTACTATGCTCAGGTTACTGTTCTCAAGATAAGCTGTGCACAATTTAATTGTTATGAAACCATAAAAGGCTTGCATGACAAATAGTGTGATATTTAAGGTGCTATTAAAAAAATAGTTCACCCAAAAATGAAAATTCTGTCATTTGCTCACCCTCATATCCTTCCAAATATGTGTGACTTTCTTTCCTCTGCAGAACACAGAGGATTTTTTGAAGACTGTTGGTAACTAAATAGTTTTGGTTACCAGTGGTGTTCATTGTTAGAACATTTCTCAAAACATGTTATTTCATGTTCCACAGAAGACAGAGGCTTCCATACAGGTTTGGAGGACATGTAGGTGAGTGATTGAACAAGTGTGAATTTTTTAGGTGCTATATTCAAATAGGATTAAAAAAATAATAGTGCTTCTAGCACCACCCTGTGGACATTTTCGCCTGAAAACTTCTATAATATAAAGCAAAATGGTAGGTCCTACAGATTTTCCAAAACATTTATGCATAGTCATTTTTTCTGAAAATAATTGTGCATAAAGGCATTACTTGGAAGAATATTCTGACGTGTTGCCTTACTGCCTCCTCTTTAAGTCGTGGATGGATAGATTTCCCCATCAAATCATAAATAGACTTCAATATATCTAACATTTCCTGGAAAAAAAAATAATATGCAGTCTTTGCATTCAATACTTCACGGAACAAACACATTTTTTTGACAGGAATCAAAATTCAAGATGTAGTTCAGACATAATCTTGAGAGCTACATATTCAGATTAAAATGTTTTCAGACCTCTTTAGTAATCTGTCCGTCTTTGTTGATGTCATATAGATTGAAGGCCCAGTCCAGCTTCTCTACTGTAGTGCCTCTCAACCAAACTGAGAGATCACAGACTAACTCCTGAAAAAATACATAAATAAATAAAGCACAGTTGAACTATTGAATAGATCAAAAATGTACATCATAAAGTGCCTGAACATTCCTGCTATTTTTATATAGAGTATAACAGGATATAACATTTGAAAACATTATTTGTTGCAAAAGTTTGGACGACATTCACATCAGAAAAAAAAGCATAATTAATAATGATATTGTATCCAAACTATCAAATTAAGTTTAAAATACTTACCTCAAAACTAAGAGAGCCATTCTTATCTTTATCAAATGCATTGAAAAGAAACTGAGCATATTTCGATGAATCTAAGAAAATAAAAACAATAAATATATATAATATTAAATATATTTAATATAAATCTATTTCTGAACGTAAAAGAAGTTTCTGTGACATACGTAAATATCTAAACATTTTCAAAGAAATATTATGATGGCAGTCAGTTTTATTATACATTTAAATGTAGCTTTTACTGAATTGTTACGTAACAAAAGCAGGATTTCGATTTGAACTGCATCTGGTCATTACATGGCACACTCTATTTTCCAAAGGGATGAAAAGTTACACTGGATTCATTATATCATAAGTTATTATGTTTCGTAAAAAATATCTTATACCACAAGGAGGAGACACTGACTCCGGTGTGCAGTTAATGTAATCAGTTCTTCAAACTCTCACATTACAACGCATTTTCATGTGATTTGCATAGTTTCCTATTATGAATTTTACCAAATGTGGCATCATATTGTTTGGTTAAACATATTTAATAATCTATCAAACAAATTTAAGTGGACCAACCTCCCAGTGGGAAGAACAGAGCATAGATGTTTTTAAATGTGTCCTCATTCACAACTCCACTTGGACAATCCTAGCAAAAACAGGACCAGACAAGAAAGCAATATTTAAGAGACTGGAATATCTCCAAAGAGAGCAAGAGCCCTAAGATGACAACTTTTTAAATTTCTACACCCAGCATGTGGGGTTTAACTGAACTCTCACATTCTTGAATCCTCTATAGAGTAACTGCAGCTCTTGTCTGGAGAAATGGGTCTGCGACTGCAGTTGCTCCAGATTTTCCGGGTGATACCGCACCGTTGTGCTCTCCTGTTCTTCGTCCTCATTATCTACAACACAGCACACACAGCTGCCATCATTTGTATGGGCAAAAGAGCTTCAGAATCAAAGAATCAGTCTTTTTTTATGTACTCTGATACATGCAGGCGTTCAGACGCACACTCACTTGCTTGCAAACTGCCCAATGATGCCTAGAGCTTTACCTTTAATTAAGAATCCTGGAACTAGCAGATCCAGTAACACTAATTACACAAACACTTGCCTTTTTGATGAATAATGAAAAGAGAGTGACATGTATTGATGGCTTTGTCAAGGCCATGTTTCCTTTTACATGTCATTATCTGTGATTTGAGAACATAGGGTCAAAACAGATTTGGTGTCGGAGATCTGAGACGTGTTTAACTGTTGGTAAGAGGGGTCAATATTTGCAGCAACATATAAGTGTTTATACCGTATATGCTGTATTTTGTATTGCTTTTACACCTTCAATTTTGGTATAGCCTAACTCCTCTGGCTGTTTTGTTATTAAAAGCTGTTCATAAAATACTATTTAGCAGCTATTATGTATGTGTGTGGTATTCATAGCCTAAAGGGTCTGCTGGCCTGTTTCTGTGAATTTTATTAAATATTCACTACTGTGCCTTAGCAGGTCAGGTAACTAAAGACACTGAGCGGTGTCTCCTTTAGGACATGCATAATACCTCTGTCCCAGATTCTCATGAAGAACGTCCTGGTGCATAGGTTGATGCTTGCAGAGAAGCACTGCTTTTCACAAGATACAGTCTCTGTGCTTAAAAATGTTCTACTTCTAGCCTAATTTTGAAATTTCCTTGTCCATGTATGAGAAATATACCATATCTGAGGAAATGCAGAAGATAATGAAAGAAAAAACAGTGAAGATAACACAACTATAATCACATATTGGGATCTCCTTTAAAACATCTATTCCTGATTGAACTATTTACTATTTGTAGTTCAAAATGTTCTTGTTAACCATTTGTTTTTGTATGAGGATATTAATCCATGCTAAATTTGGGGTACCAGAATGACCCACTTAAAGATTGGTCAAGATGTTACGTCTCGGTTACGTATGTAACCCTCGTTCCCTGAAGAAGGGAACGGAGACGTCACGTCGGTGACCGACGAATTGGGATCTCGCTTAGAGAGACCAATCCCCTACGAGAGTATCTAAACAAGCCAATGGATATTGGCATGCGATTATTGCATCCAGCTGCCGCTAATCACAATGTGAGTATAAGTAGGCAGCGGGTGCAGCGCATATTCAGGTTTTCGCTGAGGAGCCGAGCCGGTGACCCGGCCGCTCAGCGGTGGTACAGCAGCCGTGGCGACGGGACGTGACGTCTCCGTTCCCTTCTTCAGGGAACGAGGGTTACATACGTAACCGAGACGTTCCCTATCAGTCGGTCACTCCGAGTCACGTCGGTGACCGACGAATTGGGATCCCTACCAAAAGGCCACGGGTACTGCCCCTTCCAGTGTCCTGTGGAAGCCTCCTGAGCCCCTATTTTTTGGCGCAGGTCAGGGCTACCGCAGAAGACCAGTTACTGCTGCCATGGCACTACCCACTCAGTAAGACTGGATAACACTGGGAAAACGTACCCGTTCTAGTTGGAACCGGACGCTACGGAAGCTCGCCCTTCCCGTAGGAGGTTCGGAGCAATTACGCATATGATCAACCTTAGGCGCATATGGAGAATTAGAGGAAATTGTACCTCATGGAGATTGGCAGAAGACCTGCCGGGGAAACACGGGCTCTCAGGCTATACCGTGGACTATACACATATGGGGTCCAAAAAGGCCTTTCATATGGAACCCAGCCCTCTACCGGTTCTCATGGATTCAGCGAGTGAGGGCCTGGCGTCAGATGCTCAGCCACATCTGACTGCCGAGGGGACGGAGGAACTCGACAGGGTCTACAGTACGGACTCTCTGGAGCAGTTTTAGCAAGCCGACCCGAAAACGGAACCTCTCAGTGCTTCTACCCGTTTGAGGTGAGAACACAGGAGGAAACCGGTTCCACACGAAGGCTATAGAACCTAGCGAACGTGTTAGGGGTCGCCCAGCCCGCAGCTCTACAAATATCTGCCAGCGAGGCGCCACGAGCCAACGCCCAGGAGGATGCAACAGCTCTAGTAGAGTGAGCTCTCAACCTGAACGGGCAGGGCACACCCTGTACCTGATAAGCCAGGGTGATGGCGTCCACTATCCAGTGGGCCATCCTCTGCTTGGAGACGGCCTTCCCCTTCTGCCGACCTCCGTGACAGACAAAGAGCTGGTCTGAGGTCCTGAAGCTTTGTGTCCTGTCAACGTAGCATCTTAGCGCTCGGATGGGACAAAGCAAAGCAAGGGCTGGGTCTGCCTCCTCCGAGGGCAGCGCTCGCAGGCTCACCACCTGGTCCCTGAAGGGAGTAGTGGGAACCTTGGGCACGTAGCCAGGCCGGGGCCTCAGGATTACCTGGGAGTCAGCCGGCCCAAACTCTAGGCACGAATCGTCGACCGAAAATGCGTGCAGGTCCCCTACCCTCTTGATGGAGGCCAATGCAAGCAGGAGCAGAGTCTTCATTGAAAGAAACTGCAGCTCAACTGACTGCAAAGGCTCAAATGGGGCCTGCTGTAGTGCTTTGAGCACCAGAGACAGGTCCCAAGATGGTATAGAGGGGGGCCGTGGAGGATTTAACCTTCTTGCCCCCCTAAGGAACCTGATGACCAAGTCATGCTTACCCACCGACTTCCCTTCCACGGGGTCATGGTTGGCAGCAATGGCAGCCACATAGACTTTAAGGGTGGAGGGAGACAGCCTTCGCTCCAACCCCTGCTGCAAAAAGGAAAGCACGACTCTGATCGGGCACTTTCGGGGGTTTTCTCGGTGAGAAGAACACCACTCGACGAACAGGCTCCATTTCAAGGCGTAGGCCTGTCTCGTGGACGGCGCTCTAGCCGAAGTGATGGTGTCAACTACCCCTTGGGGTAGGTCACCTAGAACCTCCGCGTCCCGTCCAGGGACCAGACATGTAGCTTCCAGAGGTCTGGACGCGGGTGCCATAAGGTGCCCCGTCTCTGAGTCAGTAGATCCTTCCTCAGAGGAATCTGCCAAGGAGGGGCTGTCACGAGGAGCATTAGCTCTGAGAACCAAGTCCGAGTGGGCCAGTACGGCGCCACGAGCAGGACCTGCTCCTCGTCCTCCCTGATCTTGCATATTGTTTGTGCGAGAAGGCTCACTGGGGGAAACGCATACTTGCGAAGGCCCCGCGGCCAGCTGTGTGCCAGTGCATCCGGGCCGAGTGTTCCGTCGGTCAGGGAGTAAAACAACTGGCAATGAGAGGTTTCTAGGGACGCAAACAGGTCTACCTGAGCGGGTCCGAAACGTCTCCAAATCAGCTGGACCGTCTGGGGATGGAGTCTCCACTCTCCGGGGAGCGCAGCTCGTGACAGCTCGTCGGCTGCCCGGTTGAGCAAGCCCGGAATATGAATGGCACGAAGCGACCTCAGATGCTTCTGACTCCAGAGGAGGAGGTGGCGGGCGAGTTGCGACATGCGACGGGAGCGCAGACCACCTTGTCGGTTGATGTACGCAACGGTCGCAGTGTTGTCCGTGCGGACCAATACGTGTTTGCCTCGTAAGCGCCTTCTGAGACGGATCAAGGCCAGACGTACCGCTAGCAACTCTAGGCAATTGATGTGCCAGTGCAGTTGGGGGCCCGTCCAAACCCCCGACACTGCAAGCCCGTCGAACGTGGCACCCAAGCCGGTGGTGGAGGCATCCGTGAAAACCACAGCATGCCTGGAGACCTGTTCCAGGGGCACTCCTGCCCGCAGAAACGAAAGGTCTGACCACGGGGTGAGGGTTCGGCGGCAGGCCGGTGTGACTTGGACCGCGCTGCCACGCCCACCTCGGGACTCGGCCATGGAGCCAGTGTTGAAGCGGCCTCATATGAAGCAGCCCCAGCGGCGTGACTGCCGCTGCAGCTGCCATATGCCCCAGGAGCCTCTGAAATTGTTTCAGTGGGGCCGCTGTCCTGCTCTTGAACGCATTCAAGCAGTTCAACACCGACTGAGCACGTTCCTGCGTGAGGCGTGCTGTCTGACTGACCGAATCCAACTCCATACCGAGAAAAGAGATCCTCTGCGTCGGGGAGAGTTTGCTCTTTTCCCAGTTGACCCGAAGGCCCAACTGGCTGAGGTGTGAGAGCACCAAATCCCTGTGTTCGCACAACTGGTCCTGAGACTGAGCCAGTATGAGCCAGTCATCCAGGTAGTTGAGAATACGAACGCCCTGTTCTCTCATGGGAACTAGGGCTGCCTCCGCAACTTTCGTGAAGACACGGGGCGACAGGGACAGCCCGAAGGGCAGGACCTTGTACTGATATGCCCGTCCTTCGAACGCAAACCGCAGGAATGGCCTGTGGCGCGGAAGGATTGACACATGGAAGTACGCGTCCTTCAGGTCGATCGCTGCAAACCAATCTCGGGGACGGACGCACCCGAAGATGCGTTTCTGCGTGAGCATCTTGAACGGAAGCTTGTGAAGAGCCCGGTTCAAGAGACGCAGATGTGCCATGAGGAATGTGGAATTATTAT
This sequence comes from Barbus barbus, assembly GCF_936440315.1. Lineage (NCBI taxonomy): Eukaryota > Metazoa > Chordata > Actinopteri > Cypriniformes > Cyprinidae > Barbus > Barbus barbus. Next base: position 23,299,724 of record NC_136735.1, on the reverse strand, counting down.
TTTCCTGCCGAGTAGCAATATGACAGTATCACTTTCATAAATGTCTTTGGCCTGTTTTTGGAGTAGAAAGGGGGAAAAGAATGAATGGCTTGTAGTTATTTTTATCTTATGATACTTTTAAGGCAAAAGCAGGTGCTGGGCAGTGAATCCCCAGTAGGAAAACAATCAAATGCTTTAAATGAATCATGTACTAAATGTAAACTGCATGCATGAATTTCAAATAGGAAGGTGTGTTCAAGTAGCTGATAAAACAGCAGGCCAAAACCTTCTCAAAGGCAGAAAACAATGAAGACAAAATCCAGTAGAAATGTGGCAGACAAAATTACCTGAAAAAGATACCAGTGTCTGCAATACTTAATTTATGGCATTATTAAGGGATCATCAGTGTCTTATGGTCGGCTATGGAATGATGGAGTGTTTAATTATATTTAGTCCCACAAGGATATGAAGCACAGCCAAGGGAAAGATGAAATTAATTAGAACTCTCATCCACAAAGTTAAGACCATTAATGATTAGCACTGTAATTTCAATAATAGCCCGTATAGGGAGTGGTAAGAGATTATTTATATTATTATTATTTATAGACAGTGATGACAATACAAACAGAATACACTACACAGTCTAATTTACTAACTACACTGTGTCGATGACTTATTCAATTTTATGAAAGAACAGTGTACATTAAAACTTTAGCTGATGCAACTTTGGCAGATTTACATCGTGTTGTACATGCCAGCGTTATTTTCAGACTAAAAGATGTTAGGTATTACAGAGAAACATGGCTCTGTATTAACTTGTATGATATTCGATCTACAACTCTGTCATTAAATATTAAGAATTTCAGTAAAATGTGTAATTACACCCTTTAAGAGTCATAAAAAAGGGGGTGTATAGCATGAATTTATCACGAGACTGTCTGGAAGGAGTTACAACACCTGTTGACTAGCTTAGTAGTAATATTATATTAATTTTATTGTGACTTTTGTACAGTTTCTCACTGCACAATAATAAAAATATTGTTTAAAGAGAGCTTGTACTGACAGTTGAACATTGAAAAAAATTCAATCGCTGCTATTGTGATGCTTTTTTTTTTTTTTTGTCTTTCTAACATAATTCATTATCAGTTTCTTTTTTTCTAATCTAACAAGAATGGTCTGTGCCATTCAGAATAAATACCTTTTAGTTGATCTATTGTAACTGTATGATATGATAACTGCATTTTTATTTAGTTTAGTGTGATTCATTCTTACCCGATGTCATGATTTTTAAAATAGAAAAATGATTTATTGTTGTATGGGATAATTACATTACATATGCATGGGAAACCCAGGAAAAAATAAAAATAAATAAATTACGTATATTCACAGTCAGACACTGATTTGAGAGAAATACATTGTGATATAAAATCCTATCTTAAAAAAAGAAAGAAAAAAGAAAAACATGCATATCTCTATTTTGAAAGCATTAAACTGAAAAAAAAAAAGATTCACTGAATTTACTACATTTTTAAGGTAAGTGGCTGCAATCAATTTATTTTTTTAGCTACATTTAAATAAATTTAGTTGTTTTTTTTTGTAAATGTAGCTCAAATAAATTGTTTGCAACCACTTACCTTAAAACTTAGCATATTTTTTTCAGTGTACATGCTGGGGTTTTTTTTTTTTTAGAAAAATGTAAACAGTAAAACAACTGGATTAGCCAATTGTAACTGTTACATCGATCTACACCTATTTATTTATGTATTTATTTATTCACTCATTCATTCATGGTCAAACATTAGTGCATGTAGCATTGCCAAGGTCATGCATTTGATTCCCAGGGAATGCAAAAACTGATAGCTTATTTATAACATATACCTTCAGTGCAGTGTTGCTTTAAATAAAATGATCTAATAAATGCATAAATGTAAATTTATTTATAGCTTTGTTGCAACTTCCCCATGTCAGGTCTGTTTGACTGGTGTGTAGGAAAAGAACAAAATTAGTGGAAAACTAACTTGTATTATGTCTTTGGTCTTTTGCTAAATGTTTGTTTTATTTTCTTTTATTTCTTCTTTTTTAATTTTTAAAAACATTTTTTAAACATTAACATAGCATTTTGGTGGCTACTTTTCGAGTAGCCTACCATATATATCAGAAATCTTTGAAACAATCTTTGGTATTGGTAATTGCAGATCCTTAGTTCAGGATTTGCCAACATGTGTATGAAAATATATGTTTAACTTCAATGAATTTTCAACTTAAATGTAGCCTTCATTAACAAACATACGAATAGTAACCGTTTATGAACAAAAGATGACCATGCTAAAATATGCAATGAACTTCAGGACAACAAAGCGACAGTCAAACGATTAAATGTGCCAATTAAGTTATCTTTTTAGTCTCATACAGAGCGGTAAATAATATTAAGAAAGAGACAGTGACACATTGGTTGACTTTACCTGAGTTCAGAGTTCCTGTGATTAATCGAGCAATATGCTGAGTAAATTTGATCAGCTGACGCTTGCATCGCCGCCGTCGACTGCTCATTTTCAATTACAGAGAAGGAATGGATTCAAAAGCAAGTCCTCTGGTTTATTCCAATGTTCTGTCCGCTGGTTTCAGTGTCCTGACAGGTACACGGATGAACAGAGAAAGGTGTAAATCCGTGTCAGCGTTACAAACAGCGAATCAGTCCCCCCCCCTCTCTCTCTCTCTCTCTCTCTCTCTCTCTCTCTCTCTCTCTCTCTCTCTCTCTCTCTCTCTCTCTCTCTCTCTCGCTCATACACACACACCTCGATACATCATGGAGACTTCCTGTAAGGCATTGACAACAGACCAAGAAACATTTAACTGTAATTTCCTCTAATTTATGTGGAATTATATCCCATTAGCCAGATATAAATACAGCAAAACCAGTCTTAAGTGTCAGTTTTTCAAAACTGATATTTACACACTGCCTTCCAAACGTTTGGAAACACCCCCTGGCAAAGTGTGGTTTTGGATGATATCAGCATAAATCCTTATCATTTTTTGGTGCAAATACATTAAAGTAACTTGACATTATCATTGAAGACCAGCAATAAAACATAATAATGGCAATATATACATGTCAAAGTCAGACATGCCCCTTTGCCAGCTGTGATGCCTGGTTGCTGGTTTAAACTTGGCCCAGGTTTTTAAAAGATTTTTGGGTCAGCACACCTTAATACTGTAGCTTCAACAATTGATTGCCAATTCAAAGTCAATGTTTGAATAAACTGACGGCTCAGATGCCCTGATTATGCAAAACAGAGAATCGAACATGTATTTTGTTTTCTATGTATAAACTGTTTATCTAATAAAATATGTTTTTGTAGTTTGTGTTGTCCCTTCTCAGTGCAATATTATCACAAATTAAAAAAGATTCATGCCAATATTGTTCAAAACCCCACTTTTCTAGGGCGTTTCCAAACTTTTGGAGGGCAGTGTACATCATCTGAAAGATAATAATAAGCTTTCCATTGATGTATGGTTTGTTAGGATAGGAAAATATTTGGCCGAGATACAACTATTTGAATATCTGGAATCTGAGGGTACAAAAAAAGCAAAATATTGAGAAAATCGCCTGTAAAGTTGTCTAAATGAAGTCCTCAGCAATGCATATTACTAATCAAAAATTAAGTTTTGATATATTTACAGTAGGAAATTTACTAAATATCTTCATGGAACATGATCTTTACTTAATATCCTGATGATTTTTTTGCATAAAAGAAAAATCTATAATTTTGACCCATACAGTGTATTTTGGCTATTGCTACAAATATCTCCGTGCAACTTAAGACTGGTTTTGTGGTCCAGGGTCACATATATGAATTTTCAACACGACAGAAATGACAAAAAAATAAAAATTAATTAATAATACTTAAGAAATTATTATAGGGCTATTGCAATGGCGCCCTCTGGTGGTATGAGGTTCATGTAAAATCATACCTTGAGAGTGTTTTCTTGAATAGGTACACTTAATGTAATGTACACTTAATGTACACTTAACGTAATGTTAATGTAAAAGCGAATGTATGGATGTTTTTGCAACGCTTGAGTAAGAATACTACAGTTTAGGGTGTTTTAAGGTTTAAGTGGTCTATTAAAATGAGAACCAAGAAAATGCATTAAAACAAGTACTTTATTATAGTGATACATTCTTCCTAATAAGTCAAGAACACTGCACGTGTTATAACATTCATATAACATTCACATAACTTTAACTAGCATTTTTGTGAACATACAGAGTGTATACTACAGAGTCAGTGTGTAGTAGTACAGCATGAAAAAGGAAGCTATCAGATTCAGGAAACTGGAACTCAGGAAACTTGAAGATGATTCTTTAGATTCTTCAGGCAAGCTTTCAATAGAAAGAGAAATATCAGATCAGTATATTTATTTTAGATGTGATCAGTTTATCACAAATTGGTATTTTATACAATCAAACACATCTTTACTGCTCTCTCTCTCTCTTACCTGACAAGGCTGCTGCAGTCAGAATAACTGTTAAAATGAGAATGTGTTAAGGTGATCTCTTTAAAATCATCATTACTATTGATGACAGTCCTGATGCCCGTAACTGTAAAAACTTCAGTGGGTGATATTAGCAGATCAATTTCATCTGAAAAACATCCATAATCTTCAAGGCGGATCACAGAACAAGAAGTGATGTTGAAAACAGTCCCAATGGTATCACTGATACTTGCATCTTCAGTTGCAGCAGTATTGTCATCTGTTGCTGAAAGAAAACTCTCAAAACGTACTTTCGCCCCGATTGTGGTGTTATATTCCTTGTCTATGCCAGAATACACTATACTACATTTGTTTTTGCCAATGAGTTGCATGGCATCTGTCAGCAGGAAGAAAAGAGATTTGAAAGGAAACTCATCTTGGTAAGTTGAACTGCCCCTGCTAGTCTGAACCAACCTCTTGAATTGTTCATGAAATACAGAATCAGCTTTTGCATAGCTCTGTAGTGCAGTCATGTGCACCGGTGTACTTCCTGGAATGGTCTTGCTGCATGCTGCATTAACTTTCCACATACTTTTAAAATCGTTGTTTTTAAGCTCTGTCTGCAGCAGACCTCCACTTTTTGTGACCATTTGCAGCATTTCTTTCCGACAGTTCTGGAACGAGTAATCAGGAGCTTTAGGAAACATGCCCATCTGTATCACTTCCTCAGTTATCTGCACAACCATCTGAAAGCACAATTAAAAATCACAGCAGAAATTTTTGAGAGAAAAAAAGTCTTCTAAGCTTCACAAAAATGTGATAAATTCTCTAAGTTAAACAGTACAAAGTAGTTATGATACATGTGAGAGCTTACAGTGTATAAGAGCACCAGGAGAACCGCAGGAAACCTCAAACTTCCCATTATATTAGTTGGTGTTCACAAGTCTGGACAAAGACAATAACATGGACAACAGGCTAAAAATAAAGTTGGTGAATACATGCTTACCAAACACATAAGTATATATATATTCTATATATTGGGGTTTTGGACAATATTGGCATGAATCCTTTTTAATTTATGATAATTTTGCACTGATGCTACATGTCTGACTTTGACATGTATATATTGCCATTATTATGTTTTATTGCAGGTCTTCAATGATAATGTAAAGTTATTTTAATGTATTTGAACTAAAAAATGATAAGAATTTCTGCTGAAAACCACACTTTGCCAGGGGTGTTTCCAAACTTTTGGAGGGCAGTGTATATATATATATATATATATTATATATATATATATATAATTTTCAGCACAAACTGAACAAAAGCACAAAACACATAATGAAAACTGCATGATTACCAAAGCATACAAATGTTGTGCATGATGCATTTATTTTTGTCAGAAACATTTGCCTAAAACCAGTGGTTAAAAAACAAAAGAACAAAAAACAAAGCAAAGTTGAAACAGAAAAAGGCAACACTCACCGTCTTGAGATGCCTGGTATTTTTAAGATCAGTTGAACACGAAGAAAGCAAATAGTCAGAACCGCAGGGTGTTCACAACTTGAAAAAAACCCCCCAAAAAACAGGAAAGCCTATCAGGGCTTTACTCTGCCTTTTCCTTCCTGCATTTTAGTCACTACTGTGATCAGGAAACGCTGACAGCATAATAATATGAGAATAATCCCAGTAGAACATTATTCAAAAGTAGAAAAATTAAACATGAAAGTAAACATTTTGTATAAATAAGGTTGTGGACTAGTAATTCCCAAAATGCCATACAGAATAACATTGAGTTGTCTTTAAACAATATTCAGTATTTCTTTTATTTAAAAAAAAAGAGATGTGCCAGACACAAGTCAGAACCATGAAAACATGCTAATTAGGAAGATATGATCAGAGAACAATCCAAGAATAGAGGAAGAGAGCCAGACAAGGATCAGAACTGGAGAATGAGAGGAGGCGCTTAACTGGAAGTTTGAGTGGATCTATAGCAATATAGAGCCACTCAATAGCATGGAGCAAATGCAGAGATTGTGTGTGTGTGTGTGTGTGTGTGTGTGCCCTTTTATGTGGTTTATGAGGACACAAATTTATATAATGACATGGGTATGACAGAGGTATTACAATATGAAGGTGGTTTATGAGGACACTGCCTATGTCCCCGTAATTCAAAAGGCTTAAAAAACATACTAAATGGTGTTTTTTTTGAAAATCTAAAAATGCACAAAGTCTCTTGTGAGGGCTAATTTTAGGTGTAGGGTTGGTGTAGGGCAATAGCAACATTTTGTTCAGTATAAAAACCATTACGCCTATGGAGAGTCCCCATAAACCACAAAAACCAACATGTGTGTGTGTGTGTGTGTGTGTGTGTTCTTGTTTCTGCTAGGATTATGCACAAGGATAGTAAAACCTGAAATTTTTCACATTGTGCTATACTAGATATGTGTTAAACAGAAATTACAAAATATGCAGAGTGCCAGGACCAGAATTGAGTAGCACTGTTTTATGGTGAAAATGACTCCATGACACAAGGTATCCAAACTATGACCTCTTTGGCATTCTCTAGGCAAAGAAATGCCTCTCATCATGTAGGGGTGCAGGGAACAAGGAAGCAGATGCTTTTGCCAAGAGGACCTTAAAAAATTTAAGAAATAGAAATAAATATTCCCCTAAGAAAAACTAAAATTAAAGGATTAATGAAAAGAGCAGTAAATGGAATGTGGCAAGAAAAGTTGGATAAGGAAGTACATGGAAGACATTTGTACAATATTCAAGGGAAGTAGGACAGTGGTGAGTGGTCTGTAGTTTCTTGTCTCCATATTGGCCATACTACTCTTAATCATTCTTTGTATAGGTCTATCACTGTAAAACGTGATACACGATTCTGTAGCATGTGACAGCCAGAGACAGTGTAGCATGTTTTAATATGCTGTGTCAGATAAAGAAATGAAAGACTAATGTTAGGAAATAAAAATCAAGTCATTAGGTATAAATGGTTTGTCAGTTTTTAAAAACTTTAAGTTTTCAAGGTATTACTAGATTTTCAAGGGCAACATGTCTGTTTAAAAAGTTTTAGTTCAAAGTTTTTTTTTTTATCTGCCCTCTTCTTTTAATTTTCTCCACAATGATGCTTAACACTCCATCTCAGTAGATGGCAGAAACAAAGAAGAAGACTGACTGGATGGGATAGCCCCACTGCACAAAAGAGCACAAGCAACATGCAGTTAGAAAAAGTAAAAGAAATGCAAAATGTAGGGTAGACTGAGTACAGTAGAGACACTTTCTACTTTTTTCATCACTACACAAAAACTAGATGCTGAAATGAAGTGATTTTTCACATGATATTTATTTTGCTTGTGTACTAAAATATCATAAATTGATAATAGCCATAAGTAGATACATTTTCCACAGTTAGCTCATAAACATGAGGTGCATTTTTGTCTCAACCGTACCCATGGTGTACAGTTGAAACAGTACCATGGTACAGTTGAGACACCCATTCTTAATGCTCTAAAGCTGGCTAACCATTTATTGCAAATGTAATAAATTACAAAATTACAGTTAAATAATTACAGTTTAAAAATAAATGTATTTATTTGCAGTATTTAATTAAGATTCAGTTAAACAAAATAGGCACAAATATTTAACACTAGAAAATATATGGCAAACAGTACAAATGTAAACATAACAGTAAAAATAACAATATACAATATACATAACAATATACTGTATATTCTAAAACCTTACCCCTAAACCTACGCATCACTCAATCTTTCAGCATTTGTACATTTTCAATCATTCTGTATGATTGTATAAGGCTTGTTTCATCATGGAGACCTAAAAAAATATTCCCATAAGGTTAGAATTTACTGGTATTACTATACTTGTGGGGACATTTGGTTCCCATAGGTAATACCAGTTCACAAACACACACAGCCTCTGTATGCATTTTATTTTCTATGATTGAACTGTTACTGTATACAGTACATAGCAACCTATAAAGGGTGTCTCAACTGCACCCACTTTACCACCTTGTATATTTCTTAAAATGCTATGTAATCTTTTTAACATTCATGTTAGAAAATATGTCCATTAATAATAGACAGTTGAAATATCACAAATATCATTTTTTAAACTAAATTTGCGAAGCATATGTGTAAATGTGACTTTTATTCTATTATCATAACACTGTACAACTAAAAAGCATGTGAAGCAATAGGACCCCAATCCGGGTACAGCTGATACACTGTCTCAACCGTACCCCACTGACATGCTCACACATTTCTCTAGGTTATGAAAAGAATATTGGCACAATGTCTTGCATGGCACAATGTCATAAAATATTTTTAGGGCACAGAGTATGTGCAATGATATATGTTAAGTTTAACAATCACAAAAATAGCCTTAACGTCGCAGTTAGAAAAACTGTGGAAAGGATAGTAACTGAGAGACATCTCAGTAGTGATAGCCGGTGGCATATGCCAAGATGATTAATGACTTTGACATTTGTGACCTCATAAAAGTTTCAGATGCAGAAATTGGTCAAGTGTGAAACTTCGACATGATGTCCGGCCGGTGGAAAAACATAAATGAGTTGTCAAGTAATGTTTTTGAAGATTTTATGGCGCCTTTTGAAATTTCCTCATAGGAACATCTGTGTGGCGCGCCCCTCCCCATCTGTGGCGCGCGTGGTGTCCGGTTGCATTCCAAGGCGCGCTTTCTCTCTTACTCCCTCTGTCTCTGTATCTATGGTACAGTGACCAAGAGAGCTCAACGTGCTGCAAATAGATAAAACACCTGCAAATAAAGAAAACAACTTCCTCAATTTTACAGCTCACCAGCTGCAAATGCTCACAACACAAAAAAAAAAAAAACCCGCACTGCAAATAGAAAAAACGCCTGCAAATTAAGAAAACAACTTTCGTCAATTTGACAACACACACGCTGCAAATGCTCACAACACAACCAAACAAAGAAACGCGCTGCAAATAGAAAAAATGACAGCAAATTAAGAAAACAACTTTCATCAATTTTACAACGCACATGCTGCAAATGCTCACAACACAACCAAAAAAAGAAACGCTCTGCAAATACAATTTATTTGGTTGTGTTGTGAGCATTTGCACCACCTGGGGCCCGTTTCAGAAAGGAGGTTAAGTGAGAACTCTGAGTATGTTAACCCTGATATGAGGGAAACTCTGGGTTTTCTGTTTCAAAATGTGAGATTTATCAAACCCGAGAAAGAAGGGTAAGCCAAGCCCGTTTCTGAAAGAGAGGTAACTTACTCTGTGAACTTAACCTGGTCGGGAGCAGGTTTTCTTTGGTAAACACAGAGTTTCTTTCCATCTCCTCCCCCTTTTTAAAGTGTTAGCGATGTTTTAATACCTCATTCATTCATGCTCCAAAATTGCTTTTCTTACTGAGTATTTTTGTCCTATTTCAAGTACAAACATTTAAAAATTGTTAAGTTGAGATGCACTTTCTTTTTTTTAAAAGGGGGTTATACACGCTCTTGAGGTCTAAACCTAGTGACGTAAAGAAGTCATTTATAATTCAATGTTTACAAAAATATACACAAATGCCCCCGAGCGGAATTGTCTGTATATGGCAATTTTCTTAGTGGTTTGGTCTCTTGAGATACATAGGGTTTTTGTTCTCACAAAATTATTTTATATTTTATGTCTGTAACCTTTTCAAGAGCGTGTATTCTGTATTCTGTATGCATTATGACCCGTTTCTTAAATGATGTGTACTTTTTCTGAGAAACTAGACCTCTAGGAATTTACAACTGTGCCCCCATAGAACTTGTTTGGATATTATCTTTGGGTCTGTATAGGGGAAAACATGTACAATAAGGTTTGTTCTATATCTACTTGTGCAAAAATATTGAATAAAATATCTTGAATGAATGTACAAAAAAATATTTGTTGGGATAAGAAGGTTCATCTATTGGAACTTAGAAAATAAGAGCAAACTATTTTAACATCAAATACTTTTAAATGTAGGTTTGTCAAAAAGAAATAATAATCTTTTATCTGGTTTAGTTGTGTTTAAAAATAAATAAAATCCCTTTCTTAAAAACATTGCATCAAACTTAACTGGTAAGCTGATTCTCATATCATCGTGCATTCATTCACCACATATTTATCACACTTATAAAAGTATCATGATCCTTCGTAGAAGTACTAAAAGTAAATCTAAAACAATGAGAATCGATTAATGACTTTGTTAGAACACAACGGTCATGAAACTACATTTGGTAACCTTTTATTCAGGCTTTAAAGCAGTTGTATGCCTTAAAATCATACTTGATTTTGGAAAAAGTTTGAAAACTAGCTTGCATACACACTTTAAAAAAAAAAAGGTGCTTTGGGACCCTGTATGGAAGAACCTTTTATTAACCATTCCATTGCACAAAAGGTTCTTTGTAGCACAGAAATGTTCTTTATAGCACAGAAAGGTTCTTTAGACTAATGGTTTTTCACACTCAACATGTTGTAAATATATTTTTATTTATTTATTTTTTTTGGAAAGTGAACTAAATTGTCCTGCCTGGTCAACTCATTCCAAATTCATTTTCTATTAGTTACGTTCAGTTATAGTGCAATATAAAGTATTAATTTAGAGTTATATAAATAGTGTGTTTATTAATTAAAGAAATACCAGTAGATCAGTCCTTTTATATGTATTATCTCTATTTTACTGCTGTTTTTGACTCAAAAATGATTAAGCTAGTTATTTAACAAAAGCAAAATTTGTCTGCAATCATGTTTTAAAATGAAATAAAAAGGCTGAGGTATAGGCTACAAAATCTTAAAATATAAAAGTTCCACTTTGTCTCACTAAATTTTGCATCAAAATTACAAAATTAGATTAATTAGCTGATGATGATATGTCGCACTGAATGATTTAATAATGATGGTGTGACTGTATTAAAAATAGAAAATATTATTCAGCTATTATTTTATTTATTTATTTATTTTTTTGTCTTTTGGAAGCTGCTTTCAAAATCCTCTTGACTCAAAAGCCTGAGGGGGCACATGCACTTTGAATGGGCGTGACGCCTCTACATGTGACCTCATATTGTTGGAATAAATCCCAGAATGATTTTATTGATTCTTAAGAAAAATAATGTGACACAAGGCATCCGATTATAATAAATAGCACAATGTCCTTTACATAGCCTATAGTGGTTTTCAATGCTTGACCCACAGCTCTGCACATTTCGTATGTCTGCCTTATTTAACACACCTGAATCAAATCATTAGCTCAATAGGAGAGTGATTATGAACTGAATCAGATAAGAGAGACTACAAAATTCCTTGTGATTTCATATTAAAAATAAATGTTTGTCTGCTTCATGTAAGCACATAATATACCATCTGAAATAGAAGCATTTGTAAAAAAGCAAATGGCCATTATGGGGAAATGGCCATTTGGGGAAGTCGTGGCCTAATGGTTAGAGAGTCGGACTCGTAATCGAAAGGTTGCGGGTTCGAGCCCCCGGCCGGCAGGAATTGTAGGTGGGGGGAGGGAATGTCCAGCGCTCTCTCCACCCTCAATACCACGACTGAGGTGCCCTTGAGCAAGGCACCGAACCCCCAACTGCTCCCCGGGCGCTGCAGCATGGCTGCCCACTGCTCCGGGTGTGTGTTCACGGTGTGTGTGTGTGTGTGTGTGTGTGTGTGTGTGTGTGCATTTGTTCACTACTCACTGCTGTGTGTGTGCACTTGGATGGGTTAAACGCAGAGCACCAATTTCGAGTATGGGTCACCATACTTGACAATACGTCACGACTTTACGACTTTACTTTATAAATTTACTAAGGTTATAGTTTAGTAATGAGGAAAATATCGGCCATGACAGGTCTTAGCTTGCAGTGACTTAAATCTAAGTTTGGAGAGGACTCTCAATTTCTGACGCCATTAAATAGATGAAGTGATAATTTGTGGGTAATGATTCTTCCCCTCCCCCTCCTTTCAGTCTTTATTGTGCAGAGTGAGGAGTTTTAGGAGAGTCAAGAAGTAAAATGGTATGTTTGAAATAAAACATTTTTAATTAACATAACATAACATAACAGGGTTGCTTTTCCAAACTTTATGAATAAATTGTCCTATTTTTATTTATTTATTTGTTATTTGGCAAATGCAGTTTCGCGGCGTTTCTTCCTGCTCATTTCATTTGAAGTTACGCGCGCGGCTGGAACAGGATGCGCTTTCTCTGAGAGTCTGACAGAAATCTACGGTAAGTGTGCATACATAGAACTATTTTAATTGCTAGAACAAAATATCAAGGGTTATTTATTGTTGTTTTTTCTAACTGGTGAAAAATTATCTAGTTTTAAATGGTTTTATCTGCCCAAATGAGGTGTAGAGCAGTTTCTTCGCTCCATTCGCCGATGTGCGAGGCTTTGGGAAGACAGACCGTTATTTTTGAATCTCTAAGGCTAACGGTAAGTGAATTCATGGAATCATTATAAATATCATATATACTGAAATAAAACATTGTTTATTCGTTCTTTGTTTATGTGGTCATGAGTGGTTAAATGGTAAAATCAACCTTAATCCAGTGAGGTAACGTTAGACTAGTCTGTTAGTTAAATGGTCATTTTAAATGTTCTTATCTGCCCAAACGAGGTGAGCAGGCCTCGGCCTGTCGCTCATTCCTGTGATGTGTGTTTGGCAGCCTACATCCTTAATTCATAGACACTGCTGTGATTTAGGTTAAAATGCTTAAATACTCAGTACATAGCAAACAATCTGTAATAACAGACAAGGCAACAGTGACCAGATAACATTTTCATTTAGCTGACGCTTTTATCCAAAGCGACTTACAATTGCTATAGGTCAGAGGTCGCACGCCTCTGGAGCAACTAGGGGGTTAAGTGTCTTGCTCAGGGACACATTGGTGTCTCACAGTGGATTCGAACCCGGGTCTCTCACACCAAAGGCATGTGTCTTATCCACTGCGCCAACACCACCCCTAATAATAAAATAATAAAAACAGTGCTTAATATTTTAAAGGGGTCATGAACTAGGACAAAGTAAAAGGGTCATAAACTGAGAATCTGTTTTTATTATATATTTTAAATCACCGCTTATTTCCTACAAACCCTAAAAATGTTTGTTGTCACAGGATCCTCTATACCCAACCATCGTCCTAAAAAACTGTGAAGATGGGAACCCTTTAACCAGTGGCTCAGTTACCATTCATATGGATGGAGAGGACATGGTCAAAGATGATGGGGGCACTGATATTTCCCTCGCTCTCAGCCTCCTGTACTCACTCTACCAAATATAAAATATTGCGTATCCAAAATATTTGAGAAAGACCTTGACGTTTTTGGAGGCTTTCGTTTTCCAAAAGACTATACCTGTCCCTGTATGTGTACAGAGGGTTTATAATTCCCTGTAGATCCCTGTATATTCCCTGTAATCCAAACACGGTGTCTCTCACACGAGAGGCACGCATGCGCACACACACACACTTCTCTATATGTACAGATAATTCAAACACACTTACACAGACACACAAACACATTCACGGGTGTAAATATACGCGAATCGCAGTTGAACGATTCACAGGCATTTTCCAAATGGAAGTGATCATCCCTGTCCCCTTGTAGTGGGGACTTTGGAGTGAGCAGAGCACACGTGTATCAGTATGCAGTCGTTTGGAATGCACTTGGTAAAGGGAGCAATGTAATTTCCTCATCTACAGCTGGGATGTTCCTGTGACAATGCAGCATGGTCTCTGTCAGCAGATATACTGTTTTAATGTCGGGGGGGGGGGGGGGGGGTTGTTTTTGTTAGCACAACTGTTGTAAATAAACATACATTTTATATTTAAAAATTTCAATATGCTAATATATGAAAACTAATATGTATGAAACCTTTTACATATCAAATAGGCAATTTTTTATGCCTGTACAGATAGTGCTGCATTGTCACAGGAACATCCCAAAACTTGGTTCTCGCAAGACTAGCATATTTTCACCAGTGCTTATGTTATGTCTACGTCCTACATCATCCACTGGAATGCCACTCTCTCGTGAACGCAAGTACGACAAATAGCAGAGGCTATTACGGTTTATAAAGTTTTAAATATGGATATTTTTCTTACAAAAGCGCATTTATTCGCTTAAGGAAGCCTTTATTAGCCCCCCTGGAACTGTCGGGAGTACTTTTTTATGATCGATTGATGCAGTTTATTGGACAATTGAATATCACCCATTCACTTTTAATGTCACTCCAATTGTATTCATTTGAAAGAAGAAAGTCATGTACACCTTGGATGGCTTAAAGGTGGAGGGTATTCATGGGGTAATTTTCATTTTTGAGTGAACCATGCCTTTAAGCAATATTTAGTATCATATAATATAATGTAATATATGTACATACATGATTTAATAATGTAGCAGAAGGAAGTGGGTGAGTACATTTGAACATAATTCTAGTGATAAAAATGTTAACCAAAGATTACAGTTTACATCTGTAAAATACAATTCATTACATTTCTGACATTTTATAATTAATATGATATAACAGAGCCCCTTTTTCCCCAATAGATGCCACAATAAAATACGAAAATTAAAATTACAATACGAGACATGAGTTCACTGTACATCACTCTGATGATTTCGTCAGATATTGTTTCTTAACTGTAATTACAATACGAGACATGAGTTCACTGTTCATCACTATGATAATTTTGTGTTGCCAGATTTTTTTTAGCACAAATAAAAAACACTTGAGCTGAACTTGTTGACAGTTCTGCTTGCTTTTCAGTGTCAATTTCTTCAACAAACAATGGCCTTTGGCTGTACAAGCAACATAGTCAGGTGGTGTAACTGGTTTGTCAATTGGCGTAACCAGTATTTTTCATAAAAATATAATTATATACAGGAAAATTTAAAAATGTGGAATAAAATGTAATCATCTAGTTTAGTACAATTATATGGTTTTTAAATTTTTTTACATAATTTGTCAAATATTATTTAGAAAAGAATTTGTGTTTTCAGCATATGTCCTGCCAAATATTGCAAACAATATAAAATGTATTTTTGTGTGATGTTTTAAAATTAAGTATTTATTTCTATGAGTAAGCTGCCATCTAGGTGGATAAAATATTTAATATTTCTCATTCTTTGGCGGTTACACCATTTGATATTTTCATGTACATTCAGTCTTAACTTTTGTAAAAAATGGCACATATGTAATTTTTAACTGCATAAAATCAACATAGACACACTATGTACATTTTAAAATACCTGATGCATGCTTTTAAAACAAGTTTAAATATTTTTGAATTTCTCATCTTGCCAACCCGTTTTTGTCACTGACCTATATATTTCTGAGAAGTACATAAAACCCATTTCTGAGAAGTACATTATTTTCCTATTTTTAGTTTAAAAGAAGTAGGCTACTAATAGCACACTTAAACTTATTCTTCATAAGGGTGTGGCCAAAGCCACAGAGGAAGGACAGATCTGCACATGCATTAACACAAAATTTATTTAACTTCTTCATATCCATTTACAGAACTGTACATATGTAATGAGTACTGTTTGTGATACAACATTGTATGCAACCTTACCTACTGCATATGAATGCATGGGTCAGTGTTCAGCATTATCTATTGATGTTTGTGCTTCATATTTTCAGCACTATGTGTAAGTTAATATGGAATTGGTTTGGAAAGTGAATTATGGATAGGAAAACCTTAAAGACATTGCTCTAATCGTGGAATATAAGCTCTGCAAATAAACCTCATGTGAGAGAGGGGCCATACCACCTCTGACAGTATCAGCCTCAAAATGCTGGATCTGAAGGGTGCCCAACTAACAAATCTCTCCTTCTCAGGAAAGATTTAAAGGTTTTCTCAGAGACAAAGAAACAGTCGCTCTGTAAAATGCTAAGCTAAGTTGTTTGCTCCAAGGAGAAACTAGGACATTCTGCAAGAAGCAAATTTAGGGAGCTTAGTAATCTCGTGTCCAGACCTTCAGACTGACGGGGCGTGGAAATGTCACCACAATAACAGACATAAGCGTGTAAGCATAAATGTCCAAGCATAAGATTCCTGTGTATTTCAAACCAATGACTACTTTGAGACAACGTTTGGTCCATCCTAAGGACCGGATTCCTAAACATCAAAGAAGTAATGATGTATATGCCGTTGAGTGTAGTGAGGAGTGTGAGGATTTATACATAGGAGAAACAAAACAACCACTTTATCGACGCATGGCTCAGAATAGACGTGAAAATTCTTCTGGGCAGGATTCGGCAGTCTTCTTACATTTAGAACAAAAGAAACACCAGTTTCACTAAACAGTCAGCTATTTCAATTTAAAGATAAAGGCTGTGATACTGATGTTGCCCACTAGAGGCAGCCATAGGATGATAAATCATAAGCCTAAAGTTTGGTTTCTATTCCTTTGAATGGTAATAAATGAACTGATCTAGTTCATTTGTATGTATGGTGTACTGACAGTAAACGTGAAACTGGAATAGGCAGTGATTTCAGCACTGTCAACATAAGAGGTGCATGGTGATGCGAGTACTAAAAATGTTTTACAATTTGCTAACACAGACATTATAAGTCAATTTTATATATATACTATATGCAGTGGTGTGAAAGTGTTGGCCCCCTTCCTGATTTTTTATTTTATTGCATGTTTGTCTCACTTTAATGTTTGAGATCATCAAACAAATTAAATATTAATCAAAGATAACAAGTAAACACAACATGCAGTTTTTAAATGAAGGTCCTGTGTGAAAACCCCCGCCATGTTGAGATCCAAACACATCATGTTGAGCTCCAAAGAAATTCAGGAACAAATGAGAAAAAGTAATTGAGATCTATCAGTCTGGAAAAGGTTATAAAGCCATTTCTAAAGCTTTGGGACTCCAGCGAAACACAGTGAGAGCCATTATCTACAAATGGCGAAAACATGGAACAGTGATGAACCTTCCCAGGAGTGGCCAGCCGACCAAAATTACCCCAAGAGCGCAGCGACGACTCATCCAAGAGGTCACAAAAGACCCCACAACAACATCTAAAGAACTGCAGGCCTCACTTGCTTCAGTTAAGGTCCGTGTTCATGACTCCACCATAAGAAAGAGACTGGGTAAAAATGGCCTGCATGGCAGAGTTTCAAGACAAAAACCACTGCTGAGCAAAAAAAACAAATAGGCTCATCTCAGTTTTGCCAGAAAACATCTTGATGATCCCCAAGACTTTTAGGAAAATACTCTGTAGACTGACGAGACAAAAGTTGAACTTTTTGGAAGGTGTGTGACCCATTACATCTGGCGTAACACAGAATTTCAGAAAAAGAACATCATACCAACAGTAAAATATGGTGGTGGTAGTGTGATGGTCTGGGGCTGTTTTGCTGCTTCAGGACCTGGAAGACTTGCTGTGATAAATGGAACCATGAATTCAGCTGTCTACCAAAAAATCCTGAAGGACAATGTCCGGCCATCTGTTCGTGACCTCAAGCTGAAGCGAACTTGGGTTCTGCAGCAGGACAATGATCCAAAACACACCACTTATGAAAATGTTAATAATTACAAAGGGGGTTATATCTGATTTTTTTCACATACAGATTTAATTGATTTCTTTCATAAATTGCAGCAACTGCTGTAAAATGAGACACCAATGTTTCAGGGGTTTAGGACACAGAACAGGACACATGCTTAGTCAATACGTTTTATTTAATATTTGGATTTATGAATATGCTTTTTTTAAGATTAACTGTTGTTTCCAAGGCAATGTTAGATGCCAGTGTTTCCTGTTATAACTATGCAAATATTTGATTTTAAAAAACTATAATAGTTACTAAACTGTTTCTTATGGTTTTAAATCTGTATTTAACCTCAGAATGATCTCAAAGTAAGTCTTATTTTGTGGTAGCTGTGCTTTTAAATTAAATTATTATTAATCTTAATTCAAGTGATGAAGGACTAATCAGTGTTGAAAACGTATCTAAAACCCCGTCTCGCACCGTTTCCAGGAAACATGTCGTTCAACCCGGAAACCGTAGCAAAACGTTGTGCACCGGTCTGAACGTGCCCCAGGTGAAGGGCAGGTTAAGGCTAGAAGGGATACGCTTCTGGGCATGCGCACTGTAACGGAACAGTCCACACAGAGGTAAGTAAAACAATCGGTGCTTTATTCAGGTGCTCAGTCACACAACAACGGTGATAGCTTTTCCAACCCAGGTGAGTCACACTTCGTGCGGATAGTGGTGATTGGTGATCGGTGATTCTTATAGTGTCTCTCTTGTCTTGGCAGGTCTCTGGAGATCGGTGTGCCAGGACTACGGGAGGTAGCGGACAGCCACAACAGCCAAACAGGATCTGATGATGGAGAGGGAACGGAGAAGGACAAGGCAGAAGGTAAGTAGCAGGTAAGTAATGATAAGAGAGGTATACTCAGCACTAGGGCTTCGTAGGGCGTCGGTCCTTGTCGCAGGTACAAGATCGGACACTGAGTGATCTAGTGAAGGTGCTTATATGTGGCTGGTGATGATGGTGATAATGAGGTGCAGGTGCTGGTGATTAATAATCAGGTGAGGTGGATCGAGGTAATTGGCTGTGCGAGGAGCCTGGTCCTTCTGTGACAGTACCCCCCTCCCCACGGACCGCTTCTGAGGGCCGACCTCGGCGTCGTGGTGGTCTGCCTCGGCCTCGAGGTGCAGGACAATCTGGATGAGCAGCATGAAAGTCCTCTAGTAGGCTGGGATCAAGAACATCATCCTTGGGGATCCAAGACCGTTCCTCCGGGCCGTAACCTTCCCAGTCCACCAAGTACTCCAGTCTGCCACCACGACGCCGGGAGTTTAAGATGTCATGAACCTTGTAGATGGCCCCGTCGTCGATGATAAGCGAGAGAGGGGGTTCCTCGTCAGGACCAGGCTCTGGGGAAACAGAGGGATAGTAGGGTTTTAGAAGAGAGACATGGAATGTGGGATGGATCTTGTAATGTGCCGGAAGTTGTAATTTGTACGTGACCGGGTTGACCTGTTCCAAGATGGTGAAGGGGCCAACGAACCTGGGACTCAACTTGCGGCTAGGCAGGCGCATCCTAATGTCCCGTGTAGAAAGCCATACCTTTTGACCCGGCAGGTAAGTGGGAGTTGGAGATCGACGGGCATCTGCGGTGATCTTCTGCCTGCGCACAGCCTGCTGCAAGTGATGGTGTGCGGAGTCCCAGACTCCCTCGCTCTTGGAACCAGTGATTCACTGCAGGAACATCCGAGGGTTCCCCGGACCACGGGAACAGGGGAGGCTGGAAACCGAGTACTCACTGGAAGGGAGTGAGTCCAGTAGAGGCTTGCCGGAGAGAGTTCTGGGCGTACTCGGCCCAGCCAAGGAACTGGTTCCAGGAGTTCTGGCGGCTATGACAGAAGGTTCTCAGGAATCGCCCTATTTCCTGGATTTTTCGTTCAGTCTGCCCATTCGACTGTGGGTGGTATCCGGAGGTTAGACTGATGGTCACACTTAGGAGAGAAAAGAAGGCTTTCCAGACACGGGAGATGAATTGGGGTCCTCTGTCGGATACAATGTCTTCGGGGAGACCAAAATATCTGAATACGTGGTTGAAGAGGAGTTCAGCTGTTTGCATAGCAGTGGGTAGCCCAGGCAGAGGAATGAGTCGAGTAAACTTGGAAAATCGGTCAATAATAACCAGGATGCATGTGTGGTTGTCGGATGGTGGCAGGTCGGTTATGAAATCTACTCCTAAGTGTGACCAGGGGCGATTAGGAATGGGTAGAGGTATTAACTTGCCAGCAGGAAGATGTCGGGAGCTTTTGGCTTTGGCGCACTCTGGGCAGCCCTGAACGAACCTTCTCACATCCCTAGCCATGTTAGGCCACCAGAAGCGATCTTTTAGCAGCGAGAGAGTTGCGTTGGCCCCTGGGTGACCAGTACCTAGTGATGTGTGAGAAGAGTGAATGAGGGGAGTGCGCTGTGTCCGAGGAACATATTGGTGGTCTGGAGGACAGCCCGGCGGATTGGCTGGAGGAGTGTCTGAGACGACTGGTGGAGAGGACCAGGCAATGGGGTTCACAATTATGTTGGTGGGTAGAATACGTTCTGGCTCATCGGTAGGTTCCTCTGGAGAATGAATTCGTGATAGAGCATCGGCTTTGATATTCCGAGTACCTGGGCGATATGAAATCTGGAAGTTGAACCGGGTGAAGAATAGAGCCCAGCGGGCTTGACGGGGGTTGAGACGTCTGGCCTCACGGAGGTATTCTAGGTTCTTATGATCAGTGAGTACAGTGAATGGTTGAGATGCTCCCTCTAGCCAGTGTCTCCACTCCTCCAAGGCTAACTTGATAGCTAGTAGCTCACGGTTGCCGATGTCATAATTCCTCTCCGCCGGGCAGTTTTTTGGAGAAGAAGGCGCATGGATGGAGTTTAGGAGGTTTCCCCTGCTGCTGGGACAATACCGCACCAACCCCAGTGGTTGAGGCGTCAACTTCCACAATAAACGGGGAGTTCGGGTCTGGATGGACTAGGAGTGGTGCCGTGGTGAAGGCCTCTTTGAGACGGTTAAATGCATTAGTGGCATTGATATCCCAGGATAGGGTCTTCTTACTGCCTTACTGTCATTCTCACTTGGTGCTGCAGGAGATCTGTGAGAGGACTGGTGATGGTACTGTAATTAGAGATGAAGCGACGGTAGAAGTTCAAGTTCAAGTTCAAGTCAGCTTTATTGTCAATTCTTCCACATGTACAGTACATACATACAGAGAATTGAAATTGCATTACTCTCAGACCCTTGGTGCATACAGTTAACATTAAACACGTTCAGATACAGATAAATACAGTTTAAACATATGTACATACAACTATACAATTATACAAATGAGGATATTGTAGAAAAAAATAAGAATTAGATCGATAAAGTGGCATAAGGCGCATGGCAGATAGAGTGCAAAACCAGTTAAATAAACAACACTGTGTAGATATATTTTTAGTGCAAAAGAGCTTATCAGTCTGAGGACATTGTAGAAAATAAAAACAAGAGAGATAGATAAAGTGCATAAGGCACATGGCAGAATAGATGGAGTGCAAACCAGTTGAATGTACAAAAACAAAACTGTGCAGATGTTTTGTTTTGTTATGAGTGTAGTGCAAGAAGAGCTTATCAGTCTGTTAAAGTGACAAGTCGAAGTGACTGTTCGGATAGATTTTTGTCAGACTATCCGAAGAGGTAATTTGCAATCAATGTTGGATGGGTAGTGATCAGCCAATGCTGCACAAGTGACAGGTGCCGGTCACAGTTTGTTGGTCGGTGGGGGGGGTGTCACAGAGTCAGAGTTCCTAGTGTGTTGCTGTGTTAAATGGGCGTGAAAGAGGGGAGGGGGGGCAAGGACGGGAGGGAGTTCAGCTTCCTGACAGCCTGATGTATGAAGCTGTCCTTCAGTCTGCTGGTCCTCGCCTGGAGACTCCGCAGTCTCCTCCCTGATGGCAGCAGATTGAAGAAGCTGTGTGTCGGGTGGGTGGGATCTCCTGCAATGCGGAGGGCTTTGCGGGTGAGACGGGTGCTGTAGATGTCCTGGAGGGAGGGGAGAGAGACACCAACGACCTTCTCAGCTGCTCTCACTATGCGCTGAAGTGACTTGCGGCAGGATGCGTTGCAAGCGCCATACCACACAGTGATGCAGCTAGTCAGGATGCTCTCGATGGTGCCTCTGTAGAAGGTGCACATGATGGGGGCCGGGGCTCTGGCTCTTCTGAGTTTGCGGAGGAAGTAGAGACGCTGCTGTGCTTTCTTGGCCAGTGCTACAGTGTTGTTAGTCCAGGAGAGGTCCTCAGTGATGTGCACACCCAGGAACTTGGTGCTGCTCACTCTCTCCACAGTCGCACCGTTGATGGTCAGAGGGGCATGCTGAGTGTGTACTCTCCTGAAGTCAACAACAATCTCCTTCATCTTCTTCACGTTCAGAGAGAGATTGTTGTCACTGCACCACCCGGCCAGGCGGCTCACCTCGCTCCTGTAGTTTGTCTCATTTCTGTTGCTGATGAGACCCACAACAGTCGTGTCATCCGCAAACTTAATGAAAATGTTGGAGTTGTGTGATGGTGTGCAGTCGTGGGTCAGCAGAGTGAAGAGGAGGGGGCTCAGCACACATCCTTGGGGGGCCCCAGTGTTCAGTGTGATGGTGCTGGATGCGTTACTGCCGACCCGTACTGCTTGAGGTCTCCCGGTCAGGAAGTCCAACAGCCAGTTGCACAGAGAGGTATTGAGCCCCAGCTGGGCCAGTTTGTGAGTGAGCTGTTGAGGGATGATTGTGTTGAATGCTGAACTGAAGTCTATGAACAGCATCCTGACATATGAGTCTTTTTTCTCCAGATGTGTGAGGGCTGGGTGGAGGGCAGTGGTGATGGCATCCTCGGTCGAGCGGTTGGACCTATATGCAAACTGGAAGGGGTCCAGGGAGGGGGGGAGGACAGACTTGATGTGGTGCAAGACTAGCCGTTCAAAGCACTTCATGAGGATGGGAGTGAGTGCTATTGGACGGTAGTCATTGAAGCAGGATGGAAATGACTTCTTAGGGACTGGAATGATGGTGGTAGCTTTGAAGCATGTGGGGACAACAGCCTGATTTAGTGAGATGTTGAAGATGTCTGTGAAGACCTCAGTGAGTTCCACTGCACAGTCTCTCAGTACACGCCCAGGAATGTTGTCAGGACCCGGAGCTTTGCGTGCATTGATCCTGCTGAGGGATCTCCTCACACTGTCCGGGGACAGCGTCATCACCTGGTCGCCGGGAGGAGGTGGAGTCTTCTGTGCAGTGGTGCTGTTTTGTGCCTCAAAGCGAGCAAAGAAGGCATTCAGCTCGTTCAGCAGGGGGATGGTGTTGTCACAGGTCTGTAGTGGGGGCTTGTAATCCGTAATGGTCTGTATCCCCTGCCACAGGCTCCGCGTGTCTCTGCTGTCGCTGAAACGATGGGCTATCCTCCTGGAGTACTGTCTCTTGGCCTCTTTGATGCCGCGGGATAGGTTGGCCCTAGCTGTCTTCAGGCCCTCCTCATCTCCAGCTCTAAAGGCAGCGTTCCGAGCCTTCAGAAGTCTGTAGACCTCCCCTGTCATCCACGGCTTCTGGTTGGCCCGGACAGTGATGGACTTTGTGACTGTTACATCATCAATGCACTTGGAGATGTAGGCAGTAACAGTCTCTGAGTACTCTTGGAGGTCTGTAGTATTGTTGTATGTGGCAGCCTGTTTAAACATATTCCAGTCAGTGGTGTTAAAGCAGTCTTTAAGTGCCTCTGACGACCCTTCCGGCCACACTTGAATCTGTTTGTGAACTGGTTTGGTGACTTTAACGAGCGGTCTGTATGCAGACATTAGCATGACAGTGATGTGGTCTGAGGCTCCGAGGTGGGGGAGGGGGAGGGCCTTGTAAGCTCCTCTCTGGGTGGTGTAAACAAAGTCCAGAGTGTTTTTTCCCCTTGTTGGAAAGTCTATGTGTTGGTGAATTTTTGGGAACACACTCTTTAAGTCTGCGTGATTGAAATCCCCAGCCAAGATAAGAAAAGCATCTGGATGGGCTGTCTGCTGCTCACTGGTGTGCTGGTACAGATCATTTAGTGCCTCACTCCTGTGGTTGTTGCTGGAGCTGGGAGGGATGTATACAGCAACGAGCAGTATGGCTGTATATTCCCTCGGTAGATAGAACGGCCGGCACTTAATAATCATAAACGCCACTAGGGGTGAGCAGTGTTTGCAGACCACAACAGCGTCGCGACACCATGCATCATTGATGTAAACACAAAGCCCGCCGCCGCGGATCTTACCTCCCTCGACGAGAGCTCTGTCAGCTCGATAGCATGTTAGCTGGTCGAGCTGTATGGCGCAGTCCGGTACGCTGTTGTTAAGCCATGTTTCCGTAAACACAAAAACACAACAGTCTCTTACAGTCCTCTGAGTCGAGCGGAGTAGTCGGATGTAGTCCAGTTTATTGTCCAAAGAGCGTACGTTCGCCAGTACGATGGTGGGGATAGCTGGCTTGTGTGGGTTGGCCGCTAGCCTAGCTCGGATACCTCCGCGCTTACCCCTCTTCTGCTTCCTCTCACGCTGCTTGTAGCGCCTCCGCTGTGGGCGAGATGCAGTAGTGGGGGTCGGTGATGGAGAAGGCCTTCGGAGCAGACCGAGGTCCCGCAGCTCTTCAGTGTGCGCGGAGTTTAACTCTAAAAATGTGGTTCTGCCGACCTCGAGCAGAAACTCACGACTGTATGCGCGCTTAAAGACAGGTAGACGAGACGAAGATGTGCAAAAACATTGCGACTTACAAGACAAAAAACACGAAAACACCGGTTTGTCGGGAGAGAGAGAAGCTGCTGCGACTGCGCGCGCCGCCATCTTAGGTTTCCCCGGCGGCAGTTTGAAAATCCAAGAAAACGTTGCAGCTCTTTGATGGTGGTTGGACGTGGCCAGGTGGTGATGGCTTCCACCTTCCTCCTGTCCATACGGGTGCCACCTTGATTAATGATGTAACCGAGGAAATGGGTTGAAGACTGGTGGAAGAGACATTTTTCGGCCTTGAGGCACAATTGAAATTTCCGGAGTTGTTGGAGGACCTCCGCAACGTGGTGGCGATGTTCGGCCAGGCTCCGGGAATAAATGAGGATGTCGTCGATGTAAACGATGACGAATCGATGTAGAAACTCCCGGAGCACCTCATGCATAAAGCCCTGGAAGACAGAGGGGGCGTTGACAAGTCCATAGGGCATAACCCGATACTCGTAGTGACCAGTAGGGGTGATAAAGGCTGTTTTCCATTCGTCCCCCTCTCTTATGCGGATGAGGTTGTACGCGCTGCGGAGGTCCAGTTTGGTGAAGATGGTGGCACCGCGGAGTTGTTCGAGAGCCGCCGGGACAAGAGGAAGGGGATATTTGTATTTGACGGTGATTTGGTTTAGTTTACGGTAATCAATGCAGGGTCTTAAGCCTCCATCTTTCTTGGCGACAAAGAAGAAACTGGATGCAGCAGGGGAAGTGGATGGAACAATATATCCCTGGTTGAGGGCCTCCTCAATATACTCCTCCATCGCCTTCTGTTCAGGAAGAGAGAGGGGATAAATCTTACCCCGTGGTACTGGTTCACCCGGAACTAGGTCTATTGCACAGTCCCATGGCCGATGAGGTGGTAAACGTGATGCGCGCTTAGGGCAGAAAACGTCGCGGAATGCTTCATAATCTGGGGGAATTTCCACCGATTGCTTCTCCACCGGGCTCTCAATACTGGTCGTCTGAAGTGGAAGATCTTGGGTCTTAGGTGATTGTGGTTTGGGTAAATGTGGGAAGCAACGAGGGAAGCAATTAGTACCCCATCTTAGGACCTCTCCCGAGGTCCAGGATAAAATGGGGTTGTGTTTCACCAGCCAGGGTCGACCTAAAACTATATCGACGGTGGATTCTTCTAAAAGGAGCAAATGGATGGATTCGTGATGTAACAGTCCAAGACGAAGTGACAGGGGACCTACACTATATTTAACTAGACGACGGGTGAGTGGCGTACCTGTTATGGCTTGGATTTGGTAAGAGGTCTTGGTCGCAACGGGAGTGAGGTTGAGCTGACGGCAGAGCCTTCCCGAGATGAAATTCCCCGCTGAACCGGAGTCAAGGAGGACTGTGACGGGTATGAGGTGAGTATCGAGGACAATATTAGCACAGGTAGATAAGGGATTCATCTTGTCGACTTGTGGTTGAACGCCACTCACCAGAAGTCTAGGTGGTCGAAGGGTGCAGGACTGGATATCATGCTCGGAGCTTCCACAGTATAGGCACAAACCATTATTGATGCGACGTTGTCGTTCAGTAGGGGACAGATGAAAGGAGTCTGTCTGCATGGGTTCCGGTCGAGCCTCTGGCTGGCGAGGGGGAGGAGTGTCAACGGTAGCTGTGGATTCCATGGAGACAGCCTTCATACGATTGGAACATCGGATTGCGAGTTGAACGAATTTCTCTAGCCCATAAGTGTCGTCGTAAGCGGCCAGCTGATACTTGAGACGAGAATTCAAACCTTGACGAAAGGCTGTGATGAGCGATGGTTCATTCCAGCCGCTCGCGGCTGCGAGGGTGCGAAACTTCAGGGAATACTGGCGAATATCCATGGTTCCCTGTCTAAGTTGATATAACTGCTCACCAACCGTAGAATCACCCGGGGAGTTGCTGAAGACTTCTTTAAAGTGGGCGAGGAATTGAGGATATGACTGTGTAGCGGGTCCAGCCTGACTAAGGATCGTCTCAGCCCATCTCAGCGCCGGGCCCGTGAGGGAAGTGATTATAAAGGCTATTTTAGCTTGATCAGTAGAGAACATCTGCGGATGCAAATCAATAGTTAAAGAGCATTGAAGTAGGAAACCGTTGCACTCCTCCGGATCACCCGAGTAGGGCGCTGGTCGGGCCATGGGACTGGCGAACATTATAGGTGAAGAAGAGGTTGTTGCGGAAGTGACTGAGGTAGGTGCAGAGACCGGTCGTGGTGGTGAGGAAGGACGGATAAGTATCCTCTTGAGTGTGTCAACCAATTCCTGAAATGGGTCGCTCGTACTCATCCTTTAAGCCTTCTTGGTCCGATCTTCTGTAACGGAACAGTCCACACAGAGGTAAGTAAAACAATCGGTGCTTTATTCAGGTGCTCAGTCACACAACAACGGTGATAGCTTTTCCAACCCAGGTGAGTCACACTTCGTGCGGATAGTGGTGATTGGTGATCGGTGATTCTTATAGTGTCTCTCTTGTCTTGGCAGGTCTCTGGAGATCGGTGTGCCAGGACTACGGGAGGTAGCGGACAGCCACAACAGCCAAACAGGATCTGATGATGGAGAGGGAACGGAGAAGGACAAGGCAGAAGGTAAGTAGCAGGTAAGTAATGATAAGAGAGGTATACTCAGCACTAGGGCTTCGTAGGGCGTCGGTCCTTGTCGCAGGTACAAGATCGGACACTGAGTGATCTAGTGAAGGTGCTTATATGTGGCTGGTGATGATGGTGATAATGAGGTGCAGGTGCTGGTGATTAATAATCAGGTGAGGTGGATCGAGGTAATTGGCTGTGCGAGGAGCCTGGTCCTTCTGTGACACGCACATCAATACAGCGTAATTTTTGTCACACTGTACAACAGGGATGGGCAACTTTGATAGTGACGAGGCCCAACATTTTTTCTCCTTTATATCAAGGGGCCAGATTACTAATCCACGTCCACACACCTTTTACTTATTTTCCTTTTCATTGAAAGAAATGAAAGTATAATTAATGTAATTTGTTTTGAAAGATTTTATTAACTATAAAACTTGTGCAGTTATGCTAGTTCAGAAGGGAAAATTTGTTGTCCGTTGACAGAAATATTACCCAAAGTCAATGTAAACATCTCAATTGCATCGTCTGTAAATTTGCAACATACAAATGTGCAGAGGTCCTTTTTTTATTAGTGGCCTACATAACATTCTCAAAACAACATTAAAAAAAAAAAAAAAATTTATTCAAATAAAAAAAAAAAGTTATATGGTACCATAAATTAACCTGGTATCTGCAGGATTTTCAAACTCAATTTTAAGACCTTTAAATACCTTTTTTGAGATATGCACTTCACATTTCAGCCTTTAAACTATTTTTAAGAAAAGGGATGAGTCAAAAGTATCAATTATTATATTAAATAACATATAAATATATCTTAATGACTTAATTGTTTAGATTTTTATAATGCATTAGCTTTTTGTCGATCCACTGGTTCACATTTAAAAATATGTAGCAAAAACAGCAGAAGGGCTTATTGAAAATGCATATTCATTCTCTGGCAGCAGGTTTCACTTTCTGAACGGCAGAATAAAGCGTTTTCTCCGGAACAGCAGTAAACAAAGAAGCAGACTTTGAAGCCTGCAGCGGTCATATTTATTCAGTGAAATCATATATTTTGAGTTTAATCGTCATATTAATCCATACAGCAATTCTTTCCATCCCCAAATTTAAGAAATGTTATAATTGAGACTTTTTATAACATTTAGGAGTGTTCATGGGCATAAATTTAAACAATTAAACTGAGGACTTTTTAAGGACCCACAGAAACCCTAGGAACATAGTTCAGTGCAAACATTTCTGTCATGCATTTAACAAGGTTAAATAAGGTTTTGTTAACTATGCAATTTACCTTTTAAAATTTGAGGCAAGTGTGTAGCGTGTAACATGTTTAGCATAACGTTCATTATGGGCCAATTGATCCAGAAGAAAGGTGCGACTGAGAAAGGAAGACAGCACAGCAGGTGAGTGAACAATCAATACAAAGTCTTGTTTTCTGATTCAGTTTGATTTTGTATTAGGAGAAAAATGTACTCTTTAGCTTTTTGCTCAAAATGTGTGAATCACATAGGTAAACAAAGTACAATGAATGATATTATTATTCACACTCTTGGTGGGTTTTTTTTACAGATACGTGGACTCAGTTTTGGACAGCAGTTCTGAACACTTTCGACTCAATTGGAAACAGATTCTCATTCACTTATGAATAATAAAAGAATAAAATAAAACTCTTGCAAAAACTCAACACTGTGTCAGATTCCTTGTAACACAACAAATTTAAAGAAAACAATAGACAATGCTTTCTTGTGATCAATAACTTGAATACCTCAAAAATATGATCAAATGGTAACACTTTAGAATACTGATCCTTTGTTAATGAATAACTACACAGGAACAAGTGACTAATGCACTATTAACATTGTAGTAACTACTATTACCTAACAGGAAACTATGATTATTGATTTTGTAAGTAATAGCGCTCAGTTGAAACTGGTAGTTCACTATTAGCTAATAAATAACTACAATTTGTTTTAATATATCCTGAAGAACTACTAAGAACTACTAGAGAACTACAGGTTCATAATTATTGTGAATTATGCATAATGTATAATTAATTCTAAAATGAATATGATGGTAACCCACTCGTAATAACTCAAGAATTATCTAATTATTTTAAAGGAACTACGAACTACTTGGATCAGTATTCTAAAGTGAAAAGCATCATAACTCCCTAATACTAACTGACGTGATTTAAAGCTTTTGAGATATATGTAAGGTTTTGGATAGTAATGACTCAAGTGTTACTACATCCTTCTGAAGAAATGACTAATTATTTGGATCAGTATTCTAAAGTGAAGATCACGGTAACCCATTAGTAAGGATTTAAGTGTTACCAAATCTAGCAAAATGAATTACTTACCAAAACCTTACAAAAACCTTAAAAGTTTACAATGACTTCAGTCGTTACTAGGGAGTTATCATGATCTTCACTTTAGAATACTGATCCAAAAAACTAGTAATTCCTTTAGAAGGATGTAGTAACACCTGAATAATTACTATCCAATGCTTTACAACACTCTCAAAAGCTTACAGTGATTTCAGTCGTTACTAGGGAGTTATCATGATCTTCACTTTAGAATACTGATCCAAATAATCAGTAATTCCTTTTGAAGAATTTGGGAATACTTGAGTCATTACTAGTGGGTTACTATGACCTTTACTTAAGAATTAATTATTCATTATGTATTATTCATATTAATTATGAACCTGTATACAGTAGTTCTTAGGGAGGTATGAAAAAATAATAGTTACTGATTAGCTAATAGTGAACTACCACATTCGACAAAGCACTATTACTTACTAATTCATTAATCAGAGTTTCTTGTTAGTTACTAGTAGTTACCAGAGTGCTAATATTGCGTTACTCATGCGTTCTTGTGTAGTTATTCATTAATGATGGAACAGTATTCTAAAGTGTTACCGATCAAATAGACAATCAGTTTGATTCAATATACAGAATGAAGTTCTGAATTTTCACTTTCAGTTGCAAATGAATCACTTTCTCCTAAAAACTTGATGATCTGTCCAAGATTTGACAAATTAATTCAGTTAACCTGAATTCATGAATTGATTAGAGTTCAGTTCAGGATCACAATTAATGTCTTTCGTTGAGAAATCAAAAAGGAAAAAATAGAAAAAACAAGATGATCTCAATGAGTCCGAGTCCCGTTTGTCCAAAAGTAAAAGAAAGAATCCTCCTAAGTTACCAGTTTGATGCTCAAAACAGTTCAACAGAGAAAACGGTTCCGTGGGTGGCTCTCCATATACAAACTACACCTCGTGAATCCAGCACGAATCAGGGAACTCATCACAGAACAACTTCAATCTCACAACAACAACAAAAAACAGCCAAGGCAAGGAATTGGTATATTTTCAAACAAGGAAGTTGATTTGTGGCACATTGATGCTCAGTGGGTCTGCGTTGATCTGTTTCACAAGCCTCCGCCTCTTACTCCGGCAACAGCTCCTTCATATTATAGTATCAGATCAGAAATGCTATTTTTCTGTTGTATCCGATCACTTTTCTCTGGACTGATCGCTTACATGGAGGGGTTTTGAAGATCGTGCCTGGTCTCTCTCTTTAGCAAAACCTAATAGCTGCAGCCCCGCAGACTCACCTCCGGCTAGACACCACTGGCTGGACACCAGTGGATAGACAGCCTACGTCATTTCCGTTTCGCCGCTAATTTCCGTTTTCTCCGTCATTTCCGTTTCGCCGCTAATTTCCGTTTTCACCGCTGGATGGACAGCAATTTCATTTCCTATTTTCACCTCTGGATTGGCATAAATTTATTTTATATTTTCACCTCTGGATAGACAGCATATTTAGTTCTCACCTCTGGATAGACAGCATATTTAGTTCTCACCTCTAGACAGCATATTTAGTTCTCACCTCTGGATGGACAGTATATTTATTTTACATTTTCACCTCTGGATAGACATTTCTTTTATATTTTCACCTCTGGATAGACAGCATATTTATTTTCTGTTTTCACCAGTGGATAGACAGCATTCTTTGCAGGCTTAATTGCACACGTCTTTTCCGTATTGTCATTTTACTTTTATGACTTAAAATATATAATATAAAAGCTGTGTGCAAATTGAAATATGATCTTTATCATATCTCTTTACATAAAACAATTCTTAATAATATACTTAATATTATAACATCAATAATTCATGCAAACTGCATTCACAAGAACCACCTTGAAAATATATATTGTTCAGATCATATCACTATTTTTTGTGACAAATTCAGCCTAGATCAATGGACTATAACGTTTTGTCAATACAACAGACTTGTACATGTTAATTGACCACAGTTATTTGCCTTGCCCATTTGGATATTCAATTCTTATTTTTTGTAAATGGAACCACTTCTGTTTTTAAAATATACGTAGATTCACATGTTCAGACAATTTACCAAACAATCCAGATCAAATTAACACTTCATGGTTTTGCAATATTTATTGGAAATTACACAATCTAATTAGTAAAATTAGTCAAATCTGACCATCAGAATGAAGATGCCATAAGGTTGTGGGGGAAGTCCCTATTTCACGAGAAAATAAAACATGAACAGTTACAAATAAACTATTGCACACTGTGCACACCACACCTCATTCCTGCCCCCTAAAACTGGCAGACTGGCAGTCTGGGCAATGCTCAGGAAATTCAGGGTCTGTATAAAACCCTCGCAGGTCTCCACGCCTTCCATTTCCACAGTACCCCACCCAGTCTTTGAAAAAACATCTGCAATTTCTGCATTCTACAATTTTAAAAGGGACACACATGTCTCTTACAGCCTGGGGCAGTTTTTTGACATTCACCACACCTAAAGCAAGAACAGATGTACAATATGATTAGAATGAGCATGTTTATATTTAACTATATTAGAGTACAAGTGTTGATTCAAGGTGTCAGGGTATATCCTGGTAGTAATGTTTGGAGCTCTTTGCCAGGTGCTATACAATGGCTTTTACTTAAATGATTGATTAACCTATTCTTATGGGAAAAAAAAGATTTACAAACACAATGAAAGTGAGCCTGTGCCTTGCAACCAAGGTTGCACTTGTACATGCAATAGCCTGTGGAAACAAACACAAAAAAACATTAACTACAGATTCAAACAATATACAAATGATGTGTCATATTGAGAAAATGTACCCACCTTTGTATTTTACAGATCTCGCAAGGTGAGCCTTTAAATGAATGATTACACGGTATCGGTCTGTGGGTTTAAAAATGTTTGAATTGCACAGCGGGCAGTGATACCGGCTGCAGCACTCTGTGCATTTCTGTATTGGTGGTAGCTCCGTCCCTTTACCCTTTTTGTGATTTGCCTAAAAGAAGAGGGTAGTATTAATAGATTGTTTACGTAATAAGTATAGTGACACATATGAAATACCGGTAGTACCTTATAATTCATAAGAGTTTACAAAAATCCAATTAATAACTTTCCAAAAAAAAAAAAAAGGAATTGAACAATGTAGGTGAAAAGTTGTGTGTGGTAGATGGACTGTAAAAAATAGTGTGGTAACAAAAACCAAAAAAAACTTATATAAATGTTAACATTCTCCTATACAAAATATGTAAAATGGTAAATGGACTGCATTTAGGCTATATAGCGCTTTCAACATCATCATAAACATATTAAACATCAGGCATTTACACGTGCATAGGGAAAAGTACTAACGTTACTTCAACAAAAAACATAGCTAGCTAGCTAGCAAACTCTCGTGTGCATAGACAACCTAGCATTTTAGACTATTCTCTGCCAAGACTGTTCTATGAGATCTCGTTAACTGGGTACAATCTTCACACATCCAAGTGAAAAAAAACGTATTTACAATATTAAATCATACCACTTAAAGAACGATTTAATTGGAAAATCAATTGTAGCAACCTAGCTCTAGAATTGAGGCACACCAGAGTTCACTAATACCTTTAAAAAACACGACACAGTACCTTGAAAACACGACGATTTTTTTAACTAGCTAGTTTGTGCATTTGAATTCTGACATGACCTATAA
Organism: Barbus barbus; assembly: GCF_936440315.1. Taxonomy (NCBI): domain Eukaryota; kingdom Metazoa; phylum Chordata; class Actinopteri; order Cypriniformes; family Cyprinidae; genus Barbus; species Barbus barbus. The sequence goes on along the minus strand of NC_136735.1, from coordinate 23,266,355 downwards.
ATCATCGACAGTTTATTATTTTTTCTTACCGCTGACATCTGCATGGCGCGTCAAAATTGAAAAGTGAATGACGATACGGAAATGACGTCAATTTGACGATACGGAAATGACGTCTGCTGTCCATCCACTGGTGTCTAGCAAGAAGTGAGTCAAAAACTGGTTTGACAAAGGTGTTATTTTTGTTTTAGATTTGTTAAAAAAGGATGGTAACTTATTCAGAATTTTCAGAACTCTTTGAATTGGAAATCTCACCTAGAGTGTTTGAACGGGTAATTAATTCCATTTCACCCAAATTGTTACATTTGGTTAGGGCAAATTGTTGCAGTTCTTTAAAATGTGAAATCCCAAAAAATTTGATTGAAGGTCTGGAGCTTTGTAATATTAAATGTAACAATTTCTGGATTAGAAAAACACTTATTAAGACATTTAGTTCTAATCCTAAAGCATTTTATAAGTGGAAACTAAATTACCCTTTTCTTTCTACTATTACAATTTGGGCTGGTATTAACAAGTTTCTGTTACCTAACAAGATAAAAGAACTTCACTATAAAATTCTTCATATGTACTATCCCTGTAATTCTCTACTTTCAAAATTGAAGTTGGATATCTCTTCACAATGCACATTCTGTAATTCTAATTTGGAAACAATATCACACTTATTTTTTGAATGCGATTATGCACAGGATTTATGGAAAGAAATGTCTTGGCTTGTTTTTTCAGCTTACAACAAACTTTTTACTTTTGAAATAAGTAATGTACTGTTTTTGATTTGGGAATAAGGATCAAAGGAGCTGGATGATATCTTAAAATTATTAACTCTTTGTGGCCTATTTCATCTTCATAAATCTAAAGTTACTGATTGTATGCCCAATTTTAGGATTTTTTGTATTGATTTGAAATTATTTTATGAATCCCTGCTCATCACTTAATAAGAAAGCTGTTAAAACAATTGTACTGATGAAAAAAATAATTACTTTGTTGTAAGGATTACCTCCTGAGTATTTCTTGAAGTTGATATTTTATGTGTAATTTTTCATTTTAGTTATAGGTTATCTTAATTTTTCTATAAATTATTTATTTATTTTAAAAGATGCTTATAGTAACTATTATTTCCTTTTTTTTTTTGTTACTACTTTTATTTAGGTAACTAATGTTTTGTATTCTGATTGTGTGTGTATTGCTTTTACTTTGACTGTATCCCCTGTGAATGTTATCGGTTTAATAAAAAAAAAAAAAGCAAGAAGTGAGTCTGCGGGGCTGCAGCTGGATGCCCCTCGCAAAACCGAGCACATTGGCTGTGTCCAAATTCAGGGTCTGCATCCTCCTTAGGATCCTTCCTACCCGGTTGAAGGAGGAGGGATCCTCCGACGTCCGCAAAACCCAGAAGTCGGTGTTTGTGAATTTGGACAGCCTACCCTTCTTTCAGTTCCCTCCCTTACCCGTTGCTCATATCCTGTCGCCTAGCAACCGTGACAGCGCCAAGCAAGAAGCGGGAAAATGGACAAACAAAGAGTTATTCTCCTCATTTTAATTCTTTTGGAAGAAATAAAGCAATTAAATAAATTAAATACTTTCTTTGCTCGTTGTCGGAGAGTTTTTTATATCAGACTACAAGACAGTCACATCCAGGTAAGCCATTATAGCCTATTTTATTTGTTTTTAAGTATTCTACTAATTTCTCCTACAAATTCATTGAGCCGAAGCATAAACTTTAGCTTGTTTTGTCAGAGAAACTCCTCTCCCACTCCGCTACCGCTCGCTTCGTCCGCCATTACGCTCTGCCGAAAAGAATTATGGGATAGGTAGGACGGGAAAGGATCCACCACACCCATCCTTCCAATTCGGGGAAAAGGAGGACGTATTTGTGGGCCGCATTTGAAGGATCCTACGAATTTGGACAGCCTTCGTCGCGGTGCTGTGACGTAACATCCTTCAAATGAGTACTCTGAAGGATGCAGACCCTGAATTTGGACACAGCCATTCTCTCACGTGCTCAGCAAGCAGCAGATGGGCGGGGCTTGGTTCACTGCTGCTACTAGCTCTTAAAGAGCCCGTCACCACATTTAATCAGTTATTTCTTTCTGATTCTTCCTTATCTTGTATATTATTGGTTTTTACTTCTTTCCTTTTATTTTATTAGTAGCCTGGGTTATAAGTGCAACTCTGTCGTCCCGTTGTCTGTGAGCAGTGGTGTGATGGCGATTTAAATAAAACAAATACAGATTTCCAAACAATCCAAACATATGGGTATCCCCTTGAACTTGGTAAAAAGATAATCTTTTAACCATCTTGACTGGAAAATACTGTTTTTCATTTATTATTTGCTAACGTTAGTGACATTAATACAGGGAGCTGCTGGAAACTATATCGACCTCTCCTGGTTGGAGATGGTATTAACATCACAAACTGAAAGCAATCTTTACTTGACTTACTTTTCAAATGTTTTTAAATTGATCATCCGAGTGTAATATAATTCAACGGGCCATACTAAAAATCACTGCGGGCCGCCAGTTGCCCATCCCTGCTTTACAACAATAGTTACTATTTTTTAATTCCTGTAAGGGGTGGGTTTAGGGTTGGTGTAGGTGTAGACGTTAATAAAACACAATCTAATAGGTATACAATTAATTTCATTGTTAATTTCCGGTCGGAGCTGTATCTCTTCTAGCCACAACCTGAAGGGCAAGCTGATAAATACGCATTATTGTTGTAATATGTTAAGTAAAAGTTAAAATAAGTTTAGGCTGTTAAAGAGGGGTTTGGATAAGTTTTAAGTTTTGCACTTTATTGTATCAAATTTTATATATTCTTTATTACTGTAGAGGTTAAAAGTTTTTAATATGTCTTTTTGTGAGATGGATTTGTCGTTGGATGAGTTGGATGTTATTATTCATAAATCCCCTCTTAAAGTCCAGGACTGCGTTTCCCAAAAGCATCGTAAGCCTAAGAAGTTCGTAGAACTGATCTTAATATTACGGTCTGTTTCCCAACAGCATCGTAACTTAAGTAGCACTTGAAAATCTTCGTAGATCTACGAGTGCTCTGGAGTAATCGTAAAGCCTTAAGTGCATCATAAGGAGACAGAGTTATGAGGGCACTTGCTGGACAACCGGCAAATTGCACCTAAAATTTACTCTTCAATGTCATTTCTCCTTTTTTTGTACGTATATTTTTATTCATTTATATTTTCTACTCATTACACAATTCAATATAGAAATAATAACGAATAAAGTAATAAAATAAAAATGACATAACTGAACATGAATGAGTGAAGTGACATTCAGCCAAGTATGGTGACCCATACTCGGAATTCGTGCTCTGCATTTAACCCATCCAAGATGCACACACACAGCAGTGAAACACACACCGTGAACATACACCCGGAGCAGTGGGCAGCCATTTTTATGCTGCAGCCCCCGGGGAGCAGTTGGGGGTTCGGTGCCTTGCTCAAGGGCACCTCAGTCATGGTATTGAGGGTGGAGAGAGCGCTGGACATTCACTCCCCCCACCTACAATCCCTGCCGGCCGGCGACTCGAACCCGCAACCTTTGGATTACAAGTCCGACGCTCTAACCATTAGGCCACGAATAATTGTTAGAATGAAAAAAAGTATGGACATTTCAAGGGTAGTAAAAATGTTGTATTTAACAAAAAATATATAATGTGCTTTAAAGATGACACAAATAAAGGAGGAACTCAAAAAAATGTGTCAATGATTTGCTGGCGTGCATGAAACCCAGCCATGTATTGAATATGTCTTGGTTGATCATCATGAAGTCGCATTTCAACTTCATTCTCTTCCTCCACCTCTTCATCTTCCTCCCTGATGTCCAAGGGCACTCTTGCCCGCACTGCAATGTTGTGCAACATAGCTGTTACTGTTATTACAGCACAGCACTTTTGTGGCACAAAGAGAAGACCATCACTGGACTTGTGAATAGCCCGAAACCGTAGCTTCCACCTCCCTAAAGTGCGCTCCACAATACTTTGGGCAACACGGTGAGCCTCATTGAAATCTGCCTCACTGTTACTGACAGGATTAGCAACAGGGGTGAACAGATATGGCCTCAATGGATATCCGCTGTCACCAAGCAGCCTCCACTGTCCTTTCGAGTTTTGGGCCTCTTGACCCACAGATGAGTTGGTAAAGATATAGGAGTCATGTGTGCTCCCAGGCCACCTTGCAACAATGTCTGTGATTAAACACTTATTATCACAGATTACTTGGCAGTTGATTGCTGAATAACCTTTGCGGCATATATATGTATGGCCATCCACAGAAGGCGTACTGATGGGAATTAAAGTACCATCAATCACTCCAATGACTTGTGGTATATGGTACTGTGTTAAAAATACTCCTGTATGTCTGACATGACCTGTCTTGATGCTGGAAATTGTATGTGTTCAGCCGCAAGTGGAAGCAGTGCATAGGTGACTGCTTGTACTGCTCTGGACACAGATGCTTTACTTAGTCCATCTCCATCTCCAAGTACCTGAAGAAAACTGCCTGTTGCATAATATCTCAGAGCAGCTAAGAGTTGCACATCGGGGGACAAGGCAAAATTCCTCTTTGTAGCACGCATCAGCTGAGGCCCAATGACATTGAGCAGCTGGACTATTTCTCCTCGTGGCAGACGGTATCTGTCAATGACAGCCATATCATCAAGCATATCCAGAGGATTTTGATGCTGCCTGATGAAGGCATTTATACTACATAGTGTGACGTGGTCGTCTCTGTCTTTGTCTTCGCCTTTCTCTTTGCCTCACTCTCAGCTGGAAAACTTGCTGTAGTGCAGCCATGATTTTCTCTGTAAGACTACTGAAGTGTGAACTTTATATACTGTCCTAAAATTGCTCACAGGAACCATATAATTAAAGACACACTGATTGTCATCTATTTCACTAATTGCAGAAGGCCCCACTTGAAGAAACTGAATCACTGATTTTAGAAATTACATTAATTTACCTCCCTGAATTTATTCAATTTATTGGAATTTATCAAATCCAAGATGGCGGCACGTCTATGTCTGTGTGTAAGCTTGTCTTAGAATTTTATGTTAGTTTGTTCTTTTAACCTTGGAGCTTGTGTTTTATGTTAAGCGAAGCGAAGAAGGGAAATTATCTCTGTGAGTGGATCTTCCCCTGCGACTATTTTCTGGCCGCGTGTGGACTAAAGAAAGGGAAGACGCTGGACATTGAGTTAAAAGGATTAAGCCTTCCTCTTTTAAAGGAAAGTGCTTATTTTATACTGTATCATAAGCGGCTTTGTCCACTAGCACTTTGGCATTTTACTATTAGATGTTTGATGGTGATTGTCCTCTGTCGGCTTTCTCCCTTTGGCGTGGGACATGGTTCGTTGGTCGACTCTGCTGATCGCGTTTGGGCCCTGATATCGCTATTAAGGAAGGCCCATTGGGTTTATTGGATTATGCCCTCATTTGCTAAGTGTTGGCTTGGATCTCTCTTCTGCTTCGTGGCGTCGGGCAGCGTTTCATGGGAAAAGGGCGAGTTGGAGTGACCTAGACTACGCATCAGCAAGAAGGATTCGTACAATTTTTCTCTAGGCTTTTCTCGAGGATTTTAGATGGACAATGCTGTACGTTACTTCTAATTGCGCTGCTCTGGCGGCCCTATTTCTTTTTATATTTTACCAGGGAAACATCAGTCACAGGTATGACTCACTCTCCCCGTCACATCACGATATTCCAGTAACTTTAATTTCGACAAATTGGACAAGTGGTGTATACACTAACTTTCATGTTCTCTGGGACTGCCGATTGAAGTTACTGCTTTCTAATTTTGTGTATGAGGTCTCTATAATGTCTGCTCAAACAAAAAAAGAACCCAGCATTGTTAACCATTTTACTTGCTCAAATTCATCTGCTAGAAATGTAAATGAAACAGTAAGGCGACAGAGTTTTCTAATTCTTATGTTATTGTTATCAGGAACTGTTTTACCAAATCCTGGTCCTTATAATGATACTGCTTCGACTTTTAAAGTTCCTGCCGATCTTATATCCAGATCAGGTCTGGGTTTTATTCATATGAATGTGAGAAGCCTGCTTCCCAAGTTGGGCTTAGTGCGTATCTGGGCAAAAAATACCAGTGCTGACATTATAATAATATCTGAAACGTGGCTTAATAAAACGGTTCCAGATAAAGCCATAGGCATTGATGGTTACACTGTTTACAGGGCTGATAGACCTAAAAGGGGAGGGGGGGGGGGGGGGGGGGGGGGTAGCAGTTTATGTTAAGGATAGATTTGAAGTTACAGTGTTACTTTCTGAGTCAGTAATTAAAAAATATGAATTATTAGCTTTAAACCTTATTGTTTCCAAGACCTTACATCTTACAGTAGTTGGCTGCTATAGACCTCCGTCAGCTAGTAATGATGCCATTTCCTCTCTGATGCACTCGGTGACTTCCCTGAATTATAAAGAGCTGGTCCTTCTGGGTGACTTTAATGTGAAATGGCTGCAGTCGGCATCTGATGGTTTTAAAGCAATCTGTGATGCTCTTAATCTTTTAGTTGAGTCACCTACTAGACCCAATTTGAAGGATAGTAAAAAATCCACTTTAATTGATCTCATCTTTAGTAATGTTCCCCATAAGTACTCTTTAGCTTCTGTATATGCTAACGATGTTAGTGATCACTGCGTCTTTGCCATAGTCAGGGACACCAAATTACCTAAGCTCAAACCACGTCTGATTACTAGACGATGTTTGAGACATTTTAATGAACAAGGCTTTCTTCTAGATGTAGCACTTTATAATTGGGATAGGATCTTTCTTATCCCTGATGTTGAGTCTGCCTGGATATATTTTTATGATGGTTTTATTTCGATCATCAATAGGCATGCTCCTTATAAAAAATTCTGTGTTAAAGGTAGTGATAATCCCTGGTTTTCTGAAGCTCTATCTGCTCTTATTCGTGAGCGTGATGATTGCTTGGACAAGCTATAGACAATCTGACTTAAGTTCCGATTGGATTTATTTCAGGCAGCTTCGGAATAAATGTACAGTCGCTATCAGAAAGGCTAAGGCTGATTATTTTATTAAATTCTACGCTTAATGCAAATAATCCCAAGAAATTCTGTCTTAACATAAAGTTGATAACAGGTAGTAAAAACTCCTCTAGAATCCGTGTATCATTCGTCCTTTCCATTTTCAATTGATAAATGAAAATCAAAAAATGAAAATCTGATTGTTTTTTTTGTTATTTGATTTTGAATCAGAAACGAAAAATGAAAATTGTCTTGTATTTCATATTTTAAAATTTCGTTTTGGATCAAAAATACAAAATTGAAAAGGGTCCACACAACAGAATCTGTTTTTAATATTTAATTGCTGGGTTGTGCGTCACCCGGAAATTTTTCTGCAAGCAAATAGGCGGGCTTGTGTACCCCCTGGCAGTTTTTCTGTTATTGTATTACACTATAATTGTTAATAAAGCTTAAAAAAAAAAGAAAAAAGTTAGCGACACTATGGCAGCGCTGGAGCCACACTCCACATTAATCATGGAGTTGTTCAAAACCGGTATGACACACGATGAAATTTCCTGCACACTGAAGCAGATGAATATCGTAGACTGCTCGGAAAGAAGCGTCAGAAGTTTTGTGTATCAAAACGCGCGTCTTCGACGTGTGATTTCCTATGAAACGCGCGTTCTTTACGGGCTTTGGAGTCACCAAAGGTTTCAGGATTTTTTTCTTCTAAACTTTGTTTAAGGATGATTCTCAACTATGTTATAAAATATATAACAAAATGATTTGATATACCATTTTGTTTTATGCAATATGTCTGTAAAAATTTCCATAAACTGGTTTTCCCATTAAACGCAGTGTATCTATACTGTATCTAATTTGCATATTAATGTGTTGCTGTTGGGACAGCATGTTGAAAAAAGAATTGTCATAATGGGAGTAATAATTGGCCAGATGTCCATAATATATAATATTTCATAAGTAAATGTATATATATATAATTTATTTTTTCTATTCAATTGTTATGTCTCCCAAAATGCACAATAAACATACTTTTAGTCCTGGTGTCCTCCACAGTGGACATGTATGAAGTAATGTCCTGTTTCATAACAGGAAGTCATATTTGAATTTGAAAACCCATAACATTTTCCTGAGATGTTGCTTTATGACAAACAATTAGAAAATTATTCAGATTTAAATGACAATTACAAAATATAATCATATTTCCATAAGGATGTAAAATGTTTCACTAAATTAAATTGAGCCATATTTAAAGACCTAGGAGAGGGAGTGGTCCTGGTGAAACTACCAATCATTTAGTATCTATGTAAAGCCCTGAATGTGCTCTGTACAGGACATCCAGACTTACAACTGTGACATGTGAGGTCTCAGAGAAATTCACTGAAATAGAATGTCCACTACAGAGGCAACAACTCCATAGCTGGGTCTCAGGAGGATATATATTGTGCATTTTGGGAGACATTTGAACAATTGAATAGAAAAATAAATTATATATATACACATTTTCTTATGAAATATTATATATTGTTATGAACATCTGGCCAATTATTACTCTCATTATGACAATTCTTTTTTCAACATGCTGTCCCAACAGCAACACATTAATATGCAAATTAGATACAGTATAGATACATGTGTTTAATGGGTAAACCAGTTTATGGAAATTTTTACAGACATATTGCATAAAACAAAATGGTATATCAAATCATTTTGTTATATATTTTATAACATAGTTGAGAATCATCCTTAAAGTTTAGAAGAAAAAAATCCTGAAACCGCGTTCAAAAACGCGCGTTTTTGGTGACTCCAAAGCCCGTAAAGAACGCGCGTTTCATAGGAAATCACAAGTCGAAGACGCGCGTTTTGATACACAAAACTTCTGACGCTTCTTTCCGAGCAGTCTACGATATTCATCTGCTTCAGTGTGCAGGAAATTTCAGCGTGTGTCATACCGGTTTTGAACAACTCCATGATTAATGTGGAGTGTGGCTCCAGCGCTGCCATAGTGTCGCTAACTTTTTTTTTCTTTTTTTTTTTAAGCTTTATTAACAATTATAGTGTAATACAATAACAGAAAAACTGCCAGGGGGTACACAAGCCCGCCTATTTGCTTGCAGAAAAATTTCCGGGTGACGCACAACCCAGCAATTAAATATTAAAAACAGATTCTGTTGTGTGGACCCTTTTCAATTTTGTATTTTTGATCCAAAACGAAATTTTAAAATATGAAATACAAGACAATTTTCATTTTTCGTTTCTGATTCAAAATCAAATAACAAAAAAAAACAATCAGATTTTCATTTTTTGATTTTCATTTATCAATTGAAAATGGAAAGGACGAATGATACACGGATTCTCTAGCTTTCCTTCATGTATAAATATGGATTCCACTAGCATATCTGATAAAGAACAAATGTTTAATTGTTTTAATAAGCACTTTGTTGCCTCTGGGTTTTTATTTGAATCACAAAATTCTGCATGTTTTGATTCTGATTTCATTAACACAGAAAGCCGTTTAAAAAAGGATGAATTTAGATTTAAACAAATTAAGAATTCTGACGTTTATAAAGCACTCAAATTACTTGACACAAACAAATCACCAGGTCCCGACTGTGTGGAATCTGTCTATTTGAAATTAGCAGCAGATTTTATTACATCTCCTCTGACTTACATTTTTAATCTTTCATTACATACCAGTGTCATTCCGAAAATCTGGAAATCAGCTTTTGTTGTTCCTCTATTAAAAGGGGGAGATTCTTCTATACTAGATAATTACAGACTAATTTCAAAGCTCTGTGTTTTATCAAAGATCTTAGAAAGCCTTATCAGTGAACAGTTGACATGTTACTTGAATGCAAACAAAGTGTTGTCCATTAATCAATCTGTGTTTCGTAAAAAACACAGTACTACAACAGCTGTATTGAAAGTTCTAAATGATATCGTGGGCTCGATTGATAATGGTGATTTTTGTGCTTCTCTTTTTATTGACTTATCAAAGGCTTTTGACACAGTGGATCATGAAATATTGCTGCATAGATTGAAGAGTGTTGGTTTATCAAGTGATGTTATTTCCTGGTTTACAAACTATCTAAGTGGAAGATCTCAGTGTGTACAAGCTGAGGGCAAATTATCTGATTCATTGGTGATTGCCAAAGGTGTTCCCCAATGATCTGTGCTGGGCCCCCTCTTATTTACTATTTATATAAACAGTCTTGATTATGACATTCAGGATGCCAACTTTCATTTCTATGCAGATGATTCTGTCATGTATTATAGTGCTTCTTCTGGACAACAAGCCATTTATAAGCTTCAGTCAGCCTTTGATGTTATTCATTCACGGATTTACAGTCTAAAACTTGTCCTGAATGTTAATAAAACCAAGTATATGTTGTTCTCAGGTTCTAAAAAATCTGACAATAATTTATCTTCTCTTCAGACCTTACAAGGTACCATGATCGAATTAGTAGAAGAGTACAAATATCTAGGCATTATTGTGGATGATGTATTATATTTTAGCTCTCACATTACTCAACTGAAAAAAAAAATGGAAATTAAGCTTGGGTTTTATTTTAGGAACAAGTTTTGTTTTTCATTTAATGTACGAAAGAAATTGGTTACTACTACTTTTTTTTACCCGTGCTTGATTATGGTAATGTAGTGTATCAGTTCGCTCCATCATGTCTTCTTTCCTCTTTAGACGCCGTTTATCATGGTGCTTTAAGATTTATATCAGACTGTAAACCTTCAACTCATCACTGTATATTGTATAACAGAGTAGGTTGGTCTTTGTTTATTAGAAGAAAAATGCACTGGTATTTATTTATACAGCCATTTTGGGGTTGTTGCCCTCATATCTCTGCTGTCTTGTAAAACAGAAAATCGTTGAGAAATACTTTCTTCGCTCACAAAATTGTTATACTCTTTCTGTTCCTTTTGTTCGATCTGAATTAGGTAAAAAGGCTTTTATGTACGCAGCTCCGACTCTTCTGCAGTCGAAATTGAAATTACAGAATTTGCTGTCTTTGGATCATTTTAAAGCCGTAATTCGGCAAATGGAAATCGGCTCAACGATATGTAACTGTTTTTAAGTGTCTCTAGCTTGTTTGTGTTGTAACATTCTGTGATGTAATTGATGTATTGCTGCCCATTTTGGCCAGGACACTCCTGCGAAAGAGATTTTTAATCTCAGAGAGTCTCTTCTGGTTAAATAAAGGTTAAATAAAAAAAATAATAATCTTTTTATGTTCATCATGGTCAAAGGTTGTGCTTTTATAAATATATATGGAGAGTCCATTTATATACAGCAGTGCTGATAAAGAACGTGCACATTAAACATTTTTAACATCTGAACCTATAGGCTAATAGATAGGCTCTAATACTATATTGCCACACACACCCTCAAGACTCAAGCTGTAGTAAAAGATATACCCCTCTTTTCACAGACAAGGCTTAAGACTAGTCCAGACTAAAATGTAAGTCTGAGCTTTTTCAAATGAAGAACACTTGCACTGACTGATCTTAAAATATATCAGTGCCTTTGTTTCGTCTCAAGATGGACACCAGTAATGTTTTTTTCTACGGCACATTTGTAAAAAAAAATACTTAAATCTAATTGAAGTATGGCCTAATCCTGGCCCTGTCTGTGAAACTAGCCCATAGGGCTTGCATGCATATTTTTTTTATTTTTTTAAAGGTATTACAAGTAGCCATTTAAATTTCAAACACTTATAATAAGAGTTATTCTGCTTTATAGTATTTCATTGAGCCTTAGGCTTTGAGTGGATTAACAAACATCAAAACGTTGAATGTAAACAGTTTTTATTGATTCAAGTTTGTAGTTTGTTCCCCAGGATCTGCAAAAGACATTGCAAAATGTGATGAGTGTACATATGGAAAAGAATATTTCATGTTGCACAACATATTATATTAAAACATATAATTATTCATGATTAAACAACACTGAACAATGTTACCTGACGCATCTGGCAAGATAATGGGCACTGAAATGGAGGGCCTTGCAAATCTCATCTCCTCCAGTGAAAGTCTCCTCTCTTCCAAAGTCAGCTTGGCCTTCTTGAGTTCAATGATTTGCTTCTGAAAGTTGTTGCTCATCTCATTGGCCTCTTTAAGACATTGTCTGATGTCTTTTAGAACATGTAGTTTCTCTCGCTCCAGCTGTACTAAGTCCTGACTACAACCACAGACATTCTCAAATCGCTGAGGTGTTGTGGCTGTAGCCTGAACAATTGAAGATAGTGGCTGGGGCATGGATGGACTGTTGGGAGGACTGGGAGATCGTAGGTGTCTGTCAATAGGAGGTGAACCTGATTGCTCTTGTGAACATGATGGACCTGGCTCAGGTTCAGGTTGACGCAACCCTACTCCTCCACGGAGGTCAATACCACCACAAATCCTATCTGAGGCAGTTGTTCCAAGAATTGACAGTGCCTTTTCTTCTTCTGCGGTAAGAAGGGGGGCATCATTAGGCCCACCACCTGTTTTATTAATTGTTGTCCTCTGCAGTGCCCTTTTTCTTTTAGCTAGGCTTGAATAGTCCTGCCACTTCTTCCTGACCTCCTTCCCTGATCTTTTAATGCCCCTTGTTGCAGTAAGTTTTGTAGCAATATCGTCCCAGATTTTTTGTTTTTCTTTTTTGTATGACTGCCCTTAAACCTGCTGAAAATGTTTTTGTAGCTCCACCTCCTCTAAAATAATAGTAATTTCCTCTTTTTGAAAGATGTCTTTTCTTTGTTTTTTGGTTTCAGCCATTTTGCTAGTGTCTCCACCCCTAGGTATGTGCTTATTTACATTTTTCTCCTAATAGCAAATGCACATCAGGTGAAGACAATTAGGCTAAACTTTTTCAAAAAATAAATGTAAGAGCTTATTTATTTACTTATTTATTTTGATGTGAGATAAGCAATTGTTGATAAAGAAATTGAGAAGTAATTCTACTTAAATAATTAAGGTTTCATATAAATCGAAAATTATGCTGATGTCATTTCCGGCAAGGACCGTTAGAATTTGTTTTATGCAAGATTGGAGCAAGACAGTGTTTTTACAGTGCAACATTTCCAGTTAATTTATGTTTTTAAACTTGCTCAAGAAGAAATTAAAGGACTTTTTATGTTATTCGAGTTGAATATACATTCGCACAAGTAGAAGAAGAAACGGAAATCAAAAATTAGATAGATTGCTATAACAGCATGTGCAATAATGACGAGCCATTCTGCAGCGTGACATTTTAGCACTTGACCAACGGATAGCAACTCCTAAGTAGCACTTAAAGCACGGCTACGTGCGACTGTGTTAAGTGCATTTTTGGGAAATGCACGAGAAACAATAACGAACGTTCGTAAAATGACTCATAGAAAACGCTCTTAAGCGCTAAGATCAAGCGTTATCGGGAAACGCAGCCCAGGTCCAGAGATGGACTGCCTTTTGAATTCTACAGGACCTTTTGGCAAGACATTAAAGAGTTTATTTTAGAAGTGTTCAAAGTGTACAGAAAGGTGTCCATGAAGCAGGGTCTAATTACTTTCATTCCAAAAACCCAACAAAGATTCCCTGTATTTAGATAATTGGCGCCCGATTACCTTACTTAATTCAGATTACAAATTGTTAGCTTCCCTTTATGCAAACAGGCTGAAACCATGTTTAGAAGAAATTGTTTCTGTTTCCCAATCTGGCTTTATGAAAGGCAGGCACATAGCAAATAATATACGGTTAGTGTTAGATATTTTAGACTGTAAGGAATTGATTCAAGATTCAAGATTTTTTATTTGTCACATACACAATTATACAGAGTATAACCAGCAGTGAAATGTAGGTCAGGTCCGCTCCAAGGACAGTGCAATTATAAAGTATACAAATATTAAGAAAAAGAAAAGTAGAAAAAATTTAAATAAAAAAATAAATATAAATGTGCAGGTCAGTATGTTGTTGACTTAGATAATAATAAGAGGAATGTGCAAAAAGTTGTACAGGGTATTGTGGCGGGAGGAGCAAACGACAGACACAGTGGGTGTGGCGTCAGGCCTCGGAGAGGTTTTTATTAAACAATAATAATCAAAATAGTGTCCAAGGGGAAAAAGTGTCCAAAATAAACAGGGGATCTGGTGTCCTCGTCGTGCTGCGCGGTTCGTGAAGGAGGGCAGTGTTCGGAAAAGAAGGGTCCAGGGAAGGGGCGGCGTCCGGTGGCCGCACGCGCTCCCCTCTCGGGTCCGGGAGCGAGTGGCGGCGGCTTCTCTCGAGCGGCTTCGTCCTACTCCTTGGCCCCCGGAGCTTCTGGGGGACTAAACGGCCCGGCATCCTGGCCCGTCAGCCGTAACGGGTGCGGCAGTCTTCCTACTCGACGTGCCCTTCCTGGACCCACGAGGACACCAGCGTGCATGCACGGGGAAGAGACCGGTCTCCCGAGGAGAGGCGCGCTCGGCATTTAAACGGCGGTGGTGATGAGGCTCTATTCACATCAGGTGCGCCTCATCACACGCCGCCAGCCCTGGCTGTTTCAGCGCCCCTCCTCTCTCACGCACCCACTCCCATCGGGAGCCTGGTGAAGGGCGGCGAATACGGGATGGGGTGGTGATGATGATAAGGGGGGAGGCAGCCGACTCGTCACAGTATGTAAATAGCAACAATATGAGGTAGAAAAAATTCTGAATAGCTTATTGATATAGTGATATTTACATGGAGTCATGTGATGTCATGACACAGAGTTAGAGTTTAGGAGCCCGATGGCCTGGGGGAAGAAGCTCCTTCTAAGTCTCTCAGTTTTTGCCATCAGGCTACGGAAGCGCTTACCAGATGGAAGCAAAGTGAATAGTCGGTTACGAGGGTGATTTGAGTCCTTGATGATTTTAACAGCTCTACTTTTGCAGCGTTTGAGATAGATGTCCTGCAGAGAGGGGAGAGCAGACCCTGAGATGCGCTCAGCTAAGCGCATAACTCTCTGTAGTGCTTTGCAGTCCTGATTGGAGCTGTTTCCATATCACACTGAGAGGGAATACACTTTCTATGGTCCCTGAATAGAAAGTTTTCAGGAATGCTGGTGAGACCCTGAATTTCCTCAGCTGTCGCATATGGTACAGTCTTTGCCTGGCTTTCTTAACCTGTGTTTGGATATGTGTAGTCCAAGTCAGGTTCTCTGAGATGTTTACACCGAGGTTCTTGAAGTTGCTCACCCTCTCCACAGGGGTCCCACTGATCATAAGAGGAGTGTAGGGCTGCTGCTGTCTCTTCCTAAAGTCCACGATCAGCTCTTTAGTTTTGCTCACATTCAGAGAGAGACAGTTGTCCTGGCACCATGATGTGAGTCTCTCTACCTCATCCAAGTATGAGGTCTCATCGTTGTTGGAGATGAGGCCCAGAACCACAGTATCATCAGCGAATTTGACAATAGATGTGAAGCTGTGAGAGGACACTGTTGTGTCAATTCATGGTTATAAGTTGTACTGAGCACTCCAGCCTAGATTCACCCAGAACACTCAGAGCACTCCCAACCTGCAGGGGGCAACCAACGGAGTTCGTGGAACCAACTTCTCAGGAAGTGCTCCTGGGACCATATTTACCTGCGCACCCACAGGGAGTGCATGGCATTGAAATGTTTGGAAAGAGCTCAGTTGGCCCTCTCACCCGTTCCTGAAGAAATACTATAACCACAGCTCCTGATCATCCAAAGACGCAACTGGTAGGACAGAATGTGATTGAATGTGTTGAGGTCATGCTTCTATATGACTTAAGACTTTATTACGTAAACGTCAAACTTGGAAGTAACGTTACTCTAAGCATGTGTATTGTTAATTATTATATAAGAATTGTGGGATTGGTATTTTAATTAACTATTAGAGATCCTAGGTTAATCTACATGACTTTGTTTGGTTTGAGGATTCAGTAACATTTATTTATTACTTTGAGAAAGTGTTATTGACATTTATTTGTAACTAATTCATGTCTTTTGTTTGTGTATCTTAAAGGTTATCAACCTATTCTGTTCCATCCCAATCTATCAAACCATCTTTAAGAAAATAAAACATAGAAAAGTGAACAGATTTGAGTTGTCCTTTGCGTTCATCAGAGATTAAGCCGTTTTCAAGTTTGGGCAGAGCTGTGGTCAGTCAGAAAACACACAGAACTTGACAGACACACAGTCATGCGTGTAGAGAGAGTAGGGCAGGGGACTCAGGACACAGCCCTGTGGGGCTCCTACGTTGAGGGTGTTGGAGTTTGAAATGAACTGACCAACTTTCACCACTTGAGGTCTGCCGGTGAGGAAGTCTTGAATCCAGTCACAGAGTGGGGGGTTTAGGCCGAGGTCTGTGAGTTTAGAGGCCAGCTTGATGGGGACTATAGTGTTGAAAGCTGAGCTATAGTCAATGAATAGCAGCCTTACATAATTCCCATTGTTGCTGTCCAAGTGTGTGAGGGAGCAGTGGAGGACGTGAGAGATGGCATCGTCCGTAGATCTGTTTGGGCGATAGGCAAACTGAAGAGGGTCCAAAGTATCAGGTATGGAGGAGCAGATGTGGCTCTTTACAAGTCTCTAAAAACCCTCATGACTATTGATGTGAGGGCAACTGGGTGATAGTCATTCAGGCAAGAGGGTTTATTGTTCTTAGGCACAGGGATAATGACAGATTTTTTAAATGCGGTGGGAACCACGGAGGTAGCAAGGGACTCATTAAAGATAGAAACCAGCGAGCTGATCAGCGCAGGACCTCAGAACACGGCCGGTTATCCCATCAGGTCCAGCTGCTTTCCTGACGTTCACTTTCTTTATTGCCCTCCGAACCTCATCCTCTGACACGGTGATTACATGATCATCGCTGCTCTGCCTGCTGCTTCCTGACGCGCTGGACGGCAGAGACCAGCAACGGATCTGCTTTCCAAAGGCACAGATGGTCCTCAGTCCCTGCCACATCCGTCGAGAGTCATTGAGCTGGAAATGAGACTCAATTCTCTCTCTGTATCTGTGTTTAGCGGCTCTTACTGCGCGTCGGAGAGCATAGCTCGATGCTTTGTACTCGCTCGTATTCCCAGTCAGAAGAGCCTCATTGTAAGCGGCAGTGCATGTGTTAACCGCAGCACGGATTGTACTGTCCACCCATGGTTTCTGGTTGGAGAATGTCCTTATCTGTATTGTTTCTGTAGCTTGCTCGGTTAGCGTGTTTACAAAGCTTAATGCTACATCCGTGAACTCGCTGACGTCAGAAGAACTCGCCCGGAACATGTCCCAGTCGACATCATCAAGAGCCGCCTGCAGCATAGCCTCTGAGTGGGAGGACCAGCACGTCACTACTCTCTGCACCGGAGGTTCCTGATCGAGCCTTTGTTTGTATCCCGGTGTTAGAAAAATGGCGGCATGGTCCGATTTGCCAAAAGCCGGTAGTGAGCGGGCTTTGTAGGCATTCTTGAAATGAGTGTAGCAATGATCCAGTGTGTTTGGTCCTCTAGTTGGACAGGATACGTGTTGATGAAAGTTCGGCATGACCTGCCTGAGTTTGACTTTGTTAAAGTCCCCCGCGATGATAAAGGCAGCGTCAGGATGTTTGTTAATGTACCCGCTGAGCACATTGTGAAGTTTAGACAAAGCCAAGCCGGTGTCCGCCTGTGGTGGAATGTACACAGCAGTAACTATGATCGATGAAAACTCCCAGGGCAGATCAAATGGGCGGCAAATAATGGAAAGAGCAGGAACGCGACAGGAACGCGACAAAATGGAGATATTCCTGGGATCACACCATTTTTTGTTAATCATGAAACACACTCCTCCACCCCTGGTTTTACCGGCCTCTGCTGTTCTGTCCGTCCGAAAAACAGAAGTTCTCACTTGGCATTACAGCAGTGTCCGGGACCATGGACGAAAGCCACGTTTCTGACAAACAAAGGATGTTGCAGTCCCTTATGTCCCGTTGGAAACTAATCCTGGCTCTAAGATTGTCCATCTTATTTTCCAAGGATTGGACATTTGCGAGCAGAATGCTCGGGAGAGGAGGACAGTGAGCCCTTTTCCTGAGTCTATCTCGAATTCCAGCGCGTTTCCCGCGGTGTTTCTTGATCCGTCCCCTCAGGGGGTTATTGTTCGTCTCCGCGTTCCGAAGAATCTCCAGTGGCCATGAAGGATTCCTGGATAAAGTGTCCTGGAACAGGTTAGTGTAGTGGTTTCCAATGTCCAAAAGTGTTTCTATGTTGTAGGTGATAAGTGCCGACGTGGAATGTGTAAAAAGAGAAAGTAAAAGTAAGTAAACAAGTAAGTTAAAGCAAAATCTCAGCGGAGCGGCCTGAATTTTATTTTTAGACTTTATATAGCCTTTGATATGGTCGAACACGAGTTTATGTTTGAATCTTTGCGTAGGTTTTGGGTCATTCTTTCATTAAAATAGTACAGATTTTTTACAAAAATATTAATAGCAAAGTGTCTTTGGTTAATGGTGTTTCTCCTCGGTTTGTGATTAGTAGGGTATCAGACAAGGGTGTCCCATATCACCTTTTTTATTTTTATTGGTCGCTGAGTTTCTTAATATTTTTATTACTCATTGCTTAGATGTCCAGGGTATTCTAGTAGAGGAACATGCTTTTCTAATTAGTCAACTGGCGGATGACACCTGTCTGTTTTTAAAAGATGAGAAGCAGGTTCCTGTTACTTTGGATGCTTTGAATTTATTTTCTAATGCTTCTGGTCTCTCAGTCAATCGAAATAAGAGTGAAATTATGCCTGTTCACAGTCTGGAAAAAGATCAGATAGAAGGTATTGAGGTCAAAAATTCTGTAAGATATTTAGGTATTTTAATTAGTAAATCTCAGACTGATTTCTCGCAACGGATTCAATGGATTCAAATAAAATGGATTCAAAAATCTAAGAATATTTTCAATTGTTGGTTACAAAGAAACTTTTTAGTCCATTTATTGTCGTGTTTTGATATCTAAAGCGGAAGGTATTTCTAGGATTGTTTACCCATCTTTGTCTTTATATGTTGACCAAAAAACATGCTCATCTATTGACTCTGTTATTTAAATTTTTGTGGAAAAATAAAACTGATTACGTTAAAAGGAAGACTGATTAGAAATACTTTGGCGGGAGGTATGAATGCTTTGGACTTTAGTACTCTCAATCAAGTTTTTAAAATTGGTTGGATTAAACGTTGCCTGAATGCTGACCCTAATTTGTTATGGTTTTATATTCCTAAATTGATCTTTGAAAAATGCGGAGGCTTAAATTTTTTATTAGTATGCGATTTAGTTGCAATAAACTCCCAGTTAAGCTCTCTTAATTTTCATAAGCAAGCTCTGGACGCTTGTAAGCTTGCCTTCTGTCACAATTTTTCCCCTCATAGATGTATTCTCTGGAATAATCAGAATGTGCTGCAAGGAAAAAAAATCTGTCTTCATGAAAAACTGGTTTGACAAAGGTGTAATTTTTGTTTGATATTTGTTAAAAAAGGATGGTAACTTCTATTCTTATTCAGAATTTTCAGAACTCTTTGAATTGGAAATCTCACCTAGAGTGTTTGAATGGGTAATTAATTCCATTTCACCCAAATTGCTACATTTGGTTAGGGCAAATTGTTACAGTTCTTTAAAATGTGAAATACCAAAAAATTGGATTGAAGGTCTGGAGCTTTGTAATATTAAATGTAACAATTTCTGGATTAGAAAAACACTTATTAAGAAATTTAGTTCTAATCCTAAAGCATTTTATAAGTGGAAACTAAATTACCCTTTTCTTTCTACTATTAAAATTTGGGCTGGTATTAACAAGTTTCTGTTACCTAACAAGATAAAAGAACTTCACTATAAAATTCTTCATGTACTATCCCTGTAATTCTCTAATTTCAAAATTGAAGTTGGATATCTCTTCACAATGCACATTCTGTAATTCTAATTTGGAAACAATATCACACTTATTTTTTTAATGTGATTATGCACAGGATTTATGGAAATAAATGTCTTGGCTTGTTTTTTCAGCTTACAACAAACTTTTTAATTTTGAAATAAGTAATGTACTGTTTTTGATTTGGGGATCAGGATCAAAGGATCTGGATGATATGTTAAAATTCTTAACTCTTTGTGGCCTATTTCGTCTTCATAAATCTAAAGTTACTGATTGTATGCCCAATTTTAGGATTTTTTTTTTATTGATTTGAAATTATTTTATGAATCCCTCTGCTCAGCTGTTAAAACAACTATTGATGGAAAAAATAATTACTTTGTTGTAAGGATTACCTCCTGAGTATTTCTTGAAGTTAATATTTTATGTGTAATTTTTCATTTTAGTTATAGTTTATTTAGTTTATATAGTTTTAGTTATAAATTTTTCTATACATTATTTATTTATTTTAAAAGATGTTTGTAGTAACTATTTATTTCTTTTTTCTTATTTCTTTTTTTTTTGTTACTACTTTTGTTCAGGTAATTACTGTTTTGTATTCTGATTGTGTGGTTTTTTTTTTTTTGCTTTTGTTTTTTTGCTTTGACTATATCCCCTGTGAATGTTATTTGTTTAATAACAAAAAACAAATAAATAATAATAAAAAAAAAAAAACCTGAAGGGCGGTGATTAAGGGACGGGGTGATGCTGATAATTAGGGGGCCGCCGACTCGTCACAATACACACAAACAAACAAATAAATTTATTAAATCAAAGAATATAAGTTATTTTAAGTTTTTATGCACAGTGTTGTTTCATAATCATCTGGGGCAGTGCTTTTGTTGAACAGGGAAATTATGGAGTTATTTAACTTTGAGGGCGTGGTTTGTAACCTACTACTGTGGGACGCAATCGGAAGGACATTTAGAAGCATCAGCTGTAGCCGAACTACAAATCATCGCTGTGATTCAAACCCTTCATTACAACTTACTAGACAAGCAATGGAGGGATGTGAGTACAGCAAGGACGATTGTCAACAAGAGGAACACATCAAATTGAAGAAGGATAAGAATAATGTGGAGCAAGCACGTACGGATGTGTTTGTATGCTGGGATTGGTCTGGATGTTGTGATAGTTCTGAATGCTGTGATAGTTCTGAATGCTGTGATTGCTCTGGAATCTGTGATTGCTTCGGAAGCTGTGATTGCTCTGGAATCTGTGATTGCTCTGAATGCTGTGATAGTTCTGGAATCTGTGATTGCTCTGGAATCTGTGATTGCTCTGGAATCTGTGATTGTTCTGGAATCTGTGATTGCTTCGGAAGCTGTGATTGCTTCGGAAGCTGTGATTGCTCTGGAATCTGTGATTGCTCTGGAATCTGTGATTGCTCTGAATGCTGTGATTGCTCTGGAATCTGTGATTGCTCTGGAATCTGTGATTGCTTCGGAAGCTGTGATTGCTCTGAATGCTGTGATTGCTCTGGAATCTGTGATTGCTCTGGAATCTGTGATTGCTTCGGAAGCTGTGATTGCTCTGGAATATGTGATTGCTTCGGAAGCTGTGATTGCTTCGGAAGCTGTGATTGCTCTGAATGCTGTGATTGCTCTGGAATCTGTGATTGTTCTGGAATCTGTGATTGCTTCGGAAGCTGTAATTGCTCTGGAATCTGATTGCTTCGGAAGCTGTGATTGCTCTGAATGCTGTGATTGCTCTGGAATCTGTGATTGCTTCGGAAGCTGTGATTGCTCTGAATGCTGTGATTGCTCTGGAATCTGTGATTGTTCTGGAATCTGTGATTGCTTCGGAAGCTGTGATTGCTCTGGAATCTGATTGCTTCGGAAGCTGTGATTGCTCTGAATGCTGTGATTGCTCTGGAATCTGTGATTGCTTCGGAAGCTGTGATTGTTCTGGAATCTGTGATTGCTCTGAATGCTGTGATTGCTCTGGAATCTGTGATTGCTTCGGAAGCTGTGATTGCTCTGAATGCTGTGATTGCTCTGGAATCTGTGATTGCTCTGGAATCTGTGATTGCTTCGGAAGCTGTGATTGCTCTGAATGCTGTGATTGCTCTGGAATCTGTGATTGTTCTGGAATCTGTGATTGCTTCGGAAGCTGTAATTGCTCTGGAATCTGATTGCTTCGGAAGCTGTGATTGCTCTGAATGCTGTGATTGCTCTGGAATCTGTGATTGCTTCGGAAGCTGTGATTGCTCTGAATGCTGTGATTGCTCTGGAATCTGTGATTGCTCTGGAATCTGTGATTGCTTCGGAAGCTGTGATTGCTCTGAATGCTGTGATTGCTCTGGAATCTGTGATTGTTCTGGAATCTGTGATTGCTTCGGAAGCTGTAATTGCTCTGGAATCTGATTGCTTCGGAAGCTGTGATTGCTCTGAATGCTGTGATTGCTCTGGAATCTGTGATTGCTTCGGAAGCTGTGATTGTTCTGGAATCTGTGATTGCTCTGGAATCTGTGATTGCTCTGGAATCTGATTGCTTCGGAAGCTGTGATTACTCTGAATGCTGTGATAGTTCTGGAATCTGTGATTGTTGTGTTTCATCCTGCAGCATTCTTCTGAAATTATGTTTGGGATGTTTTTGAGATGTGAGTAACATTTAGAATCACAAAAACACAGCCTAAAAAGGACTGTTGTCTTAATTTTTAATTAATAAATTGAATTGAATTTGAATTATTCTTCATTTTAAAATTGAAAAACTTCAATATATGTTTATTCTAATGTAATCAAAATGTGTAAAACATGCTTATATTTGGATTAAGTGGTCTAGTCACAAGAGATATAGCCTACTTGGTACACATGGATGCCATTATATAATAGGGACATTACAAATAATGTTTGAAGTAAATGTTTGAATATAGGTCAACTTTTATGGATTTTTTTTTTAAAATTATTATTATTTGAAAAGAGGACACTTTGTTTCAAGTGAATTTTATTGAATTAATACTAATACTGAATGTTTTTGCCCCAAGTGATTCCCGAATAAATGGATTTCTAGGGATGCTACAGCAGGCAGAAGAGACTAAAGCCCCTGTGGAAAACACTGAATGCAAAGCCAACAAAACTACAATCTACAACAAACATTAGGACATCTTTATGGAATGTCATAATGGTATGATTGTTAAACTTCACAAAGATATTGTTATACAATAAAATAAAATATAATAAAAAAATAATCAAATAAAAGCTGAACTTCTTTTATAGTACTATCTGATTAGCTTTAAATACACACTTCATGAGAGTGGAAGAGAAACTAAAAATGCATTGGCATAAAAGCAAGTCTCACAAGATTCTTGAGCCTCAGAAGGTTTGATGATGTGAAATGTCATCATGCTTTGCCTTTTGAACGATGCTTCAAGCTACTTCATATGTCAAAGTGTTGAAACTAAGCAGAGGTTGTGAAGATTTGGCCAGACTTTATGCTATTCACTTCAATTAAAAAGACCTCTGGGCCCAGTGCAATTAGTTAATGAATTCTCACTCAAAACAGATCACCATGACCACCACAACTGTCATTAATATGTTGATGGTTATCAACATGCATGTCAAGACATCTGAGAAGATTCCATAAATACACACCTGGCCCTGGGGATATTTTTGTAAAGCATTTCTTTAATAAAATGAAGAAAAACAGGTAACATATGTTGCAATTGACATTTCGAAAGTAATACAATATTTTCATAAAGATGAACTTTCAATGGTTTCTTATTTTTCTTACAAGAACTCCTGTAGCTAAAGATGCAGTTAATTGACCCTTTGCTTATATCCGCTCTCTTTGGTTACTGTTGCAAACTGCACAGATTATCTTGCAATGAACTAGAAATTTCCATGAATTGAAATGCATGAATGCTCATTGGTTTGTTTTTATCTGCATGATTTTCAAGTCAATAGTTTAGCATTTCCATTAGCCAAAATTTCAGATATCTGACAACAAAACAGTATTTTGCTCCAGGAAGTGGTGTTTTTCCCCATTCTTGAGAGTACAAGGGCATAATACAACACTCTTTTGAAGTTGCTGGGAATGCGTAAAAAAAAAAAAAAAAAAATCAGTACTCGTTGCATCCAGGTATATGGTGTAAACCACATTGTGCAAATGGGTCCACCTTTAGTGGTTTCAAGTAGTCAGCAGACATGGAAAAAACAAAAGCAGTGCGTTCTTCATTATCTCTTGTGAAAACATCCACTCCACAATGGGGCTGGAAGTCATCACATCAGCAAACATTAAATTACAAAAAACTTTCATAACAAACAGGAGACAAAGCATAAAAACAGATCTCACCTCCTATAGTTTCCAAAAAGACTGATTTACATGCTCTCAGATTAAATGAACAATGAAATAAAGCACTGAAACAAATTTTTGATCTTATGCTTGTAGGCTGTCTTTGAACATAACCAAATACAACGAAGAAAAGACAGAAAAAAACTCTAATACTTACTGTGTATTTGTGTGTTTTTTTTTTTTTTAAATGTCCTAAAATATGTATAAAATAATTTTACAAAGCATGTATGCCTTACATATTAAGATGGTCATGTAAATTATGGAACTTTACTTCAGTGTACATAATAAATAAGGAAGCTTGTATACACAAATAGGGCCTGTAGGGTTTTTCATATGATGTATCATCATAAATTGCCCCAGAATGACTGTTATCCAGAAAGCAGGAAAAAATCTGATAAAAAATCACTACAATATGCTGTTTCTAATGGTTACACTTACATATTTATGCACAAGGGATGGATTATGATTTGTTTGTTTGATTGTTTTAGTATTTATTATCCAGTTTCCAAGGAACATCATTGGTGTATTTTAGTCATATGAATGACAAATGACACATATTCAATGATATGGAGAAATATCAGTGTCAGAAATGTTCAAATCAAGTGTAAACAGAACACATCAAGAGTGCACATACAGTTTACATACACCTTGCATAACATGCAAAATGTTCATTATTTTACCAAAACAAGAAGGATCATACAAAATACATGTTATTTTTATTTAGTATTCTCCTGCATTTGATGTTACATAAAAGGTGTTTACATGTAGTTCATAAAACAAAATAATAGCTGAATTTATAAAAATGACCTAGCTCAAAAGTTTGCGTAAAGAAGGAAACATTATGCATTAAGATCATTTGAAGATCAGGGTAAATTGTACTTATTTTTCCTTCTGGGAAACATGTAAGTATCTTTTGTAGCTTCTGAAGGGCAGTACTAAATGAAAAAATGTTATCTTTAAACAAATTAAGAAAAATGTATACATCTTCATCCTGTGCATCGTATTTCCTTCTTGAGCATCAGTGAATGCATGAACCTTTTGTAATAGTTGCGTACGAGTCTCTCAGTTGTCGTGTGAAAAGATGGATCTCAAAATGATGCAGTCACTGCTTGAAAGCGTTCAAATATGCAAGAGATGATGAAAATCCCAAAAATTTGCAGGACCTGGAAGATTTTTTTTTTTTGAAGAACAGTGGGTGGTTTAATGGTTCACTCCATTCAAACAAGTGACTCGTGAACAACCATCACAAAAAATATATAAAAAATCTGTGGATCATCTAGGTGACAACACAAAATATGAAGCAAACGTATGTAAAATATTGAACTAGGTCATTTTTTTAATAATTATTTTGTCTTCTAGACTATTATGTAAACATCTTTAATGTAAAATTAGTACTAAATGAAAAATACAACTGTACATGCTGGTAACAAAAAAAAAGAGCCCTAAAACATGAATATTCTAAAAATCCAACAATATAAAAAATGCACTCAGATGAGATTGTTGATGACCAGATTGTTAATGAGCAGAGGACAGCATGCATGTGCATCATTTATATGAAAAGTAAAGTATGTGCATGCATCATGATACTCTCTACAATGGTGGCACGCCACAGCAGACCTGGATGAGGAGAAGAATTGTTGCATAAAGTGTTTTTTTTTCTTTGCACACAAAAAGTATTCTTGTAGCTTTATAAAATTACGGTTGAACCACTGATGTCACATGGACTGTTTTACCAATGTCCTTTCTATGTTTCTGGGTCTGGGAACATTTCAGTTGTGTTGCTGTCTATGGAGGGTCAGAGAGCTCTCGGATTTCATTAAAAAAAACTTAATTTGTGTTCCGAAGATGAACGAAGGCCTTAGGGGTTTGGAATGACACGAGGGTAAGTAATTAATAATAATTTTCATTTCTGGGTGAACTATCCTTTTAACGTATTTTTATGACCTTAAACTTTTCCAACTTATGAAGTATAATTAGTATATGATTGTGCATGTAAATAAGTACTAATGGAACTTCTTTTCCTATTTGTTTTTTTAAATTATCCATATTATCAGCCTATTTTTCCATAAAAGGAACTAAACGCATTTCAACTGAATGAAAAAGAAAAAAAATAATATTTGAGACTGATGACACAAATTTAAAACCAATCCGAGTTTAATCATGTTTTCTAATATAATTGTGTAATGAGAACCCATTGACAATCTTTTTAATAGTGTCCATCCAGTTGCTTGATTCTTTCAGTCAGTTGTTTTGTCTTTTGTAAAATGTCAACTTTTCAACTGTTTCAGCAGACACCATATAGTCTTTAAATATAGTCTTTGTATTTGTTCCTGTCAAACCAACATGTTTCAACTGAATTCTAGTGAATAAGGAAAAGTTTGTGTTCCAAAATTTTAAACAAAAGCACAGTAGGTCAGAAGTCAAAGTTAAATGAAGCACGGTAGTCTCTCTCCCATCTCTTGTCTCGTTCTTCTTTCCTGTTAAGTTCTTTAGCACTGAGCGTTGTTCCTTTCTCCTGTCTCTTCTCCAGTCTTTTCTCTTTACGTATGTGTTGCACTGCCTGAGGATCCTTGGCCTGGAAGTGTGTGACTTTGGGCTGCGGTCTCACTCCATATCCCAGGCCCACCTGATCTCTCTTTAGAACCGTGCTTACTGGGTTTTTGCGGCCTGAGTGGCCGGGTCCAAGACCAGAAGAGGGGTCCCACCCCAAACGGAGCATCATTTTGTAGCTGGTGCTGGATGAGGGCAGGCAGTATTGAGGGGTGGCTGGGGGACGGAGCTCACTAAACTGATGCAGTGTGGACCTGTTGTGCATTTCAGTGCTGTCTGTGTAATGCACAGCACACACATTACACCACTGAGATTGAACACTGTGGAAACACACACAGACACACGCTGTTATTCTCAGATCTGTTCAAGCTGGTCAAAACTAGACTTATTAGATACTTATTGGCACATCATTTAAGTGAGAACTCTATATGTGACCCTGGACCAAAAAACCAGTCATAAGGGTCAATTTTTTGAAAATTTTACAAAATTGAGATTTATACATAATAATTAAATAAATTATTCAATAAATAAGATTTCCATTGATGTATGGTTTGTTAGGACAGGACAATATTTGGCCGAGATACAACAATTTGAAAATCTGGAATCTGAGGGTGCAAAAAAAATCGAAATATTGAGAAAATCACCTTTAAAGTTGTCCAAATTAAGTTCTTATCAATGCATATTACTAATCAAAAAATTAAGTTTTAATATATTTACAGTAGGAAATTTACTAAATATTTTCTTGGAACATGATCTTTACTTAATGTCGTGATTTTTGGCATAAAATAAAAATCTATAATTTTAACCCATACAGTCTACAAATATACCTCAGCGACTTAAGACTGGTTTTGTAGTCCAGATTCACATATGGGAAAAATGCAGACTGCAATATTTAAAGGAATAATTCTCCCATTATTTATTATATTTTCATTGGTGAAATCGACAATGTTGTGTCTAAAATGTAATTTAACATGAACTTTTTGTTTATTGAACTGCTGTATAAAATCAGTCACATTTGAAATAAAAACAAGAACAGGAGTATTTTTGCCCCCATATTTTGAAATGTAACAATTCATTTATAATTTTAAAATATAATATAAGGATTAATATGATTGATGAGAAATGAGTGCAATTGCTGCTGTTAATGAATGGAACTGCCTTCGTCATTGCAAAGATGATGTTCGAGAAGAGGTCATGAGCAATGGACGAACTGAGAGAATACATTCTTATATAAAGATATGATAGAGGCTTTTATTTTTTATGTTTCTTGATTTTCAAAATCTTTTCATTCCATTTTTCAAGATACACTGCATCGCGAAATTAACTGACGCGTTAGGACATTAGATAGCAGTTACTACACAGGGCACAGCAGAAAGGCTGCAGCACTCTCAAAAACTCGTATGAGTATTCAAATTGGTGTATCTGAATTTCCAATATAATTATGTTTTCTTATTTTTCATATTCATTCATACAGTATATTCGTTATGACTTATTCTTTTATGGTTTTATTACATTATATTCATATTACTGTATTATGTTACTCATATACTCAGTAACTCAAGTATTATGCATTTTTATTCAGAATTCTAGTTAATTCCAATTGTACTCATATTCTATTGATGTAGTATATTTCCTTCATTTGACATATAAAAGATACATTTTGTTATGCTTAAGTGATGTTTGGACAGCATGTTGGAAACATTCTCAGCAAAAATATTTTCTATGCAAGGATCTTTTCTAAATTTGTCTTCTATTTTCGTGATACTAGATGTTCTTTTCCAAGAGCAAGTATTTGTAAGAAGATTGCTTAACTCTGTTTCTGCTAGAAGGATGGAAAACCACAACCCATGTCTCCAGTTTAATCTTATATCTATCTACCGCATTTCATAGGTCATGTCAACGTGACCTAGTCCTGAACTAAATTCACCTTAGGAAGGGAAAGATTTGACAACCCGTAGATAATGACAATGGAAAAATGTTATCGATCAGGCATAAACATTCGATGATGCTGTAAGAGGATGTAAGTCTCTAGTCTATACATTGCTCCCCAAATTGGCTTCTTTACCTTTTTCTTATTGCATGCTTTGAAGACCTTCATCTCTTTAGATTATTATGCTCATATTTTAGTCTATTCTCCTAGAATTTTAGTGGATTACTTGTGGATTGTTGTAATGCTTTTATAAACTTTGTGAACAATCATTCTGACTGCAGCAAATTTTGAGTGTTGGAATGAATACATTTCTTAAATTATACATTGTTTGGTGATTTGGACACCAAGTGAAGCTTAAACCACCTCTCTCTGTTTGTAGTAGGTGTGTTTGTGATCTCTGACACACTGAACTGCTCCAGTTCTCTCACTACATCCTGGTGACCTGCCTGCAGGGCCAGATCCCGAGCATCTCTGCCCTGAGAGAGAATGAGAAACAAAACAGGATGGAGATAAAAAGAGAGGAAATGAAACAAACAAGAAACAAACAGAGATCATGTTTAGGAAATGGTTTGCAACCTAATACAGCAATAGTGAGCTTAGGTAGCAGGACCGCTTTCCATGAAGGTTATCAGTTGGCTTAATTACTTTAGTTTAAAGATATATACTTAACTCATTTAATTTCATGAATAATAATGATTGTGTAACATCTGCTTATAATCCTTGATGGTCGTTGGGACTTCATGTCTTAAGAGACCCTTTTAGCCTTTTGACATTTGCATATAATTCACAGCCTGGCCCCACATTCTACCTTTATATGGGTGCTAATTTGCCAGTGGTTGTCCCCCCACTGTCAAAAAGATGCTAAACAGAATCGATTATCTGTTCTCTCCATCGGACTTCAAACACATTCCAAGAGAACTAAATGGCCCTTGGTACCAGGCCAGTGGATATAACACAACACACACATAGGAGACATTTTCTTCATTTAGACCATAATTAATCAGTTACAAAGGTATCTGGTATATGCATGTGTTGTTTGTATGTTTCCTTATTATATTAGCCTAGTTACCACTCATTATTCGTATTAGTAAGCTCTAAGCGCTCATATTCAGGTGTATGAATGTATCACTGGTTTAATACCTTTTAGATGTCTCTTTCATGATATCAAAATGATCTGCTCTTTATTCCTCAAACAATGATGTACACCATGTGATCGTGAAATGCATCATACTATTTTTACTGTACTGTGGGAAAAATTACACTGCGTCTCCAGATCCGTCATAAAACATGCAAATGAGGTGTCAAGGGGGACAAAGAAAAACTTTCCCGTTGAAAATATGTGCCTTGTTATTGGTCAAACTAACCAAAATGGGTGTTACAGGGAAACCAGATAAAACTTCTCCTACACCCAAAAGGCGAGTTCTTCTCTTTACTTTCGGTGCTCCGGAGACACACATATCACCTTGGAAATCTCGCGACTCCCCTTTTGGGGGGAGTCCGAGCTTCTGGCAGTTTTAAGTCCAGTAATTTTGGCGATTCACTTCGGACCAATCAACCCGTGGCTGAAATAACGAAGCTTTCACTCCTAAAGGAATTAATCAAGAATCTACGCATTATACATGCAGCAGGACACTTTACTCAGCACCAACAAAACCAATATGCAAGTAATCGCTTGTAAACTATTTAGATGCGCTTCTAGGCTTCGACCCCTTTTTAATTAAGGTGATGTGATTCTTTGATGGTTCTAACAGGTTGTGTTTAGCTGATGTGTAAATCCTGCCATTACACTCTCTCTCTGCATGCCTTCCTTGCATTGGCATCTATGCTTAATGTGTGTATGTTTGTGTCTAGTTCAATGTTACACGTCCCCCTGTAGTGTAGTTTAATAAGCATCCATATGTATTCACGCTTGGCGATCTGTGTCTGCGGCTCACAGAACGAGGTCAAGTCAACGTTCCGGTTTTGTTACATGCTCTATGAGCAATGTATTAGTGAGGAAATTATTTTTCATGGCCAGCGAAATCATTTTCCTTAGAGTCAATAGACGATTAAAACTGTCCGTACTGCGGACGAACAAATCATTTTATTGTACTATTAATGCTACAGTTAATTCCTGAAGATGAATATATAATTGATAACAACCCGTTATGATTAATTATGTTCATCTCACTTTGAGCTAATTTGCTACAATTGCTTCACTGCCCCTTGTGTTATATGCTTACATTTTCTCTTTTTGACATCCATTCAGTGGTACAGGGAGGGTTATTATCAATAAATATTACAGTAATTATCATGGACCCCCCTGCGGCCCACTACAGACTATAACAGATATATTCAGGTTCTAAGTCTCTGGCCCTTGAGGGAGAGATGTCAACAGACCATGACCTGAGTCTCCAGCTTTTGAGGCAGCAACAGATACGACCACGTTATGATCCTCCAATCTGGGAGGAAAGAGATACCCTGCGCTCAGCATTTTTGTCCAGTGAGACAAAAACAGATGCAGCACTTACAGTGTCTCCATCCTGTAGTGACAAAGGGGATTGACCGATTTCTGAGTCTCTAGCCCAGAAAGGCAGAAGACACACAGACATTTGCAAAAAGGTTAAGCTCCGGCAAGCAAACCTTCACTTCAAGGTACTTTCATCTGCATGTTTCAGACTAAGGACCTTCTGCACCTACTCTAGGGCCACATCTGCGTTCCAGATTTTAGGACCCTTTTGGTGCTCTAGGAGATCAGCATCCTACAGCACTTTGTGTTCAAGGCTGTTGAAACGGATTCCTGCCCCTTTCCCCACTGCATTGTTACCAGCACAACCAGTGGAAGAAGTCACTCGATCACAGAGAACGCTGTGGCATTATTGCATATCAGTATATGATTTTCTAATTTACATTAGATGTTATACAGCTGATCAGTTAAGAACAAATAATCTTAAGTAAACTTATTTGATTGAGGCATAATAAGGTTCTTCACGTTGTTAGTTTCAGTTTATCTTCCAATAAGATAATCACTTGCTTTTTATGCATCTTATAGCCTTTTTTAATTTATGGTGTTCATTTAGTAGTTGTTGATTACTCTTGTCGATCTTTAGTTAATAAAATTGATAATACAGAAATAGGTTCTACAAGTTATCTAGATATCCCACCAATCTTTCTTATCTCATGTACTTATAACCACACCTTAAGTGACACGTGATCCAAAAATCACAATGTCATTGGTGGCACGAGTACCCATCACTACACTATTTCACCTCCCTAGGTTGGCGTAAGCAAAATCACTACATAAAATCACTATATATAGCCTATATACACACACATAAGATCTGGACTCAAGAAAGCCCAGCTTTAAATGATAGATCTTTCTTTAAAATTTCCTCTATTATCTGAATTACTTTAATTCTGGTCTTTGTGCTTCTCTTCTTCTTTTTTATATTTTTTTTGTATTTCTTGTTTAAGCTCAATATATGCATATTTTATACTCATAAAATGACTTTTCAAAATTGGACAGAAGTAATATTTTTCTTAGTAATAATGCACATCATTTGTACAGCCTAGTGGAATTAAAGCAATACAACTAAGGGAATAAGTTCATGTTAAGTTTGGTCAGCAGAAATGAATGGTTGTAGTATGTTACAAGTTATTACTTTAGTTACTTTACTTAAGTTAGACTGGCCAATCTGATAAGTTGCATTTATCAACTCTCCACTTTCAATCAATCAACCATACTGACAAACTGTAAACAAATATGTAGAAGCAAACTATCCCTATCTCCACTACTGTTTTAGAATTGAATGTTACACACCTGTTTGTCTATCACTCCCACCCATGCAGCGCCGTGTTGCAGGAGCAGCCGAACAGCCTTTGTTTGTCCTGCCTTACTTGCGCACATCACACCTGTCCAGTAAAAATCATCACGGAAGTTGACATCACTGCCACGCCGCAAGAGGTCCTTTAGGGCCCAAATGTTGCCCTCCTGGGCATATCGGAGGAGTTTGTATCCATCACGCTCTGAGGTGTTAACCGGTTCAACGGGAGCAGCTTCTGGTCTTTGTGCTTCTCTTCTTCTTTTGGGACCTCATGTCAAAAGATAATGGGTGATTATGATAAAACTGTACAGTTATATCTGTTAAATAGCTACAATTATTATAAACTAAACTCTGAAGGAATGCAAATGCTAAAAATCCTTTAAAGAGCACAAATGCTGTAAGGATGACAGATTGATGTAACAAGTAAATACATGCAAGACAATTTCAATGCAATTGAAATTTTTATCGAATCATACTTTGAAACAATTTAAACATACACCTGTAGCCAGATTTCTTATAGAAAGATATGTATGGAAGCAGAATAATGACAATAGTTTTTTAAACAAAGCATGCTGAATTGCATTTTAATGCCTTGTATTTCCAGAACTTGCATTTTTAGGTCCTGAAATTTAACATAGTTGTTTATTTAAGCTGTGAATATTTCAATTCAAAATATTTCACAAACATTTTCATCATTAAAAATCCAATACTTCATATTCACCTTCCAGAATTCACTTCCAAAATATTCAGTTTGTTTAAAAATACGATGTATGATATTCGATAGGTAAATTTCAGTTATTTTATTTCACTTCCCAAATTCGCTGTCACAAATTCAGTGGTTAAAATTTGGCAGAAAATTCAGCGTTGCACATCTAGGACCTGCAGGAATAGCAGTAGAGCACCGATGCATGATCTCCATCTGATGTCAGTCGCTCACCAGCAGGTGGCGCAGGCGGCTGTTGATGAAGGCCATATGTGGATCAAGTCATTCATTTACAAAAACTGATTTGCAGAAATGGAGCAAGCGCTAAGTAGAAGTTTTGATTATCAGGACCAGTATAAACATGTGGAAAAGTTGATTGTGTGTATGTTTAATTCAACATCTTTGCTGTTTCCCGCAGCCTACATGTAAGCAGCTTTCTCTACCGCAAAGGAGATTATAATGCTCATTTACCCGACGCTGAAGTACAGAAATAACATTACATCTGAGGAAGACATATATTTCTTTGGTTGCTTAGTTTCTGTAACTTTGTATCATGGCTTGTGTGACGCTGTGCTGTAACACTGGGGTTCCCCTCACACTCCAGGCAGGGTTTCTGCAGGATTTTTAAGCTCAAATTTAAGACTTTTTAAGACCTGCACAAATAAAATTAATACCATATGAGCGGGGTAGGGCAATGTCTATAGTGCCATATTAAACTGTAAAATGACTGTAAAAAGCATAATTTACAATTCAGATACAAGTTTTCACAAAAACAAAAAGTTTTATAAAATTATAAACTTTACATTTCAGCCTTTAAACCATTTTTAAGAAAATGGATAATTCAAAAGTATTAATAATATTGATTTTAACAATTATTATCAATAAATTATTATATAAATTAAATAACATGAATTAGGGGTGCGCGAAATTGGCAAAAAATGGTATCTTGATATTTTCTGGGATTTTATCGATGATGATAATTAAACAATATTTTGCTGAGTGTGTTATTGTGCTGATATCTTAAAGATTACCATTGACAGCTGACTCCTGATTTTTATTTTATTTTTTATATTCTTCATATTCTGTGTGGTCAGTTCACAGCAGTGATAGAAATTAGTTTTTTCAACAAGTTTTATGGGCATTTTTAAGCCATTTTTTCTAAAAGCGTGCATCATCTTTTGAGTCAAATTCTTGCATTTGGGCTATTACCAAGGAGATGAACAAAATATTCACAAAATGTATCTTTGCAATGCATATGAAGTGGCATTTAGATGTATTTACACCGTTTAATGCAGCTCAGAGGGACATAGAATGCTAACCTGCAGTACGCATAAATTATGTTTTGATATTTGAAACAAAAAAATGGCACTCTTCGTGTGATATTAACTATATGAAATGATATAAATATAGGTTATACATTTTCTGCCCCCATATCTTAAATTATGTGATCATTCTAAATGTATTTTAATATACTGAATCGTGCAGTGAAACTCGTACTCGCACTAGTTTAACCTCTGCTAACTGATTCACTCTCTGCCAGCAGGTGTAGCGTTTGGCAGAAATATAATGGTTCCCTCTCAAGCTTTCACGAGACATCACAGAGAAATTCTCCATTATGGGAACTCCTTCCCTCCAACCTTTCCTGAAGTCCTATTGGCTCATGCCAGTCCAAATGACTTGCCAATTGTGCGAAAATGCGGTGCCCGCGACATTTACGTCAGAATCTGATACTGAATGCCGCTTAGCTGGTCGAGCAGCAACCGTGATGTCTCGTTCCCACTCTTAGGGAACCGAGGTTACAGTAGTAACCGGAGACGTTCCATCTTGAGCTTTCACGAGACATGGGAATGGCGGTATGGTGCAGTAGTGCAATGACAGCTATTATTAGGCTTGTTTGAGATGCGCCTCGCCTCGTCTGAAGTGTAGGCGAGAGTAGGTGGCTACAGTGAGGGGAGGAGTGAAATAAGCGCAGTCAAGATGGACAGTTCTGACCTCTCGAAGTAGATACCTACAGATACTTACGACATCAAAGGCGGATATCGCGATATTCTCACTCATGTGCTGTGCTGCTGATAAACGTGATACCCTACCTACCACATGTCGGATTGTGCAGTCGAGCGCAGTTGCTCTCCACCGGTGACAACTGCACTCGACTGCACAATCTGACACAGTTCGCGAGAAAAACAAATAAATAATAAATAACATTTACATGTTATGTCCACCTTGAGTTATGTCCACCTTGTTCTGATGTCATGCTGACCTGTGCCAAAAAAACTCTTGCGACAGCTAAAATGTTTTATTTAAAAAAATATATATATAAACAGATTTCATGTGATTGTGTATTTATTTTAAATTATGCTTGAATATTCCCAAACTATGACAGTCTGAGATATGTGATTGTTGTCATATCTGTGTGAGATATGTGATTGTTGTCATATATTATATTTCTATAAAAATCTAAAATACATGTTCTGATGTACTGTCGATATAGTTTGCATAATCATCAGTAAAGTGTGTTCTGAGATCTGAGGTCTTATATCACTGTATTAGTTATATCACTGAGGTGCGTTACGAAGCGTTGGGGAATCCTGGAGTGTGACGTATGAGGGGAACCCCAGTGTTACAGCACAGCGTCACAAAGTTACAGAAACTAAGCAACCGAAAGAAATGTATGTCTTCCTCAGATGTAATGTTATTTCTGTACTTCAGCGTCGGGTAAATGAGCATTATAATCTCCTTTGCGGTAGAGAAAGCTGCTTACATGTAGGCTGCGGGAAACAGCAAAGATGTTGAATTAAACATACACACAATCAACTTTTCCACATGTTTATACTGGTCCTGATAATCAAAACTTCTACTTAGCGCTTGCTCCATTTCTGCAAATCAGTTTTTGTAAATGAATGACTTGATCCACATATGGCCTTCATCAACAGCCGCCTGCGCCACCTGCTGGTGAGCGACTGACATCAGCTGGAGATCATGCATCGGTGCTCTACTGCTATTCCTGCAGGTCCTAGATGTGCAACGCTGAATTTTCTGCCAAATTTTAACCACTGAATTTGTGACAGCGAATTTGGGAAGTGAAATAAAATGACAGAAATTTGCCTGTCGAATATCATACATCGTATTTTTAAACAGACTGAATATTTTGGAAGTGAATTCTGTAAGGTGAATATGAATTATTGAATTTTTAATTAGGAAAATGTGTGTGAAATATTTTGAATTGAAATATTCACAGCTTAAATAAACAACTATGTTAAATTTCAGGACCTAAAAATGCAAGTTCTGGAAATACAAGGCATTAAAATGCAAGCACTGTTAATTGCAATGCATTTTTTTTTCGATTTGTGGAATTCAGCATGCTTTATGTTTCAAAAACTATTGTCTTCCATAGATACGGTTAAAGGAATAGGCCATTCGAAATAATTAAATACAATTCTGTCATAATTTCATCAATCTTGGTAACAAAACAGTTTCAGTTCATATTTCCTTCCAATGTATGGACAAAAATGGTTTCCAACATGCTTCAAAATATCTTTTTTGTTCAGCAAAAGAAAGAAATGCATACAGGTCACCCTCAAATAATATGAGGATAAGTAAATGATTACAGAATTTTTATTTATTGTTTTATTTGTCATTTATGATTTCAATGTTCTAAAGTTCTAAGTTATGATGAAGTAACAAGAGCAATACCTCGGTTTAACATTTTATTTATTCTTACTCCCACCCTGCTAGAAAAAATATAAACTTGGCAACACGTCTATATCTGTCTTTATGTTTTGTTTTGTTTTGTTGTTTATGTTTAATTAAAAAAATATATCAGGTTTTGCTGACTCTTATCATTGGTTATTTTATTCTTTTAGTGTTTAGAAATAACAGATGTGTAAATTTGGGGGGTCATGTGCTAACATATTAATCAGATTTGTTTCAATAAAGTGTTAAAGAGTGTTTTCATAACGCTATTATACTATTTAAATTGACAATCATCAGTTGTAACAATGTATCAGTTCTGTTGATATTTAAATTTTTAATTTAACTACTTAATATTAAGTAGTTAATACATTTAACTATTTAATACTTTTAAATGATGCAAAACAGCATTCAAGTTGTATGCTGTGATCATAACTGTCAATCTAATTATTATCTCTATCCCTACCTGCTCTTCTTCTCACTCTTCTTGTCGTTGCTGCTTCTCTCTCTTTTGGCTCTTCTCCATCTGTCACTTGTAGCAGGCTTTGGTAAAAGTCTCTGGCCTCCTTGCCAGTAAGTGATTGTTTGTCTTCTTTCTTTCTTTCTATCCAGAGGTTTTCCTCTTCTTTGGCTCTGGTAAAGTAGACTGGGTTGCTCATCTTTAACACAATCTCTGCTAAAGAAGAAATTCCTGAGAGATGCTGCAGCAGCTGCTTGTGGGCATGAGACTAAAACCAAGAAAAAGAACAAATAGAAGCTTAAGTTAATATCGAAGGGCACTTCATTTTAAGGTCTGTTAACAGAACTGCCACTTAATTTGTTGGATCAGTGCTTTGTCCGTCATTAAGTTTTACTGTATGTTGATTATGTCTTTTTGTTCCAAGAAAATGTATCCATTTGTGTTTCTGTAACTTAATTACTTTTGATACAGTTGCTTATTTGAATATATCAATTCAAATGCTATGTCATCTAGCTGGCTAACATAAATGTTTACACAGGTTTTGTCGAAATTACAAGAATGATTAGCGATGATCACTAGTTACAGCTATCATACGGTTACCTAATAATTGTATTGTTTTCCAAGTATTATGGAAATTAAACCCCTAATGAATGAACTAAAATTCATCTTTTCCATATACAGCAGGGAAATAATAGGAAATGATTGAATTCTGATATTGAGCTTTTATATTCTGTTCTTCTTACAAATTGAACTACATACTTTCTCTAGAATAATGTAATGTTAGCAGTTATCGAGATGTTATATTTAGCATCTCACAAGCCAGAGGGATGTATAATAGTTTAAAAAAGCCTTAGAGAATATGTATAATCAGATCAATCGAAAACAAAAAAATAAAGAAATACACTTTCAATTTCATGTAAATTTGGGACCAATAACGTTACCTGCGAGAGTAGATCCAGAAAAAAACAAAAAAGAGACAAATGACAAAAAGACTCCAACTCTATGTAAACAAAGTTTGCTCTTTTTCTTGTTACGTTTATTGGCGAACAGAATCTACTGCTGCCACCACGTGTTCTGGAGAGTGCAGCCGCCTTCCTCTTCTTCTTGAAATTTATTGGCGGTTGGCAAACAACAAAAATGGCGTACTTCCGCCACCAACTGGTATGGAGTGTGGATCAAAATGACTTGCTATTACCCCCTCTTTTTTTTATATTTTCTCCCACAAATTTGTTATATTAAGGTACTGAAAAATAAAACTATAGCATTCATTACTTGAATTATTTTGTAATATATCTCACAGTTTAAATTGCATTTTTTTTCAAATTTTTTTTAGAATCCTTCTTTCAGTTTCGTATTTCTGACAGTACAAAATAACATGTACCACTGAATCCTCTTGCCCACACCTTCCCGTATCATGTTTACCCATTTTATAAAGTGTAGCCTACTATTTAATCTTGTGTCCAAATCTCATCCTATTTCATCTATCCTGTTTTTCCCTGCACTTCTCATCTCTCCCACTTTCCTTTGAACTCTGTAAACATGCAGCGTCCTAATCTGAATGTTTCTATTTCTCTTGCACATACCCGGATTGCCAATTTTAGTTGCCTCACTGAGATTTTCACGACATGGGCTGAGAATCAGTCACGTCCTCCCTATTTAAAGGTTTAGGGGTCCAGCTATTCTTTTTAACCCTGTCCTGACATATGAAAAAGTAATAAACATTAAATATTTTGAAATGGATCCGTTTAATAAAGAGAACATGAAAAGAAAGGATATGATTGCATATGTGTGACACAGTGAAAATATAAACTTAAATTGGATAAATAAAAACAAAAACTACACAATTATGAGACAGTTTTATCAGAAGTTGTACTCATCAGAGACTAGTGTCTTAGCTGACTCGTATCATTCTTTTCTGAACTGAATTAAACTTGCTAGTCTATCCTAGGAGCAGCAGGCAGACCTGAATAAGCCCATCACAAAGGATGAAGTGTTAGAAGCAATTAAGTCTCTGAAAGGTGGCAAGGCTCTGGGCCCTGATGGTTTTGGTCCAGAGTTTTACACAAAAAAAAATAGCAAATTTATTTTAGAACCTCTAACAGATATGTACATTGATTAATTTAAAAATGGGTGTTTACTGGCTACCTTAAACTTGGCATATATTTAATTGATCCAGAAAAATAACATTGGATGAATACAGTTCTTACAGACCTGTAAGCTTGTTAAATGTGTATTGTAAACTATTATCCAAGCTTTTAGCAAGAAGACTTGAATCACCATTCAACAAAGATTGTCATATTCCAATGTCAGGAGGCTGCTAAACATAATACAGTATTCACAAATATCCAAAACTCAAGTGCTTGCCATTTCCTTAGATGCAAAAAAAGCCGTTTGACCACGTGGAATGGGCGCATATTCAGACTCTTTACTGTGCACCAACTGCTTGTGTTATTATTACCAATGGCCTTCGTACAAGGCAAGGCTGCCCGCTGTCCCCTCTCCTTTTTTCCTTAATTCTGGAACCCGGATATCCAGGGGATTGAGATTGGCCAGTCAGTTCATAAAATTGCGTTATATGCCGACAATATACTTCTATTTCTTACAAATATGGAAACTTTTAATCCCACAGTTCTCAAGACTATTGATTCTTTTAGTTTGATATCGGGTTATAAAATAAATTATGATAAATCTGAAGTTGTGCCCCTATATCCCCCTGTTTAACTTACTGCCCTCTGGGAGGCGCTTCAGGAACAAAGACCAGCAGACTCAGGAACAGCTTTTTCCCTACAGCTGTCTCTCTACTGAACTCTGCCCGATGATACCCCCTCACACACCACTACAAACTCTTCACCCCTCCCCATCACTAAATCGGTTTAAAAAAATAAAAATCCATCTACACACTGAGTACTATGTACTGGAAATTTTTCTATGCACTTTCAGTGTTCATTGCACTAGTGTCTATATATCTTAATGTATAGCTTATTCATATCCATTTGTAATTATGTTCATAGTTTTTGCTCATAGTGTACATACATTTACTGCATAATCCATGTTCATATCACCCATCTGTATATCATACTGATATTATTTAAAAATTTGTAAATGATGTCCATAGTACTGCCTTATCTGTATATTTCTGTACATATGTAACATATTGTAGGCACTGTATATCCTGTACCTCTGCTTATTGCACTACTGGTTAGATGCTCACTGCATTTCATTGCCCTGTACCTTACATGTGCAATGACAATAAAGTTGAATCTAATCTAATCTATAGGGGGAGATATCTCTACTAGCTGCTTGTTAAATTGTCCTTTTAAGTGGTCTAAGACAGGCCTCACATATCTTGGAATTCGACTTTCTTTTGTTATTTTGATGTAACAAACAGACACGCATCAAAGTTTTAGTGGAAATAAGACTTTTCAAACAGTCCTCATCAAACGCCAGGGCTGATGGCACAGCTGCTAAAAGCAGCTCCAGTTTTGGCGGCATGGGAGAGATGCCTTTAACAACAGCTGCGAATGGAACGGCTATGTTGACCGGAAGTAAGCTGTTACACTGCTGTAGCCGAGAACATAAAAATCATTAAGCAACCGTAAACAAGATGGCGCAACGCGGCATTCAGTCATTTATAAATGATAGATTATGAGGAGGATGTTTAGGCAATAATTACATTGTTCTCTTCACATATCTTTATAGTCTATCTATAGTCTACCTGAGGTGCTGTTGCTAACAGACATATCTGTACAAACGAAAAGAAAATTGTTAAAATTATGTTAAATTTAAAACATAATCAACGCAGATTAAATGAAAGACTAATGGTACAATCGTATACTGATGGAACTAAATGGTATATACCATAAAACTTAACATTTAACTACCTAATTACAGCAAAGCAGACGGTTACAGTAGAAGTAGCAGTAGAAGTCAAGTAGGAGTAGCAGTAGAAGTCAAGTAGAAGTAGCAGTAGAAGTCAAGTAGAAGTAGCAGTAGCAGTGAAGTAGAAGTCAAGTAGGAGTAGCACTAGAAGTCAAGTAGAAGTAGCAGTAGAAGTCAAGTAGAAGTAGCAGTAGAAGTCAAGTAGAAGTAGCAGTAGAAGTGAAGTAGAAGTCAAGTAGAAGTAGCAGTATAAGTCAAGTAGAAGTAAAGTAGAAGTAGCAGTTGAAGTCAAGTAGAAGTAAAGTAGAAGTCAAGTAGAAGTAGCAGTAGAAGTCAAGTAGAAGTAGCAGTAGAAGTGAAGTAGAAGTCAAGTAGAAGTAGCAGTAGAAGTAGCAGTAGAAGTCAAGTAGAAGTAGCAGTAGAAGTGAAGTAGAAGTCAAGTAGAAGTCAAGTAGAAGTAGCAGTAGAAGTAGCAGTAGCAGTGAAGTAGAAGTCAAGTAGGAGTAGCAGTAGAAGTCAAGTAGAAGTAGCAGTAGAAGTCAAGTAGAAGTAGCAGTAGAAGTCAAGTAGAAGTAGCAGTAGAAGTCAAGTAGAAGTGAAGTAGAAGTCAAGTAGAAGTAGCAGTAGAAGTCAAGTAGAAGTAGCAGTAGAAGTTGCAATAGAAATCAAGTAGAAGTAGCAGTAGAAGTCAAGTAGAAGTAGCAGTAGAAGTCAAGTAGAAGTGAAGTAGAAGTCAAGTAGAAGTAGCAGTAGAAGTTGCAGTAGAAGTCAAGTAGAAGTAGCAGTAGAAGTCAAGTAGAAGTAGCAGTATAAGTCAAGTAGAAGACAAGTAGAAGTAGCAGTAGAAGTTAAGTAGAAGTAAAGTAGAAGTCAAGTAGAAGTAGCAGTAGAAGTCAAGTAGAAGTAGCAGTAGAAGTCAAGTAGAAGTCGCCCACAAGCAATATAATGTCGGAATGCCATTGCCTTCCAATCAGTATCAGCTTTAAACTAGTCAAATTCATAACAAAATTCCAACAATAAAAACCGTTTTGCCACTGTCAGTGATATTGGCACAGATTCTGTGTAATAAGTCAAGTCAAGTCACCATTATTTATATAACGCTTTTAACAATACAGATTGTGTCAAAGCACTTAACAGTATCAAATTGAGTATCAGTATCAAAAAATTAAATAAAAAATAAAACATTTCTAACCAGCATACTGTAACGTATCTGTTTCTGTTTAGTTTCCTTTCTGCCCATATTTGGTTCTTCCTGTTTTTGTTCGTGTCCTAGTTCTGTTAATTAATTATCGTCATCACCTGTGTTCTATTAATTACCTTGTTTCCTCGTTTGTTCCTCCCCTTTATAAGTCCTCAGTTTTGCCATTATGTTTGTCCGATCTTAAGTTAACATATTGTCATAAGTGAGTTGATGCGGTTTATTAAAGACTCCTCTTTTGTTTATTCTGTCGTTGTGTGCCTTGTTACTACAACCACTGAACCGTTACAGAAGATCGGACCACACAGAAGATTACAGCATGCAGAGGAGGCGGTTGGTTTTGGTTCCCCGGAAGGGAGCTCCGGAGATCCACAGCTCGCTTCCCCTGTCCGCCAAGAGTTGGTGGATTCCGCCCGCGGCAAATTGGTTTCTGCCCGCGGCGAAGAGGAAACCGCCGTACACGGCGAGGAATGTTCCGCCCGCGGCGAAAAGGATAACGCCGCAGGAGGCGATGAACGTTACGCCGTCCACGGCGAAGAAGTTTCCGCCGCCCGCAAAAATAAGGATCCCGCCGTACCCGGCGATGTATGTTCCGCCCGCGGCGAGGAGGATTCCGCCGCAAAGGGCGATGAACGTTGCGCCGGCCACGACTAAAGGGGTTCCGCCGGTGGCGAAATGGATGCCGCCGTCCGCGGCGAAGAATGTTCCGCCCGCGGTGAGGAGGAAACCGCCGCAACCGGCGATGAACGTTGCGCCGAACGCGACGGTGATTCCGCCACCCACGCATAGGAGGATTCCACTGACACAGAACAGGGGGCTACTGGATGAGGCTCTTCCTCCGGAGTTCTCGGCTCCCGTGCTTTCTCCAGTGTCTGCTTCTAGCCAGTGCCTTCCTGTACCTGCTCCTCGTAAGCGCCCTCCAGTGCCAGCTCCTCGTCAGTGCCCTCCAATTCCTGCACCTCGCAAGTGCCATCCAGTGCCTGCTCCTCGTCAGTGCCATCCAGTGCCTGCTCCTCGTCTGTGCCCTCCTATCCCTGCACCTCGCAAGAGGATCCCGTCCAGCCCGCCTGAGTTCCCGCTGGTCCCGTCCAGCCCGCCTGAGTTCCCGCTGGTCCCGTCCAGCCGTCCTGAGTTCCCGCTGGTCCCGTCCAGCCGTCCTGAGTTCCCGCTGGTCCCGTCCAGCCGTCCTGAGTTCCCGCTGGTCCCGTCCAGCCGTCCTGAGTTCCCGCTGGTCCCGTCCAGCCGTCCTGAGTTCCCGCTGGTCCCGTCCAGCCCACCTGAGTTCCCGCTGGTCCCGTCCAGCCCACCTGAGTTCCCGCTGGTCCCGTCCAGCCCACCTGAGTTCCCGCTGGTCCCGTCCAGCCCACCTGAGTTCCCGCTGGTCCCGTCCAGCCCCGCGCCTCCCGTGCGCCCTCTAATGTCCGCGCTA
The DNA here is from genome assembly GCF_936440315.1 of Barbus barbus. Lineage (NCBI taxonomy): Eukaryota > Metazoa > Chordata > Actinopteri > Cypriniformes > Cyprinidae > Barbus > Barbus barbus. Next base: position 23,222,551 of record NC_136735.1, on the reverse strand, counting down.
CAAGAGCGCCCTCTAATGTCCGCGCTACCAGAGCGCCCCTTTGAATCCACGCTGCAAGAGCGCCCTCAAGTGTCCGCGCTACAAGAGCGCCCTCAAGAGTCCGCGCTGCAAGAGCGTCTTCAAGAGTCCGCGCTACAAGAGCGCCCTCCTGCGTCTCCGCTGGTCCCGTCCAGCTCTCCTTCGTCTCCGCTGGTTCTATCCAGCTTCGCGCCTCCCGTGCGCCCTCAAGTGTCTGCGCTGCAAGAGCGCCCTCAAGTGTCGGCGCTGCAAGAACGCCCTCAGGAGTCCGCGCTGCAAGAGCGCCCTCCTGCATCTACGCTGGTCCCGTCCAGCTCTCCTTCGTCTCCGCTGGTTCCGTCCAGCTCCGCGCCTCCCGTGCGCCCCCCAGTGCCCGCTCCTCCAGAGCGCCCCCTAGTGCCCGCTCCTCCAGAGCGCCCCCTAGTGCCCGCTCCTCCAGAGCGCCCTCTAGTGCCCTCTCCTCCAATGTGGCCCCCAGAGGGGAACTTTCCCAAAGACATTTTGGGGGGGGGCCATATAGTCCCAGTCTGTGTGGCCAGGCCAAACGCCAAGGCCACAAATGACCCAGATCCGCCAAGGCCGCCTGAGGACCCCGATCCTCCATGGCCGCCCAAGGACCCAGATCCGCCATGGTCGTCCAAGGACCCAGATCCATCAGGGCCTCCCGAGGACCCCGATCCGCCATGGTCGTCCAAGGACCCAGATCCATCAGGGCCTCCCGAGGACCCCGATCCGCCATGGCCGCCCGAGGACCCCGATCCACCATGGCCGCCCGAGGACCCAGATCCGCCATGGCCGTCCAAGGACCCAGATCCATCAGGGCCTCCCGAGGACCCCGATCCGCCATGGCCGCCCGAGGACCCCGATCCACCATGGCCGCCCGAGGACCCAGATCCGCCATGGCCGTCCGAGGACCCAGATCCGCCATGGCCTCCCGAATCTCCTGATCCGCCATGGCCTCCCGTGTCTCCTGATCCGCCATGGCCTCCCGTGTCTCCTGATCCGCCATGGCCTCCCGTGTCTCCTGATCCGCCATGGCCTCCCAAGGCTCCAGATCCACCATGGCCTCCCGAGTCTCCAGATCCGCCATGGTCTCCCGAGTCTTCAGATCCGCCCTGGAGGCTTCCCTGTCCTATCCTGGCCCTACTCCAGCCTCCAGGACGGAAAATTGAGTGTTTAATCTTATTATTATACATTACTGACACTCTATCCTCCAATTTGATATTAAGTGCTTTAACACAATCTGTATTGTTAAAAGCACTATATAAATAAAGGTGACTTGACTTAACTGATGAAGAAGAAATGACAGAGCAGCCGTCAAGTGTTAGATAGTGTTCTAGTTTATTACGTTTTTTTTCCCGAGAATTAACACCTCTGGTTTTTCAGAATTTAGCAGTAAGAAGTTACTCATCATCCAGTTTTTTATAATGATAATGCATTCCGTTAGTTTCTCAATTTGGTGTGTTTCACTGGGCCGCGAAGAAATATAGAGCTGAGTATCATCAGCATAACAGTGAAAGCTAACACCAAGTCTCCTGATAATATCTCCCAAGGGTAACATGTAAAGCGTGAAAAGTAACGGCCCTAGTACTGAGCCTTGAGGTACTCTATACTGCACTTGTGATCGATATGATACCTCTTCATTCACTGCTACGAATTGATGGCGGTCAGATAAGTACGATTTGAACCATGCTAAGGCACTTCCACTAATGCCAACAAAGTGTTCTAGTCTATTTAAAAGAATGTTGTGGTCGATAGTGTCGAACGCAGCGCTAAGATCCAGTAGAACTAATAAAGAGATACAACCACGATCAGATGATAGAAGCAGGTCATTTGTAACTCTAATGAGAGCAGTCTCAGTACTATGCGGTCTAAATCCTGACTGGAATTCCTAACAGATACCATTTTTCTCTAAAAAGGAATATAATTGTGCGGATACTACCTTTTCTAGTATCTTTGACAGAAAAGGGAGATTTGAGATCGGTCTGTAATTAACTAGATCTTTGGGGTCAAGTTGTGGTTTTTTAATGAGAGGCTTAATTACAGCCAATTTGAAGGTAATAATGTAATAAGCAATTCTTTGTGATATACTTCTGTATACTAGTTCGAAAGGACGTTTAATTCCAACTTTAAGTGAACCTTAGTTCCCAGGACATCTACAAGATAAATGCAGATAAAGACAAGAAAATATGAGAAAAATCTCTCCTAAAAAGAATCAGGCTGCTTTCCACATTGTCTCAAATGTTGCAGTTTGTTGTTTTGGGTACAGGGGTTTGGTATCCTGGCAACCTAGGTCACTGTGCCCCCTCACCTCTGGTAAGCACTGCACGTCCATGGCATGTCTCTTCATAAAAACTGGCTTTCAAGAATTACTATATTATATATTAATTTCCACACAAAGAAATATATTAAACTCACACAAAGAAACATGAATATGAGCATCATGAATTTTTATTGAAATTAGTGTCAAAATGTATTTAATGCTGGAACTCTGGAAATGATGGTTGACAAAAATAATGTATTTGCTTTGAAAAAGTGTCCCATCAACAAACAGATACAAAGACTGATCGCATGTACAAAAGTACTTGTTTAAATTTTGTAATTTCGTCCCATCATATAATTGAAATGACAAGTGCTGATTGATTTGCTGCAAAGTTTACCACTTCAAAAATTATACACTTTTGTTTTTATTTTTATAATTGTTAACTCTGCACTGACACAATTTAACCAGTTTTCCTTGTCCAAATAAAACAAAAGAACTGAAAATTAAAATGACTCTTCTGAACATTACCTTCAAACAGAGAGGATACAAAACTTTAAGCTGCTATGAAAATGGGAGACTGTAGTCTCACAGGCATCAGCCTGATTGTGAGGTGATGATGCTCTCTCCATTCTTTGGCAGCTAAAACATACAAAGGTCCTTCTTGATGTCAAAACTAGCCACAAACTCATTAGAATTGTTTCATCATGAATTGGTATAAATCACGAATAACCGAAAAAGAGACTATGTAATTAACCAAGCACTCTCCCAGAACCTTGTGAATCTGTAAACGTGGGTAAAGTTTCTTGACCCAGTAATAAGACAAATTTGAAGATAAGCATGCAATAAAATGAAAACCAATAGAAGTGACCCCAATCGCTTCATAAAATATTGTTTTTTTGGTTTGATTAAACACTTCATTTGAGTAGCACAATTTATTTAATACATTAATTTCTGTGCTCCATATTTTATGCATTACATTGCAAAGAAAAGCAAAACATTGAGAGACCACTGTGAACACTAGCAAGTGAACACTTGTCAACAACAAAAAAACAATTTAAGATGAAACAAAAGCCACATTAATCCCTCAACCCAAACTGTATTTCATGGCCATCTGAAGCTGCTGATTTCCCCACTTCTTTCTTTCGCTGCAGCAGTTACACTGCATTCAATCGCACATTAATTCACAAACAAAAGGAAACAAAGCCTGTAATAGAGGAGAGAACAGCATTTCTCAGTTGTCACTCTTCTACAAGATGATATCGTTTCTGAGGCTGAATATTTCTGTGTATTCAGAGGATGAGCAATGAAGACAGTGAGGACAGATTCCAAGGGAAGTGCAGGAGATCCAGCCTGCTCATCATCAGGGCCTGCCGGAGCCAAAGCCTCTAGCTTTTCACGATCCCTCCGTCGCCCTCACTTACGAAGCGCTTACGTCCCCTATTGGCCACAAGAACACATCTGTTATAACGCTAGTGTTTTCAGGAACAGAACTACCATAATGCAGCAGATGGTAACAATTTAAAATTTATATTCTCTAGTCTTTACGTATGACGGAACATCGGTTAACAGGGAAGACGCAAGTCTCTGACCTGGTTGGACAGGAGTCTCTTAGCTGCTTAGTGATCACTGACTCCTGGTAACAAAGATCCACAAAGGTTTCCATAATGGAGTGTGCAAGAGGCGCATCCAGATTGATCTCTGGCAGCTCATCATATACACGCTGGAAGCCCTGTGTAAAACATGCAAACCCATCACACATCGCTGTACGAAAAACGTTGCCAACCATGTTAAAGAAATTCCATATTTAATCCGGTCAAATTATGCATTGAATTATGTGGAATTCAATTACTGATTTGAAAGCCGTAGTTATGAGCAGATAGCTTTAAAATCAGACCAATAAAAGTATTGAATGAATGAATGAATGAATGAATGAATAATACTTCCTCACTACAGGGTTGCCCTTATGTTCCTTGGCTTTTAGATTGTCCTCTGCAGGGTTCGATCCTGCAACTTTTCAATTACCAAGTCAAGTTGTATGTCAATAAACAATTGTAACTGAGAACAGGTTTCTGCAGAGTTTAGTCAGTCAAATTTAAGACTTTTTAAGAACTTTTTATGACCATTATGATTTAAATTTATGACCTACACGAATTACGAAAAATAACTTCAGACAATAATAACTCACTTAACAATTGTAAATTGTAACATTGTAAAGTAACAATTATTTTATGGTTTCAAGCCAGTGTTGCCAACTTCTTTTGATGGAAAGTAGCTAAAGCCAGTTTGAAAAGTCGCTAAATGTCGCCAGATGACGTCTTGCGCTAATTAGCATATTCATGACGCCATCGCGTCATATTGCCTTTTACATTTGTTTGTCTCTCTGTGCTCATACTGTATTTTAATGCAGCCAAATTCTCAATACAACTGTTTTCCTTTATATATTTTACTGTTTATGTTTTCAGTCAACGGGATAAATATGAAATAGTGACTGAAACGCAGCCCTTTAAGAATACATAACCAGCTCTCCCTTCCAAGAAGTTAGTCTGCACAAAAATCCTAATTTATAATTGAGCCGTTGTCTGATGAAATCAAATAATACACACAAGACAATTCCTGTGCTGTGATTTCGGCTATATTTGCATGTAAAATTAGAGAAGCAACATAATATATATTTGAACTGAACGCGCTGCTCCTCTCAGCCGCTCACTGAACAGAGCAGATACAGAGAAAGACGTGCGTGCGCGCTGACCTCGGGCCGTTGCGGCAGTACCAGCAATCACATAGATTCGCTAAGGTTTGTCAAAGAAGTCGCTAGATTTGTCGCTAGTCGCTTTTTTGGAAAAGTCGCTAGGGGGGTCTGGAAAAGTCGCTAAATCTAGCAACAAAGTCGCTAAGTTGGCAACACTGTGCGAACATAGACTGTAGGCCTAGGCTACATTAGAACATTGGCAGTTGGGAGTTCGCACGGGTTTCTGTGAAAGTCCTTATGACAAGTCTGTTTGCTGCACTGCCACATGGACCTTGTAGTTCTGGAACGCTCAGACAGAACTACAACAGGCGAAACGAATGAATGCCGCCGCCTGCGCATTTTCAGGGGGGATATGCGATGGTAGAACCAATTAACTGAACAAGCATATCAATTTAAGACGTGGCTAAATGTAATTTATGACCTTATATGGAAAATCCGGACGTTTTTATGACTTTTTATGGCCTAAAATTCTTATTATTAAATTTAAGACGTTTTATGACTTTTTATGACTCCGCGGAAACCCTGTGAGAACCTTCTGCTGATGTTACAAGTAAACTGTTTTGAATACAAGCATGGTTCAAAGACTAACAGATGCAAATCTGATGATGACTGGAAAAACTACCTTCATCTGGTGTTGACTAGAAAAGGTAGTAGGTAAGAGGGTAATATCCATCCACTATCTCCTTTTGTGTTTAACCCCCATTACACTAACACTACAGAACTGTCAGTTAATAATTAAAACAAATTATTTAACGGAAATTCACTCTAAACGTAAAACAACTCATCCATGCGTGTTTTAAATGTTCTGAACTTGTAGTTTGTAATTTATGTATCTTAATCTCAATCTGGTGCAATGAAAGACTTTTCTATGATGACTTACAGTCCCCTCCATAAGTATTGGAACAGTGAAGACAAAATTGCTCTGTTGGCTGTGGAGTCAAGACATTTGAAAATATGATTAAAAGATGAATATGAGAAAACTACAGAATGTCACATTTTATTATTAGCCATTTCAACACATACATGTTTTACCAAATAAAAAGAACAGCACTTTTAGAGTGCTCATTGATGTGAGCATAAGTATTGGGACAGTTGAACATAAGGCAGATATAAAAGATTAAAAGCTATTATTTAGTTGCAGATCCCTTGCGCACAATCACACCAGTGAGTCTGTCTGATAGACATCTGATAGACACGTGATAGACATCACCAGATTCTTGGTCTCATCCTTTGAAATGCTTTTCCCAGCCTTTAATGCAGCCAATTCCAATTGTTGCTTGTTTTGGGGAGTTTCTGCCTTTACTCTGCTCTTCAGCTGGTGAAATTCATGTTCAATCGGATTTAAATCTGGAGATTGACTTGGGCAATCAAAGACTTTCCATTTCTTTGCCCTTATAAATTCCTTGACTGAACTGGCAGGGTGTTTTTGGTCATTGTCCTGATGCAATATGAAGCACTTCCCAATGAATCTGGTGGTATTTTCTTGAATATTGGTAGGCAAGATGGTTTTGTACCCTTCCAAATTTATTCTGCTACTGTCATCATACATTAAGTCATCAGTAAATTTGAGAGGGCCTGTTCCAGAGGCAGCCATGCATGCCCATGCCATGACACCACCTCCGCCATGCTTTACAGATGAGGCTGTATGCTTGGGATCATTGCAGTTCCCTTTTTTTCTCCACATTTTTGCTTTCCCATCACTTAGATAAAGGTTCATCTTTGTCTCATCGGTCCATAAACACAGCTCCAAAACTCTTCTGGCTCACCTTTGTGTTTTTTTGCAAACTCTAATCTTGCCTTTCTATTTTTGGTGCTGGTCAGAGGTTTGCATCTTGCTGTGTAGCATCTGTAATTCTGTGTCAAACTTTCCTGAGGACAGTAGATTGTCAGAGCATCACCCCGGCTTTCTGGAAGTTGTTGGTGATTTTACAAACACGTTTTTTAAGGTTCATTTTCACAGCTTTTATGCTGTTCTGTCATCAACTACTGTTGTTTTCTCAGCCGATCAGGTAGTTGTTGGTTGCTGGTGTCGCTGGTGGTTTCCAAACCCTTGATTTCTCCATGCCCTTTGTTTTTGCTATAGCTCTAATTGACTTCCTCTTTTCTTTTAACATTCAAATTGCTTGCTTTTCTCTCAAAGTCAGCTCCCTCGTCTTCATCCTGGTTTGTGTGCGTCATCATCGAATGCAAGATTCAGAATACAGAAGTAATGGATATAACTGATACGACACATTCCCTGCATTTAATATCTAAATAATTAATGCAACAGGACACAGCTGATCACTTAGAAAGACCTGTGAGGCAACTGTTCCAATACTTATGCTCACATCAGATAGAGGGATGAAACCCTAAAAGTGCTGAACTTCTTAGCTGGTAAAACATTTATGTGTTGAATCACCCAATAATAAAACGTGACATTCTGTAGTTTTGTCTCATATTCATCTTTTAATCATATTTGCAAATGTCTCGACTCCACAGCCAACAGAGCAATTTTGACTTTATTGTTCCAATACTTTTGGAGGGCACTGTATGCAGAATCTTAATATCTTAAAGAATCTTAACATCTTAAGCCCTTCTGCTTTCTTATAATAGACTTTGAAATTGCATTCATCCATCTGCCTCCATCCAATCAACAACCAATTAAGTCCCTGCCCTAGTTTTTTCTTTTTTGATTATATGCTTTTACTCCGATGTACTTCACAATGCTGAAAAAAAGATCTGCCTTCTACTTCCGTTATGTCGCAACTTTTGATTCACTATGGTTCATTACAAAAAAATAAAAATTCTCAAGTTAGTACAAACCCTGTTCATTTGGTCCAGAGTTATTAAGCCGGTTTGCCAGAATGCCTTGAGAAGATTGACCATCATCTGTAAGGCTGTGTCACCTGTAGACTCCAGTACCATAACCACAGCCTACATCAACCAGAAACAGAAACAGATGAGAGAAACTAGGAAAAGGATAGGAAGAGGAAATAAGGAAAAGACAGATAATGTGCAACCTTATCATCAAAGAATATGTTGAAAATGTGCTGGCTAAACATGAGACCTATTATTGTGGTGAGGATAAGTGCATATTACTGCATCAGTTGTTGTAATGCACAAAACCAAGATGTAATGATCGTGATACTGATATTTTCATTTCCAGTCAGGAGACTGGATGGTAAAAGAATTTTATAGAAGAAACAGCAAAATCTCTCTCTTTAAAAACCATTATTCTATTTAAATTCTTTATAAAATGTAAATTTTTAGAATTTAGTTTTGTTATGAAATCAACTATTTAATATTATTTAAATGGGTCATAAAGACAAGTTTTCCTTTGTCTTTGGGATGTTACAAGATGTTTATACATATATAAGATCTGTAAAGTTGCAAAGACTAAAGTCTCAAACCCAACGAGATATTCTTTATAAAGTTAAGACTCGTCCACACCTTCCTAAAACACCTGATTTAAACACACCCCCACATGTCTACGTCACTGTGTAGGAAGATTTGCATAACACCACCCAAATGTTTACTTAAAGAAAGAAGGCGTAACTTCTATTCTCGCTGTAGTATTGTTGCCGCCGCCATGTCGTGGAGATGCTGTGTGTTTCCAAATATGGTAATGGGCGTAACATTTCGTCACACACCTGAGGTATTCGGCCAATCACAACACACTGGATACACACTGGCCAATCAGAGCACACCGAGTTTTTCAGAACGATGAGCTTTGTATAAATCAGCGTGTTTCAGAAAGGTAGGGCAGAGAGGAGCAACAATAATCAGAATCAGATTTATTCGCCAAGTATGTTTACACATACGAGGAATTTGTTTTAGAGTGAGGAAGAGATACAGCATGACATGAGGAAAGGGGGGAAAAAAATAATTCACAGACTATGCTCCTTTGGGAGTACAGTGTGAGAACAGGAAAAACACCCCAGCAACAAAAAGCACATAGTCAATCAACAACATAGCCACACGACTGCAACAGGGGAGGTAATACAGTTCCGGCAAGCAGCCATCCGGTCCTGCAGCCATTCTCGGTGTCGGTCGGACCCGCTTGTCAGGCTGGCAGTACTAAGCGGCGAAGGCGAGGGATCGGGGGTGGGGAGGTGAATGCATATCTGTATATGTGCGTATATGTATGTATTTGTAGGCCTGGAGAGCCGCCACGCTGGCATTCAAATCAAGTTGTCTCAGTCCGCAGAATGTGTTAGCGACACAGCACGTTGCTATGGAGACAGCCTTGATCAGGACCCAGACAGAGTCAACAATCCGCAGGTGTCTGTGGAAGGGGGGAGGAATGCAAGAGCGTCTCACTGCAGTGCTCTTCCCGGGACTGTTTTTCCAACAGCGACCTTGGCCGAGGCAGTGCTGGTGTGAGAGAGTCGAAAGAAGATAATATTGTTTGGTCTTGGGGCGAGTAGCCGTATTCCAATTTTCACGGCAACTCTCTTTGTCCATTCTGGTCTCCAAATCCATCAATTTTTATTTTCAAATCCGTGAGCTTATCCGTGATGGTATCCATATTGCGGTTAATAGTCTCAGTCTCAGTGCTGACCACTCTGCCCACTGCTTCAATCATGACGGGCAGCTTTGTGAGGCTTTTGACAGCTGTACCCGTTTCCTGAATTTTTCGATAACCCAGGGCAAAGCCTAATCCAATCAGCAGAAGACCTGTTATCATGGTTCCGAATAGGTAGATATCTTCAATGTCCTCCACGGAAAGAGCCGCCAGACACACGACCCGCCACCTTTCCCCTGCGTCCATCATGTATCCAGCTGCGAATGTCCCGCCGGGGCAATCAGGTTCCCCCGAACCTAAACTTCTCGTCGAGAAGATGGTGTCAATTGCGTTGAGAGACCAGTTGATCAAATCCATGATTTTTCAGTTTGGAGAGCAGTGCAGAGAGAGTCTCTCAAGTATTAGACAATAGACGAGACGAGAGAGCAAAGCAGGGAAGGGAAGGTTAGGGGAGGAGACGGAGAGAAAAATGCGACCGCCTTCGTTGAGAGCCAAACGAGAACAGAAGTAATGTACAGTATGTGGAAATTGCATTTAGCATTTAGAATCATCATATGACCCCTTTAAATACCCCTTTTTAGGGGCACTTACATGGCACAAATGTACTGGAAAAAGATTACAGCAGTGCTTTTTCAGATGATGGGTCACTAGGGAACACCATTATGATTTCAATCTATAGAAAGCTATAATCTTTAGATGGGACATAACTACATGTTATTCACACTTCATACCTCATAGACCAGTTCGTGATGAAAATGTGGAACTTCTAGATCTCGCAGACAGTGCTCAGCCTCAGAGAGCTCACCTGACACCAGGTACTCCTTTAGCAATAGGTTCATCTGTAAAACAAACAGGAACATAATATATGGACAGCAAAAAAGATGCAGAATCAGAAATGCGAAAATGGGTTACTATTGTTGCAACCCAATTTTTGGCAGCAAGTCTTGTACAAAACACTACAAAATATAGAGGCTGTATATATATATATATTGGGAAATAAGACCTCTCTGAACTATTATTTATCACAATCTTTACATTATAACCAAAGGAAATGAGAATAATGATATCTTAGGTTAGGTTATGAAAGTCAGTTATGACTGACTCTATGAGAGTTTATACTTTGAGAAACAAGTGAATGAATGAATAACACCGTTGCATGAAAATGTTGAAAAAAAAAAAAAGACAACTTAATTTTCTTCACTGACTGGTGGGATTCTATATTTTATTCAATGACAATTCAACAACATGTAAAATAGATATTTTTAGACATGGATAGAGTTGTTTTAACACATTAGTATTACCTTTTAATTAATTTGATTTATCAGCATATAGAATGAAACATTCGAGTGTCATAATTTTATATCAAAATATAATATAATATAATAATTTGGAATATTTAAAGGGATAATTCACCCAAAAATGAAAATTCTGTCATTAATTACTCACCATCACGTTGTTCCAAATACAAACCCAGAAGAACTTTGTTCATCTTCGGAACACAAATTAAGATATTTTTGATGAATTCCGAGAGATCTCTGACCCTCCCATAGACAGCAAGCATACTACCACGGTCAAGGTCCAGAAACGTAGCAAGGACATGATTAAAATAATCCATTGTCATTCTTTAAGTGAGAATTAGGTTCAACTCTAATTTTACGTTTCTGGACCTTGACCATGATAGTATGCTTGCTGTCTATAGCAGGGTCAGAGAGCTCTTGGAATTAATCAAAAATATCTTAATTTGTGTTCGGAAGATGAACGGATATCTTACGGGTTTGGAACGACATGAGGGTGAGTAATTATTGACCAAATTTTCATTTTTGGGTAAGCTATCCCTTTACCAAGCATTTTACAGTATTAACAAGCAGTCAATAGCCATTAAAATTAATGATTAAACCTGAAAACTCAATAAAAAAAATACAAATGATTTTCGTACATAAGTAATAATACGGGGATACCTCACCTCTTTGATGAGATGTTTGACAGGCCTCTGGCCGCCACCAACTCCCCACACATTATCAAGCCGCATGATTTCCCTTTTCATGGAGAGGAGAACTAATGCTCTGTCCAGTGCAGCTCTAATAGTCATGAGGGCATGAAGAAATGAACAGGGGAATAGCATGAAGGGTAAGGCAGCAAGTCAGAAGCATAGAATGCAGGAAAAAAAAATGTGCAGTTCATATTGTCTGACTTCACATGTCAGACAAAAGGAACTACATATTCAATCTAGAACCCATGTCATGTAGGGTGGTAAATTACCCTCACTTCCTTTAGAATTTTTTTTGGACTTTATGATTTTATTTTGAACGTGAAAATAATGCGATAAAACCTGCTAGAGTGAATGGTAATCATTATTCTCATTCCACCTAAATTTTCATACCATCTTTATTTATTTATTGAAAAAGCATTGCTAGTTTTTTTTTCCATCAGTGCTACTTCCACGAAACACAAATAGCTAATTCTAAAACATACATCATTGCAACAAAGCAAAAGCAATGACCAATCAGACACAGTTCACTATAGTTACTGACAGATAAGGCCAAACACTGCATTGGCAACTGGCTGGTGGCAGCTGGTAAATTCCCACCACTCTGACCCAGAATGCAACTCTCATTGTGACTCTCTCAAGCTAAAAAAAAATTCAGTCTTCAAACTGACCTGGAGGAAGCTCGTAATTCTAATTCAGAATCTGGACACAAGAATGTTGGTGAATATCCAAGCAAATAAGCCAATATAAGACTGTCAAAGTAACATCAAGCTCACCTGGCATGGTCACAATCTACTTTGCCTTTGTAACAGTCAAGGAAACTCATGGGTAAAGCGTGGTCAGCAATGGCTCGTGCAATAAATTGACCAAGCATCTGAGGAAAGGAATCAGGCAATACAGGGAATGTATTTGACATTCAAATATAATATATACGCTTTCATTCAATTTAAAAGAGAGGCTAGGCTAATCTTTTTAAAAACCCTTTTTGTGGTCTATTGTGTTCCTCATCATGCATATTTGGAATAACATGAGGGTGAATAAACAGAATATTCACTCTTGGGTGTACTGTTCCTTTAATTACGTGCTGTCCTTTTTCTTTGAATTTCTTATGTTGTGGATATTACAGTATAATTGAGTATTTATAATATGACATTTCAGCCTTACCTGTGGGGCCTCTGGGGTATCCAGGATGAGGTCTGGTAGCTCTTTAAGCATTTTGTCAAATGCACGTGACATGTCCTTCTCAAAGAGCACTTTTCCAGACAAGTCGGAGAGGAGACGTGATGTGAGCTCCCTGTGGCTGGCCTTGCCTTCCAGAGAAAGAGACACTGCCAGAGAGGAGAACTCATATTTGTGATGGCCCAAGTTCAGCTCTTTGAGCAGCATCTACCAGACAAAGGAGAAAATGGAGATACATTTAGATCAATAGTTCCCATAAACAATAGAAAACGGTGGAAAACTGTAGCTGGGATGTGAATTCAATGCTTCCATTCTGATAATTATTTAAAACACTGTATAGAACACCAATTGTGAGGTAAGAGTGCAGTAATATAGTGGTTCACAACCTCTTTTAAAAGATTTTATTAGTTTACATGACTTTTACCTCTCTAGAAATCACACCTTAAATTAGGCTTCCTCGTATATCTTAGTTGTCCAAGATAGTATGAACCCTGGATCTTCAAAGAAGAAGAAAATAGACTGGGTGAATTAAAAATGGGAATTAACTGAGCCTGGTTTCTCCCAAGGTTTTTTTCTCCATTCTGTTACAGAGGGAGTTTTGGTACCTTGCCACTGTCGCCTCTGGCTTGCTCAGTTGGGGACACTTGATTTCTAGAGATTATCGTCAATTTGATTTCACAGATACTATTTAAACTAAACTGAGCTAGACAATGACATCACTGAATTCAATAATGAAATGCCTTTAACTGAAAATTGAGCGTTTAATATTATTATACATTACTGACACGCTATCCTCCAGTTTGATACTGTTAAGTGCTTTGACACAATCTGTATTGTTAAAAGCGCTGTATAAATAAAGGTGACGTGACTTGACTTGATTTAAAAATCACTTGTTTAAGCTTATTTTAATGCCCCCTTGTAGGCTCCAGCTTTCTGGTTGAGAACCAATACGCCAACAGTACACAATTATTAGGTATGGAATGTTTAGCACACATTGTATCCAACATTTTCTCCTCCATTACATACATTAAAACAAAGGTTCTGTTATTTGGCATCTGACTTTGTGATAAGCTACAGCTCACCTCAACCTCTTTGGTGTCTCCATGCTCAAAGTATTCCAGCACAATGGGGTTGATGGTCTTCTCGAGTTCTCTCTCGTCCAGCTCTGGTACTACTGTGGCATATACCGTGTCTCCCTGATATACAAATAAGAGTCTCACACTAGAAAAAACACCTTTACTGTACATAAGGAAAAATGAGGAAAAAACAAGTATATACTAAACAATAAAAAGAACACATTGATTTCATCATGCACCTGGCCTCACAGAGCATTCAAGGAAACAAGACGATGCTAAAGGCATTTGCTTTTTAATTTGTGCACCGATTAACATCACTGCAATATTCAAACAGCATGAATTTCAGCAAACTTGCCAAAACTACTTTTAGCTCACATCCCACTCAGCTGAAGAGAAGAAATGCTGATTATTTCAAAAAGGCCAATAGGTTTTCTAATGGACAACTCTTAAAGGAATAATTCACTCTACCTTATTTACTTACCCTCGTGTCATTCCAAACATCACACTTCAATAGTGGTTGTGTCACAATGTCATGATGCAAGAATCAGTGATGTTTAATGTTACTGACATGTCACTATATTTGATTTGGGACCTATACACATCCACGTGCATTAATCTATATCTATATCCATATACACACACACAGAATATATATATATATATATATGGTATATTATTTATTTATTTTCTATTAATGAACAAATTGTCATGTTTAAAAGTGCTAAACTGGGTGATAATGTCTGTTGCAATGTTTTTTTTTTTTTATACGTAATTTATATTATAGGTGTATTTTATCTTACACCATAATCATGACAGTTGCACTAACCACACCTGAGACTAATTAAACTCTCTAAAAACACTGGTGCCTCAAATCATTTTTACTGCATTTTAGTCAAAGTTCTTGCATGTTCACTCCCTTCGGACTCGCATCTCACTTAAAGGGGTCTTATTGTGCTTTCTCACTTATTGTGTAATGTTGCTGTTTGAGCATAAAAAAGATGTGCAATGTTACAATCCTCTCATTTATAAACATTCTCAAGAGTCTGAATCAGGCTTGAAATTCATGAAGAATGACATGAGGGTGAGTAAATTTTGACAACTTTCATTTTTAGATGAACTATCCCACTGAACTATGACCCCCAGTTCTAAATGTGTTAACTGGCATTGTTGATTTAAACAATGCATGATGTGATGTCCAGAGAAATCAGAGAACTAATGCAAATATTGTGACACTTTTCATTTGTAACCCATACACCCTATATCTACCAAGTGAGGTGTACTAGTATTCTTCATGTAATCTGTAAGACTGATATGTAGGTATACACTTACTTGTGAAGATTCATCATAGTTGGGGTCTTTAGCATCAGGTTCCTCCACCTCATATACCATACCCGCTGCTCCCCACACACCTTTACCACCCGCTCCACCTAATCATAAGAGCAATCAGTGTAAATCACAAGAGGAAAAACAAGTGCAAAAAGTAGAGACCTTGAAAAATAAAAATGTATCCAATAGACACCACAATATGAGTGGTGCCTGGTATATCAGTTATCTTATTTTTTGATTTGCATCAATTAAAATATAAAATACAATCAAATTAGAAAAGGTAACTTTCATTGGTAAATCAAACTAAAAAAAAATTAAAACAGAAGAAAAAAACATTTTTGGAATTAATTTGCAGCTAAAATAACTACATCTTGATAATAAATACCGTAGTTTTAAGATTCATATCACACAAATAACTCGAGTTACTATTAAAATTGGGCACTTGAAAAATAATTCATATTTCACAAATCTCACCTTTTTTGGGCAGTCCCCGACCTTTTCCAGCCCGTGACTTTCTGTCATTTACAGCGTTTTTGCCCTTGGGGCTGTGTGGATCGGTAGAAAGCTCTCCTGAAACTGAATCAGAGAATGATTCCCGGTTGGAATCTCGGGATGATGACTTGCGCAGGCGCCGCTTAGCCTTAGCTTTCAGTCTGGCCTCATGCAGGGCCTTCTCCTGAGGGGTCCAGTTCCCATTCACCTCCAACTCATTCAGATCTTCACTGCCATCCTCCTCACCCTGCCCTTGCTCAAGTGAGAACACACCTGTACCAGACAGAACAAACAGACAACTATTTAGATAAATGTGACCCTGGACCACAAAACCAGTCTTAAATTGCTGGGGAATATTTGTAGCAATAGCCAAAAATACACTGTATGGGTCAAAATGATTGATTTTTCTTTTATGCCAATAATCATTAGGACATTAAGTAAAGATCATGTTCCATGAATATATTTTGCAAATTTCCAATTGTAAATATATCAAAACTTAATTTTTGATTAGTAATATGCATTGCTAAGAACTTCATTTGGACAACTTTAAAGGCAATTTTCTCAATATTTTGCTTTTTTTGCACCCTCAGATTTCAGATTTTCAAATAGTTGCATCTGGGCCAAAAATTGTCCTATCATAACAAACCATACATCAATGGAAAGATTATTTATTCAGCTTTCAGATGAAGTAGAAATCTCAATTTTGAATTCCCTTATGACTGGTTGTGTGGTCCAGGGTCTCATATAATCTGAGGTTCATCCCACAATATGTTTATTAAATCACACTCTACTCAGTTTCAAAGGGACAGACCCAAAAACGACAATGCATGCAGGTTTTTAACGACGTTAGGGTGTATCTCTGCTTTCACTAGATTACAGAAGGATAAGTACAGGCAGCAGCACAGAAGGCAGAAAAGCTGACGTTGCTTATTTCAGTGCCTTGTTGGGGCTCTTGCCAAGCCTTACTACATATAGCAGTGTACAGTTTGCTTGGGTGGGGTGGAGGGGTGACACGTTCACAGGAGAAAGTAGGAGTAGGAGTGGACTACATGGTAATAAATACTCTTGTCCTAAATACTAGCTACAGTCACACGAGAAACCACACTGCAGTTACTACGGTGTTTAAATCTGCATAAGTGCCACAACATGCACACAGCAGGGCCAAAGCAGAAATGTTGCAGAAATATCCACGTTTTTAGATATTGATCATACTTCTGGAGCTCTGTACTACATAAAAAAGGTGTGTCTCAATAACAACCCTATGTTGGTTTCTTTTTGTTTTGAGTACTAAGTAAGTGGGAAAACAGGAGGTGTGGTGGGTGTGTTTAACCAGTGGTTTAACTGTCAATAATGTGATAAAAGTCTTATCTGTTTTTGTCAACTATGGCATATTCACCTCTGACATCTTCTGGGGGTGTACACTAGACCCACCTTACAACAACACATACAGTCTGTAGTGCAAATGTGTCTTGCAAGTCTGTGCATTACATATTATGCACTATGACTACATAAAAAAACAGGGATCCACAAATAGGCAGTTATTATAAGTATGGGGTAAATAATATCTCATTTGTTTGTTACATGCTAAATTAAAACCTAGCCAAATGTAATTTGAAAAATGTGTATGAAAAGTACGTCTTAAATGTGTTAAACAACTAATTTTTTTTCCCTCCCTCCAGTACTCTACGTGGTGACATGACATATTGCTAGCCCTATGCATCAAATATACACACATATGTTTTATGAGAGGTATCGTTTCACATTTATGTGGCTACTATCTGATTGCAACAGACAAAATTACTTTTACTGTTTGCTGCAAAAATCTCAAATGTATGCAAATAACAAATTTGCTTAATTTACATTTTTTTGGAAGTGTATATACATCAATCCCAATGAAAAGTGTCTGCACTGTAACGTACACCTGCTGTTCATTAAACTAATCAAACTGGATCCAATCCAGTAAAGCGAAGGACTGAATGCAAACAACATTATTAAAATGAGCTCTTGTAGCATGTGTGTAAATGTGCTGTATATTTAAATACAAAACAGAATGTAAACACAAAACAGTGACAAGGCAAAAGTTTAAATAGGCCAACTGACAAAGCACCAAAATCTGTAGGTTTTTTGTTGTTGTTAATATTGTAAGACTTCCAAAACTACTTGCTTCTGAATTTTACACATAATACTTTTGAATATAACTACACAAATATTAAAAACAGAATAAATAAACACGCAGGTCGATTATGATTCATATGCTAATGCATGACTGTAAAATTACTAGACCAGATCAATAAACAAGTCATACAGGAAGACTGCGACACCTACTTTCAATAATAGTACTTTATCATGGATTTCTGTTTGAGTTCCTTGTGCAGCGCAGCCTAAATAAGCAAATACATATCTGAATTAAAATACCTTTATTATTTTATATTTCTCTCTTTTTTATGTATATGCATTAAGATTCACGTACTGTAATGTATCTGCATGTCCGTAGCTTACGAGAAATTGCGTTTCTGATTTTCTGTATTTCACTTTTTTCCATTATCTACAACACTGATCTGGACCTCTGAACTTATGTATTTCTGCAAGGAAATCTACAAAACACTTATATCCAAACTCACATGGAAGGAAAAAAACATCCGGGTATCTCAGCAAGGGGGCGTAGTGTTAAATATAGTAGCAAATTTTTAACAAAGACATTTAATGATTTTATTGTTTACAAGATCAAATATAAATAGATTAGGTTAGAAAATTAATGTATTTAACGACACAACTTGTCATTCAATATTGGTTTGTTATTAAGCCAATCTGGCAGCAATAAATATTACCATTTTTCATGATAGCTCCTTGCGTTTAACTATCTTTTGGTACTAAAATGTAGAGTTTACATTATACATTTGTGTAAAATATACGAAATAAACAGTTTGGCCGCTTTATTAGTACAATTCTAAAAGAGAAATTAAAATAACTTCCGAAAAAAAGTTTTGCATTAAAAAGTTAGCTTGTCTTTATGCTCTCAAAGTAACAACCATTGAAATCCTGGTGTTAATGCAGTAATGCACAGTTTATATTTCTAAGAGTTTATAGCATATATGCCATATACAAGCCTTTCTGCCAGAGCACATGGTGAAACATGACTGTCGTCTGCAAAATCGACATGGTAAAAGACCAACTACAATATGCATTAATAAGCTAAATGCAAACTGAATGCAATACTGAGCCATTTCTAGTACAACCAGAGGTTTAATGTTCGTACCATCGTTTTGAGGGCCAGTGGTCCATGCTTCAATCTCAGTCGCCATTATACGCTTGTTTACCGTCCTCCTAAAGCCTGCAGATCACGGAAACAAGTAGTAACCACATCTATAGCAAACGTGCAAAATCACGTGGTTTACATAAGCAACAACAGTCCATAGTATTTGATCTGAAGAAGTGATGTGACCGTTTTAATTTACACTTTAGTCGTAAATGCATTGAGCTTAGCCTCACCTTAAATTGAAGGCTCGATTGTCACTTAAAATCTAGCAGTAGGATTTCTGGTATGTAAACAGTCCTTGAGTGAGGAATATAAGAAGAACCGTCAAAAAATATCTTGTTTAATTTTTCAAGTCAAAAAGGTCTACAAAAATATATTGTGCATTAGCAGTGCGTTTGCAGAGAGGGAGCAATAACATGGACAGTGTTTTCAACTTGAGACAGCTCATAGCTCGTCACATGCGTTGCGTGAGCCTCATGCATATTAATTAAGTAGCTTGTCCTTTGACCAGTAAGAATGTGGACCGTTCGCAGTAGACGAATGAGCGAGGCTTGTGGCTCATGAATATTAATTAGGCTACGTGATCGTCAAACGCTTCAGGAAACGTACAACGAAACGTCAGCATCACCAAATTAATATTCATGAGAGAAGCATTCGCCGTAACGCTGGACTCGTAGTTTAGCCTGACCTGTGGTCGGTGGATGAAGGGGCAGGCCGGAGTAACAGTTTGTCCAATCTCATAGCAAAAGCAAACTAGGCGGAGTTTGACGAGTTTGTTTCTTTGGTAAACACGTTTCTGATAATATCAGTGTGCGGTATGCTCATTTACTTACTTAATAGCTTAAAATATTAGGCCATAATGTAATTTAAGTTTGTATTATTTATAATATCTCTGACTGGACATCAAACAGACGGTATTCTCCTGACTGTCTCATAATGTCCTAGTTTTCTTTGTAAGCTTCCACACAGACTGCTATCTGATCAGTCACCCCTCTTTCTCTCTCTCTCTCTCTCTCTCTCTCTTTCTCTCTCTCTCTCTCTCTCTCTCTCTCTAGGCTACATTTGTTTTTCAAGTAAATACTGTTTAATACAATATCGCGTTGAAAGGGAAGATGTCTAGTCATCATTTGATTTGAGTTCTGTCTTTCACTCTACCAAAGCTGTGTTATTGTTTTGTGTGTAATATTCAGCCTTCTTTCTACTAAATACAAATAGAGTCTTTAAATTCCCCAAAATGACGCCAGACGTCGCTGTCACCATAATAATGATAGTGTTTCCAATACATGCCCACCTGATTCCTATAGACGGACAATTCCATGTCTGGTGTAAGTATCATACTTTAATTGTGTGTGTGTGTGTGTGTGTGTGTGTGTGTGTGAGAGAGAGAGAGAGAGAGAGAGTGTGTAAAACAACAATTAATTTAAATGTCTGATTATAATTCAGTAATTCAACAAACGAGTCCTCTCTTTTCAGTTGACTATAATAAGCAATTGGCCCAATTTTGAAGCAGACATTTTCATTATGTGTATTTGTATTTATATGTATTTATTTATTTAAAAAAGAAAGAATAAAGAGATGAAGCTGCATTACCACAACGTTGTGTGTAATTTTCCTTAGCATTCAATAAAAGAAACTTCACAGAAATGTCATGTAGGAAGCAGCAGAAGATGATGGTTGTCCAAGTTACTGGTGCAACAGCATGATTATATGCAGACGACTTTGCCTCTGTATTTTTTGAGTCCATTAAGTAGACCCCACCCCTGATTTGGTGATGTGCACAGCTGCACTTGTGGGCTGCAGAAATACATTCCCAAGCACGCAAAGGCTGTGGGCCTCAAACTATTTTTTTTTTTCATTCTCACTTGCTAGATAGCATTAAGTCTTTCCTCTGCCTATGCCTTGATTTTTTTCTTTTTTCCTATCTTTTTTTCTTCTTTTTTTGCTCTGTTTTCAAAATTAAGTAAATGAATATTTTGCAAGCAGTAGGACCAACATAATGCCATATTTTGGTTAATATAACTTGTAAAACTTTTCTGTAAGACAAACCATGCTACTGCGAAACCTTATAATCAGGTTCAAATTCAGGTTTATTTATTAAACAACAGACATTACAAAGTGAGGTACCATAAAGAAAATACATTAAGTACAAAATTACAGTAAATACAGAATTAAAATACAATAAGTATAATAGACTAATAAAACATAATAGATTAAGCCATCAGTCCCTTAACTGTCCCAGACTGGTTATATTATTGATACTTTGTTAAAATCTGCATCTAGATGTAACTTTAAGGGTGAATATAATTATATTTTATAATATAATGATTTTTTACCCTCTGATGACTTCAATTCTTTTTCTGGACAAAATAACACGAGACAACCAATAATGTGTGTTTGTGTGACTAGTGCAAGGTGAGGGCATGTTTGGAATTGTTGGAATATTTCTCTCTTAAATGACTTTCATGTCGTAAATCATAGTTTGAGAACCACTTGCCTTGAACTTTATCCAAAAGATCTTTTGACTCCCTGCTGTCCTGTAGAATGAATATAAAATAACCCCCTAGCTTCCTGTGCACAATTTCTGTATAATACACTTGGAGGAAGAAACATGTGAAACTTTTTAGTTGACCTGGTTTCTGCAGAAATTAGTCATAAAATTAGATCATCAAGTCACAACAACAGAAAAGCTGCTTTAAAACCACGCAAACAGTCATGTGTTTTCATGTCTTTATTGAGTACATTATGTAAACATTGATAGTATGTGGTGGAAAAAGTGTGTGATGTAAAAGCAGCCTAAAGAATTCTCCAAATTTAAATGGAATTAAAAGTCAGCTTCAGTCAGTGAGGTGAGATTCAAGGTGTTAGGCAAAGCCTCTTTCACTGTACAACACATATTTTGAGCTTGCTATTCATGAGAAGCATTATGTGAACCATACACAAGAGTTCTCAGAACACCTAAGATTAGAATTGTTTACTTGTATAAGCTTACAAAGTATTGTTAAAAGCCTTCATGTTCATCAGTCAGACTAACAGTCTATAAATAGAGAAAGTTCACTGCTGCTGCTGTTGCTCTATGAGTGGGTGTCCTGCAAATATGACTGCAAGAGCAAGAGCAAGGTTTACAATACATAAAAATAGGGGATAAACAGTTTATCTATCTCTCTCTCTCTCTCTAGGCCCTCTTGACCACCAGTTGAAGCCCAAAATAATTTGGCTGGTGTGACAGGACAGGAGTAAATCAACAACATGATGGCTTCATCAAAAGAAAATATGCCTTCTATATTGGCCAAAGTTGTGACCTCAGCCCAACTGAGATGTTTTGGCATGATCTTAATAGACATCACATCATAACTGTAGATTTATGTATTTTCAGAAAAAACTAAATTATAATTTTCCCTCATGTAGCTCTACTTCATGTCTAGTTCACCAAAAAATGTACTTACTTTCATGTTGTTTCAAACCAATGGTGTCCAAAATAACATTTTGCTCGAAATAAATAAATTATTTAAATGGTAAATTATATACACACACACACACACACACACACACACACACACACACACACACACCACTTTTTATAAATAACAACTATTTATTTTGTCTATAGATGTATATCAGTAACAGTGGTAGATTTTTATTTTGTCATCCCATTTACTTGAATAGAGGGTGTTCAGATAACAGATGAGAAATGCAGGGCCAGATTAACCATATGGTCATTTGGGCACAATGCAGGGTCGTGTAAATGTTTTCAACTAGCACAGGGAACTGTAATACTTGATGGAGTACAGTATCTAACTACCCATACTAACCATCCGACATTGACCTCTTGAGCTGAACTGAGTTCCAAAGAAAGTAAGCATTTTGATTAATTAAGTGGGTAACACTTTACAATAAGGTTCATTAACTAACATTAGTTAACATGAACTAAGAATTAACAATACTTCTACAGCATTTATTAATATTAGTTAATGTTAATTTCAGCATTTACTAATGTTTTATTAAAATCTCATGTTGTGTTTGTTAAAATTAGTTAATGCACTGTGAACTAACATGAGCTAACAATAAACGACTGTATTTTTATTAACTAACGTTAACAAAGATTAATAAATAGTGTAATAAATGTATTGTTTGTTATTGTAAAGTGTTACCATTAAGTGTAATTTAATAATTTGCTTATAACAAATAATTTGTTTGCTTTCTTAATAAATCAAATAAAGCTATTTTAAAATGTTTCATTAAAAAATCAGACAAATAATTATCTTATTTTATATTTTCAGCTCCTCCACAAATCAGTCTTCATCTTTCTTCACCTCTGTGTTGTCTCCATTTCCCCTCTCTCTTTCTCTCCTTTGCTGAGTTCAGAATCTCAAGCAGAATGTAGGTCAGCAGTCGGTACCGAGTTACCAATTAGAAACAGCTGTGTTTTTTTATTTATTTTTTATTTTTTGTCTATAGAGTGAGCGGAGGTCAGCGATTTCTGCTTTCAGTCTCATTCTTCTTGTTGTTTCTTTCTGGCTTCTTTCCCTTCTCTCAGTTCCCAGTCTAAAAAATAATGTGTCTACTATCCCCTTTCCCTGCTCCGTGATAATGATAACACCTCAGGTCAATCTTTATAGGTATACACTTTCTTCCCTAAAGGAATATAATGTTAAAAGCAATAGGCCGGTTAAGCCATAATTAATAATCTGTCATTATATGTTTAACCTGTTTTTGTTTTGTTTTTTCTCCTGAGAATCACAAAAGATGAACTAGTTTTGAACACGTTTTGCAAATTCTGCTGAATTGCAAGGACAAAACAACTAGAAAAACTTGTGATAACCATCATTATGCAGCAAGTGTTTTTATAATATTTCTAGCTGTCACGGAATTGCATTCCATAGCCGTCACATTTCCAGCTATTATTGCAAATAATTAAAAAAAATATTTATTAACATTATAAATATACACACAAAATATAAATATTTTTCTTACACTTACAAAATCAGAAAAATATATATATTTTAAAGTCTTCTAGAAAGTAGCCACTTAATAGGATAAATAGTGCACAAGGATGACCATTTCACAGTCGACCGCACCCTAGACGTCATTAGAGGATCAGCAAACTTTGATGGTTTTATTTAATGATAAATAATTAACATTTTACTTTTTAAACGTGAATAAGTGAGTTGCATTATAATTTTATGTGATTGTAGCTCGGTAAACGATCAGAATCAAGACTCTCAGAAGCATTTCCACAGACAACTTTGTCTCTGCCAGCATAGTTCACTAAACGAGGTTATAAGAAAACACGCCCAAGATGTCCCTCGGCCCAATCAGCAGCTTGTATAGTGTACGTGACACCAATGAGCGATTTAGGGGTGGAGTCACCCGTACTGTTGCTAGGGCATGGCTTCAACCTTGTTACCATCACTGACTAACCAATCATATGACATTTCGCAATGTGTCAAGATCTTTCCTGTGAACTTCTTTCTCTGAAGTCTCTGATTGGATACAAATATTTTTAAGTTCCGCCTTTCATACTTTTCTGCTGTCTGATTGGACGATGAAGCCATCAATCAATCTCCAGATTTTAGTTTACGTGCAGTCTGCATTAATTTGTCAAGAGTCTCTGCGACTCAGAATTGGACTGTTCACATCGAGCATCATCACTTTTTTTTGTTTGTTTTGTTTTGTTTCCTCCCTTTGTTTTACACCATTTGTGTACAACACGTTTTTTGTGTGATTTTATATTTCTGTAAATACACCGGAATGGAACTGAATTCTCTTCTACTTCTTCTCGAGGCAGCAGAGTATTTGGAAAGAAGAGACAGAGGTATATAATGATGTTTGTGTGGTCAACTAAAAATAGTCTTTGCATTTGTTGTTGTGCTGGTCTAATGTGACTTATAAACCTGCCGGCGGATCAAGTGTAGTTTAGTTCAAGCCCAAAAGGACGATGACATCTTTTTTACTTTGAGTTATTAAGTCTATAAATATGCAATAACCAGAATGAGATGACTTACATTCGTCCCAGCCTCTGTTAAAATGTTGAAGCTTTCATTTTCCGTCAAATGTAACCTGGGGGAGGGGTGTTTGCTTTACAGTAAGTTCATAGAAGCATAATTTGTTAAACTGCTTGACTTTAAAACATATCAAATGTCTCGTGTTTGTTCACTGAATCACGCACGTCTGTGTTTGATGCTGGTTTTGTTTACTTTCTCACTAGAAGCTGAACACGGTTATGCATCTGTTTTGCCGTACGACAGTGACTTTTCCAGAAAAAAAACTAAATCCTCTCCTGTTTTGAGAAAAACCCACAACAATAGGTAAATACAGTACAATGACATTGCTGTATTAATGAATGAATACATTCAAACGATGCTTATTCTACATGTAATCGCCATTTTTGTTGTTGGGCTTGGCTGTGTATAAACATTGCCACGCGTACAGCGTTAACTTTCTGCTCGTGCTGCTTTCTCTTTTCCACTGCTGTCATCTCCCTTCAAATCAATCATTTTCACGTAGAAACACCACACGTTTCATTAAAGTAGCTGGAAACTTCTAATCAGCAAACAAGCTGATTTCCTTACCATATACTACTTGTTAATTTAAAATTACATCACTTGTTTGCATGCATAAAATTTGCCAAACATTTTTCTTCATGCATTCTTGCATACAAACAGTAATTGTTGAAAGTTTTTTTTTTTTTTTTTTTTTTACAAGTTGCTATGCTTTACATTTTAACTTCTTGTTGAATTGAACAAATATGAGCATTAATGTGACATGTATATGTCATAGACAGTCTGCTTTTAAGTAGTGTACTTTAGGTGTGGTTAAACTCTTACTGTTGGGTGTGGTGTGAACAGACCCAAGTCAGCTGCTAGACAGCTTTGACCCCTGGATCTGTTTTGCGGCATTAGCCCTCTTTCCTTGCAATGTCAAAGCAAAACAGCAGGAGCCTAGTGTGCAGCCCTTCCCCCACAAATGCATAGAAAACACTGAAAAAAAGGAAATCTATGGAATTAGGGCTTTCCAGTAAATGTGCGATGTTTTTCTTTTACCTTTTACCAAAACTTACTTAGGAATATTTTTGAGAATTGTTTTCCAAATTGCAAAAACATCTGCTGACATTGTAGACTTTAAGTAGTGTTAAAGCTTTTTTTTCCCAACACCATAAATTCTGCACTAGCCTCAGATATTAACATTGTGTCTGTATTTTAACCTGTCTTGTGCAGCAGTTTCATTATGCGGATGAATAATAAGGGAACCATGATATCATTATTTTTGCAATCCCATATGATGACGTTAGTGTTGCAGAAACCGCACACTGCAGCTTTGAGATATGCCTAACAACTGATGCTATGACCCATATATTTTGTTTTTAACTTGCATGCATTACAGTCCCTATATTTTGTTTGTTTGTTTGGAGGAAATGTCATTGGCCTGTCATACACGCCAGCATTCATACCCTGGACTAAAATAGCAATGCGTTGTAGCATGCTGAATTTCCTCTGCGTCATTGAGTGCATGCTGTGCTTTACTTACAGTGATATCAGTCTACTGGACACAGTAAGGCCATGCAGAATTATTTTGTTTTGTGTATAATGTAGAATTCAAAGCAGAACAGCATGTAGTGTGTGAAGGGGCCAGGGAGCACCAAAAGCTTTTCATTTGTACACTCATATATTCATGCATTCATTTCAAGTAAAAATAAATTACATTTAACATTGCTCCTTTTTTGGGTTTCAAAGAAATTTGTTGATTATTTGTGCATGACAACAGGGCCGTTTTTGTTCATTCAAAATGAATAACATCTTGACCGAGTGGCAAACAAGAGTGCATATGTGGTGTTAACAACAAATGCAGCTTTTCAAGGTTCCTTTTGGACCACATTATTATATGAAGAAAATTACCATTAAATTCAACACAAGACTTATATATTATATGGATAAGACTTGTTGAATTAATGGGCTGCCTTTGTAATTTTTTTTTTTTTTTTTTTTAAGTCTTTACTGTAAAACATTTTACTAGAGTGTCCTGCTTTATATGATACTAGGAAATGTTTTTACTCAAAGTACATTAATGGGAACCATTTTTATTTTAATTTGAAAGATTCTTATTTTATTTGCCTTACAGATCAACAGCTTCATCCTGTAACATCCTGTAGCAGAGATACAGAGTTGCTTTTTTATATATTTAGTACAGAGTCGGTGTATTTTTTTTTTTTTTTTTTTAAGTAAGTAAATAGTCAGTGTTCTTCTTCTTATTTTTATTAACCAAACTCATCCATGCTTCTGTTTATTTCTTGTTCAGGTCATCACACAATGAGCTGGAAAAACACAGGTAAGAACATACCTATTGTGGATTATAATGGATTTGCATATATATTAAAAGTCATTGTTTTTGTAGTAATGATTTATTTAATTGTATAAAAATGAGCAAGTTTGAAGTTAGCATTTGCTATATATGGGTGATAATCAACTCAATAGCCAATTTGGCAGCATATGCAGTGCTGGATCAGAGTCCAGTGTCGAGTACTAGTTTTTAATCAATTGAGTTTAAGAGTGAGACATTTATTAATGTCTTTTCATTTAAATTTTATGTTGTTACTTATTTTATTTTATTTTATATTACACATGACATGGATTCATCTGTACTTTGAAAAATTTCTGCGTCCAAAATGTCCGAGTCCACCTGAGTCCACCCAAGTCCATCAAAGTTCATTCACAATTGCAGTCTGAGTCCAATTCCAAATCCCGAGTCCAATTACTACAACTCAACTAAATTATATTTGTGTCATTTTACAAATGTTTCTGAGACACTGCCGGTAAACCCACTGCATTCAATATGAATTATTTGCTGTCAATATGCTGACTCAAAAAGCATGAGAATATTATGATCCTGAAATTATATGTTGGGGTATAATCTTCAAGTCGTATTTACATGATATTTTGGAGCATGAATTTAAATGTCATCATCGGACACCTGGGTTGGCTTTTTTGAATGTACATGCTTTTGTGACGAAACAACTGATCACTTTATGATCACTGTCTGCTAATCAGTGTGCTCGACAATATTTCATTTTGGAGTGATCTGTATTTGGAGAATACATGAAACATGAACTCTGTGTCCCTGCATTGCCCTTCAAGTGCACAAAAAGGCTGTTTGAAATTTCACTCAATTTCAAATAATGATAGACTGTCATAAAAATGAAAACAATTTAGTGATTCACAACCCGATTTTATAATAAATATTTGTAAATCTAAGCTGTGACTTCGATAATCAAGTTTATTTTTTATTTTTGGACATGGTTAGTAGAAGTTCTGAATGACGTTTAAATAATTTATTAGCCAAATTAGCTGCAGAGTGAAAATGTTTGAAGTGATTTCAAACCCTGAAGAAAGAGGTGGCTGTAGTTATTAACACTGATGAAAGTTAAAGTAAACTAACTGTCAGACAATTTTGTGCTGTTTATGTTTGTGCCAGAGGTCGAGTGTGTGAGATTTGTTTCCCTTGTGCTGATTTCTTGGAGTTTGCCTGTCACATGCTTGATTTTGAGGAATTGATTACTGTTGCTCTGTGAGAAATAAGTTCAGTCATGTCCTTTGTCAGAATGGAACCTCTGAACCATTAACAACACTAGACAGAGTACCAGGAAAACCGTACAGGCAGATTTATGACAGTTTTTTGAAGAGACATAGAAATACAATGGAGAAAAACATTTCAATGTCATGTAATTTCCTGTTGTGGCGCTTCTGTGCAGGGGCGTCAAATTAGTTAACGCTGTAAAAAATAATAATAAAACAAATGTGCTATACAAAGGCTGTGCTATATTGTGAATATAGTCATGGCTAGAGGTTGTTGTTGCATAATGTACAGCCTCATTGGTTTGATAAAAAGGTTATTACACTGAATCAAAATGTTATTTTTGTATATGTACTTGTATGTACAGCTGGAACACTGTATTGACCAATTAAAAGATAGGAAAAAAACTTATCCATTTGTTGTCCTGGCTAAATTCAAGTCTCTTTCGCTGGTGTGCTGTGCTTAATTGACAAGAATTTGATGTTTTAATGATAACAGTGACATTTAAGGTCATTGCCCACTGAATTCGAAATTTTGGTATGCATTTTTTCGTATTCGTTATCCTAAAAATTCATCACGCACAGAAACCTTGCACACTGAGTCCGATGCGTATGAATTAATCCGTAGCGAAAAAAATTCCAAAACAGTACTAAATGGAGTCTTCAAGCAGTGAGGAAGATTTTGTTTTCCTCTCGCTTCTTAAAAAGTGAAAAAGAAAGGAAATATTGTGTCCATCCAATCCTGAGATATAGAGAGGAAGTAGAGTTCCCATATTAAACTACTAGAGCCACATATTAAAAAGAAGACCACCAATTTCCGTGAACTCCATGTGCAAGGATATTTACAGTGCTTTGTGCTGCGAAACGAAGTGGATGAACTTCATAATCACCATTCTGGATTTTGGTGTTCGCTTGTACGGTGGCTCTGAATTGTCCAAACTCTTTTCAAAATGCTTGCTACGGATGCGAAAAATTCAGAAAATCAAACCCGATCCGAATTTTTTTTTATGACGGACGAAAGTTTCTGAGGCAGTGTGCAATGGCCTTACCTCTCCTACCTGCTGTTTGAATGTGCTAGTTTGCACAATGGAAGTACTTGTTTTTGATAATCTAAGCATCCTGAATTTTTTTGGACACAGTCTTTTCTAATTCAAAATGCTATGTAAAGTAAAATTACAAATTAGTAATTTAGCCATTAGTAATTTAAAATGTTATTTAGTAACACATTATTAATTAAACCGTATTAGTTATTAATAATAAACACAAAGTAGACTTCCTCCTGTCAGTTTGAAAGGTTTTCTCATTTATGTTTGCATGACCGAGAATGTTGAGGCTGTCTGACCATGAGATGTTTGTATCCTTATTAGCATTTTAAAGTAACATTCAGTTATGCCACACGTTTAAGTAATGCTTGGAAGTAGCCTAAACAAAGGCAAACGTTATAATTATACTGTGAACAATAAACCCAAATAACTACATCTGAATTCAAAATGATCAAAATTATTTTTATAAAACTATTATTTGTGTATGGTATTTAAACAACATTAAACATTACAGTAAACAACCATGAAAGTCAAGTAATTAATTTATACACTCATTGTGACTCAGCTGTTCTGTACATCACACCTTTAAAATGATTTAAATACAGCATATAAAATTCAAATAACTTGCAAAATCTTTCATTATAATTCACTACAGACTTGCTTTCCGATCATTGATCTCTATATATTATTTATGTATCGATTGTCTATATTATATATCAGATGAGATCAACACACTCCTTTCAACATCACAAATTAGCAACATATGTACCATCTAGAATTCTTAGTAATTCTTATTAGGTCATTTATGTGCTAAGAACTCATAATTACAATATTTCTGGCTTGTGAATGAATCACAACACCTTAGTGAGTCAAAACATCTTAATAACAGAAGGAAACAGGGCCTCTGACATGCAACCCATTTCAGAGCGTTCCATGCTAAGTTGATCTCTGGTCATATCCACTGTGTTTGGAAAAAAAAAATGTTTGTTTTTCTTCTGATGCTTTTGGCATTTTATGTAAAGCATGCAAAATTAGATTTAACCAACAATGTTTGCCACTGAATGGCATATTATTTTTGGCAGCAGTCAGTGTCTTTTGGTGAATCACAAATAGGTCGTGCTTCTCCAATTTTTGCCCATTTTTGGCAAAATTTCTCAAGCTTAATCAAGTTGCATGGGGATTGTTTTGTGAACTGCAGTTTTTTTTTTAAGTTAATGTTCAGTTGGATTGAGATCTGTGGGGCCACTCGGACATTTAACCTTTCTTGTTTTAAGTCAGTCCAGCATTGTTTTGTTCTGCCTTTGCTGATGCTCTAGGTTATCACAAGTTTAAATAATACTTCCAAGTTACAGTGCCCTTCCTCAATTGTTGGCACCCATCATGAATTTCAAAGAAATTATGCACATAATAATTCCAATATGTTCCTTCATGAAAGATGACCGTACTGAGCCCTGACCGCAGTGCTGCTTTGCCAAGTGCATAAGCGTTTTCCTTGTCGAATGAAACAAAGAAAAGCATCCGATACCTACAGTAAAATGTGGTTTTGACAGCTTCAGAAATCATATTTTCTCTCTGTGTGCAGTTTATAAAAAAAAAAAAAAAAAAACTCTTAACCTTGCAATGCCTTATTGACAGGACAAATCTCTGATAATCAGCTGATAATGTCGAAAAGCAACAGTTTTTTGTCTCCTTTTTTGCCTTTATTTAACAGACAATAGAGTAGCAATAGAAAGTAACAGAAGCGAAGAAAGGGAATGGGTTTGGGAAAGGACATCGAGGCGGGACTTGAACTTGAGATGCTCAAAGTGCTGTTGCGGAGTGCTCCCCACAAGCCCATGACATATGTCAATTTCAGCAAAGAAATGGAGGCAGGAAAACAAAATGTCTTTTTAAAAAAAGTTTCCAAGCCACAGTTATGTTTTTTCTGAAATAGTGTGTAAGATTACCCAGTAAAATCCCCAGTGTTAAATCAACACAGAGTGTATTTGGTCCCACTCCAAATAGTGTTAAAGTAACACTGAAGCAGAGTTAAAGTTAATGAGATAATTAAGTGATTAATTAAATGATGATTGAGCATTAGTGAAGAACAGCTGCTCTTAACAAGCAGAATAACTAAAGAAAAAGAGAAACACAAGAACTACAACTGACTTCAGCCACAACCTTTGATAAAATCAACTGAAATAAGACATTAAATCTCTCAAGAACTCAGTAGAGGAGGATTAAACAACTCCACAAACAGAATCACCAGCTTCACTCATGACTGACCAGATTGACTTTATTTCTGACATCTGCAGAAGATCTTATTGAGAATTAACAGAGGATCAGATGTTGATGTTTTATTGGTCAAAAAATGATGCCACCGTCATGGAGGTCGGTGTTTGCTGTAGTTGGACTCTTGACCCTTATAGAACTTCTAAATAATTAGCTTCTAAGCAGTTGCAATTGTGTTACACTGCAAACACTTGATCATTGCTGAATCAGAAGCTTGATGTAGCAGATTACACTTTCTGCTTATAAAGCATTTGACTAATCAACACAAAGTGGTTTCTCTCTCTCTCTTTGGTTATTGACTAAAATTCATCAACTAATAAGAAGCCAAAAAAAATATTAAACATATGGCACCGTAACACTTCAATAATGAAGAGATTCAGGTCAAGCTTTTAGACATTAACACTTATCATACGATCCACAACAGTGGTGACAACAAATATTCATACTGCAGAGCATGATGGGAGTTTTTACAATGGTGTTACCCAGCATGCATTGCAGTGTGAAGCGTTTTGTTGATTGTCACCATTGTTGAGATTCATATGCTTATTCTTGATGTCTGTGTGTGTATATAATATAGTTGTTCAAAAAAAAATTATGCACATGGATTTAAAATCATTCATGATAACTGTTGGCTGCAACATTTTACTTTTATACTGTAGTGTCTATCAGAGAGTTAGTTGTGCAAACCCTAAATATATAAATGGTGGTAGAATAACAATAAAATATAGTAATCTGGCAAGTTCACAATGGTTATCTCATCACATAGAAGTATCTACTATGTGTTCAGTGTAAAGCAATGATTTCTCTGCTTTACAGCAACATATGCACTGTTGCAAAGAAACATCTAACACAGCAAGTCAAGGGTCAAGAGCCCAACCAAAATAAACACTGATCTCCATGATGGTGGCATTGTTTTTAACCAATAAAGCATCAGCATTTAAACCTCTGATAATTCTCAATAAGAGCTTCTGTAGTCATCTGACAGAAATAAAGTCAGTCATGAGTGAAGCTGGTGATTCTGTTTGTGGAGTTGTTTAATCCTCCTCTGCTGAGATCTTGAGAGATTTAATAACTTTTATTTCAGTTGATTTTATCAAAGGTTGTGGCTGAAGTCAGTTGTAGTTCTTGTGTTTCTCTTTTTCTTCAGTGATTCTGCATGTTAACAGCAGCTGTTCCTCACTAATGCTCAGTCAGCACTTAATTAATCACATAACTATCTCATTAACTTTAACACTGCTTCAGTGTTACTTTAACACTATTTGGAGTGGGACCAAATACACTCTGAGCAGTGTTGATTTAACACTGGGGATTTTACTGTGTACCTGTACATAGCTGGACATCAATCAAGTTAATATGTGACTTCAAGAGTGTTCTGGGAGGTGCCAATGGAACTGAATACATTATTATTTTATATTTATAGTTTTTATTAGTGTGTTTGCTAAGGCAAGAATCACTGCTTGACAGGTACAGTACAAGAGGCAAAACCACAGACACTAAAAGATACTATAGTTTTAATGAGTTTTTGATTTGAGGTTCGAAAAATCGAGTTTGTAGTTTTGTATTTTGGTTTTCAGGGCGTGTTTTAGGATTCATTTTGCCTTGGGAAACTCTGGTGATGATGTGGTGCTGGCGTCATGACTGAAGAACATGCCCTTTTCTTGCCTAGTCTGTTACTCAAAGAGGGAGACGGAAGACACCCTCCACACTCTTACTTCATGTCTGCTCTTTCCTTTTTTCTGCCTCATCCTTTTCTTGAGTTGCTTCACTCTGCTGACTCATCAGGAGCTTGAGAAGGAGGTGCAATAGCTTGGTATAGCATGGTTTTAAATGTTCAGTATTTGACAGTAAGTCTATAGTTTAGCAGCAACTTGTCAGTGAAAGACTCGTTTAATTGTGCAATGATACCCTATCAAAAAAGGCATTAACATGGAAGTCTACACATGGATGTGCA
This sequence comes from Barbus barbus, assembly GCF_936440315.1. Lineage (NCBI taxonomy): Eukaryota > Metazoa > Chordata > Actinopteri > Cypriniformes > Cyprinidae > Barbus > Barbus barbus. The sequence goes on along the minus strand of NC_136735.1, from coordinate 23,188,873 downwards.
AAACTGTGTAGTTTGATAATTAGTTAGTGGATTGTCTGAAGCTCAGACACATTTCTTAGGGGGCATTAACACAGGACATATTCTTCTATGCAAAAAACACCAGGATGTAATGCAACAGAATGAAACACAATGCAGGAATCTCAGACATGGTTTTAAAAATTAAACAGCGAAATAATCTCTGCTGGAATGGTCAGCAAAAATCTGTGTTAACACGGCAATCCAGATCACTGAAGATGTGCCTGAACCTGCAACTTTACTGTATGTGTTTATAGTGTAATTCATGCTGTGCCTGTTCGTTGCAGGCTACCCAACATTCCTGTGTTCACAGATCTGCAGGTAGAACTTTGTACAGTTGTACACTAACTGATTATGCATCTAGTAAAATTAGTTTAGCCCACAAGAATTCCTTTGTGAATTTTCAGCCATTAAAATTCAAATTTAAATCAAGGGCATTTATTTATTGTTTTGACTGAATTGACCCCAACTGAGTCTAGTTTCCTCGAAATTTTATTTCTTATCCTACCTAACATCTTAGGGAATTTTTCCTTGCCACAGTCAAATTATGCTTTCTCAGTGGGGGGTTTTAAGACCCCATGTTCTGTAAAGCTGCTTTAGAACATTATGTATCATGAATCCTGCTATACAAATAAAATTGACTTGACCGTTTGACCCAGATATCAGATCACTGCACTTTTGGTGGGATCACATTTTCAGGAGTTGAAACCTTATGGGCTATTTCAACAAGTATTTGCATGGAATTTCTTGCTACATTATTGATTGATATTAAACGTGCACTATTTTTGTGAAAAGCAGACAGTGAAGGACCAGAAAGGGAAGCTCAGGATACAATGTCCTGTTATTTTAGCTCATGTTGTTAATCATTCACAGAGTTATGATGATGTGAAGCCTGGCCTATTTCAAATAGCCTCTGTGTTAGTAGGTACACTGTATTATAATTTACTCTCCTGGCTTTCTTTAAATGCTGTTGTAATTTTATTTTGATCCATACAACAGCATGGTCGCTAATAAGACTGGACCCAATCTGTTGGTTGTAGCAGCTTATGTGGTACCAGTTGATTGAATAAAACTGATTGAGATGAACCACAAAAAGTAAGTTAACTTGGCAAGTTTATAAATTTTTCCCCAACGCTTTTACCTTGAGTTACTTCCATCACGGTATTTTAAGAAATATGGCCAACAAAATGTGGGCAAATAATATTGCCTTTATTGTAAATAAATGTTATTTTTTAACACTTTATTTTTTAGTTACATAGTTGTGGCCTTGATTAATTTTTGTTCCACAAACAGTGCAAAGCTCTTTATGGTCGCTTTGACAATGAAGAGGAGGCACAGTAAAAACATATAAGTGTAACTTTGTTAGGTGTGCATGTAGGGCTGGGCGATATATCTAATGCGATTGTCATGCGCATCTCGTCAGTAAAGCCAGTTTCGTGAGTAGCAGTAAATCTCCATCGCCTGCTTTCAGATGGAGCGGTATTTAATGCACAGAGGCTTCACAGGTTAGGTATAGCTCAAAAAGGCCACAGAGATACATTTCCATCCACTTCCATTTCACTTTTGTAAGCAAGTAATGATGTGTTGCAGATAAAGATGTTTTTGTCCGTTTGAGAACTGGCTATAAAGTTGTGTGTGGATCTTCACATGAGAGTCAGTCATATACAGTATGAACATTTTTCTGTCTTTTGAGAGGTGTAAAATGGCTGGCCTTGCCCACACCAGCTGAACACACTACAGTCAATGGTCTCTTTCTCCAAAAAGGGTCACTTCCTCCAGATTAGAGCCCCAGTCTGAGTCGCCTCATTCTGGTGGACTCTGGCAAAGTCTATTTCTGGAAAGTCAGTTTGTTCTGCAATCGCCTTGGTAACTCGATCTACAGATATTTTTATCTACTTAAAGTTGGAAAGATGGGAAAGTCTTACCATATCAATAACATGTCAAATCAACGATAAAAATTAAGAACAATTAATAAAATAAATTTTCTTCTTTAGCATAAATCAATCAATCAATCAATCAATCAATCAATCAATCAAAAAAAAAAAAGTTTCCAGAAAAGCTGTTGCCTCTTTTAGATGAAATGTGGGACTTCCTTTACTATAGCCACTATGTTGAGGTTACTGCCACAGTCCTCAAATTTAAATAAGGGCTACGATTGGTAAGATTAGACCAATGGTTTGTTTCACTTTTGGTTTGGTGTGAAAGAGCCTTTATACTGAACGATTTTGTCCCCCTTAAAGTTTTGGTGGATTTTATTTTTTAAATGAATCACAGGAACAGTCCTCTTACATAAAGGTGCAATCACATCTCATTAATCTAGTTCCTCCGTCATGCCTGCATGGCTTCAAACCGGCTGACTTTTTGTTAGCAGCCCACAGCAGCATCCTGAGTCAGTTCTAAATTCATCCCAGGGTAATACTTCACTCCAACCTGTTCTTTATTGCAGACGTGCCAAACTGCGATTGTACCTGGAGCAGTTGAAACAGCTTGTGCCTTTGGGTCCTGATAGCACCCGTCACACCACACTGAGCCTGCTCAAACGCGCCAAAATGCACATCAAGGTACAAGCAAAATCAGCATCTTTCTGAGAGTATCTCTGTTTGCACAGCAGTAAAGAGGTTAGAGCAGCTTAAAGCAGTTACAGTCAGAAGGGAAGTTAATCAGGAACTGTCTACAGGAAGTTTGTCACTCTCCATGTTGCAATTCAGATGACCCACAGTTACTGACATGATTGAGATGGTAATTTATTCCAGGCTTAAAATCATTGAATCATTGCAGCAGTATATGAGGCAACTGCTGAATTAAGATTCACATTGATATTTTTGTGTCGTACTATGAAGACAACATTTTAGGTTGATACAACTGTCCTGATATCATCAAGGGAAAGAAAATATTAAAAGAATGAAATTCTGGAAAAGAAACCGTTTCACTGCTTATTATTATTTAAAAACAACATCTGCCAAATCAAAGTTATGTAGTGTGACCAACATAGTCATGTGGTCAACAACACATGACAACACAAGCAAAACAGCAAATTATACCATAATTTCAAGGTCAAAATCTCTCTTAAAATGTAAGATTTCACTTTTTTAAGACAAGGAAAGCTAAGTTTAGGTTGTAAAATGCGCCGCAAAAACGTAATGATATTGGTGAATGAATAGCCTAATTCATGATATTTGTAAAATAATTAAAATTATATAAATAAATAACTTGATATAAGATCTTTTTTTAACATACTAATTAAGTTGTGTACAATAACATGCTTTCAAGGTTACTTTTTACTTGGTTATACCACATAACGTCTTGAAAGTCATTAAACTCGTGGACACTTTTTTTATGTCACCGACTTTGTCTTTTATCTCTGTCTAATGAAAAGGGGTGTAAGCCTCAGTGGAATGGAAAGTGTTCAGCAAACTGTCACTTAAAGTGTATGAAAGAGACAAGACAAAGAAACCCCAGTACCATGTGTCTGCTGACCCTTTTGTTTCTTTCCTGTTTGTTACACAGTATTTCATCTCAACCTGCCTGGTTTCCTGTCATGCAGCATAGTCTTTCTGTTAATGTGATTGTTTCCCGTTTTTAGCTCACAAAATTGTGGATTTCTTGCACTGTGCATGCTCTAGGCAATGGTAGATGATACATGCAGTCATGCAGTGTGGTGTCTCTGTGCTCTGTGGTTTGATCAGTGGAAACATATGCTCTGCAGAAGCTGGAGGAACAGGACAGGAAGGCTCTAAACATGAAGGAGCAACTGCAGAGAGAACATCGCTACCTCAAACGGCGCCTGGAGCAGCTCTCTGTACAGGGCTTAGAGCGCATTCGCACTGACAGCATGGGCTCCACCATCTCCACTGACTCTGAGCAAGGTACAGCACATCTGAAATAATCTTATATGCTGATATTCACTTACATACAATAAAACCTTAAAAAAACTAAATTAAGCACTATACTTTCAGCAGTTACACACATACTGTATATACCATGCACTACATAGACTGTATGACCATAGATGAATGCAGAACAATCGCATCTATCTATCTATCTATCTATCTATCTATCTATCTATCTATCTATCTATCTATCTATCTATCTATCTATCTATCTATCTATCTATCTATCTATCTATCTATCTATCTATCTATCTATCTATCTATCTATCTATCTATCTATCTATCTATCTATCGCCATAAATTTGGAGATATTTTTTGTTGCATTAATCCAGATAAATAGATTATAATCCACAAATAATTGTAAAGATATTTAAAAAAATCAATAAATGGAATGAGATCCACAAATAAATCTTAGTTTCACAAACATAAATTAAATTCACAAATAAATAAAATGTGATATTCACCTTTTTATGTCACAAACACAACTTTGCCTGACATTCATTTGTGAATCGCATCCTCTGCATTTTTAGATCATTGCAAGTATTTGTGGATTGTGAATGGCTTTCTGTTCATTTGTGGGCTTCTGTGATTTTGAAACACTTCTATCATTAAAACGAGCTGATAAATACATCCTCAAATATGTGGACCCCACCCACTATCTACTCAAGCCAATCAGATAACAGCCACACTTTGCTGACCAATTGTAGCATGTTCTCGCTATAGCCAATCACGTCTAGCTTTGCAATCAGGGCAGGAACAGATTAATTTATTTGCACTCCTGTAAGGAAAAAAGAGGTTTGGTTTCTTTATATTTTCAATGAGAATAAACTCAGGTTTACACACACATTATGATCGTTCACAGATCTGAGCATGATCAGGAACACCCTCGCGTCATGTCCAAAGGAAACAGAAATCATTATAATCAGAGATACGGTCTATACTGGATGAGGCGCAACACGATGAAGGACAAATATTTGCACATTCGCTTTGTTGCGTTCAGCACAACAGCAAATAATATTTATATTATTATAATTAAAAACTGAGTTTGGCAATTAAGCAAGTGGGCAGAAAGTCAGATTTGTATTGCATTTAGCTGCAGTATGAACAGCTACAGCTGAATGCATTAGCACTGATAATTCAGCTCCTCACCCCTCAATATGTACAAACAAACAGGAACCTGTCTCATAGTATATACATGTACAGTGAAAAAACAGTAGGTAAGTGGGCAGCGCTGCAAAAAAAACTAAATTAAATAAGCACACATTTTCATAATCATAACCGTACCACTTGTGTTGCCCATTCATTTATACAAGTCAAAATCAGTCTGTGGTAACTGACAGTATCTCCGAGTTACCATCCATAGAAATTAGATTTAACATAGCCTAGAATATTCCTTTATTCTTGAGATCATTGGTTGAGGTGTAAAAATGACTAATAATGAGTTTTTATTTCTGTGTATACAGAAGTGGACGTTGACATAGAGGGCATGGAGTTCACACCAGGTGAGGGTGATAGCGTGGACAGTGTTAGCGATGGTGAGGACCACTACAGCCTGCAGAGCAGCTCCAGCGATGGAGGCCACCATTCACATTCCCACAGATTACAGGCTCACATCTGCTAGGCCGTGTCAGACCGCAACAGTGTGTCACCTCCAACATACCCATCAGCCACTCCCAGCTGGCAGGAAGCACCTGGCTGATTTCCACTCCTCAGAAAACTCTCTCCCCTCTCAACCCTTGCAACGCTTTATATCAAACCCTCCCTAACCCCACAAATATACACAGACAAGCAATATGTGGTTTTAGTAAGAACATGTGGTGTGGTAATGCAGTTTTAACTTGTCTGTTCTGCTGTGTATGTATGAGAAACTGTGGCTCTGTTCCAAAACCTAGTAACTGCCTAGCTGTCTGTCGCCTACATAAATGCAGTATCCTAACTGAAAAGGAAAAAAAAACTCTACTTAGCTTGGTTATGTGTATGTCACAAGGCAGCATGGTTTTCCTGTGTACTTTTTGGCTGCGTTTACACTTGCACAAAATCCGATATTTTTTTTTTTTTTACATAGATCAGATATTGTCGCACAAAAATCTGCATCCATTCTGAGCCACTTCCAAATGTAGTTTTAAAGTAGATATATATTGGATATCTGGAAATCTGATCTATGTCTAAACATGTAAACTCCAAGCCACTACTGGTGAGGGCGACGCATTTACCCACAATTGAACTATTCTTAATGTTATATTATGAAGCACACATGCTTGTATGCACTTGCACAAATCACTTTAGATTAGGAAACTTTATATTAGTCGATTATGCACACACAGAACATTCAGGAGCATAGAAACCTGCTCAATGAATTTTATGAATAAAATAGATTCTCTACTGAACGCTAGAGGTGAATGTAATCTCACAGCGCTACATTTTTCACTTCAGAATTCTAGATCTAATGGAAACTACCATTAATTTATCTGTTCAGTCTAATTTTGTGTCACAAACCTCAATGACAGTTTTAAATTTTATATACGGACATCCAAAACCAGAAGGTGAACTGTGTTGCTGAAAGTGATCACCAAAGTAATTGTTCTAGTTTGGAAGAGAATTAATTTAGACGCACATATCGTATACGAGTTGTGTCTTATATAAATATAAACAGACGGGACAAAAAATCAGATATGATCAAAAGATCAGATCTGTGCATTTATGTAAACGCAGCCTATGGCTATTCCAAAATAGGGGCGCAAGTCTATAATACCCAAAATGCTATCTAGGCAGGCAGGTCACTAGGTCTGTGAATAGAGCTTGCTTGTGTGTCAGTTCATTTTGCATAATGGGTTTACACAGGATTCTTGTTTGGTTCTTGAAAGTGCAAATCATAGCATTAGGGACACTAATAGACTAATGGAAAGGGAGCAAAAGGACAAAACTTCAGGGCACTTCTAGGAATGAATGTATTCTATTTCAGTATTCACCCCATGCAGTTAAAGTGGCCATGAAGATTCATTAATTGGCTACTTTTTTTGTGAAAGAAAAGAGAATATATCTAACGCTTGATTCATAGCAAAGCAATGGTGCTGTACTAATGCATCAGTGTAGTAGTCTTTATGTAAAACTTTCAGTAGTAAATGATGTAGCAATAAACTTGGAAAGCTATGGCTTTCTTATGCAGTGAACTGATTCTGGACCAAGCCTGAGAGACTTGAGAAGCTGAGTAGCTCTGTTTTGTTTAGATTGTGTGTATGTATGGCAGCACTCAAACTGACAAGTCAAAACTGTATGACCGTCCCTCGAAAAAGCTCTTTGTTGTTGAGGTGTTGGTACTATCAGAATATTATATTGATGTTTTTAGTTCATTCATTGTCTTTCCTTGAAGCCTTTATTCTTCAGCAGTATATATGCAGTGCAGTGTGCAATATTCAGTATATGAAACAAAGTTCTTTGTGCTGGGAATTCCAACTCTTCACAGACAGTCCCAGTCTTCAAAGCAGGTTAGACCAAAATAAATAACGAAAAGAAACAAAAACAAAAAAGTATATTTAAAAAAAAAAGAAGCCAAAAATATTATTGGTCACTGAAAGTGATATTATATTTTCTGTAGTTGCTTTTGTATTATATTTTCCTAAATAGTCCTTGATTAAAAGACAAATAGAGGAGTTTATGAAAATGACAGAAAATGAGGCCAGGCTAATTTAGTTTGAGAGAACTCTGGCATTTGTCCCTAACTGTCATGCTGTGCCTTGTCGTATCCCTGTTCTTTTCCCAATCTCTTTCATACATCCATCCCTCCAACCTTGCTCAAAACCACAACCTGCCAGCCACCCACAGCTTCCATCCTCAGAATAGACTCTTCCTTGTCCTTTTGATGAGAAATTTGGGTTAGTCACCTCTGACCTCCATCTTTTTTTTTTTTAATTCCTCAAAAACGTGCTTTCCATTCTGCCATGCAACATCATCCACTGCAGCACTGGTCATCTTCTCTTGTGGCAGCTCGTCTCACCCCATTGAAAAACGTTATCTAATCAACTCTGCCTATGAGGCTCTTTTCATAGTCTTGTTATAGTCCTTATGCCTATGATGTGTTTTGTATTTCAAACTATGAAGTGGAAGACCTTGGGAGAAGAGCATTGGAATCAATCATTAATGGCAGCTCGAGTCCTCCCCACACTCTCCCAGTGGTAGTTCCTGTTTAGTCTTAAAGTGTGCTTAAGGTGATCATACTATTTGATCCTCTGCCCATAAGAGAAAAGATACAGCAATATGATTCTTTTGTTTGTAAAGGGGTGGGGGGGAATTAGAAAGCAGCACTGTTTCAATATTATGGTGCATATTGTGACCAATACATTGACCTTTTTTTGTTTTTTTAATCTCTCCATTCTCTGCAAACACTGAAAGGAGTATGGAAGCCAGTTTTCTGCCATGGAATAATACATAATAATAAACAAATGGGAAAAAAAAAATAGAAAACAAAGATAATTGTGACTTTTTATCTCGAAGTTCAGACTTTGTTTCTCTGTAGATATAAACTCAGAATTCTGACTTTTACACAGTTATCAGTGTAAACTGAATTTTGAGTTTTTCCCCCTGGCTACAGAATAAAAAATAATAATAATATTTTATCTCACAATTCGGATGTTTTTTCTCACAATTATGACATTTCTTTGTGGAGTTTTATATATTACTTTATAATATATTAAAACATATTAAAATGAGATATAAACTCAGAATTGCATTATAATTTTTATTTTCGTGGCAGAAACGAGCTTCCAGAGGAGGGAGAAAATGGTTTATTATATTTGTTTTTTTTTTATATATTATTTTTAGTTTTGTTTTATAACTTTTTTAAAGCTACATTTTTAAGAGGAGTTTACATTTATGTCATGGATATGCCTGACTGTTGTAGCAAAACTATTATTTTTGAGTGCGTTTCAGTATGTTGACTTGTTAAATCAAAAAACCTCTCGCACAGAACCTCCCATTAACATGCTTTGATTGAAAGTTCAGAGAATTGGGCATGAGATTTTATAACATCTCTAAGAGATTGTAGCTTTCATTGGCATTATCTAAGAAATACTTTGGGACAGAGACAGGGCTATTCAGTGGCTGCAGGCTTTTCTTTCTTGTTATTTTTGTTTTAGTTTTTTGGAAAAGCTTTAAAACACTAAAATGAGGGTATGTCAGCAGACAGGCACAGATATAATTATATGGAAAGTGCCAGGTGTCCAAGGATTTTAAATGTGTGTTCCATCACTCAGAGGAGAAAAAAAAACAGACCAGAAAGAAACAAGTGATACTTTGTGTTTTTCTGCAGAGCATGTATGATTGAGAATACTTAAAAGTCAGTGCAGCAGGAAAGCTAGATGGGATAAAGACAGGCAGTGAAGGCTACTAAAAAAGACCAGAGTGACCAAGAAAAATATATAGCTGTATAAAAATTCCTTTTACGTTTGTTATTCACATAAAAGCACTAGAAGAGAGAAAGAAAAAAAATCCTGCCGTATAGATTCTTTTAGATATAGACTTTTATTTTTCTAACCCCTCCCAGTTTGTAATATCAGATTTCTATCTTTATATGACTATAGATTTGTGACCCATATTTTCTGCCCACTTTTCCCCTCCCCTGCTTTTATTTGTTTTGTGTTTATGGAGCAGTTTGTTGACAGGTCAGCGTGTGTGTTGCGTTTTAGCATGAGGAAAACCGTTGTGGAAAAGAGGAGACTGCGAAAGGGAGGGTTCTGTGCCAGAGACCTGTGAACAGATTTCCTTTTAGAAAACAAGTAATATGCATTCAGATGTTGTATAATATTGTAAAGGTGTTATTTTTTCTTTGTGTGTGTGTCTGTGTGTACGTACACACATTTACCTGGTGCTGGCTATGTTTGAGCCCACACTGTAAGGTATTATGCATTCTTGTATTGTAATATAAATAATTAAAATGTTTTATACATACTGGCTCTGCAGAGTCATTATTTGTATCAATCTTTGTAAAAAAAAGAAATGTACATTGTTTTTCTAGCCCAGTACTGTCAATCTCCATATGTGGAAAAAATATATTTTGTAAAACTATAAATAAAATGGTAATTTTACAAGAAAATACTATTTTAAATATACTTCACTAGAAATTTCTGAGTAAATCCTACACCAACCTATTTTTTCAGTGTGTTTGGGTCTGGGGTATTTTTATACCCCAGATAACTTAAGTTGTTCCACATTTTACTTAAGAAGAGTTCACCCCAAAATTAAAATTTGCTCACTCTCAGGTCATATGTAGATTAGTTTGTGTCTTCATCAGAAGAACTCCAGTCCATCCATAATGTCTTGTGAATTGAAAATCTTGTGTTTGTGAGAAACAAATCTATCATTAAGGCAATTCCATAACCCATAATAACATTTCCTCCAGCGCAAAAAAGTCCATCCCCTGTTGTCCTCTCACATTAAAATCCACAAACATATTTATTTGGACTGTTCATATTTATTTGATCTGTGCATATCGCTCTCCAGATTCAGACAAGATTACTTTTTCACTGGAGGAAGGAACATTTGAAGTTGATGAATTTGTTTATCCAAACATGCAGCTTTTCACTTCACAAGTTAAATAAATGACCGGATTTGTGTAGATTACTAGATTTGTGTATTATTATGATGTTATTATCAGCTGTTATTCTGAGGGCACCTATTCACTGCAGTGGATCCACTGGTGAGCAAGTGATGGAATGCTAAAATTATCCAAATCTATATATATAGTGAGTGAGATTGTCTGCTATCAATTGAAATTAGTTGAAAGTGCCTATACCAAGTTTCTAAATTATAAATTAATTAAAAATAAAAAAAACTTGTGGGCAGTGCTCCCATTGCACAGCTGCATCTTGTGATGCTTGACAGATCTTGTTCCCCTTTTTCTTTTGTTTCCTTTCTTTCTGCTGTTCTGTCAAAATAAAGGCAAAAAAGCCCATAAATATAAACAACTAAGAGATGCAGCATGCTCCATATTAGCGTTAATTTGCATTTTAAATAGGAAAATTAACGAGTTGTTTCATATGTATTTCAAATATGCATAATGCCATTCCAGAGACTTTTTCAGCACATTATTCACAGTTTCTTAAAGACACCCATAAACCAGCCATAAAGAGGTTTGATATTCAGAATATTATAGAGCAGTAAATTCATTTTGGTTTCCAGTATTCTAACTTACTGAGGTGTGTGACCTGAAAGGCAGCATACAGTGAAAAATATAGACTAATTGCCAGTTGGGCACTGGTAAAAAAAAAATGTTTTATAATTAAATATTTGCAATTTATAATTCAGCAAATAATTACTAGGCCTACTTTTGAACCATAAATGACGAAATATACTTTTTGCACCCAGATGATCTACCAGTAGGGCCTAGCATAGCTATGATAAAGTAAAGAAAAAAATCTTGAGCTCTTCTGTCGAAGAAAGTGCACAGGCAGTTTTTTGAATAACGCACGACCTCGTGTGGTGCGAATCGTCGCAAGTGATTTGACTCCAGATCAGCAGGTGTCGATATTTATATTGATATTCCTGAATTCGCGTTGCACTCTGGGAGGTTTGTCCTCTTTAGATGTCATTGTAAATTCGGCTTTATTTGAGGAATAAGAGAAAATCAATATGGCTGGGCACTTAGCGGATGAAAAACTCCGCTTTGAGCAGTTAACAAAGCTTCGACGGCAGTGGCTCAAAGATCAGGAGCTGAGTCCTCGAGAACCCGTCGTTGCACCTAAAACACCCGGCCGCATCGAGCGACTCTGGGCTGGGTTTCTGCAGCCCAAGACACTCTGGAGACTATACGTGAGTTTATGATCTATATAGCGGATTAAACACAAGTAAAGTATAAACGTATATTGTGTTTAGGTATTTGCAATGCTCTGAATTATCTGAGCATTTTACCAGCACTATACTAATATAACATGCAATGTCTTATCTTCTTGTTATGTGGATGAACCAGACATTTAAAGCCTATAATGCCAGTGTTTTTGCTGTCACGCGGATTCTGATCCCAGCCTGGATCGTGCATTACTACGTGAAGTACCACGTCAGTGTAAGTTCATGCTGCTTTTATACTGTTTCATTTACAGATGCACTGCTTCCATTGAACAGAACTGCAATTTGTGCTCTGTCCTAAAATGACTGTAGAGGTTATAATTATAAGACTTAGATGCGATTTAATTATTTTCTGAATACTCCTACATTAGATGCATATATTAAAAAGAAATGCAATTTACACACAAATGTAATTATTACAATAAAAATAAATAGGCCTATTACAGTTACAATAAAATTATTGCAGTATGTATAATTTTACATTATTGCAATATATATAATTTATTTAATAGAAGAATTTTTAGGGAGAACTCACTGTCCAGAGCGGTACCGAATGATTGGTTCCAGTTGAGGATGCACATTCTTTTATTAAATAAAATGTAATTAATGTAGTATTTTTCCTACTTGGTATAATGGAGATAACAATTATAAAGCTTATTGTTGTTGTTATTATTATTATTATTATTATTATTATTATTATCATCGCAACATAATCTTAGCCTTTATGACCTTATTTCAAGGAATGTCGAATGTATTCATCATTTTATTACATTTAATAAATGTAATCTAAATATTTTCATAAAGGCTTGTATTATGTGTACATAGGTTGCAGATAAAATGTAACACCAAATATCTTTGTGCTTTGGCTGATCGATGTCATGCCTAATTTAAAGTTCAAATAGATATTTCTTGTTTCCACAGAAAATGCCATATGGAATTGTTGTTCTTAAACCCAGACTGTTTCCTGTAAGTATATTTGGTCCAAACCGTATTATTGCACTAATAATCAAAAGAAGTTTTGTAAGTTACCTTCAAATAATCATTCATTTTAATGTTTATGTATGTTCTTTGTGTGTGTATGTTTTTCAGGGAGACACCATTTTGGAAACAGGAGAAGTTGTCCCAGATCTTCCTGAAGCAGACAGTCATGGTCATCACTGAAAAAGCCAGTTTATATTCAGTATAGACATACCTGTCAGCACTGGTTGTAAAAACATGTTTGTGTGTATACTATGTCAATAAAATGTATTATACAGATTCTGAATGCCTATTCTGTGCCTTTGAATGACAGTATCACACCCCTTTGTGTACATTCTGAGATCCATAAAATTGAGCTAATTCAATCCCTTTTTTTTTCTTTTTTTTTTTTACTCCACACATCTCATGAAAGAAGAGTCTTGAATTATTTGAATGAAAAGCACAATGAAGAGCCAAGAGCGACATTCTTGGCAACAATAGTGTCTTTGACCTTGTTATTGCATGATTTTGAAAAAACGTATCGCAATTCAGTGCTTTAAATGTCAAATAAGACAATGACAAATAATAAGGGGAGTAAACTATTAAAGTCTTTGTTTGAATATTAGATTATTAAATTAAAATATTTTCTTAAATGCTCCTCGAGCTTTGTCGTTGCTATGTAGTCAACAGTTCTCAGAATTGTCTGAATGTTTAAGTATTTTGAAATTATGAAATGAAAAGCATAAACCACAACTAGAAGGAGCTACTTTCCTGGTACATCATCACCGCTTCAAAATTTAAACTCGATTTTTGATGTTTGTTTCGCACAAGGTTGATGGACCTTTATTTTGAAGTGAAAAACAGGACGTTCTGAAAGTTTGATAGGATTCACTTCCGCTATGCTCTTGTTTTGTTACGTCATGATGACCAACATTGCTTATGTAGACCGACAGAGTTGTATCTTTTTTTGGTCGTTATTAAGCGCTTTTATGCTTGAAGCTGTAAAGGTGTACGTTAGCAATAATCCGTAAGATATAATGCGTTACAGGCTTCTTAGATATCGTGCATTGATCTTTAAAACGGCGCTGGTTTATTAGGCAGTAAGTTACATTATCTTCAGGTCAACATGTTTTTGTGGATTCTGTAAAACATTATTATCATCATCATCATTATTGTTGTTGTTGTTGTTGTTAAACAGTGCAAGTCATAATGCTCTTTTATTTGTTTCGGATATTTAAGCGAGATGCTCCCAGAAGAATTCAGAGGATATAAGTAATTTACTTCGAAAGTTTCAACAAATGCGTTACACAAAAGAGTAAGTTTAAAACAGCATTTTGAAAGAGATGTTTTTTTTCTTCGTTTTTAAATAAAAATGTATTTATTGCGCTTAAATAGGCATTTATTTACATTTTGTAAACATGGTCAAAACCAATATTATGTTATTTCTGTCATAAATTAGTTTATTAATAATAAGAAATAAGATGAGTAAATAGGATCACATAATTGCTATTTATGTGACCGTATTTAATCATATAGTAATGATTTGGGCGGGCAAAATGTTTTTAAATATTAATAAACAGTGAAGCTGATTTGTTAAAATAATACTTTTTGTCCCTAAGAAATAATAAAAAATTATGCTATACTGCCGAATATGGTTTTATTTTAACGAAAACGTTTTCTTTATTATCATGTCAGGACAGTTGGATCACCTTGACAGTTTTGACTTGATCCCCCTTAAATAATAATAATAATTTTTAGTTCATTCTTATTCTTTTCGTTTATAATTTCAATTAAATTTAAACACTTTATCACTTTTACACACAAATGTAGCAAATGCGAGTACCCTAATAATTCAAATATTTCTTCCATCAGATTATGGCATCACCACAGATGAAGGAGCGCCTGTCAGGAGTTGTGTTAAACACTGTATCAAAAGGAGCATCTCCAGAATCAAAATGCCCAATATGCTTGGATCATTTCAAAAACATATCATATCTGGATGTGTGCTTGCATAAGTTTTGCTTCTGCTGCATCCACGAGTGGTCGAAGAACAAAGCAGAATGCCCTTTGTGCAAACAGCCATTTAATTCAGTTTATCACACCATTAAGTCTGAAGATAACTACAAGAGGTTTGACCTGCGACCAACTGAAAATGGCTCGTTTGGCAACATGGGAGGGCAAAGATTCAGGTATCGCACCACGCTTACAGGCGACCGCAGGCCAGCACCGAGGAGAACGTCTCCTCCTCCTGACCATGGGGTCATATTTGAGGGCCTGAGGGGATCTCTTTCACAGCGGCACAACAGAGATCTCCATAGCATGTTAAGGAGGTTGGCAGTAAGACGAAGAGAGAGGGAGGGAAGATCTGTGCAAAGTCTTCATGAACAAGAAATGGTTAAATTCAGACGAGCCTTGTACAGAAGAGGTGTGCGAGTCCAGGGCGTGCAGGATGGCGGTCGTAGCAGGGAGACTTCTGCAGAGTTCTTCAAAAGAAATCCTGCTTGTCTCCACAGGCTCGTGCCTTGGTTGAGACGAGAGCTGACTGTTCTGTATGGTACTCACGGTTCCCTTGTGAACATAGTGCAGCACATAATCATGACTTTGATCACTCGACATAACTTGGACGACCAGGCTGTTGTACACGAGATTCGACCCTTCTTGCTATCCCATACAGAGCACTTCCTGCATGAGTTTCTTCGTTTTGCTCAATCCCCGTTCAACATGGAGGCATATGACCAGCGTGCTGTTTATGACTTGCCTCGGCCCTCCGGAGAGGGTAGCAGTTCGGAAACCTCTGTGATCGCCATCTCTGAAGATGAAAGTGATTCTTTAGTATCAGGATCCCAGGATTATGCCACTCCTAGTCTGACTTTAAGTCAAACAGCATGGGATGATGAGACCCCAGGGCCATCCTACTCCTCAGAGCCATCTCAGGTATTACCTTTCCCTGTGAGGGACTCGGATTCTGATAGTAGTGTAGGGGAAGCAGTAGTGTCTGTTGCTGCTGTGCCACATCAAGACCGTCCAGCAAATACTGGCATTATTGCAGTGGAAGAGGAGCATTCCGCTGGCAGTGATGATGACTGTGTTATTATCAGCTATGTTAAGCCAGTGTCAGAAAGGACTCCAGAACTGGTCCAGCTTTCATCTGATTCAGAACATTCTGAGCAGAATGCAGAGCTACAAAGCCCTCGGGCACCCCAGCACATTCGATTTACTTCAGAGTCTGATTTGTCTCCCACTGACACTCAGAGAACCTCGAGGATGCCAACGAGATGCTCTCGCTCACCTGAGAATACCTCTAGTCACCCAAGAAAAGAAGATAAATATGGCAAAGGGTATCATGAAAGGGAGTTGTTGGGATCTAGAGAAGGATCCTCACGCAGCAGCAGGACACACTCCTCCTCTCGTAGCAGGAAATACCCATTGTCAAAAGAGCGCAAGCATAAGGGGAGACGAGAAAAAGAGACAAGTCACCACACCTCATCTTATTGGCATTCATATAGCCATTACCGTCAAAGAGACAGCAGCAGGAGATGTTATACAGAGACACGCTCATCCTACACCAGCTATTACAGAAGTGTACATGATCGCTCTTGTTCTCGATCGCATAGTAGAAGACGAAGCAGGGACCGTCAGGACAGAAGTCACTCAAGGAGCAATTCTAGAATTAAGTCCAGCTCCTCCAACCGTCAGCACAGGAGACGCTCAAGGAGCAGTTCTAGAGTCAACTCTTCCAACCGTCAGCACAGGAGACGCTCAAGGAGCAGTTCTAGAGTCAACTCTTCCAACCGTCAGCACAGGAGACGCTCAAGGAGCAGTTCTAGAGTCAACTCTTCCAATCGTCAGAACAGAAGTCGCTCAAGGAGCAATTCTAGAGTCAACTCTTCCAATCGTCAGAACAGGAGACGCTCAAGGAGCAGTTCTAGAGTCAACTCTTCCAATCGTCAGAACAGAAGTCGCTCAAGGAGCAATTCTAGAATCAACTCCAGCTCCTCACATCAGACATCACGGCATGATGAACATGGCAGGAAAAAGAAACACAAAACAAAGCATCATGAGGAACCCTCTAGCACATTGTTTACTGATTCTGTTAAAGATGATGCAAAAAAGAAATACAAGAAGCATCACAAAAAGTTCAAGAGGAAAAGCAGGAGTCCAAGCAGAGATGACAAATCTGAGGGTCACAGTCGGAAACATCACAAGAAGAAACACAAGAGGAAGAGTAGGAGACATAATAGTGAGGAGAGGGTGGGAAAAAGCAGCCCTGTTCTCATTACAATTGCTAGTGACAGCGACAGTGACAGTGCTGACCCCAGTGAACCCTCAACCAGTAATATCTGTGAACCCTCAACCAGTAATATCTGTGCAGCTGACTCCACTGTCACAATAGCAAACAGTGCTACAGAAACTCAGATTCCTGGACATGGAGCAAGAGTCAACTGCTGGAACTGGATGTAGTTCTGTGGGTGATGCAGGGAACCATCCCAGACAGATTAACACAATGCCTTTGTGAGTTAGTATGTTCAGTTTAACTGAACTCCTCAATTTGTGGCAAATAATGATTGGCAAAGGACTATTGCTGTAATGCCCACATGTATTTTCAGTGTTTTATAAATACAAAATGGATGGGTTTTAAATGTGATTTTGATTTGGGGTTTCATTTAAGGTATATGTACATTTGCATTTGTGATTTAATGGAAAATGTATTTCATTTCAAACTCCCCTATGCAAGCAAATTAACAGTCACCAATTTTCAAAGGTTAGTGTTAAATAATGATATGTCAAATAATTCAATAATATGTCAAATAAATTGAAAAGGATCATAAATGTGTCTTTACTGAATGTATTCTTTTATAATGTGTTCTTTTACACATTGTATTTGTATGTTTGCTTAAAATAGTCTGGAAACAGTTTCATGCACAGGCATTCATTATTCATTTTTGTCATTTACATTCAGATTTCTAAAACTTTCAGAAAATACACTGAACATTTTTAAAGGTAAAACAATGTAAACCGCTATAAGAAAAAAGTATATGTTATCTATGTTGAAAATTCATTATGTTTTATTAGCCAACACATGATATTTTACTGCAAAATATGCACAAAAATGTGATTTTTTTTTTTTGCAAGGATTATTCCCAACTCATTATGTAATATTTCTTATACATTTCTATAAATCCTGGTAAACGTTTTCTCTTAGTTCATGTTAATTATATTCTTTTATTGACGTGTTGTCATGATGGTGTTTAGTGGGCTAAATCATGCACCATACTTTTCTTTTTCTTTTATTTTTTTAGACTATTGTTGATCTGGGATCCACTCAGTAGGTGGCGCTAATGCGCATCTTTCTATTCAGTTTCCTAGTTCCTTCACAAGAAAAAAAAATAGCTGATGTGTTTTACACGTGAAAGAAAATGGCATCGAACAGTCACATAAAGGTAAATCTAATAGTATTGAACCATTATTATCATGAAATATATGGGCGTACACATGGAGAATATGTAACGTTATGCAAGAAAATAGAGATGGACCACTGCAGTGATTTCACATCAACACGCCACTAAAATGTTGCATTAATTAAGTTCTTAAATGAAGATTACATTTATAACAATATCGCTGTATTATATTTGGCAGTATACAGCACTTTTCTTTACATCCAATGTCAGCAGCCCGTTTCGCACTTTATTATAGAGCATGAAAATATGCTTTACCGCTTCTTCCTGGAGCCGCTAGCTAACTTGGGCTTATGCATATAAGACTACCGTATGTTAATATTTCTGTGGGCGTGAAATAACTATTACGTAATTGTATAATTACATGTAACGTTGTTTGGTCGGTACAGTCGATGTTATTAGACTTTAGACTGTTTTGTATACTCGATGCTCTTTTTCTCTTTGGTAGGAAAGGAGTTTCGGTTGTTACAGTTATAATGTAAAATATAGTCTAAAACGTACAAAACATACGACTACTATCCTACATTTCGGTTTGCTGGCACGTTGAAAGCATTAAACCATTATGAAGTGACTGTCTTAACAGCACCCCGATTGAAACTTAGCCCCAAAACTTATAAATGAAGCATTAAAAGAATAGTTCACCCCAAAAAGAAAATTCTGCCATTATTTACTCACCCTCTGTTTGTTCCAAACCTGTCTGAGTTTCTTCTGTTGAACACAAAAGATGATGTTGCTTAGGCTGATGAATCACGGGGCAACTTTTTGAGCAAGTTTGCTGAGCAACTTTTTTGGAGCAATGTTTCTTGGGCACTTTCCCACTGAGAATTGGTAGCCGATTTCTATCTGGATACTTTAGATCGGTCATGGGCCCCTGTGTCTCAATTGGTTGGCCGTTGCGTTGACAGTAACATTAACCAAAGTTGCCCCATGTATCATCAGCCTAAGAATGTTAACCAGACAGTTGATGGTATAGTATTTTCCCCCCATACTTTGAAAGTCAATGACTACTATCAGCTGTTGGTTACTAACATTCTTCAAAATATCTTTTTTTTTTTTTGTGGATCCAAAGAGTACATTTTCTGAAAAGCCAATGTTTAGGTTATTTCTTTCTTTTCACATTCAATATGTAACACTAGTCAGTAATATTCATCATTGATCCTAACCGCCACAAAAAAAAAAAAAAAAAATTCTAGTTTTTATTGTTTGGGAACTATTAAGTATAACTGCAACATTCACAATCATATTTATATATTCAATTAATTAAAATTAGATAGTTTAATCAACTAAATATATTTCCATCATTCTCATGTCATTAGATACACTATATTGCCAAAAGTATTGGGTCACCCCCTTCTAATGAACATGTTTGACTACTTTAGTCATTTCTATGAGTACAAATCTTAATGTTTAAGCATATAATGATATTCTACAGAATTGTATGCTTCTAATTTTATAGCAACAGTTTGGACAGGACCCTTTTCTATTCTAACATGACAGTGCCTCTGTGTATAAGACACGGTTCAAAAAGACATGATTGATTCAGTCAGTGTGGAAGAACTTGACTGGTCTGCAGAAAGCCAAGTCCTGATCCCAGCTGAACACCTCTGGTGTGACTTTAAATGTAGACCTTGAGCCAAAAACTCATCACCAGACACCAATGACTTGTATAGACACTATTAGGACAAAAGTGTTGGGACACCCCATCTTTAGAACAGAAAAAGGCACTAACAAAACTGTGGCAACAAAGATGGAAACATAATTCATGTATTTAAAAATTGCATTTCCATCTCTGTTGCAACAGTTTTGGACGTGTCAAATTACAGTACCCTTATGTACGAGTCATTGGTGTTTGGTGTTCATTAGAAGTCGAAGTCATGTTCATTAGAAGGGGGTGACCCAATACTTTTGGCAATATAGTGTATGCTTGTTTTGACTTCTGGCTGCAACATACCTCAACTATTATGTTTATAATGCAAAAAATTGAGATGCAAAAAGGAATGAACAGCTGAAAACAAAAAACAAAAAAACAAGTTGTTATATGAATAAATTCTAATATATATTTATTTATTTAATTGACAAAAGTACAAAGAAAAGATTTCTAAAGTTGTCACTGACCAATGTAAATGTGTTTTGTAAATATGAACAAATTTTGATTTTGATGGCTGCAACACACTCCAAAAAAGTTAAGACAGAGGCATGTTTAACACTGACGTCAACGATCCTTTTAATTGCAATGTTTAACTGTTTAGGAATTGAGGATACTAATTGTTAAAGTTCTGCAACAAAAAATGTTGTCCTCGCATGATACAAGACTTCAGATGCTCAGCAGTCTGTGATTGTTGTTTTCTGATTCTCCTTTTCATGATGAGCCATACATTTTCAATAGGAGACAGATCTGCTGGCCAGTCTAGCACATTCACTTATCTCTACGAAACCACACTGTCACATGCAGAATGAGACCTGGCATTGTCTTGATATAATGACCATGGACTTCTCATGAAAGACATCAAATTGATGGCAGTATATGTCTCTGTACAATCCCAGTGTATGCCTCCATGTCAATGGTACTTTCGCACATATGCCAGTCACCCATGCCGTTTGATTTTCTGCACCCTTATACCATGACAGACATTTGCCTCTGCTTCTGTCGCTAATGAAAGTCTGGATGGCCCCTTTGGTCTTTGGGACTGAGAACGCAAAATCCATTTTTCCCAGAAACAAGTTGAAATGTGGACTCATCTGAGTATAGCACACATTTTCACTATCTTTGGCCTAAAGACATCTATAGCTCTGTCTTTAGGTTCATTGAACCATGCAGAGTAAAACAATATCAACGGTTGACCAAACTGCTGCTCTGCTATTTTTGTATCTGAGATGAGCTCTGGCTCAGAGAACCCAGCAGCATCACTGCATAGAATTGATGTATAGCTTTCTCCTAGAGTAACAGATGTTCAAGTTGCATTTCTTGATGCAGCAGCAGACTGTGCTAATTGACAGCAGTTTTCTGAAGTACTCCTGAGCCCATGTGGCTATACGATGCTCCTTTTATACCTAAACATGATACCTTGACCTATTACCAGTTCACCTGCTTACTGTGAACTATTTCAAAACAGTTTAATGTGGGCATTCTATAACCTTTTCACTTTTATTTTGCCTCTGTAACAAATTTTTGGAATGTGTTGAAAACAAAATTTGTTCATATTTACAAAATATATTTACGTTGGTCAGTGAAAACTTTGGAAATCTTTTCTTTTACTTTTGTCAATTAGGCCTAAATAAAAGTTAAAGAGAATTAACAATTCATATATATAAAATATTATATATATATATATATATATATATATATATATATACATGAAGAGTTCATTTGCAAAAACCGATAAATGCCAATTTAAAAAAAAAAGTGCATTATGCTCCACATTTAACGCGATCTGAATCCTACACACGTTTTACTACCATTCTAGCGAATCAGCACGCTGTATTCAGGTCAGGTGACAAAGTGCTAATTTCACTTTGAAAAGACGTGCTAGCTGAGAGGAGTTTCGTCAAAGCTTACTAATAAGTTGATCGAGGATGGATCATTTCGACGAACTTGATGAACCTGTGATATCTTCTTCAGGTCGAAAAAGGAAAATAAAAGCTGAAACGTTTTCAAGGAGCCTTGCAAAAGCAGTGTGTTACAATGGTGAGGGAAAAGCTCTGTGTATTGCATGTAATCACATCCATAAATCTATAATCACAACACCAACAACATTTGTCAGGCATCTACATTGTCATCTAAAGAGATTACAAAGATTAAACGAGTGTTTTTTTTTTAAACTCTAAAACATGAAATGTGGAATTATCTGGTTTTGCCAAAAAACGACTGTTGGAGTTATCTGCTTTTGCTATAAAACAAACTTTTAATATGTAAAAAAAACATACTTTCAATGAACTTTAATTTAGTAAATTACCTGTATTTGTGTCAGTTATTATTACTTAATCAAAACAACCCAACTGCAGTTTGACTGATATTACTTGGGATTGGGATGCGCAATAAAAAAATATGTAAAAAACATGATTTCTGAGTTATCGTTTTTTGCAAATGAACTCTTCATATACAAAATAAAATATTGCACCCTCCTATTGTGCAAAACTAGTATTATACTAAAGTGACTCCTCTGGAGCCAAAGAATGAGAAGCAGAATGAAATAAACCTATTTTTCAGCTGCATTCTGGATTCTTCTATTCTGATGGTGTTTAGCAAACTGTCTAGGAAATCATTCAGGTTAAGTGACTTGGCTGTCCTCAACTTCAGTGCTTAAGACTACTGTCTTCTGGAATACTTGATTCTGTTTGTTCAGTAATGGCATTTAGTGGTTGGATATCTATGGCAACACTGTAAATCAGAATGTTCATCTGGGTAACTGAAACAGGCACTTCATGGCTCATGCAGTAAAGTACATACAGTATCACAGACTTGCTCTCGCTTGTTGCATACAAAAGCAAATGGTACCATCTTGCATCTATATATTGTGAAAATTGCCTCAGAGTATGAATATCATTTAAATATATATATTTTTAATGAACCACGTCCTATATGTTTTGTCAATATAAAATATTTGCGAGTGTTGGAATACCCACATTCAGATATGTCTATAAAACATCATGTTCTCATAGATAGGAATAATTGGTGGATCTGGTCTTGATGATCCAGATATCCTGGAGGGAAGGACAGAACGGTATGTAGTCACGCCATTTGGAAAGGTGAGTGTCTCTGCATTGTGTCTACGTTCTTGCATGCATAATTATGGGAGAGTGCATTTGGAAATGAATATATGCATTTGCTTTAATTAAACTCAGTAGTTGAAATAATAGCTAATCATGGTTTTCTTCTAAATCATGTGCGCTCAATAATATATAACAGTTGTATTGATAGGCAGAGCCAGTAGTGTATTCATCCATACTCATTTCTTCCTCTCTATTGACAGCCATCTGATGCTCTAATTTTGGGCAAAATAAAGAATGTCGAATGTGTACTTCTTGCAAGGTAATTACACTGCAGGATATATACGATACGATATACAATCTGACTTATATTTGTCTTCTGGTTTTATATTCATCAAGGACAGAAGTCTAATCTATAACTTTTCCCCCTCTACAAGGCATGGGAGACAACACACCATAATGCCCACCAATGTAAATTACCAGGCCAATATTTGGGCCCTGAAGGAAGAGGGCTGTACTCACCTGTTAGTCACCACAGCATGTGGTTCCCTCAGAGAGGACATCCAGCCTGGGGACATTGTTTTGATTGACCAGTTTATTGATAGGTTAGTGTTAATTTCTCTATAATCATTTGTCATCACATTTTCAATTTCACACTTACAACAAAAAATGATTGATGGAAACAATCAACCCTGTAAACTTGGGGCCCTGGAATCTTAGAACTCTTTGAACACAAAACCCTGGGAACATAGGAATGACCTTCCCAAAGCTTTGTTTTACCATCAGCAAGTATCATAGGAGTTCCTCCATTTATTTTATTCACTTCTTGATTAAAGTGCACTCAATGATAGACACTAGGGCTATTTGGAGTCGAGGAATCGACACCCCATCACTAACATCTAGCATCCAGACACTATATCAATAACTATATCAATATCATTAAAAAAAATACAGACATTTTAGATCTTTCTAGTGTTGTTGTTTTTTTCCTCTTGTTCTTGTTTTCCAAACAGTAATACTCTACATTAATGTTCAGGGAAGACAAATAGTTACATTTTATTTTATTTTGAGCAATTTGGCCTAAAGACATCTATAGCTCTGTCTTTAGGTTCATTGAACCATGCAGAGTAAAACAATATCAATGGTTGACCAAACTGTTGCTCTGCTATTTTTGTATCTGAAATGTTGTATCTTTAAACCATATTGCCCACGACGGCCAAAACCTGATTGTTTAAAAAAAAAAAACTTGCATTGACCAGGTTTGTGTTTTGAACTCGATATGGAATGACTGCAACCATGCAATTTCAATGTACATTGTAGTACCTCAGTTCTGGAGCTTTTGCCAATAAACCCCAGTAAAATCCAAATCCACCTTCTTGAGATTGAAAAACCACAGTATGCTCAACCCAAACTTAAAATTACTTGGGCAGCCACCGAAACCAGCTTCCTGCGACAGGCTTCCTGTCTTAAGCATCTCTTATCTCCATTTAATATTATTTTGCTAGAGAGAAATGTTTCTTGAGGAACGTAAAGTTTAGCTGAATGTCACAAAACTTTGAGAGAAGTCCAAATTCAGAAGGTCACACACCAGATACGTCTGTCGAACGACACAAACTGTCATAAAATTTAAACACATTCTTTTCACACAAGTATATAAATACAGTAATGGTGCTAGCAATCAGCATCTGTCGCCAGTGCTAAGATAGAACTTTAGAGGCTGCTCAAAATCCTGCCTTTGGTGGGGTTTTTTTTTTCACACTTCAAACTCATTGACAACACTTATTCATTGTTGAAGTGAACATTTGCCTGTATGATGATTTGAACCACCTTGAATTTGAGGACACAGTTTGGTTTATATTCATATTTCATTTTAACTTTAATTTCCACGCAAAAATGTCACACACCGCCCTAAATTCAAGAACAACAAAACGTGTCCAGACATTCTATGATGGGCAGCCCACCAGCCCCCCAGGTGTGTGCCACATCCCTATGGCTGAACCTTTCTGCAACAGGACTAGAGAGGTCAGTGACATTTCTCAGCTCTCTGTCTGTCTCATGGTCCATCTTACTATTCTCATTCTTATTATTTTTTCTTGTTCTCATTCCTTCTTCTTACCTCCTCTTGTAGGTGCTCGTGGAGGTTGCCCAGGGACTCGGTGTGAAGTGTCACACCCGAGGGACAATGGTGACCATAGAGGGTCCTCGTTTCTCCTCTCGGGCAGAGAGCCTCATGTTTAGACAATGGGGCGCTGATGTCATCAACATGACCACAGTACCGGAGGTGGTTCTTGCCAAGGAGGCCGGGTTGTGTTATGCTAGTATTGCAATGGCAACTGATTATGACTGCTGGAAAGAGCACGAAGAGGCGGTGAGCAGATAGAAACTTCTGTTTATGTGTTTGTACAGTGTGTGTGTATTTACTTATCCATATATTATAGACTATTCTGTTTTGGCAGAAGTGAGATAAATATGACAGAACCTTTTTTTCAGGACATACAAGGACATTCGCATTTGTAATTTTTTTATATATAGATATGTATATATATATATATATATATATATATATATATATATATATATATATTTAAAGGGGTTGGACAAAATAATGTGAACACCTGGGAAATAGGCAATATTTCTAAATGTTTTACTACCATTTGCCTTTAATATAACTTTCAACCTCAAATGTTGATGTTGAAGTTCATTCTGGTGCTCCCTCCAACTGTCCTGGTTTTATGATCATGACATCATATTTTTAGTATTGGTGTCTGTGATTAAATTTTTAGCAGTTGCAGCTCTTTCATAGATGCTGGCTTTGTGAAGCTCTCTGCTGTCGGTTTTTGTGGAAACAGGGGTTTCAAGGTGAAGGTTGAGGTTTTCTGTCACTTCATTTTTCTTAGTGTTTGATGGCCCCTTTCATTCACCTTGGGTATTTTGCTCAATTTTCTTCTTCGCTGATGGGTTCTTGCTTTGTGTATGCATTCATAATCATAAAGGCCGTTGATCTTAAAACACCAAACAATTGGACTGTTAAGGTTACAGATGCTCCTGGTGAACAGACTTCTGTGATTTGTACTTTTTTGAAGTCTGAGAAGTTAACGATTTCACACATGGCTTGTACTACACACTATTGAATATTACTACTGTCATATACAAACTAGACGATGAAAAGTTAATAAATAAAAGAAAATAAAAGATAATCACATTTGTATTTCAGAATAGTGTACATAATGATATTAACCCAATTGAATTTTTTTTTTTTGTATTTATTGTATTTTAAAGTTGTTGTTTTTTTTTTTTTTATATATATAGTTTTCTTTCAGGGTAGGGATTTGGGTTAGGTTATGGTATTTATAATTAGATTACCTTACAGATAACCTTACATGAACCTTACTTTTTCTTTTGTGTGTGTTTGGGTATGTCTGTATGTCTCTTTAAGTCAGTAGAGTTCATGCCAATAGTCTTTCTAAGCTGTGCACATGTACAGCTTTGATGTTACTCCCACACAGGCCAAAAAAACTTTTGTGCAGGAGACAGACTCATAAATGTGTGCGTGAAAAAAAGCATAAGATTTCCTTAATCAGTGCTAAGTGAATGGACAGGGTTTCAACTGGAGTCAAAAAAAAATTTCAGCATGGAACTGAAACTGTGCCAAAATACACAGATTCACAAAGATTGCATGCTAGAACAGTATAGAGGTTTTAAATGCATCCCTAGGTCAAATGAGACCATCAATACTTTTTTCCATCTTGTTTTATCTCAAAAACATGATTACATTTTCTGAGTTAAAAAAACAATACTGAATGTGTCTTGCGATGGATGCCCTTTCAAGTAAAGATAATGATTTTCATTAGACAAAAACAAGATTTTTTTTTTTTTTTCTGTTTAGTAATTCAAAAGCAAATACTCATTTTGGCAGCAGAATTCATTAATATCTACAACATTGGGTCCATATAAGCCCAGCTATTCCTTTGGTCCTTATATCTGTGGCAAATGCTCACTTAAAAAAGACCCCCCCCCCATAAATGGAAGTATTTGTCTCTTGGTTACACATGCCACATAAAAGCCTTTTGTTATGTAGTGAAGTGTTTTTTTCACTCTTTTCATTTTAAGTAGGCAGTACGTGTTTTGACAGTGAAACTGTACATAATATTTTGATGCCATTTCAAAGAAAGGACATAAGAAAAAACGGAAACATGTTCAAAGTTGTTTATATCTTCTGAGTAAGAAGGATTTTTTTTATAGGATATTCATTTTTAAGTCAGTGAACTCTCTGCAGATTATTGTTTCCGATAGCCGGACGACCGGTTCGGCTGGTAGTTTTCGGCAATGTTTACTTCCCCTCACAGTTCAGAGTCCTCCTTCCGAGTTCCTGCTGCTGACCTCTAGTTTTCACTCCCCACTTCACCACATCCTTCCGTCCCTGTCCTGTATTCTCATTCTCTCTCTGACTCATGCACAGACAATCACACATATTTTGCTGCCAACCAATTAGTCAGTTCCTCTAAAGGAAAACTTTGGTGATAAAAAAACTAGACTGTAGTTCAGTTTTCTTTCTCAATCACGCATGATTTTTCTTGTTGCTGTCTTGATTCAGTAGGTTAACTGTAGATCCTGACATTGTCCTCTATAAATGTGAATGCACAATGTAACTGTAGACAGCTAAATGGCTGACAAAGTCTGGTATTAATTAGAGACAATAGTCCATCTGTTGCTTGAGCATAAATGTTTCCATTTTCAGTTTTAACTTGTGACAGGTTATTCATGACTCATGGCAACCTTATCTGTCTTATCTGAGTGGCTACAGGCAAATGTGAGACTCGGAGACTTAACAGCCTGATATCTGTTTTGAGGATGTTGTTTGTTTTTAGAGGTAAAGTTTAATTTTAAAAATAAATGTGATCATTTTAAGTTCAAACTGAATTTCTGCATTTACTGCCCAGTCATAAATTAATGGTTGATCTCTTGCTTGCTGGTCCATTAATTTTAATTTGTCTTTTTTTTTCTCATGTAATTTTTTTTGTAAACCTGCATATATCAAACTTAGCTACTTTTTTTTAATTCTAGGTGTGTGTGGACAATGTTCTGAAAACCATGAAAGAGAATGCAAATAAAGCTAGCAGCATCCTGCTCACAGCAATCCCACAGATCTGTCAGATGGACTGGGAGAGCACAATAAATGCACAAAAAGTGAGTTTAAATCTCTTTAATGTAAATTACTGATTTTAAAAAAAATATATATATGTAATTATGTAACAGATGTTTTTTTTTCTAAATATGACATCTATAATGAGTTTTCCTTTCTGTTGTTGCCCAGCTGATGTCACAGTCATCAGTAATGTTGCCCAAACATTAAAGTATCCGGTCATTGAGGAGCCATCCAAGATGTGGTGTCCACAGCTACAATCTTGTATCTGTAAACAAGCCTGACATTTCTACCATTATTAACCTAAATAAAAAAGAAAAAGGGGTTTGTCTTCCTTCTTGACATGGCTGTTATTTTTCTTTTCAAAATGGTGTTTGTTTAAAATGTAATGCATGGTAGCATTGCCAGAGGACAGGATCTATTGATTATCACATTGTTTTCCAGTGCCTTTTAATAGTAGCAGTATAGTGTTGTTACACCTTGAAGTACCTTGGATAAATCACAATATAAGTTTTGGTTGGATATAAAACTAAATGCATGTATTTCATAACCACAAATAAATATATGCTGTTTTTCCCTATGAAAATTGTGTTGGATATTATTCGCTGTGCCACATTTTAGTGCATTGTTGAAACCCCTCCATTTTGAGTCAGCAGCACATTGCTTTTCCAGAGGTTTGTGAAGAACAGATGCATATTTGTAAGAAAAATTGAAAAACTTTGGTTGTCAGAAATAAATACTGTTTTCTCTTCAGTGTTTTTGCCTAGAGGAATGGTAACAGATCTCCGTGTATCATGTTTTATAATGTTTCTGCTTCCAAAATGGAGGACATCTAACTTTGATTTCTGATCTAATTATTTTCTGTTCCTTTCATGAGATTCGATCAGCCAACCTTACTGTCCCCTTGTTGTATTCGGTGTAATGTAGCAATCTCTTCAGAGACAACCCCTCAATAATAACCATTTGTCTTTTGCACTTTGGTAAATGTAACTGTCTCTAGGCTATATCAAGCTTTAAATAATTAGCTACATTTTTTCTTTCTTTCTTTTAGCTGTCTTTCATAGATTTCACAGGTTATTTGCTATATGCAGGAGGTAAACTGTGTAAATAAATAAAAATAAGCATTAGTTCCGCTCAATATCACTATTTCTTTGCACTCAAAGCTGGCGAGGCGATGATATAGGCTAAAGAACCCAAATTATGCGTTACAAAAACAAAAAACAAAACTTCACGGTGGCATATAGAGGGTTGCATTTATTTAGCCTAGCGTAAAACATCATAAACTTATCGAAAATATCTTATTTTCTCAGAACTGAGAAATATAAGCCACATATTAATAGGTTATTTGGTTTGAGCGCATACCCAATAAACGGACGACTTCGTTATCTTTCCTCGATTTAACTCCATTTAGCCATATCATTCACCAAGTAAAGAACAAATATTATATGTTAAAAATTTAAATTTTATATATTAGCCGTAATGCTGCGTCCAGATACTTTTAGCCTACTAGGGTTATCATTAATGTTTCAGACGGAAAGTTTTTTTTTCTTTTCTCTTTCTCTGCCTAGTTTTTGATAGTGATCGCATGAAGGCCTGTTAAAAATTAACAACTGTGAACCATGAATTCTCATAGGAATAAAAATACTTCAAATGTTTAATAGCTACTCCAAACAGCATAAAAATCGACAAACAGTATTGTAAATTGTTATTAGCCTACAAACATATCCTAAACAATTAAAGTGCATAACTCCAGCGCTCATTATTTTACTTGTTAAACCTGTCATAGCCTATTATTTGATGTGTAGTTAGACTACAAAAAAAGAAAAAACTTTAGCGTTTAAAAACGACTGAGAAATTCAACCACGTCCATATGGCCAGCCTGCCGTGCCACATCCACAGGTCGTAAATTGCTGTGATCTGTTGCATTGGGATCAGCGTTAAAGCGAATTAAAAGCCGCACGGTGTCTATGAATCCGGTTCTGGCAGCATCGTGCAAAGGAGTGCTTCCTGTCCCGGGATCAGGCACATTAGGATCTGCTCCATATTCCAGCAGCAGGTGAGCCAACGGTGTGTTACCCATCATCATCACCTGCAGGGGTAAACAACAACAACAAAAAACACGTGCAATGTTGTCAACAATGTTTTTGGTACAAAGAATTGTTCATTTCTATTTAAAAAATAAATAGGCAAGATAAATCAAAATAAAAACATGCTGACTGCAATTCCTACTTTAAATGTCATTATTTGGAGTCACTGAGAAAGATTTTCTTTCGATCGGTAAGAACAAAGCAGGCTATTAGGACAACAGCTAATAGGCTAACTGTTCAACAACATTAATAATTTAACTGCTCATGTTGTAATATTTGTTTTTATTAGGCCTATTGCTTAATATTGTTTTTAGACAAGTATGTAAGTATGTCCACTTTGTGATAGGCCTAATTATAAACATAGGCCTATTTCGTTAAGATTAAAATGTTTCACTTATGGCAGATTCGGACGGGATTAAAGTCTCAAAGTACGTCTGTGAAACAGAAATTTCTCTGACGTCCGCCTGTAAAACTAGTCCCGTCAGAATAGGGCTTCTGTGTAGCCTAGGCTCCTTTTAAGCTTGCTAAACTGTTACATCGTCTTCGCAGGCACTTTATTTTACCTCTCCATTTTATAAATCCTGCACAGAATGGGGAGCATCGCAACAGTTGTAACACCATCATTAGATGGTGACAACAGACTAGATATTACATGACCACCACCCTCTTGAAGTGACAGCAGGACAAAAAGTTTGAGTTTTAGGCTAATCTGGTTTATAATATTTGCTACCTCACTGAGACAGGGTGGTGAACGTTGATGTGGAATAGCCTAATTTTTAATAATAATAGCCTACAATAAATACATGCCAAAATATTAAACGGTTGTTTTCTATTACTTACTACCGTTCTGATAATACAGAACTCTTTTGACATTCATTTACGCAGTTTAGGAATAGGATAAACTAATAGAGTTTTATGAAATAGCCTAGCTACTAAAATGCGACGATGAAATACTCCACAGTCCATGAAACTCACATAGGACCTACTTTTAAAGTAGCCTACAATTAACAGAATTAATTTCTTATTTTGAAGTAGCTACATGATTGTAGATCTTTATTTGTGTGTGTGAGAATGTGCTGTCCTTTGGTTAAAACGTCACAACTATAATTATACATTACATTTAAGACCAATAAAACAAAGATATACGGTTTTTTTTTTTTTTTGTAAAACAAGATAAATGTTTTAGCCTTAAATACCTCCAGATAACTACACCTATAGGATAAATACTTTACTGAAACATTAATAATGTTCTAATACATTATGGGAATTAATAATAGGCTATTAAACTGATTTTTTTCATAGTTATTAGAATTGCATTATAGTCTAAATATGCCGAAAATGTTTCCAATTAGTCTCACTACTCTGTAAAGACAACGTAAATATGAAATCAAAGTAAATAAATAAAAAAATATATAAATAGAAATTAAATCATATTAAGCCCAGTGTAAGAAAGAATTGAACAAAATTCTAAAGGTAGGCTATATGTTATTAAGTTATAGGCCTATTACCATATTATAAAATAACTTGAACTTTCGTGCAATGTTTCCTTTAAGTGCCTTTGTATTTATATATTTAATATTTGTACATCTCCAGTCCGGCTTATGTTTGCATTTTTACTTTTTTATATATTGTCAAGACGTGTCTTAAACCTACCTGTATAGGTGTTCTTCCGAATTTGTTAACGCCGTTCACATTCACTCCGTTAGATAGTAAAAACTGAACATGGTAAGTGTTTCCAGTCGCGGCTGCTTTGGTCAGTTCATCCTCGGCATGCATCATTTTCATCATCAGTCCACTGAAGGATTTCTCTTTGACAGGTACAAGAAATAAGAAATCATCTACTGGTTACTCCGAAAATAACCAGAGTTCACACTGCATTTAAAATTTCTCTGTCTCCAGACGAAAAAGGATCCTCTGAGCTGGGCGAATACGTTAAATCGACTTCTTTATGAGGCTGCTGAGTCTTATAATTATTATACGTAGGGAGATATTTGTTCGGACTTGCCTCTGTTATGAACGTCATGACAAGCCGTGCTGCAGTAGCGTATGAACTGCGCATGCGCACTCAAACAGCTGATCCAGGAAGACTTGGAGCTACAATGACACAGTAAGGCAGTAATGAGAGAGTCTGTCAGTGTTTTAAAAATTGTCAATAAAGATATTAAAATCTCAGTCGCGAGAGCGAGTTTTCTTTGTCGGTGTCCACGATCGGAATTACTGTAGGCTACAGATTGAGCAAATCAGACAGATGCAGTTGGTGCCATTTTGGATAGGCTCTTTGTGAAGAATGGTTATCCTACCCAGAAAAAAAATCATTATTTTTCAGAGTATGTACCTTTTTTATATATATATATATATAAATAGAAACGCAATGCTATAGCTAATAATGATGACTCGCTCAGCATCCCACATAACTGAATTTAAAAATTAGTTGTTCTATAAACAGAGTATTGATTACACTGCTATTTCAATATAGCATTTCTTCTTTTAGTCATTATTACGTCCGTCCAGTATAGGACGCCTACTTTGAGCAACATCACTCATAATAAAACATACAATTAGGTTACATTTACATACAGGGTCAACTTTTTATCTCAAGTTATTTATTTATCACAATCTATTACATCTGAACGGTATAAAGGACGGGGAATTCCAGGGATGTACTGCATCTATTCTGACCATTATTTTGTCCTGCTTTTAGTTTTACTGCTACACCCCCCACCCCCCCACCCGCATTGTACACAACCCGCATTGTACACTATAAAAACAAGGCCTTAAAACGTCAAGACTGCAGCAAGTAGTTCTAAAGTTTTTTTATTTTTTTTTATTTACAGTGTTGTGCTTCCTTTGGTTGTATGTTCTTTTATGTCAGTGAGAGTAGTAAAACCAGTACAAAATTTATTACAAACTGAAATAGGCCTACATGATCACTTACTAGACCATTAGATAGAGGGGACGCTATCCAATCTGATCAGGAAGTTCCTACCTAAAATAGAAGCTTTACATAACTGCAGATGTTTAAAATCATAGGGAAGATGCCTTAAGAACAATGTGCATTTACTTTTTAATTGTAAGTTCTTTATAAGTTTATCATGCACAGGATGATGATCCATTAGCCAATGTGTTACTGAGAGAAATATGTTAATTTAATTGTCATAGCACAAAATGTAAAAATAAAGGGGTGCACTAAAACTTTACAGAATGTATAAGTGACTTTTAATATCACTTATTACTTTTGTGTAACCTACTGACAATTTAGTAACTTTAGTAAATTTATTCTGTTATTTATTCGACTTGTGCATGAATTGTTTAACATGTTTAACTTCACTTTAAGTGACAATGTGAATTCAATTTGAATGATTTCACCCAGTAAGCCTATGTTTTGATTTGTGTAATGTATGAAACCTATGGAATTAGTGAACAGCAACACCCATGGATTAAAAGAATTATTAAAGCATTTAGTTTTACAGTTAAATAAAATTAAACTAAATAATATAAAATGAAATAATAATAAAAATAACACTAGTAACAACATGCCACTCAGGACCTTCTGGGCCACAAATCTAAAAACATTAAATGTATCCAAAAATCTCTCACTGACAAATAGACACCAAAAACTTAGATTTTCAACATCATACAATGCCACAGATCCCAATTTCTTAGAGACAACAAATTAGATAAATTGTCCTCAAAACTGTTTTGATTAACTAAAACAAATATTGATATTCAGATGAAATGACAAAATTAAGAGCAAAGCCATTCATCAAATCTGTTGAGATGAGATTTTGTGCACGGTCAAGAGAAAAAAGTTAGGTGGGTGGCTGTCTTACTCAGTAGCACCGTTTTGTATTATATTGGGGCAAGCATGGTGTGAGCTTTTTTTTTTTAATAGAACCAACCAGAAGAAGATTGTTTTGTTCATGAGTATGTTTCTGACATTTCAGGTAACTCCCAGTTTAAGTTTGTAAGACATCCAGCATTTATTTCATTGTGATTTTCCCACTTAAGGTCTCCTTCCTGGTTCAAAGATGTACACGTCACTGCCTAAAAGTTTGAAAAGTTTCTCTGTCATGTCAATGTAATGGTATTTCTTGCATTTGGTGGTAAATAAGTCTGAGCTGTCTGAATGAATTTTGTTCTCAAAGTTCTCATACACCAAAATGAAAGAAAGAAATATCACTCTCTTTTAAACTGCTGTGTGTGTGTGTGTGTGTGTGTGTACGCTCACACACACACACACACACACACACACACACACACACACACACACATATATATACAGTATATAAAAAAAAACAGTATTTTGACTAAGCAGTTTTTGCAAGCAACATTTAAGATTTTACAGTTCATTATATTATAGTGCCAGATTCTTTCTTGAAAGTGTGTAATTGATTTTTTTTTCACTGCTTACTGCTTCTGTTCATGTCACAGTTGGGGAGAGTTGCTAGTGAAGGACTTGAGGAAGTGCACATACATGATGCCTTCGGTCAGTCTCCATTTTGATGACATTGATTTTCTTGGTGGGTGATCTGGCACAGGCCAGTCTTTCCACACCGATCATTTTTTTAAATCTGCCACCATTTACAGCCTCGTTCTGAACTCGATCTGACCAACAAATAAACATGATTTTGCTTGGGAACAATGGGGTCTCTGTGAGCAGTTGTGAAGCAGCACTAGGCCATCTGCAGCAGTAGTGTAGCCCGGGCCCACCCACTTTCATCTGTGGCCCACCCAATAAGAAGTTGGTAATTTTCCAAATGGATGTAATTTATTAAACGATAATAATACATGTCTTAGTTCACTGTAACTTTATTTATTAAAAATATTAAAAGCTTGTTTTCATGGTCAATTACAGGTCCTTTCTTAATTTTCCCTCTTCATGCTTGTCAAAATGATGATTCGTCTGCTCCTGTTAGTCCCACCCATAATGTTATGTTTACCACTTAAGGATGTAATAGTAAAATGCGCGCATTTGTTAAGTTAAATTTGAAAATAGCCTAGTGAAGCAAACATAAATCAGATAAATTCTTTAAAAAGCTAAATTCTTTAATCCGGACAGTCCACCTGCGGGTGCTGGATTTATCGATCGGAAACTTCTGAACAAAGCTTGTTTAAAGCATCATATTAGCATAGGTACAGTGTTTGATCCGCTAAACTGATGCATCCTTTGTGGAAAGAAACACATAAAGTTGTGCTCCTGGTCGCCACAACAAACTGCATAATGCGGCGCATTTCTGCGGTCCTCGATGTGCGTGAACTGACAGAGATGCTTGATTATGAAATCATCAGCGAAGTAATGCTTTACAATAAACTTCCTTTTTTTTATCGTTAGTTAGTGCATTAACTAAAATTAGCAATACATTTGTTACCGTGTTTATTCATCTTTGTTAACCAGCTCAGGCAAATGTTAACAGATAGGCTATAACTTAGTTATTAAATTAGTATTAGGCCTATTAGTAGGTTTCGAAATGAACATTAACATAAATGACTAATGTTAATGCTTGATTTAGAAGTACTGTGTAATGAACCTTGGTGCTGTATCTTTTTTTTTTTTTAAGCAATTTGTCATGCAGTTTTCATATGCTACACACTTGGCCTACCCAGTTTTTTGTAGGCCCACCCACTTAAACATTTCTGGCTACTCTAGTGATCTGCAGTGAGAATTACTGAATTAGAGAAAGACAGAAAGTGATTCGGTCACATGCACACTGCTTAATGGTCTGTGAACTGAGTGTTCAGACACAGCCCTCCTTTTAACCCTATAAAGCCTATCGTATTTGATATACTGTACAAATTTCTAAGGCCTCTAAATAAAAACAATCAAAACTTTTCTGAACAGAAAATCAAATCAAAACCCTGTTGTACACAGTCTACATACTGTATCCTCTGTCCTCTGATCGATAGTTTCTACTTTTTTAGCAAGTTAAAGGCCTTTTAGTATAATTCTAAAAACATTTCCCTTCAGGTTGAGATGCACGTCTTCTTGCTTTGAAAACTAATTACAGTAACATTTACATTAACTATTTATTTTATTTTATTTTATTTTATTTTAAATGTTATTTAGCAAAAATGAATGAACCTAAATACATTCCTTTATACCAATAAAACAAATTATTGTGTTAAATTATGTAAAATGCAAAAGCAACAACAGCAGGTTACCACTTATTACAGTGTAGGTTTATTATAATTGTAGTGTAGTGTAGGATATAGTGTATCTATACATTGTTTTTTACAAAAATCAAGTTAAAGTGTTAGTATCAAACATCAGGCTTTTGAGGTTTTTTGCGTTTTTGTAAATCTATCAGTCATCGTTGTATTGCATTGCAATATGTTTTGCCACCACAATAAAAAAAAAATAGCTCTGATCATAAAAAGCATTTAAATAGATATTTGTTTTGGACATAATTTATCTAAGTTGATCTTTGAGTTTAACACAGGTTTATGTTTTACGTTTCATGTTTCACAGTTTTATGTTATGTTTAAGTTTAACACAGAGACACCTGAGATGGCGCAGCGGATGGCTGCTGTGGTGTGGAACGCTTCCATTCTTTTGTTGTTTTTGTTTGTTTGTTCTGTGTTTAGTCATTCTCTTTGTAGCTCTCCCTTCAAGCAAGGGTGACCACAAAAAAGCTATAAAAACAAAAATAAATGTATTAATACAAATAAACCAATATAACAAAATGAATACAAACATAAGCTAACTATAAGAGGTAACTATAGACTTGAGCTCTTGTTTCTGAAAGTTTGGGCTTTTAATGCCATCTTATGCGTAGATAAGCGTTTTTATATAAAGGTTTTGCTGGCAATTTGTCAATGGATGAATGGAAGTAAGTAATTCAACCTAAAAGTATGCACTGTACAGTTAATCGGATACATCACTTACACAGAGCGTGAAAATGGGCTGAAACTTAAAACAAGTTTTAATTTTTCATGGTAAACACATATTGATACTTGTTCTGTGATTTCAAAAGTATCAGAAAGAAACCCTCTACGACATAGAAGTTCCTGATTTTAACATTTCTGAAGGGAGATGCTGACAGAGAAATAGAAAACACAGGTGATCTGAGAAAGCTTAAATAACTTTATATGCATCTTTCACAACATATTTTGCCTATATCACCATGCATCTGTAATTTTCTTTTGCCAAATTGTGTGTGTGTTTGCTTGTTAGTTATTTTAAAAGGTCTTTGATGTCCAAACATAAGTAACTCTGTAAGAGCATTACTAAATAATTAAACCTAAAAAATGTACATTCTGTTATTAAACTGTATATTTTGTAAATTATTATTTTTCTTTTCTGCATTTCACCTCTGCTATAGTTTAAATAAACCTGGCATTGTATAATAAATATTGTTGGCTCTGTGACAGATTGTTTATGTTCCTAGATTCTTCCACGCTGATGGCTGTGCTCTAGAGTTGGAGCGTAACTCCTGTTGAAGAACATCTCTAGACATTATGAGCCATATGACTTGTAAGTAATACCTCAAACATACACTACCTACAGTTTAAGGGTCAGATTTGTCATGTATTTGAAATAAGTCTTTTATGCTCACCACTGCTGCATTTATTTGATTAAAATACAGTAAAACAGTAATATTGTGAAATTACAATTTTTTTATAACTATTTTCTATTTCAGTATATTTTAAAAAGTGATCAAAGCTGAATTTTCAGCATCATTATGCCCGTCTTCAGTGTCACATGATCCTTCAGAAATCATGCTTTGCGAAAACAAGAATAAATTACATTTTACAATATATTCACATAGAAAAAAAGTTGTTTTAAATAATAATATTTCACAATATTGCTGTTTTTATTTATGATAAATGCAGTTTTCCTGGTGAACACAAAGAGACTTATTTCAAAAACATAAATAACTGACCACAAACTTTAATAACACAGGGGTTTTGAATACTCATTCATTTATTCTAATAAAATGCAAGAAGCTCTTAACGTAAATAGTAATTTGTTCCTCTGGTGATTTGTATTGTATACCCAGAAAGCAATGCACAATGACGTAGATTCCCATTCTCTATACCCAAGCTAGACACTCTCACACCATGTCTACACTGGACGCGGCCAATGGACCATTGAAAACTTTGTGTCAGTACGTCATAAATAGAACGAGGCATCAGTTTACGGTCAGGGATTTGTTGTGTCACGCCGCGCCGCATCCAGTGTAGACATACACTCACCTAAAGGATTATTAGGAACACCTGTTCAATTTCTCATTAATGCAATTATCTAATCAACCAATCACATGGCAGTTGCTTCAATGCATTTAGGGGTGTGGTCCTGGTCAAGACAATCTCCTGAACTCCAAACTGAATGTCAGAATGGGAAAGAAAGGTGATTTTGTTACGGGGCTGACGAGACGTGAGACGTGCGGATCCATATGCAAAGCTTTATTACTAAACATGGTCAGAAAACAGGCAGGGTCAGACAGGGGCAAACAGGTATGGCAAGGGCAAGACAGAGCAATCCGGGGCGCAAGCGTGGGTCGATGATCGGCGAACAGTATCCAAAGGGGCAAGGCAGAGAGATAATCCAGAGTCGACAGCAATAATCCAAACGGGGAGCAAACACAGTCCAAACGGCAAGGCAAGGGGTAAATCCAATAAACACGGGCAGGGTCAGACACGGCAGGAAAACAAGGCAAGACTAAAACAATGGCTCTGTAAAGTTGCTATCGCTGGGTTAGTGATAAACGCTAACAATACTCGGCCCTGATGCTGAGGAAGTCCATGGCTTAAATAGTGTGTGTGATTGTGAAATGAGCATCAGGTGTGTGTGATGAGTGAATGGTGACAGCTGTGATCTGTGCAATGCATAGTGGGAAATGGAGTCCAGTGTGCTGTGTAGTGTGAGAGTCAATGTGGTGAACGGGTGACCTCTGGTGGTGGTAAACCAGGAGATCATGGACCAGATTCGTGACAGATTTAAGCAATTTTGAGCGTGGCATGGTTGTTGGTGCCAGACGGGCCGGTCTGAGTATTTCACAATCTGCTCAGTTACTGGGATTTTCACGCACAACCATTTCTAGGGTTTACAAAGAATGGTGTGAAAAGGGAAAAACATCCAGTATGTGGCAGTCCTGTGGGCGAAAATGCCTTGTTGATGCTAGAGCTCAGAGGAGAATGGGCCGACTGATTCAAGCTGATAGAAGAGCAACTTTGACTGAAATAACCACTCGTTACAACCGAGGTATGCAGCAAAGCATTTGTGAAGCCACAACATGCACAACCTTGAGGCGGATGGGCTACAACAGCAGAAGACCCCACCGGGTACCACTCATCTCCACTACAAATAGGAAAAAGAGGCTACAATTTGCACGAGCTCACCAAAATTGGACAGTTGAAGACTGGAAAAATGTTGCCTGGTCTGATGAGTCTCGATTTCTGTTGAGACATTCAGATGGTAGAGTCAGAATTTGGCGTAAACAGAATGAGAACATGGATCCATCATGCCTTGTTACCACTGTGCAGGCTGGTGGTGGTGGTGTAATGGTGTGGGGGATGTTTTCTTGGCACACTTTAGGCCCCTTAGTGCCAATTGGGCATCGTTTAAATGCCACGGCCTACCTGAGCATTGTTTCTGACCATGTCCATCCCTTTATGACCACCATGTACCCATCCTCTGATGGCTACTTCCAGCAGGATAATGCACCATGTCACAAAGCTCGAATCATTTCAAATTGGTTTCTTGAACATGACAATGAGTTCACTGTACTAAAATGGCCCCCACAGTCACCAGATCTCAACCCAATAGAGCATCTTTGGGATGTGGTGGAACGGGAGCTTCGTGCCCTGGATGTGAATCCCACAAATCTCCATCAACTGCAAGATGCTATCCTATCAATATGGGCCAACATTTCTAAAGAATGCTTTCAGCACCTTGTTGAATCAATGCCACGTAGAATTAAGGCAGTTCTGAAGGCGAAAGGGGGTCAAACACAGTATTAGTATGATGTTCCTAATAATCCTTTAGGTGAGTGTATAATAATAGGTTCTATTGTATTTTGTTGCGCCGTCCGGTGTAGACATGGTGTTAGAACTCCTATTAAATATAGTTACATATGATGTATGTATGATGCCATCCATAATTGATAGAACGTTTCTATTTCAGAGACTGAAAAACATCAATAAACCAAATGGTAATAACTTATTTGAAGAATAATAATAAGAATAACAGGAATAAATAAAAATGCATCCGTTACTTACTATTGCTTCTTATTTTTCAGTGGGTTGAAAGTTCTCATTAAACACACTGCTTTCTTCTCATCTTTGTGCATTTTCAGATGTTGTGCATATTTATGAATCATAATTTTTTACTTTATCTTGTCTTCTTTCTCTTTTTTTAGTTTGGTTTAGCTCCAACCCCAATTAAGCAGACCTGAGCAATTGATCAAGTATCACCAGAAACTCTGCAGAACGTTGGTCCTCCATGCCCAGGGATGGACACCAGTGTTGTAAGTCATCAAACTAGAAGTCATCCTGCCTCTCTGAATTGTCATGTTCAGAATATATTGCAGGAGATCTCAACATTGTCTCTCAAGGTCCACTTACATGCAGAGTTTTGCTCCAAACTAGTGCACTGCACATGAACAAACTAATCAAGTTCTTCAGTTTTACTAACTATAAAGTCACAAATAAAGGTGAGCGTGATCAGGTGTGGACCTAAACTCTGAGTGTGAATCACTCAGGTCCCTTGCTCAGTAGTCAGTGGTTAAGGGCTGTCTCAATCACAAAATTTAGTTTGCTCCCTAATAAAGCTGTGAAAACCAGGAAGCATCAATGCTCACTATGTTCCCTTATAGGAAGTTCTGAAGCTCAAAACTTAAGAGATAATTCGCTACAAAACAACACTTGATCAATATATTTCAGCATAAACATACATCACTAGACAGGTAATGTCTAATCTAGCAAATATTTATGACTGAAATCTTGCGCATACATGTAACAAATTATTTATCATAATGTGCTGAAAATAGCATTAAAAAAATATCAGTTTTACTGTTGTGCTTAAATGTCAGTAGTGATGTTGTACAATGAGGACGGAAATAGTCACCAGTGTGTAGTGAGCCACTGTCCTTACCAGTCCCTGAATTTGTGTACACAGTATATTCATTCACAACCTAACGAACTATGAAGCTGATTGAGACGCAACTTCTGTATGACAGTGGACCTTGAGGGCCAGAGTTGAGAACCCCTGACATACTGATTAGTTAATAATCACTCATTAAGAACGAGTACACTTTAATTTGTAGAGATATATGCAATATTTGACTCATATTCAGCGACGCTATTATCTTTTTTCCCCTTTTGTTTGTGTGTCAATCACAGCTACATAAAACCAAAGGCCATTCAGCCACAGGTCACTGCATCTTTTACTGTGTAAGTTATTTTTTTTGAATGTCAAACACATTCTCAGTATTTATATTTGGTTTTGTTTTTATAACCATTTTAGAGTCACCGTTTTGTTACAGTTCTTATCCTTTTAACATTTCAGCATCTGACTTTTTTTTTTTGTACTTGCATAGTAATTTTAATTGTACCACATTTGCAATGCATATATAGCAGTGCTCCAGACTAACTTTTGAGAGCAGCGGCACCAGAAGCAGATTTGGTAGCGCTTGGGGTGGTGTGTGGGGGGTATTAAAAATAAAGATAATTAAATCATAAAATTATTATAGTTTTGCATTAATAAGTGTAGTTACTAGTAATATTACACATTTATTTCTTGGTAATACACATGTGACAGTAAAGCACTGAGCTTGAGTTAGGAAGCACAACATTTTTTATACTTTTAAATACTTTTATTAACAACAGTAACATGTGCAAAATGTAAGTTTTATATAGAAAATTTACATATTCTACTCATATTAAATGTACCATTATTCTTCTGTAGTATTATATGGAACTGACCAACAACTTCAGTGATTATAAAAGGAGCTCTCTTGTTTTGTGATTCAGTCAGAGAAGTTTGTTTTTCAAGGCACTTTGTGACTTTTCTTACTTAATGCACAAAAAAGAGCAAACGTTTACAAAATTAGTTTTCTTGATTATTTAAAATTTTATAATAGAGATTTTATAATTTCAAAATGTAAAGTAAAAAGTAGAAATGAATGACTAATAAGCCTATAAGTGTTCCTCTGCTGCCATCTACTGTTTATATTGGTAAATTGATGCCCCCTTTTTTTAATTTTACATATTTTAATTTTAAGTATATTTTGGTCATCCCTTTAAAAAAAACATTTCAATCGTATGCTTTTTAGAGTTTTAAAGTGCTGTAAATAGTTGTGTGAAATACTTAAATGTGCTTGAATTTCTCTCTCAAAAGTTTGTACAAACCCTGAAATGCATAATGTAATGGAATTCAACTATTTCTGCCACAACACCATGGTTATAGTTAGCGTTACTTCTGGTTATATGTCAGCACTTTTTGACCTGTTTATAACAGATTTTTGTGCAGAATTTGAATGCTTCTCATTAGAGCTCACAGAAACTTTATTCATTCTGTAGCGAATTCAAGTGCTTCTCACTGGATCTCTGAGCACTGTACAGTAACACGAAATCAACACTGGTTCCTGAGTAAACCTGTTCTGAGCTCGGAGAAGTTTGTTTGCGCTGCACTGATCTGAACTGATAAACAGTCCACGCTGCACAGCTCAAACGAGTAGCGCGGTTTCACTAGCTTTTGTTTCGCTTGCTGTTTGATGTTTCTCATATGCAACAGAAATATCAGCGTTTATGAGGTGGGGCAATGTGGTGGTCGTGCTAGTGCAATTGCTTACAAAATTTACTCGCACCGGCAGAAAAATCGGTCACAAAACAGTCTGGAACCCTGTATAGGAAGTGGAAAAAAACTGTGCTGAAAATTCTAGAAAACTGTTCTTATCCTGTAAATCCCCACTCTTTTGTGCCCTGAGGTAGAAATGCCCTAACAGTAGGGAAAACTCAAGTATATACTTTACATTTTGGAAAACCATTGTTTTTTTTTTTTATAATTATTTTTACATTTACATTTGGGTTATTGTTTTCATTCTCACTTTAGATGCTGGTGAAAAAACCACCAGGCTAAAGCATTCAAAGTGGAAACTTCTGTCGTGGCTCAATAATCCAGGATTGGGATGGTGGAAGGAGCAGAAGAACCAGAAGAACAGAGATCTGGCAGAAAGCTACTGGTGTGCCTGAGGGAACCGATTTACCTAATGTCCTAGTTAAACCAAAAATTTTCATCACTCACCTTCATGTCGTTCCAAACTTTTAAGACTTTTGTTCATCTTTGAAACATAAATGTAGATCTTTTTAATGAAATCTGAGAAATCCCCCCCCCCCCCCCCCCCATTTCACAGATTATGCAACTACCACTTTCAGGTCTCAGAAAGGTAGTAAAGACCTCATTAAAGTAATCGATGTGACTCCAGGGGCCTGTACCATGAAGCCGGTTTAGCTGGCTTGCCAGGTAAGTTTCAGTTTAGTTTGCGCCAACTCTGGGTTTTAGGTACCATGAAAGTGGTTTGGCTTTTAGCAGTGTTCATCGCCACAGCTAACCTGCTCCGGCGCAGGTTATGTTCTGGTTTAGAGATCTCAAGCCGAAATTTGACCAATCAGTTTCAAGCAAAGTGACACATCTCTGACGCAATAAAGCCACTCCAGCCACTTTCTCCAGTCTTTACTACCTTTCTGAGACCTGAAAGTGGTAGTTGCATAATCTGTGAAATGGGGGGGGGGGGGGATTTCTCAGATTTCATTAAAAGATTCAAGAGTTTTATTTGTCCCATACACAATTATACAGAGTATAACCAGCAGTGAAATGTAGGTCAGGTCCGCTCCAAGGACAGTGCAATTATAAAGTATACAAATATTAAGAGAAGAAAAGTAGAAAAAAATAAAAAAAATAAAATAAAAGAATAAAATAAAAAGATAGATAAAAAATATAAATATAAATGTGCAGGTCAGTATGTTGTTGACTTAAATAGTACTAAGAGGAATGTGCAAAATAATGTGCAAAAAAGTTGTACAGGGTATATAATAGCAGCAATATGAGGTAGAGAAAAATTATGAATAGCTTATTGATATGGTGATATTTACATGGAGTCAAGTGATGTTATGACACAGAGTTAGAGTTTAGGAGCCTGATGGCCTGGGGGAAGAAGCTCCTCCTAAGTCTCTCAGTTTTTGCCATCAGGCTACGGAAGCGCTTACCAGATGGTAGTAGAGTGAATAGACGGTTACCAGGGTGATTTGAGTCCTTGATTATTTTGACAGCTCTATTTTTGCAGCGTTTGAGGTAGATGTCCTGCAGAGAGCAGACCCTGAGATGCGCTCAGCTAAGCGCACAACTCTCTGTAGTGCTTTGCAGTCCTGATTGGAGCTGTTTCCATACCACACTGAGATGCACTGAGTCAATACACTTTCTATGGTCCCTGAATAGAAAGTTTTCAGGATTGCTGGTGAGACCCTGAATTTCCTCAGCTGTCGCAGATGGTACAGTCTTTGCCTGGCTTTCTTTACCTGTGTTTGGATGTGTGTAGTCCAAGTCAGGTTCTCGGAGATGTTTACACCGAGGTACTTGAAGCTGCTCACCCTCTCCACAGGGGTCCCACTGATCATAAGA
The DNA here is from genome assembly GCF_936440315.1 of Barbus barbus. Classification (NCBI taxonomy): domain Eukaryota; kingdom Metazoa; phylum Chordata; class Actinopteri; order Cypriniformes; family Cyprinidae; genus Barbus; species Barbus barbus. The sequence continues at coordinate 23,144,165 of NC_136735.1, read as the reverse complement.
GGAGTGTAGGGCTGCTGCTGTCTCTTCCTGAAGTCCATGATCAGCTCTTTAGTTTTGCTCACATTCAGAGAGAGACAGTTGTCCTGGCACCATGATGTGAGTCTCTCTACCTCGTCCAAGTATGCGGTCTCATCGTTGTTGGAGATGAGGCCCAGAAACACAGTATCATCAGCGAATTTGACAATAGATGTGGAGCTGTGAGAGGACACGCAGTCATGCGTGTAGAGAGAGTAGAGCAGGGGACTCAGGACACAGCCCTGTGGGGCTCCTATGTTCAGAGTGATGGAGTTTGAGGTGAACTGGCCAACTTTCACCACTTGAGGTCTGCCGGTGAGGAAGTCTTGAATCCAGTCACAGAGTGAGGAGTTTAGGCCGAGGTCTGTGAGTTTAGATGCCAGCTTGATGGGGACTATAGTGTTGAAAGCTGAGCTATAGTCAATGAATAGCAGCCTTACATAATTTCCATTGTTGCTATCCAAGTGTGTGAGGGAAGAGTGGAGAACGTGAGAAATGGCATCGTCCGTGGATCTGTTTGGGCGATAGGCAAACTGAAGAGGGTCCAGAGTATCAGGGATGGAGGAGCAAATGTGGCTCTTTACAAGTCTCTCAAAAACCTTCATGACTATAGATGTGAGGGCAACTGGGCGATAGTCATTCAGGCAAGAGGGTTTATTGTTCTTTGGCACAGGGATAATGATGGATTTTTTGAATGAGGTGGGAACCACGGCGGTAGCAAGGGACTCATTAAAGATAGAAGTGAGCAAACCAGCGAGCTGATTGGCGCAGGACCTCAGAACACGGCCGGTTATCCCATCAGGTCCGGCTGCTTTCCTGACGTTCACTTTCTTTAGCGCCCTCCGAACCTCATCCTCCGACACGGTGATTACAGGATCATCGCTGCTCTGCCTGTTGCTTCCAGACGTGCTGGTCGGCAGAAACGCGCCGCCGCCGTTGCCATTGAAGCGGCCGTAGAAGATGTTTAACTCGTCGGCCAGCAACGGATCTGCTCTCACCTCCGCGGAGTATTTGTTTCCGAAGTCACAGATGGTCCTCAGTCCCTGCCACATCCGTCGAGAGTCGTTGAGCTGGAAATGAGACTCAATTCTCTCTCTGTATCTGTGTTTGGCGGCTCTTACTGCGCGTCGGAGAGCATAGCACGATGCTTTGTACTCGCTCGTATTCCCAGACAGAAGAGCCTCATTGTAAGCGGCGGTGCGTGCGTTAACCGCGGCACGGATTGTTCTGTCCACCCACGGTTTCTGATTGGAGAATGTCCTTGTCGTTATTGTTTCTGTAGCTTGCTCGGTTAGCGTGTTTACGAAGCTTAATGCTACATCCGTGAACTCGCTGACGTCAGAAGAACTCGCCCGGAACATGTCCCAGTCGACGTCATCAAGCACCGCCTGCAGCATAGTCTCTGAGTGGGAGGACCAGCGCGTCACTACTCTCTGCACCGGAGGTTCCTGAACGAGCCTTTGTTTGTATCTCGGTGTTAGAAAGATGGCGGCATGGTCCGATTTGCCAAAAGCCGGTAGTGAGCGGGCTTTGTAGGCATCCTTGAACTGAGTGTAGCAATGATCCAGTGTGTTTGGTCCTCTAGTTGGACAGGATACATGTTGATAAAAGTTCGGCATGACCTGCTTGAGGTTGGCTTTGTTAAAGTCCCCCGCGATGATGAAGGCAGCGTCAGGATGTTTGTTAATGTGGCCGCTGAGCACATCGTGAAGCTTAGACAAAGCCAAGCCAGTGTCCGCCTGTGGTGGAATGTACACAGCAGTAACAATGATCGATGAAAACTCCCGGGGCAGATAAAATGGGCGGCAGATAATGGAAAGATGTTCCAGATGAGGCGAGCAGGAACGCGACAGAATGGAGATATTCCTGGGGTCACACCATTTCTTGTTGATCATGAAACATACTCCTCCACCCCTGGATTTACCGGCCTCTTCTGTTCTGTCCGTCCGAAAGACCGAGAAGTTATCACTCGGCATTACAGCAGTGTCCGGGACCGAGGACGAAAGCCACGTTTCTGACAAACAAAGGATGTTACAGTCCCTAATGTCCCGTTGGAAACTAATCCTGGCTCTAAGATCGTCCATCTTATTCTCCAAGGATTGGACATTAGCGAGAAGAATGCTTGGGAGAGGAGGAATGTGAGCCCTTTTCCTGAGTCTGACTCGAATTCCAGCGCGCTTCCCGCGGTGTTTCTTGATCCGTCGCCTCGGGGGGGTGTTGTTTATCTCCGCGTTCCGAAGAATCTCCAGAGGCCAAGCAGGATTCGTGGATAAAGTGTCCTGAAACAGGTTGGTGTAGCGGTTTCCAATGTCCAAAAGTGTTTCTATGTTGTAGGTGATCAGTGCCGACGTGAGATGTGTAAAAAGAGAAAGTAAAACTAAGTAAAAAAGAAGGTAGAAGCAAATTCTCAGTGGAGCGAACCTAACGGCGTCCGAACACAGCGGCGCCATCTTGGAGTATCACCTACATTTGAGTTTCAATGATTAACACCTACATTTATGTTTCAATGATTAACAAAAGTCTTAAAGGACACTTCATAATAAAAAATTTTTAAAGATAAAATCATCTGATTTTTAGATATGATAATTTTTTATTATTTATATAATTATTATACCCTTAATCCATTACACAAGTTAGTTTAATTTAATAGCAATTATTAAGCTTTTATTTTAAATTAATATAAACGTATAGATAATATGCAATATAAATATGTTTTAGAATCAATAGCTGTAAACATGACTACATATGAGTTTAGATTTTTAAGTGTTGTTATATCTATGAATATTATAAACTTTACAAATGTTACTTGCACTTATATGGTAAAATAAGTTTTCCTCTTTCATGGATTGATCGTTTCATCTTGCTGTGTAAATGTGTTTAAACTCTTCATATTGTTCAATCTTTTAATCTTTAGTAGTGAATCGCACTGACTCTCTCACAAGAAGTGAATCACAGTTTCAAGGCATGTGATTGGCTGCTCATTACTGATGTCACACATTCATGTGCACGCGCTCCATTAACTCAGGATCAAGCCTGAGTTGACAGAGAAAGTTGATGATCAGCTTCATGGTACTAACAAAGCCGGATTGGACTGGTTTGGTTTTGTCAACTCAAAGCTAATCCTGTAACCCTAAGGTTGTTTAGCCACCATCATGGTACAGGCCCCAGTTGTTTAACCTCAATTTATGAAGAGATGTGACTGTTTTGTGTGCACAAAAAACATTGCATTTTTATTTACAAAATAACGTGTTCACGAGAGCAGCATGATGCATCAGTGTTGCATTGGCTGAGGACTGGCCAGCTCATGCTGCTTTTGTGAAAAAGCGTTTGGATATACATAATTTGTGAATAAAGACATCATATCTTTGTTGTTGCTGTTTTTTGCGTACACAAGACATCTGTTAAATATCTTAATTTGTGTTATGCACAAAAGGGTCTTATGGGTTTGGAGTAGAGCCCTGTGTGGGACTGTTTTCTTAAACCCGCACCCGCCCGCTTCCGCAACCTGCGTGTTCCACTCCCGCCCGCCCGCGCCCGCAATGTTTGTGTGTCCACTCCCGCCAGCTCCCGCGGACTTTCTCTCAGAGGTTGTGAAAATGTCGGCTACACAAATACTCAAATATTCGCTCAATTTAACATCCAGAATAGCAGGCTTTAAATATGATTGCGTTTAAATAAGATTACCAAATGCTAAACCAAAGGACCACGTGACAAAAACAATGGGTATTGTTTTATTAGCGTTATAATTTAAAACATTAACCGTTAAAACAAAAGCACAAATAGCAGCAAAAGGAGCCTAACTTTACTGCTTGATACACAAGCACCAAAACGATTTACTAAACAAACAGTTTAAAGTTCATTGCACACCCAGTCCGAAATTTTCGCACGTATCACGTTTACACACTGCCTTCGACACTTTCGTCCATCATAAAAAAAAAATTCGCATCAGGTTTGATTTCTGCGTTTTCGCATCCGTAGCATGCATTTTGATCGAATGCGGAATACAAAGAAAAAAAAAACCGAAAAACGCACACGAAAATTTTGGACTCTGTGTGCAATGACCAACTGTTAACAAACAGTTTAAGTAAGCTAAATAAGCCAAAGCAAAATAATAAATAACTTTAACTTATTTACATAGAACTTAGAAAATAGATGTGCCATCTCAGGGCAGAGGTGCCAGATTTATGTCCTTGTGCACACAACTTAAGTTTAACGCTTTCCCATTTTTTTAGTGACAATTGAGAATTGTTTCCATCTGTCTGACTTGCCTTGCTTTGCTTTTGTCAAGTAAACTGCCGCTTTAATTTTCTTCTCAATTTAATGTGTTGACTCCTTTTCTATTACACACCAAATCTCACCGTTCCATGCGGGTCTCCCGCAAAAATTTTTGACCGCCCACTCCTGCCCACAGCAAAGGTAAAACCGCCCGCACCCGCGAGATTTGCGTTGGGTCCCGCGGGAACCCAAACCCAATGCAGTCCTCTGACATGAGGGTAAGTAATTAATTACATAATTTACATTTTTGTGTGAAATATGTTCATATGTGGTTATAATTGGTCATTGTTCTGTTTTATAAACATTTTCAATATTTTAAAGATTTATTATTTTGAAAAATTATTTTATAAATAAGTATGTTTATACAGTCTACTTTAAGTACTTTTGTTAATATTTATATCATAAATTTGTTAATATATATATTTATATTATGGTATCTTTCCTTAATTATCTGAAATGTCTGCTAGCAAATACAAACCCGATTCCAAAAAAGTTGGGACACTGTACAAATTGTGAATAAAACAATGCAATGATGTGGAAGTTTCAAATTTCAATATTTTATTCAGAATACAACATAGATGACATATCAAATGTTTAAACTGAGAAAATGTATAATTTTAAGGGAAAAATAAGTTTATTTTAAATTTCATGGCATCAACACATCTCAAAAAAGTTGGGACAAGGCCGGGTTTACCACTGTGTGGCATCCCCTCTTCTTTTTATAACAGTCTGCAAACGTCTGGGGACTGAGGAGACAAGTTGCTCAAGTTAAGGAATAGGAATGTTGTCCCATTCTTGTCTAATACAGGCTTCTAGTTGCTCAACTGTCTTAGGTCTTCTTTGTCGCATCTTCCTCTGTATGATGCGCCAAATGTTTTCTATGGGTGAAAGATCTGGACTGCAGGCTGGCCATTTCAGTACCCGGATCCTCCTTCTACGCAGCCATGATGTTGTAATTGATGCAGTATGTGGTCTGGCATTGTCATGTTGGAAAATGCAAGGTCTTCCCTGAAAGAGACAACGTCTGGATGGACGCATATGTTGTTCTAGAACTTGGATATACCTTTCAGCATTGATGGTGCCTTTCCAGATGTGTAAGCTGCCCATGCCACACGCACTCATGCAACCCCATACCATCAGAGATGCAGGCTTCTGAACTGAGCGCTGTTAACAACTTGGGTTGTCCTTGTCCTCTTTAGTCCGGATGACATGGCGTCCCAATTTTCCAAAAAGAACTTCAAATTTTGATTCGTCTGACCACAGAACAGTTTTCCACTTTGCCACAGTCCATTTTAAATAAGCCTTGGCCCAGAGAAAACGCCTGCGCTTCTGGATCATGTTTAGATATGGCTTCTTTTTTGACCTATAGAGTTGATGATGGCACGGTAGATTGTGTTCACCGACAATGTTTTCTGGAAGTATTCCTGAGCCCATGTTGTGATTTCCATTACAGTAGCATTCCTGTATGTGATGCAGTGCCGTCTAAGGGCCCGAAGATCACAGGCATCCAGTATGGTTTTCTGGCCTTGACCCTTACACACAGAGATTGTTCCAGATTCTCTGAATCTTTGGATGATATTATGCACTGTAGATGATGATAACTTCAAACTCTTTGCCATTTTTCTCTGAGAAACTCCTTTCTGATATTGCTCCACTATTTTTCGGGGAAATTTTTGAGTTGCTGAAATCGCGTTTGGTCTCGCACTGTATCGTGTATCTTGTCAGTGTGTGCACTTGCTTGGCCATTTGTAGTTGATAAACAGGAAAGTGGGTTCAAGCGCCAGCAGAAGGCAGTGTAATGGAAGTGGTCTTTAAGAGAAGCAGTCTATCAGCGGAAGTTTAAAATCAGCTCGTAAGTGTATTTACTTGTCTCAGTGTTTAGCGCATTTGCCGTTGCTAGGAAACGCTTATTTTGTTTACTAGGATGAGAGTTGCTGAAATCGCGTTTGGTCTCGTACTGTATCGTGTATCTTGTCAGTGTGTGCACTTGCTTGGCCATTTGTAGTTGATAAACAGGAAAGTGGGTTCAAGCGCCAGCAGAAGGCAGTGTAATGGAAGTGGTCTTTAAGAGAAGCAGTCTATCAGAGGAAGTTTAAAATCAGCTCGTAAGTGTATTTACTTGTCTCAGTGTTTAGCGCATTTGCCGTTGCTAGGAAACGCTTATTTTGTTTACTAGGATGAGAGTTGCTGAAATCGCGTTTGGTCTCGTACTGTATCGTGTATCTTGTCAGTGTGTGCACTTGCTTGGCCATTTGTAGTTGATAAACAGGAAAGTGGGTTCAAGCGCCAGCAGAAGGCAGTGTAATGGAAGTGGTCTTTAAGAGAAGCAGTCTATCAGCGGAAGTTTAAAATCAGCTCGTAAGTGTATTTACTTGTCTCAGTGTTTAGCGCATTTGCCGTTGCTAGGAAACGCTTATTTTGTTTACTAGGATGAGAGTTGCTGAAATCGCGTTTGGTCTCGTACTGTATCGTGTATCTTGTCAGTGTGTGCACTTGCTTGGCCATTTGTAGTTGATAAACAGGAAAGTGGGTCCAGCTGAATTGAAATGATCATTTGTTGGATTGGTATAATGAAGGTTATTATACCGCGGCAGCGGTCGCGGCAGTCGTCGTGTGAAGCCCTCTTAGTGTGAAGACCAAAGAGTGTAAAGACCATCGACTCTACCGTGCGACTCCACCGGGCAGGGACACCGGCAAGGGATAGTAGTAGCTTTTTATTAAATTTTTTCATTGATATGTTTATTATTGAAATGTTGTTGTTATATGCATGTGTTAATTTTATTTAATTTCTTTATTTTCTTAAATATGTGGGTAGATAGTATTTATAGAGTTGTAACTTTTTAGTTTTAGTTACTTTTTCTTATTTGTAAGTCGCTTTGGACAAAAGCGTCTGCTAAATGACAAAAGTAAAAAAGTAAAGAGTGTAAAGACCATCGACTCTACCGTGCGACTCCACCGGGCAGGGACACCGGCAAGGGATAGTAGTAGCTTTTTATTTAATTTTTTCATTGATATGTTTATTATTGAAATGTTGTTGTTATATGCATGTGTTAATTTTATTTAATTTCTTTATTTTCTTAAATATGTGGGTAGATAGTATTTATAGAGTTGTAACTTTTTAGTTTTAGTTACTTTTTCTTATTTGTAAGTCGCTTTGGACAAAAGCGTCTGCTAAATGACAAAAGTAAGTAAGTAAAGTAAGTAAATTGGTGATCCTCTTGCCATCTTGACTTCTGAGAGACACTGCCACTCTGAGAGGCTCTTTTTATACCCAATCATGCTGCCAATTGACCTAATAAGTTGCAAATTGGTCCTCCAGCTGTTCCTTATATGTACATTTAACTTTTCCGGCCTCTTATTGCTACCTGTCCCAACTTTTTTGGAATGTGTAGCTCTCATGAAATCCAAAATGAGCCAATATTTGGCATGACATTTCAAAATGTCTCACTTTCAACATTTGATATGTTATCTATATTCTGTTGTGAATAAAATATAAGTTTATGAGATTTGTAAATTATTGCATTCCTTTTTATTCGTAATTTGTACAGTGTCCCAACTTTTTTGGAATCAGGTTTGTATTATGCTATAGCATATCTGTTTATAATGATGCTGAGCACGGAACGTTCTGAATGCTTTCATTCATATTTCGCTGTATATCCTGTTTTTATTAATAATTTGAGTGTATTTTACTGTTCATATTTGTGTGTTTTTCAAAATAAATGAATTAAATTAATTTCGAGTCTGTATTCATCATTCACAGCTGTTCAAACAGCCTTTAAATTAGTTTGGGCATATGAGGACATTAGGTTAAACTACTGCATGTCCGCCCATAGAAAATAAATAATTATAAAAAATTACCAACTGATTACCAGCACACTGACTATTGATCCGTGACGTTGCCACAACGTCGCAGTTAGGAACGTATACGCACCTTTCACTTTTCCAGTTGTCACAACTTGCGTCGCCATGACGTAACTTTGGTCACCAGATTACCTTGCAGTTACATAACAGTTAAGTATTTGTGTTACCACCCCAACAGTCTGTGGAGAATCAACAACTGGCTGACGATCTAAATGTTTTACTGTCGATTTGAAAAGGCCAGACTGACACCCAGCACCCGCTCTGATCTGCACTCCACACATTCACTTCACCTGCAACCCCCCTCACTCCCTCCCTCCCCCACCATTTTACCTCCGCTTAAAGGAACACTCCACTTTTTTTTGGAAATAGGCTAATTTTCCAATTCCCCAAGAGTTAAAAAGTTGAGTTTTACCGTTTTTGAATCCATTCAGCCGATCTCCAGGTCTGGCGGTAGCTCTTTTAGCTTAGCATAGATCATTGAATCGGATTAGACCATTAGCATCTCGCTCAAAAATGACCAAAGAGTTTTCTCAGTACCCTATGATATAGCTGGGGACTACTTTCAGGCGCTGCGTCATATCATTGCGCCTGCTGCACCCATGGTACGGCAGCAAAGCTCCTTGATTATTACGCCGGAATGAGAGTATAGTTCCTAGCCATATCAGCCTAGAAAATCAGAACTTTTCATTTTTCGTCGTTCTTAGTACACAATGTAACTACAGAAGTGTCAAGTTTTAAATAGGATAAGTTTTAAATAAGTTTTAAATTGGTCATTTTTGAGCGAGATGCTAATGGTCTAGTCCGATTCAATGATCTATGCTAAGCTAAGCTAAAAGTGCTACCGCCAGACCCGGAGATTGGCTGAATGGATTCAAAAACGGTAAAACTCAACTTTTTAACTCTTGGGGACTTGGAAAATGAGCCTATTTCCAAAAAAAGTGGAGTGTTCCTTTAAAGTCTGTCTAAATGTCTGTGCTGACCAACTGGCCCCCATCTTTACACCGATCTTCAACTGATCTCTAGAGCTCTGCGAAGTTCCCTGCTGCTTCAAACGCTCCACCATCATTCCGTCCCCAAAAAGCCCAAAATCACTGGCCTTAATGACTACAGACCTGTCACTCTCACATCTGTGGTCATGAAGTCATTTGAGCGACTGGTCCTGGCCTACCTGAAGGACATCACTGGACCCTTGCTGGATCCTCTTCAGTTTGCCTACAGAGCAAACAGGTCTGTGGATGACGCTGTCAATATGGGACCGCATTACATCCTGCAACACCTTGACAAACCTGGGACTTATGCAAGGATCTTATTTGTGGACTTCAGCTCGGCCTTCAATACCATCATGCCTGACCTTCTCTCAGACAAACTAACACAGCTCTCTGTGCCCACCTCCATCTGTCAGTGGATCACCAGCTTCCTGACAGACAAGCAGCAGCTAGTGAGGCTGGGCAAACTCACATCCAGGGCTCTCACCATCAGCACTGCTGTCCCTCAGGGATGTGTTCTCTCCCCACTGCTCTTCTCCCTCTACACAAATGACTGCACATCTAAAGACCCCTCTGTCAAGCTCCTGAAGTTTGCGGACGATATTAAAGTCATCGGCCTCATCAAGGACGGAGACGAGTCTACTTACAGACAGGAGGTTGAGCAGCTGGCTGTCTGGTGCAGTCACAACAACTTGGAGCTCAACACACTCAAAACAGTGGAGATGTTAGTAGACTTCAGGAGGAACCCCCCTGCACTCCCCCCACTCACCATCATGGACAGCAGTGGCTGCAGTAGAGTCATTCAGGTTCCTGGGCACCACCATCTCCCAGGACCAGAAGTGGGATATTCATATTGACTCTATTGTGAAAAAGGCCCAGCAGAGGCTGTATTTCCTTCGCCAGCTAAGGAAGTTCAACCTGACACAGGAGCTGCTGAAACAGTTCTACTCTGCCATCATCAAGTCCGTCCTGTGTTCATCTATAATTGTTTGGTTTGGCTCAGCTACCAAAACAGACATCAGAGGACTACAACGGACAGTCAGGAATGCTGAGAGGATTATCATTGCCCCTCTACCCAACCTCCAAGATCTTTATATCTCCAGAGTGAGGAAAAGGGCTAAGAAAGTCACTCTGGACCCCTCACACCCAGCTCACTCTCTCTTTGCACTGTTGCCCTCTGGCCGGCGCTACAGATCACTGAGCATCAGAACAGCCAGACACAAGAACAGTTTTTTTCCCCAGGCCATATCCCAACTGAACAACACATAACACACCCCAGTACTGTACATCTGTAAATAACTCATCAAGCCCTCATCCATACATAAGACATATGCACATTCACAGTTCTGTCTATGGACATTTTTTTCATTTTTTCTTTTCTGTATATTTGTATTTTTATTACAGTTTTTATTTTTAATTTATTGTCTATTTTCTTCATTATTAATGTTTTTATTACCTTAATTATATGTCTGCACTATGTTTGTACTTCTGTACTGGAAGCTCCTAACACCAAGACAAATTCCTTGTGTGTGTAAACACACTTGGCAATAAAGCTCTTTCTGATTCTGATTCTGATGTGTTATGAAATGAAAGATCAGGACCACACTAGCTTAATGATTTATTAACTTGGCAAGCTAACATGCATGACCACAACAATTCTGACAGGATGTGACACAATCGTAGAATTCAGACACGGCATATCTGCCTTAGGCTGCGATCAAGCACCTGACATAATGCCAAAAACATTGTGGAATTGCTTTGTGGTCATTTCAAATGTTATTTGAGCACCGCCTTGTCTCCCTCCTTGTGTCCCAGGACCTCAGTTTGAAAACCCCTGGCTTTGACAGTTTATCACATTAAAAGCATAGGAGAAAAATTCTCAAATAAAGCATTTAGTAGAAAAGAAACAAGAATTCTAAGAAATGTACCATGATCTCAGTCACATCTGATTTTGAAGAGAAGTCAGTCCAGTATTAAAACATATTTGTATTTTTTTGTGTGTGTAAATTTAAATAATTTATCATAATATATTTGTTATAAATTAAAATGCTTCCATTTTTAATATATACTGTTGTTGTTTGGTTTTTTACATCACAAACTACAACCCGAATTCTGGAAATGTTGGGACGTTTTTTAAATTGTAATAAAATTAAAACTAAAATAATTTCAAATCACATGAGCCAATATTTTATTCACAATAGAACATAGATAACAAAAAATTTTTTAAACTGAGAAATTTAAAAATTTTATGCACAAAATTAGCTCATTTCAAATTTGATGCCTGTTACAGATCTCAAAATATTTGGGATGGTGGCATGTTTACCGTGAGGTAGCATCTCCTCTTCTTTTCAAAACAGTTTGAAGATGTCTGGGTATTATTATGGGCAGGTTATGAGTTTCTGGAGTTTTGGTGTTGGAATTTGGTCCCATTCTTGCCTAATATACTGTAGGTTTCCAGCTGCTGAAGAGTTTGTGGTCGTCTTTGACATATTTTTCGTTTAATGATGCGCCAGATGTTCTCTATAGGTGAAACATCTGGACTGCAGGCAGGCCAATTCAGCACCTGGACTCTTCTACTACGAAGCCATGCTTCAGGCCTTCCCTGAAATAGACGTCGCCTGGAGGGGAGCCTGTTGCTCTAAAACCTTTATGTACCTTTCAGAATTCATAGTGTCTTACAAAACATGCAAGCTGCCCCTGCCGTATGCACTTATGCACCCCATACCATCAGAGATGCTGGCTTTTGAATTGAACGCTGAAAACACGCTGGAAAGTCTCCCTCCTCTTTAGCCCAGAAGACACGGCATCCGTGATTTCCAACAACAATGTCAAATTTGGACTCGTCTGACCATAGAACATTTTTCCACTTTGAAGCAGTCCATTTTAAATGAGCCTTGGCCCACAGTACACAATGGCGCTTCTGGACCATGTTAACACATGGCTTCCTTTTTGCATAATAGAGCTTTAGTTGGCATCTGCAGATGGTACGGCGAATTGTGTTTACCAACAGTGGTTTCTGGAAGTATTCCTGGGCTCATTTATGTCATACTGATGAGTGATGCAGTGTGGTCTGAGGGCCCAAAGACCACGGACATCCAACAAAGGATGTTAATTAACTTAATTAGTTGCTAGATGTTCTCCCAGCTGAATCTTTTAAAAAAATTCTTGCTTTTTCAGCCCTTTGTTGCCCCCATGCCAACTTTTTTGAGAACGGTAGCATGCATCATTAGAAATGAGCTCATTTAGTGGATAAAAGTGTAACATTTCTTTGTGTAAACATTTTTTATGTTCTCTGTGTTCTATTGTGAATAAAATATTGGCTCATGTGATTTGAATGTCTTTTAGTTTTAATTTTATTCAAATTTAAAGGGGTCATCTGATGCAAAATTCACTTTACAAGTTGTTTGAATTAATGTATGTGTGTTGGAAGTGTGTGTACACATCCATCCTATAATGGTAAAAATCCACCCAGTGGTTTTTTAAAATCCCTATTTTAAAATCCCTTTTCTCAAATCAGGCTGTACTGAGATTCCTGTCAGAATGACGTAGTTCTGCACAGGCTGCTCCCACGATAGTTGATTGACAAGGCCGTGTTACCTTAAACCTGCCCTGAGTGAGCTGTCATCAGTCTGCCATTGTGTCGACTCTGGTGCAGGGGAAGACAAGAATGTCTCAGATTAAGTGATTGATGTGTTTTGTTGTTGGATATAATAATGAATATAGCAGTCATCATTAACTCCAGACATCTGAGCCGCTGAAGACGCAGAGGATTAACGTTACTTTCGTTTTGAAGGGAATGCGCCAATCCTGATCTGCCTAAATGCGTCTATGTTCGCAGGAATCATTCGGGATCCAGCTTCATCAACATAAGAAGTGAGAATAAGGTTTTTTTATGAACCTTTGCAAATCGCCTTTCCTAATAATGTGCTAGTTAGCCAGTTTTGCGGCTAAAGTAAACAGTACTGCTTGTCACCCCACGGAAGAGAGGGGGCGGGGCTAGCAGAGCTCATACTTTTAACCAAAGTATGTTATAGACTTTTCATTAAGACCCTAAAGAATCATATCAACTTGTGGAAAATGGGCATCCGTTGACCCCTTTAAAAAAAGTCTAACATTTCCAGAAATTGGGTTGTAATTAAATTCAATTACTCTTTGCGGTTATAAAATAATTATTTAAATTATTATAAGATACCCTTATGCTTTGAGTGAGAGAAAAGTTCTATATAAATATTAAAACAAAATATGCATAAAACACAAACTTGTATTTTGTAGTTTTCACTGTATCTTGATTTTAAATGTACAGTATATAAATAATGCAAGCACTTTAAAATTACATAAATAGGGAATTATTAAGATTAATAATAATTATTTAGATTATAGATTATGTGATGGTCCTCCCCCAGGGGAGGAGCAGACCGCTATTTAAGTTGACCCAGAGTGCCATTTAATCAGAATCTTTCGACTGAAGCAAGAGCCATCGATTTGCGTGTAGCCTTATAGCAGGGGCAACTTACTCAATGCTTGTTCCCTTATTTCAGTAACCAGAACGATCTCTCCCATTGCGTCGCTGACACTTATGGGGAATGCATCCAATAGCACCATGCTATCATTGACGTGACGTGACATACAGTGGAGCAGTGGGCAGCCATTTATGCTCCCCGGCGCCCGGGGGTTGCTTGGGGGTTCGGTGCCTTCAGCAACTCAGTCATGGTATTGAGGGTTGAGAGAGCACTGTACATTCACTCCCCCCACCTACAATTCCTGCCGGACCTGAGACTCGAACCTTTGGATTACAAGTCCGACTCTCTAACCATTAGGCCACGACTTCACACAAGCAAGTGCAGAATGAAGCCGTTCTGCAAGCCCAGTCCCAGAGTGCCGAACTGAGATCTACGATTGTCTGAACAGGCCAGAATGTTCAAAATACACTCTAACGGCCCATACTGGGCAGACTGGATTGGGACAATGATTACCTTCCATGATGAGAAGTGCTAGAGAGTGACCTCTCTTTGTAAATAAAGCCTTGCATATGGATCCGCACGTCTCGTTCACCTCGTAACAGTATTATATAATTAAAAATAACAATTTAATATTTTAATATTAATAAAAATATGAAGGGATATAGGGATAATCAAAGGGATATTTCACCCAAAAACTAAAAGTAAAATTTTTGTAAAATCTGTTATTATTAACAAAATAATGGCTTTAAGTTAGCTTTTGGGGGTAATTTCTCAGCCACATTTTATGTTGATTAATGTAGATTAATTAATCGCTACATTGTGTAATTAATTTGAATGCATATTTTAAATATTGACTTGAAAGCCCTAGTAAAAAAACAAAACAAATGGTAGAATGTATTTATTATGGTTATGTTGTATTGCAAAAAAAATATGTAACTACAATAATGAATCATAAATGTAGATGGCACAGAGATCATGCCCAAGGAATCTATAAGCTCCTGGGGAGTTTAATAATTCGTTAGTTCATTGTTCTGTTTTGTTTTCTTCTGCACAGTTGTGACATGCTTTGTACTTCTCTTTTATTTGCCCTGTTCCTCTCTGTCTACGCTTACCAGATTGTCCAGTCATGCACAGGGCACCTTGCACATAGTCTCCTGATATCTGTCAAATAAGCATATTTTTCCATCCTCCTGTTTTAGATAGCCAAACACTGGTTATTGTAACATAGTCTGCATGCCATGGTACTCTTCTGGCCACTAGATGGCAGAGCATCGATAAAGATGGCACAAGTAGAGTGCCCTTACACTGCACCTGTCTAATTATGCATTAGCTTGTAATATGCTACTTGCCAGCACTAGTCTCAGGTGAATGGCTTCAGTTTTCTTTTATTCCTACTCTCTAGCCAGCTTCAGTCAATTAGGAGGGGGCGAGCTTGAATAGATGAGTGGATGCATATGTGTATATACAGTATATGGGTGTGTATATATATATATATAAACAAACATTCAAAATATTTTTTGTAATGAGTCTCTTATGCTCACTAAGGATTTATTTGATCATAAACACAGTAATATTGGAAATATTGTTTAAAACAATTTAAAACTGTTTTCTGTTTTAATATATTTTCAAGTGTAACATTCATGTTGTAGCAGTGTTATGACTTAAGAAATAATTCGAATATACTGATTGATTGCTGCTACATTCTTATTATTGTCAGAGTTAAAAGTTGTGCTGCTTGTTTATTTATTTATTTAGTTAGTTTGTAAGTAAGTAAGTGGAAACCATGACATATTTTTATATAAATATGTCACCCAGCAATGCTAGGGTAGGGTTGCCTTTGTTTGTGGTAATTGGATAGTTGGTTAACGGAGCAATCCTATATTGAGCTTTGTTAAGCTAAATGCAACCTTTCGTAATTAATTAACAGAATGAACACTACCATATTATGAAATTTCTTCAGGGATAATATCATTGAAAGACAAAAGAAATCAAAATCTCTCATAGAAAGATAACTTGTCAAAGGTATTTAACTTTCTTATTTATTACAAAATGTGGAGGTGTCAAGGGGCCCATCAAGTGTTTCTATACTGGGGACACCTATTCTAAGGGTTCTTCAGAAAGGCATTCGACTATATGTCTAATTTCACTAACTACCTCTAGAGGCACTGCTGGGCTTCTGTACAGACAGTAAGATGGCAATTACGAAATAGGTTCATCCAAATGTCATCAGTCTCTCAGAAAGGATATATTTAGCAGAATCTATAGGCTGCCATGAAGTGAAACAAAAGTGAACAATTAGTGGAAGTTAGTTTAGGAGCAGGTAAATCTAAAATTGATGACATTATGAAAATAGACTGCCTCCAACAAACAAAATCCAGCATTTAAATGAAGCAGTTTTTGCAAATGGATGTACACACACCACAGCAAAAATGATTGGAAAAGTGATTGTTAACTTCAAGTATGGATTATTTCACTGAAAGGATATGCATTATAATATGATTCTCAATTAAAACTCTAAACAATATGCATCAGATGGTCTCTTAGTCTATGAGTGTGTTGTCTGGGGCTTAGACCATGGGCTGGTGATGGTGGGAATGGGCTTAAGGGGTTGGTGAATTATGGTGGAGATGTGATTAGAGGGTTAAAGTGGTAAAAGGACTATAGGGGGATCGTTCCGGTTCCAGGAATTGTATAAACTTTGAATCCTTAATTATCACCAGGGGCCCAGTGATGTGCCATCCAAGAACAGAGCACTATTTTGAAAGTAAAAGACTATTTAAGTGTGAGCATATGCATGCTTTTAGAGACAGAATGGTGGGAGGAGAAAGGCCTGAGAATGGGGTGTTAGAGAAAAAATTTTTTTAAAGTGTTTTAAAAACTTTTCCGTAGCAGAACTATCTAATTGTACATAAAATAAAGTTCTGAAAGAGGTTGTTTTTTTGTTTTTGTTTTTTGCAGAGAATTGTATTTAAAAAAAACATTTTGGGTTGCCCAAAGAACTTTTTAGTCATCAGTTCTAAGAACCATTTTTCTAAATGGGAAGAACATTAAACTAATCTAAAGAACCTTTTTCCATTATAAAGTCTATTTTGTGAAAAGGAAAGGTTCTATGGATGTTAAAGTTTCTTCATAAAATAGATGCCAATAAAAAAACATTATTTCTGTAAGTGTAAGCAAATATTTTAGTGACACAAGGCTTGACTCTTGTGTTTTTTTTCTTTTTTTCCAAAGAGCACATGTGCTCCGAAGTTTACAAATGTAGGAGAACATAAAAAAAGAGAAAACTTTAAAGGTGCAATGAAAATTTATCAATTAATGTGTTTTTTCCTCATAAAGGGATACAAGGAGACATCTACAAGCATTTCTTTATTCGTATGAAGTTTAGGCTGTATCATGCTTCCTGTTTTTTCATCCCAAGTTTTAGAACTCTTAAAAAGTTCATATTTTTGTTATAACATTTAAGAAATTAAAGACTTATGAGGACCCTTTTTTTGCACACATGCTCCAAATATATTTTACAGTTTGCAGTTTTTAGTTGCAAATACAAGTAAAAATCGTGCACTTTCAAGCCTTAACAAATTATATTTGAGCCAAGGGCTATCCAAACACCAAGTGCCAGTCTTCTGAAAATCTAATCTAGCGGCTCAAAATGACCTATAGTACCTGTTGGTAAAGTTGCGATATTAAAATTGGGTACTAAATGCAACCTTATGAAGTAAGGCACAGAAAAACCTGTCAAGATGTACTACCACCATAGTAAATGTGTAAAAACATAGGTAGCACATCTTGTCAGGTAGGAAAAATCAGGATATTGTAATGCATGACTAGCATACAGCCTTGCTTCCAACTATAAAACAATGAAAATATAGATAGGTCATCATGAGAGGTAGGTCAGATTTTCACATGGGTGTCTCACTTGGCAATCTTTCCACAGATTTTAAATTGTAAACCTCTTTTTTTGCCTTCAGCTGAGGCAAACACACATCTCAAACCCTAGCTGTTGTCCATGATTAGTGTGTATTACCAATGGATGTGAAGCAGCTATGTCATCCTTGGGAAGGGACTCTGCTACAAAGCAGACCAATCACATCTGCAGTGGTCTGTGAAAGCGCAACGCATAGCTACATTTTTGAAGAGATGCACATCAGGGTAAGACATAGACTTACAGTTTTTTTTTTCAAATGCTTACGCACAAAATCTTTACTTGTCACACAATTTCTGAAACCTGACACTTTAACGCCAGAACCACACACCAAATATGCAAAACCATACACTAGTTCTTGGCCTTTGACTCAGTTTTCAATTTCATAAAACACTTTTTGTAAAACACAACACACAATTATCTATGTAACACACAAAAATCTAACCGGAAGTATCTTGATTACCTTTTTTCAAACACAACAAATCAAAATACCACACTAATTCATCAGTGCCTCACGCTAACTCCTCACGTGTGCAAAAACTCATTGCTTTACTTAACACCAACCAATCTTGGCTTTAGAATAGACATATATATACATATCCACAAAACTTGGCTGATGTATTTCTTTTCTTTCGTACTGTGTAATTCTATATTCACAAAATAAATGCTTACAGTAAATAAAGTTTGGTTTCAGTCTTGCATTTGTGTTTACTGTGAATTTTTCAGCATCTCTCTGCCAATTACTTTCAATCTTATACAGAAATGTACATAGGAACTCAGAGCCTATGAATGCTGTGCTTCATTTTGCAAGAGATGTGAGGCATTTTGCATTTTGTGTGTGCAATTCTTGGATTTGTGTGTAAAGTTTTGAAAGCAAACGTTGATGAGAGGCAATGTTTTGAAAATGTGTGTAAGCAGTTGAAAAAAAAAACGGTAGCTGTAACCGTTGTAGCTAAACACAGAGCCAATGTTGTTGGCCCACCACAGTATAAATTGGCCTTAGGAAGGCTGCTTTTGCATTTAGATGGCCAAATAATCTGCAGTCTCTTACAGGAGTGTTAAATAACAGCTTCTGTGTTACAGTATTTCTGAATTGCTAAAACACTAAAATCCATTTGCAAAACCAAAGTTGCAAGTGTACAAACCACTTTATTGATTGAATCACACAGTTTGCAGAACTTTAAACACTTCTTATGTGGTTAGACACAACTAGCAAATCGGAATCAGTCTTTGTGCAAAACTGTAAACACATTCTCATTGACAAGGCACATGTAGCATTGTGGTGCACTTCAACTCAGAATGGCACAACACAGCCCCAAAAGTGAAACACAAGCAACACACTGTTGTCATCGGTAACACACAAGCACTCAAAATTTAACACACCTGTTTCAAATCAGTAATGTGTTGCACCTAATCAATAATCAGGATATGAAGCCATGTCAAATCCAAATGGCATGTGTGATTTTCACAATGGAGGGCAGGAGAGAAGGAGGAAGTGGAAGTGGAAGTGGAAGTGGACAAGGACGAGGACGAGGAGGAAGAGACAGAGGAGACAGAGGAGGAGGAGGAGGAGACAGAGACAGAGGAGACGGAGGAGGAGGAGGAGGAGGAGGAAGAGACAGAGGAGACAGAGGAGGAGGAGGAAGAGACAGAGGAGACGGAGGAGGAGGAGGAGGAGGAAGAGACAGAGGAGACGGAGGAGGAGGAGGAGGAGGAGGAGGAAGAGACAGAGGAGACGGAGGAGGAGGAGGAGGAGGAGGAGGAGGAGGAGGAGGAGGAAGAGACAGAGGAGACGGAGGAGGAGGAGGAGGAAGAGACAGAGGAGACAGAGGAGGAGGAGGAGGAGGAGGAGGAGGAAGAAGAGCCATCATTTCCAATGAAATTAGAGCAACAATCATACACCATGTTCTGGTTCATGGAATGAGTATGAGGGAAGCAGGACTACGTGTTCAACCAAATATAAGCAGGTTCTCTGTGGCCTCCATTGTCAGGACATTCAGAGAGAACAGGTAAGTGTACTATCATTTGTTGTCCCTCAAACTTACAGTACAGTATGTACAGTTGTGGAACGTCTCAGTAAATTACTGTAACATATCTCTAAAAATTGGCCCTTTTCTAGCAGTATTACAGTAAAACTAATAGTAGTACTAAAAATAATAGTATTTTATGTATTGTACATATTTGGTGACATTTCAATGCATTAGGCCTGTCTGTACAATTCTAACAAGAGGTTTTATTTGCTAGAATTGAAAGACTGCCACATGCCGGTGGAAGGAGGGCTATGTTCTCACAACAGCAGGAGACCATTATTGTCAATATGGTCCTTCAAAATAATCTCATTCGTCTGCGTGAAATACAACAGTGAGTTGAGGAAGACAACGTGAACTTTGAAGGAATCAACCGTGTGAGTCTCTCCCCAATTGACCGTGTCCTGAAACGCAACCTGATAAGTCTCAAACAAGCCTACAGAGTACCATTTGAGAGAAATTCTGAAAGGGTAAAAGAGCTACGATATCAATATGTACAAGTAAGTAATCATGTCCAGAGATTAGACAGCACTATTGAGTTACTGTACATCTTTACTGTGTTGAATGTAATGCAGCACATGTGTATAGAGGCATGAAGCCTGGAATGCTATGTAATTTACGTTACTTCAAAAATAAATTTTTGTTCTTTTCTATAGAGAATGTTTCAACTGGATTCCATGGAGAGGCCTCATGAGTGCATCTTCTTGGATGAAGCTGGCTTCAATCTCACCAAGAGGAGAAGGAGAGGCCGCAACATTATTGATCAACGTGCCATTGTAGAGTTGCCAGGGCAGCGTGGTGGCAACGTGACCATATGTGCTGCCATCAGCAGCTACGGGGTTATTCACCGCCATGTGACTTTAGGGCCTTACAACACTGCCCATCTTATAACGTTTCTGTATGCTCTACAGGAAGCATTACTGAGACGTGAAGAGAGAGGTGATGAGCAGGCAGAGCATCCCATGTATGTGGTAATCTGGGACAATGTGAACTTTCACCGTGGTCCTAGAATCCGTGAGTGGTTTGAAAATAACCCACGTTTTATAAATGTGTGCCTCCCACCATACTCGCCCTTCCTTAATCCCATTGAAGAATTTTTTTCTGCATGGAGGTGGAAGGTCTATGACAGAAATCCTTATGCACAGGAAAATCTCATTCAGTCAATGGATGCAGCATGTGACAACATTGGAGTGGAAGCGATTCAAGGTTGGATTCGGCATGCTAAAGGATTCTTTCCCCGTTGTTTAGCAAGGGACAGGATTGCCTGTGACGTTGATGAGGTCCTGTGGTCTGACCATGCCCAGAGGCATGATGCTGAGGCAGAATGATTCCAAAACATTGCTTGCTATCGATCTGCTGCATTTTTTGTTTGTGACTACATTTATATGTGTGCAGGATTGTGCAAATACTTCATAATAAATAATTTTTTTCCCCTGCTCTGCCCTGAGTGCAGTGTTTTGCATTTATCTCTGTAGTGTGTAATGACTGCTGTGTAGTGTTTATGCATTAGCTGGATGTGTGTGTTATCTGAAAACAGTGTTTGTTTGATATAGCAAGACAAGTCAAAGGTTTTGACAGTGTAGCTTAAGTTTGGTGATTTGTGTTTAAGGTTTTGAGAAAGTGAGAGAAACATTCAAAAAATGTGTTTTAGCAATTCAGAAATACTGTAAGATTGATGTTTAAGAACACTTTCTACAAAAATATGCAAATATGCATTTGTTTTCCTACCAACTTTCCATTTACTTCTATTGATTTAACACTAAACTAATTGTATAGAACAGCCCACACACATTTTACTTGATTTCTTTAACTATTTGCTGGACATCATTTTCCAATTTAAATACTAATACTAAATACTAGTAAAGTGAATTCATAAAACAAATAAAGATGAATTGTAGATTTTTTTTATTTGACCTTTTTTAGGTAAAATATTTTAAAGGATTAATGCACCCAAAAATGAAACTTAGCCCATGTTTTACTCACCCTCAAAGCATCCTAGGTGTATATGACTTTCTTCTTTCAGACGAATCCAATCGGAGTGATATTAAAAATTATCCTTGCTCTTCCAAGCATTAGAATGGCAGTAGGCTGGTGTTTTTTCAACAGTCCAAAAGTGCAAATAAAGTGCATCCATCCATAATAAAACATGCCTCACACGGCTCTGGGGGGTTGAATAAAGGCCTCCTGTAGCAAATCGATGCGTTTTTTGAAGAAAAATACCCATATTTAAAATGTTATAAACACTTTTCTCTCACTTTCGCTAGCTATCGTACGTGGAAGCCGTTCCGGGCGAGTGACGTAGGATGTATGTGCAGTGCAAACGCCAGTGATTAGTGACAAACGTGTAAGCACGTAACAAAATAAAACACCGGTCACGAATTAGAAGCACAAAACAAGGATTTGTAAAGAAAAATGAGGATTTCGATATAAACACGTGGTCAGAATTGTTGGTACCCTTGGTAAATATGATCAATGAAGGCTTTGAAAATTAATCTGCATTGTTAATCCTTTTGATCTTTTATTTTTAAAAATCACAAAATCTAAGCTTTCATTGGAGAATAAGAATTTAAAATGGGCGGGAAATATCATTATGAAATTCTTTTTTTTTTTTCTCAAATACATGTTGGACACAATTACTGGTACCCATAGAAATGAGTAAAATATATCTGACATATATTCCCATTTATTTATATTCACAATTTTGAGCACACCAGCGTGATTATGAACACGAAATTATCCAGCCATGGCTTCCTGTTTCACAGAAATATAAATAAGGAGGGAAAACAAAGGCCAAATTCCAAATTAATCACCCATCACAATGAGAAAAACCAAAGAATATATTTCTGATGTGCAGCAAAAGATAATTGAGCTTTACAAATTATAAAGTGGCTTCAAGAAAAGAACTAGAGCAGTGGGCAATAATTAAGAAGTTCCAATCAACAGAAAATGTTATGAATCTGCCTGCAGAGGACATGTCTTTATCGTCGCAATGTATGGTGAGAAGGAGAGTTTGAGTGGCCAAAGACTCTTCAAGGATCACAGCTGGAGAATTGCAGAAAAAGGTTGAGTTTCGGGGTCAGAAAAGAAAATAGTCAAACAGCACCTACATCACCACATGTTGTTTGAGAGGGCTTCAAGAAAAAAATCAAGAAAAGAAAATGCTTTCACCAAAAAACAATCTCCAGAATATTCAGTTATAAGACACGATTGGAACTTCAAATGGGACTGGCTTCTATGGTCAGATGTAACTAAAAATGTAGCTTTTTAGCAGCAAACACTCAAGATGGGTTTGGTGAACACAGCGATAAAAAGTACCCCATGTGTACAATGAAATATACTGCTGTATGTTTAATGTTATGGGCTTATATTTCTGCTGGAGGTCCTGGACATCTTGTTTAGACAAATGGCAGCACTGATTCTATCAAATAAGTTTAACCAACAGTAATAAAATATCAATGACTGACTCTGTTATAAATCTTATAATGGGCCATGTTTGAATCTTCCAAACGGACAATAATCCAAAAACAAACCTTAAAAACAACACAAAAATGGGTCACTGGGCACAAAATCAAGCTTCTGCCATGGCCATTTCAGTTCCCTGACCTGCACCCTACAGAAAATGAGTGAGGTAAACTGAAGATGAGAAGCACCGCCATGGAGCTGTGAATCTGAAGGATCTGGAGAGATTCTGGATGAAGGAATGGTCTCTGTTCTCTCGTCAGGTGTTCTCTAACCTCATCAGGCATTATAGGAGAAAAAATGGAGTTTTCAAAAAGTATTGAATAAAAGGGTACAGTTAATTGTGTCCGATGTGTATTAGAGAAAAACGCGTGCCCTACACATACATTCTACGTCATCCACTAGAACGGCTGGCACGTATGACAGTAAGTGGAAGTGAGAGAAAAGTATTTATAATATTTTAAATATAGATTTTTTTTTTCTGAAATGCATCAATTCATTACAGGAGGCCTTTATTCATCCCCCGGAGCCGTGTGAGGCATGTTTTATGATGGATGGATGCACTTTATTTGACTACCTTTTTACCGTTGAAAAAAACATGAATTTATATGATCTCATTCATACTGTATGTTTTTGTACGATCTGCTTATACCTCAGTGATTGATTTTTAGGGGTGAACCTTCATGCTTACTTGTTTTCTAAAAACCATAGTATTCACATCATATGAATTCATACAAAACCTCATAAAATAGTTACATTTTCCTGTGAAATCAAATTGGATTTTTATGTTAAATGAACACAGAATGATTACAAAAAAGTAGTCACTTTATGGATGTAAAGAGGTATTTGGCTATGCATTCATGTTTGTGTGTGTATCTCTCAAGGTGTTTGGTTTCATATATGAAGCGTCTTGCTCAAGCATGTCAGTGTGTGTTTGTTTTTGTTTGCATTAGCCTCTTTTTTTGTATATGTGTCTATGTTTGTGGCAGTAATTTTTGATGGTAGTAAGGTTAGGGTGAAAGCAAGGAGAGGTGGGGGGAGTGGAAATGTGTGTGGCTCTTGCGGAAGTGTCAGCTGCTGCGTTCATTGACAGTGTCAATGCACCCGCCGCCCCGGGAGCGCCAGCAGGCTCGCAAAGACAGACAGCATGAATTAATCCCAGGAGAGTGTGCGTGACAGTTTGACAGTGCTGTGAATTGAAAAGGAGGAGGCGCTAGGAATCGGGAGGCAACAGCATTTGTCAAATCATAATTAAATGATGAATCACTGTTGTGTTCTTCAGGACCTCAAACCCTTCTTGGAGATACATAATATAATAAAGAAAAGAAAGCACGGGTACATCATAAGGAATTAGGGAGTATTATGTAGTAAACAATTCTTTAATGTTCCTCATCTACCAGTTTGGTATATAGAGAAATTAAATGAAATACATTAAAATATCACAAAACATCTGGGATTCTACTGACTGTGATGCTGTCAAGTAAATATGCTTAGTTTGCCAGCAGTTATAAACGTCTCAATTCTCAAATCCTGAATCTAAGCCTTTTTGTGTTTCATAACATAATCAGAAATGGCTGCAAAGAAAGTGGTGTGAGAAGATGGGGAAGATGAACTTCACAACTTTGTGAGCAAAGGTATTTATACCGTAAAACAAGATTACTGAAATTAGATTCTGGTTCAAATGAGCAGTCTACTTGATCTGTGGAAGTGGAGAAGTAAAACTATTCTCAGATGTCATAATATGCATTCACATAGAAAGTGACTGTTTGTAAAATCGTTGGCTTATGTTTTGCAGTGCACTTAGGCAAACTTGATCACAACACATGGGAAGTCGTGGCCTAATGGTTAGAGAGTTGGACTTGTAATCCAAAGGTTGCGGGTTCGAGTCTCGGGCCGGCAGGAATTGTAGGTGGGGGGAGTGAATGTCCAGCGCTCTCTCCACCCTCAATACCACGACTGAGGTGCCCTTGAGCAAGGCACCGAACCCCCAACTGCTCCCCGGGCGCCGCAGCATAAAATGGCTGCCCACTGCTCCGGGTGTATGTTCACGGTGTGTGTGTGTTCACTGCTGTGTGTGTGCACGTTGGATGGGTTAAATGCAGAGCACGAATTCTGAGTATGGGTCACCATACTTGGCTGAATGTCACTTCACATAATGATTGTTTGTGGCCGCTGTGAATATCTGAGAAAATACCTCCAATCATTTATGACACGTTTTGGAATTATCCCACTGTACCACCCTTTGAACACAAATTTAAGAAATCCCATACCAGATTACACTGGATATAACTCCTGAACTATCTGGACAGAGTTAGAATTACATAAAGTCATGGAAAGTTTTTGGAAAAACTCAAGTTTTAACCAAGAAAGTGGTCAGCAATTTATCTGCATAAAATATTTTTGTGAAAAACTATATGGCAATGCTTGTTGAGCCCCAGAAACACAAAGAAATGCATAAAATGTTCAAATCTGAGTATAATAAGTAAAACTCATTTTGCATTTTGGATTAATGGTTTAACTCCATGTACTTTATTAGATATAGTTTGTCAAATGTTCAGTGTTTCATCTGTTCTGTTAGACTGGAATAAAAGCACATACACAAATCCTGCACTCTAAAAAATGCTGGGTTAAATACAACCCAGTACTGGGTAAATATTGGACAGAACACATGCTGGGTTGTTTTCAACCAACAATTGGGTTAAATGTTTATCACAGCATTCTGGGCAGTAAGCCATCCACTGGGTCTAAACAACCCCATCGCTGGGTTCATCCATATTTTATCCAGTGCAGGGTTGTATTTAACCCAGCATTTTTTTAGAGTGTGTGTCTGTAAATAATGAAGAATTTTTTTTCTTTTTTTTCTGAGCCTTCTCAACAGCTAATGGATTTATAAATCAGCTAAACAGGTATGAAATATCACCAATGAGTGATACATACCTACCAATAAAGGACTAGTTTATTGGTATGTATGATACAATAGAAACTTTCTGAAAATTAATTCTCCCTCAGCCATCCAAGATGTAGATATATTTGTAGATATTCTGAATTACATCACTTGCTCAGCAATGGATCCTTAGCAGTGAATGGGTACTGTCAGAATGAGTGTCCACCCCCCCCCCCCCCCCCCAAAAAAAAAAAAACCCCATGAAAATCACAATAATACACAAGTAATTGGCACAACTCCAGTCCATCAACTAAAATCTTTTGAAACAAAAAGCTGTGTGTTTAATAAATCTATAAAGTCACAATTTAAAATTGTTGTTTCTGGCTGAAGTCCTCCAGTGATAATTTTGTCTTGTCTGAAACAGGAGAGAAATATGAACAGGAAAAGCACAAATGAAAACAATCCGAAACAGTTCTAAATGAATACAGTTGATTTTGATGTGAGAGGACAACAGAGGATGAACTTTTTCACTGAAGGAAGCATTATTATGAACTTAAAACACTGATGGATTTCTTTCTCACAAACATGCAGCTTTTCATTTCACATACCATTAATTGATGGACAGGAGTCGTGTGGATTACTTGTGAATTATGATAGTTTTATCAGCTTTTTGAATCCTCATTCTGATGGCACCCATTCACTGCAGAGGATCCACTGGTGAGTAATGACGTAGTGCTTAATTTCTCCAAATCTGTTCAGATGAAGAAACAAACTTATCTACATCGTGGATCTGAGAGTGATTTACTTATAATTTATGTATAATTATATAATAAAAAGGAACTGAAATTTATTTATTATTCAGGAACTGCATGCACTAGATTCGGAGATCTACATTTGTATATTAACAGTCAAATATCTTCACAATGAATATTAATTTAATTAATGTTAATGATAAAACATGACTAAATGTAAATAATCTTCCTCATTATAAAAACTCTTTGTATGTTGGTGCACTAATCGTTGTTACTGGAAATGTCTTTGTTAAGAAGAATGTGAAAGCACCTGTGCAAGTAATCCATAGATTACCAAAAAAGTTCTGTCAGCTAATAGAATCACTTTGAGGTCCTTGAGGAGTAAGATTCTAGAGGGATCCAATAGGATTTGACACGACACCACCAGCATCTTGGTGCTTTATTATTTCACTCTGACAGAGGAACCTGCCTTGCACTCCACTGCGTTCTTGCTGACGAATCCCTCAAGGATGGGCAGGGTGCAGCCTTAGATGAATGCATTTGCAGGCAGCTAAATGTGTGTTCTGGGGTGCATGTTAATTCACCATAGCGCTTGCTAGAAAATAAAAGATTATTATTATTGCATAATGATATATAGCCTCCTGTGCAAAACTTTTCATCAAATAACACTGCATTCTGACCATTTTAATTTTTAACAGGTATTGTCCATATATTATTAACATATTATTAACATCCAATTATAGATGTTGAAACAGTCAGCATATGATCAGCACTCTTCAATTCAGTTTGGAAGACACAGTTGATAATGAATAATTGGTGTGGGAAAACAATCCAATCAGACTGAATTGACTTTAAAAAATATATATATATTTAACAAATAATCTGCTCAATACTGAATTTGATTTCTCTTCATTTTCCTACTCAAATGAATGGGTTGCTGTGATAACCTAATTCGTTTTCTCTCATGCTGAACAATATCCACAGATTGTCTATCAAAGTGAGGGAAAAATATTTCATAGTTATTTTAGTACTATAATCTGCCTAATCTGTCATTTGACCTGTGACCTGATGGCTTGTGACCAATACACACACACACACACACACACACACACACACACACACACATATATAGGCCTATATCATTTGTAGTAGTAATAAATTCATATTTAGCAAGGATGTATTAAATTGATGACAGTAAGGACTGTTGACAGTAAAAACATTCTATTGCAAACTGTAGGATGTCCTTTTTATTCATCTGACAATGAATAAATGGAAGAAGAAATGGTTCTTGACCAACAAATCAGCATATTACAATGATTTCTGGAGGATATTGAATAATCAGCTTTACCATCACAGGAATAAATTGCATTTTATAATATGTTAAAATAGAAAACAGTTCCTTTAAATTGTGAATCTCACAATATTCCTGTTTTTAACTGTAGTTTTGATCAAATAACTGTAGACTTGGTGAGCGACCACAGACATTTGAACAGTGTTTTTGCTTTCTCCCCAAAAGTTAACCATCCTTTACAACATACTGTGGCACCAGAGAGGTGTTTCATCAAATTCTAAAATATAATTTCATTAAACTTCTTATACATTTGATCCCTACCTCAGAGGAATCAAACCACCAACCACAACTACTAGGCCTCCATTTAGTCAACCATAAAACAGTTTTCTGTAATTAAAGCAACTTAATGCAGATAAGGACATGTATTAGAGAAAATGGTTGAGCTAGAGCGCTAAGGGAGGTAGACAGAGAGAGGTAGAGCAAGCGCAGACGTGTTGTCATTTTCGGTGCAAGGAAATGGGCGATGTGTGCGTGGATGTAGGGGGTGGGGGTAATGCTAAGTGTTCTCAGTATGGAGTCAAGCCCAGCTCCACAGATTGCTGTCTTGCTCTCACCACTCGTTGTCCCTTTGAAGTAATTACTCTTTCACCTGGACAAGCTAATCAGCGAAAGCGTGCCTTGCATCAGCACCCACCAGGCTCTGCGCCCTCCAACGAACAACAGATACATAGGCAATTTAACACACTCACACAAACCACAGAACTGTAAATGAGTGATATCAGTACACAAATGTATTGAATTTCATTAATTAATATCATCATACAATGACTCATTCGATGTTTTATCCATTTGATAATGTAGGCCTATATACAATCAGGGTATGAGTAATAAAACATCGCCTAGCATGTTTCTGTTTCTTGCGTCATATATAAATCACCGGTGCTTTTCTGTTGCTCACCTTCGATGGCGAGGACAAATGAATAGAAACAAACATGTTTTGTGTGTGGACACACACACACACACAGTCCCACACAGCCCTGTCAGAGGGCTGTGTGGTTAATCTTTATGCACTCTGTGACCTCCTCACTGCCAACCCTGCTAAATATATTATTCCCGTGGGGCTTGCAGTGCTGCTTGGTGTCAGAAATCAATATGCATGAGCCGTGTAGATGGGAATTTCTAATAGATCTCCACGGCCCTGCGCTACTCTTCAATATCTGCCTCGGACTATTAGTGCCGGCTCAGTGGCAGTGAAATAACCGAGATAATCTGTTAAGGTTCCGCTCTTAAGGTGGAACTGCTTTAACAGGTTTTACTGGTGTTTTTTTTTTTGCAAAAGGAATAACTAAACAGCCAAACGTTTCAGGGCTGGGGGTGATTTTTAATAGTTCTAAATTAATTTGCAGCCATTGTTTTTGAACAATGTTGTTTGAAAGAATTTCTGCAAATAAAACATAAATGTGTACAATTCTGCTTAGTATTCATGTGCATATAAAATTTTTATTTTGAGTTTTTATAAAAAGATATAAGTGCAATAATTTGTGAGTGGTTATGCATACACACACACACACACACACATATATATATATATATATATATATATATATGCTTGCTGTTTCTGCGTAACATGTGTGTGTGTTTCTCTGTGGTGTTGTCAGAAACGGATATGGGTCATTCTGCTAATTGATAATATTCCTAATGTGATGATTTGCTGCAGCACTTAACTGCAGTGCATGGCTTCTCCGCTGGAAAAAAGACATCCAGCTTCAAGCAGCAGGAGACTGAATGGGGGAGGGGAACATCTGAATGGAGGAGAGAGACGGAAGAGAGGGGAAGACTGACTCAGACAGCGTGAGGTCTCAAGGGAGAGAGAGACGCTGAAATTATTTCATGGTCATGGGCTTTTTCTCCCTCTCCCATCTCACATGCAGGACCTGCAAATATAATCTACAGCCATATATCTGCTGTCTTTCTCACAAAGGTGATCTCCTCAATGCTGCTACCGGCCAAAGCCGCAAAAGGGGAAACTCACTATCCATCACCTGTAATTATATTAGATGAGAGGTACAATGAGGCTAAAAGCTCCCCTTAAGAAAGATGTGCCGTTTTTTCCCAAAGTGTATAAAGATACAAAATAATTTTTTAACTAAATAATAGTAGAATAATAAAACACAAACAAATATTATATGGTTACAAATGTATCATTATGTATATGTACATTCATACTTCAATGCAAAAATCTCTGCCTTCTCACTTATGAAAAACATTTTATTGCATCACAGCCATTGTGCATCTTCTTCCTCAGCCAAACCTATGGTTCTTTTGGTTTCTCTTTTAACCAGTGCATGTGTGTTTTTTTTTCCTTTAGTCCCTGCAACTAAGGGGCTGTTTACCCCAAAGTGAGATCAAATTATTGTAAAGAGGACCTCTTGTCATTGCACACATGATGACTTTAGAAAGCAAATTTCTTTTGCAATGTATAGCAACAAATGGTTTTGTGAAAGTGAACTTCTGTTTTTTCATAATTGCCATAAGTGTTGTGGGTGAAGTTTGATCTATATAAACAGTGCTTTATGGACAGTTATCATAGACTTTCCTTGTTGTCTAATTGACTGCAATTAAGGCAATACATGACAATTTACAGTGTTTCTAACTAGATTTTTAAGAAATGTAGCACCCCCACCCCCCATTAAGGTAAAACTGTGGTATTTTTACATGTCAGACATGCCAAGCTTGGTGTCTACTTTTAAGCCTTTTAAAGCTTTCAGTTTCCTCCAGTGAAAAAAAGGGGGTTGGACACTGGGCATGTCTGGTGAGTGGCCTGAAATATGAAAATTGTTTTTTTTTACATAAATATCCACACACACTTTGGCAATGGTCAGTGGTGCCCAGCTAAGTGAGATAATTTTCTGCATACATTTAACTGCCCTCGCAGTTGAAAAACAGCATCTCCTCAATACAAAAAAATTATAATATACCCAACTGCTCTTTGAGGGCAGGCCAGTGCAGCTAGTAGGTGGGCATTATGCAAATGTGTAACATGGCTACATAGCAGGAATAATTGTAGGATGACAAACAAGTATACACCTACATTGCACAATACACTACACTATATTACACAGTAAAGGTAAAATCAAAAAGTATAAGAAAAAATTGCCCCATTGTAACAAAAAAGTACAATGTGCACATAAAAAAAAGGAGATAGGAGACAAGATCAGTATCACCACTGAGTATCCAAGTCAGAGTAACACGCTCTGACACATAATAGTCATGAAGCATTGTTTCTGATTTTCTTTCAGGGCCCATATTGTACGTCAGACATCGGATGGAAGGGCAGCACAGTGCCAAAAATCTATTTGGCATGCAAAACTGAAAGGCAATTGTTATATTGTATAATAATTCCATAGATTTACATTATTTTCAGTGTTTGCATTCCCTGTTAATTTTGATTCAGTTTGAGATACAAGTAAATAGCATTATTGCATAAATCTGCTTTCGTCTAATAACTTTCTAATAACTTTATATAAAGCTGTGTTTATTTTACTACGTGTAATCCAAATGCATTTCAGAAACCAACTCTTTTTCCTCTTTGTTTTCTTTCATTAAAAAGAAACTAACTAAGAATAATTCTGTTTTTTTTTATCTTTTTAAATGGATGAACTTCTGGTTGTTCATTGGGTAACGCTTGTTACACATTTGACATAATATTACATGTAAATTATGCATAATAACAGGCAACTAACCTTAACCTGAACCCTATTACATACATTTTGTTAATTAATATTACATAGTCCTTAAATGTATAATTACACTGTAACAATCACACAAATGTAACCCATTATTGTCATAGGGCGAATTTCAAATATTCTTTCTTTCTTTTCTTTCTTTTTTTGAAGGGCACTGCAGGAAGGGCACACTATTTGAAGTGTCAAAAACAAAACATATCAATGTTTTTATTTGGGAATTCAGCTGCTGCTTCTGTCACACTACAGTTGAACAATGCAACAAATGAAATTAGAAAAGTTGCATTAAAACAAACAAACCTGTCATTGAAAGAGAGACTCTCGTAGAACATGCACAGTGATAAACCTAGATGCCTGCTCCTCTTATAATACTCTTTATGATTAAAGCAATCTAGTTTTGTTTTGCCCCTCCATATTGCTTGCTTAAAATATTGACAAGGTGTCAAAATTTAAAGGGTAGAGTAATAAGATTAATTCACAAAAGGTTTGGCAGTTCATTAAGTTATATTTCTTTTTAATAATTGTGAGGCAAAGGATATGCAAATACTGTCACCTCTAATTGGTGCTTGGTGACAGATCACTTGCAGCATATTCATTTAGAAGCAAAATGTATTGATATTAGTAGCAAACAAAGGTTTGTCAGCAAACATAGACAGTCCAACATAAAATGGGCTGATTCCTATAGGCACCATGATCTTGGGGAATCATTACTTCATATAATTATATTTTATCGACAAGGTATAGATCCCAAGTCTTTTATTTATATATTACTGGTTTTAGCATAATGCTATTAAAATACGCTTATATGTGAAGAAAATATTGGCAAATAGGAACTATTTCTGCTTCCATTCATCTGAACTGTAGCAGAAATGATGAAAAGCAGAGGCAGTCATTCAAACAGAAAGAGAAGTGGCAGCGCTAATGACAGAGAAAAAAAGCATAATCTGGACTTATTTCACTCCGCTAAATAACGGTAGAGCAAAATGTGACATTACAGATTTTGAGGAGTTTGATATAAAAGATTTGATGGCACAAGTTGATAGGTCCTTGACATGCAATCTGCCAGTCAATCAACTGGTGCATTACCTCTGCATCTAACCTTGTTTTACGTTAATGCGTGTGCTGTGAGAGTTTTCTCACTGAAAAATACTATTGCTCATTGAGTTATGTATTCCTATATCAGCTTATGCTATGCAGCATTATAAGCTTTGGACTTTGGCTATAGCTTAAATTATTTGTTTAAATAAATTTTAAGGATATGCCAGCACAGGTACACATAGAGAAGTCATTAGTTAAAAAGCCCTGGGCTATCCCCCTCCAGGTACACATTATGCGTTTTAGCTATTTAAGACATTCGGCCAAGCTGGTGCAGGCACGCATAGCCAGTAGCCTACACATGCAATTAACTTGGCACTTGCTGCAGCAGCAGTACATGAGTTTTGGCGGGTAGAGCTGTATTGTTTAGAGTGTTTATGTTTCTGCAGCCTGACAGCTTTGTTGGGGTATTTGGTATTTATGTCTATTTATACACCAGCATGTCTGTTTAATTCAATATAAATAAAATGTATAACCAAAAAAATAACAGTGTAATGGTTCTGTATGAATAATTTCTGTGATTAAGGTGAAAAATTTGAGGTAAAACGGTCTAATCATAGGACTAATTTATGGTTACAAAAATAATATGTCCTCACAAATGTAATTGTCACTTCATAAAAAGTGGCAAGCTTCTCATTTCTGGTAGTTCTGTAACAAATTGCCATAGAGGGTTGTGTTCAGTTTTCATTACTGTCACATAGCTTGTTTTCATTTACTGAAGAGCTTTAATTAGCTCAAAAAATACCCACAGAAAAGCAAGCAGAACAAAACAAAACACATATTTGTAAAAAGGAAATCAACATTTACATTTATATTTATTCATTTGACAGACATGTTAACCCAAAGAAACTCGCAATGTTGGGAAGTTTACTTTTAAAAAATGTATTTCACTACAGATTTCAAAATGAAAAGTAATTTGTAACACATTTCATTCAATTCCAAAAGTTTTGTAATTTAATCTAAATACTTTAGAATACTTTGAAATACTAATAAGGCATGTGACACAAAGGGTCTTCTAGAGAAAAATGTCAGTCAGTTTCCAGTCAGTTAAATTACATTTTCATACAACATAACATGTTATCTGTATGGTACCTCAGTTTACACAAAATAATGTCACACTGGACAACATTTTGCTCATTTATATTATGTGTGGGTCTGCTGGAGAATATCTATAAAGAACTCTGCAATTTTGCATTTAACTGCAATATAATTCATATTCAGTGCAATGTATTTTTTTTCCCTTAGAGAAAAGCTACATCTGTAACACCAAGGTTTAAAATGTTAACATAAAGGGATAATAATGTTTCAGCCTCCATTTACCATATTTTATGAGCTCTATGTATGTGTTATTATTTATTACCTTGAGACTAATCAAAAGTTTGTAATTTCAGATGCTATGGGATGTTATCATATAGTCACATTTTATATTAATAGCCTCATTAACCTTTCAACAATGTTAATAGCAGTGTGAAACTTCACAGAAATGTATTTACCACATTAAAATGACTGCTGTGAGGACACAGTAATTTGGCCTTAAACTATTTAGTTGTTGCCTTGGCCTTTTAAGATCAGTAGCCTTGCTACCTGGAAAGTCGTCTCCTCACTGCCTGCTCATCATGGAGACACAGTACAAGCATGTTTGCATGCTTTGATGGCTTTATTATCTCTGTGGAAACAAGTGCAGACATAGTCAGGTTAAAGGGCTTGTGCTAATGCGCAAACAGGAATAGCTACACCATCATTAGTGCAGCAAGCAAAAGATTTGAAGGTTAAACTCAAAAAGGCAAAAGATAACGTTCAACTTCAAAGTGATGTGGTCATAATTCTGACTGATGGTGATATGATAGCAATGTCACTGATGGACATGTTATGCATTTACTGGGTGGTGCAGAATATGTTTTTCCTCTTAGTCTTTTATTCAAAATACTCACACAAATCTAATCATTAATATAAATATAATTCTATAACAAATGAATGTGGAATCATTTAAATGTGTTTCTTTAAAATCGCTAGCACTAATGAGAAATAATAAATAAAATATAGCTGCGAGCAGCGATGACGGGCCCAAGCCGTCAGCATACGCCACCCCGGTGGCATCGATAAAACGGTGCCCAGCGAGCACAAGCATCACAGTAACCCTCTGGCAGTTTGGTTTTAAGGGATACGGCAATTAAAGGGTTAATCCAAACCATCAACTCTGTGAAACACACACACACAGAACAACATATAAAACTTTAAATTCTGTGAAAATATATTTTTCATTGGTAGTTGATGTTAGTTAATGCATTTACTAATGCTAACAAATGAGAAATTATTATAGTTACCAAAGGTTTTAATGATTTATAAGCATTTTTTAATTATTTATTTTTCCATTAACTAACATGAATAATTTTTTCTAACACAAATGAATAAAGTAAAAAATATATTGTTAATATTTAATGTTATTTGTGAATTAACCAATGTTAAAAAACAACATTATTTAACTGTTGTTAATTTACATCATTAATAAATATATACCATTTAATGTTGATCAAAATCAATTCCAAAATGTGTTAATATATTATTAAATTTTAAAGTTTTATCTTTTGAACATGACTATTTTTCTAATATAAAAAATATTTTGTTCATTGTTAGTTCATTGTAAGTTCATACTATCAATGAAGAATTAACATGCTGTAAAAAATATATTTTTCATTGTTAGTTCATGTTAATTAATGCATTCACTACTGTTAACAAATGAGACTTAATTATAAAGTGTTATCAAAACCTTTAATGCTTTATAAGCATTTTTTAAGGATTTTATTGAGAAGTTTAAACAGACCCTCTCTCTCGCTCTCTCTCTCTCTCTCTCTCTCTCTCCCCCTCCACACTCACTGAACTCACACAGTCAGTCACCCACCCAGTCACCCACCGCACACATTAGAAGCAGTGACAGGAGATCTCTGATAGTTTTTAAAGGTTCTCCTCCGCATAGTGTATTGTAAATTCATGAAATTAATCACATATCCTCAGACTGTATTGTTCTGTGTATGTAATTTTTTATGAAGTGTTTGGAAGCTGAAAAGTTTTCTCTTTTTTACTGTAACTTTAATAAATTGCCATTAAATCATCGTTCAAGATATCCTAAATCCGTCCGCAATTTAGCATCTTCAGTATTTTGGCATCATAAGAAAAAATGTTTGGTGTGATTTACGTGTTTCTGTTTGGAGGAGTATGAATTTGTTTACAGCCTGTTTAAAAACAAAACCCACATTAAAATAAATATAGCCGACTTCCTGTTGGTCGTAGCTAATGACTGTAAATTAGAAAGTTGTCCGGATTAATAAGAACAATTTATGTACCGAGTTTGGTGTCTGTAGCTATCATTATATATATATAAACATTAATAATTATATACCATTTAATGTTGATCAATATTAATTCCAAAATGTGTTAATATATTATTACATTTTAAAGTTTATCTTTTGAACATGACTATTTTTCTAACATTAAAAAGATTAATAAATGCTTTAAAAAAATTGTTCTTTGTTAGTTCATACTATCATGGAAGAATTAACATGCTGTAAAAATATATTTTTCATTGTTAGTTCACGTTAATTAATGCATTTCCTAATGTTAAGAATTGAGACCTTATTTAATGATTTATAAGCATTTTTTAAAGATTTTAAAAAACAGACCCTCTCTCTCTCTTTCTCTCTCTCACCCAGCTCCTCAATCCACACAGTCACTCACACAGTCACTCACACCCCACCCCACCCCCACCCCTCACTCAGCTGCAGGCTGGCAGGGAGCTCTCACTCAGCAGTCTAACAGCTTTCTGATAGTTTTTAAATTTTCTCCTAAGCATAGTGTATTGTAAATTCATGAAATTAATCACATATCCTCAGACTGTATTGTTCTGTGTATGTAATTTTTTATGAAGTGTTTGGAAGCTTCTCTTAAAAGATAAAAAAAAAAAAAAATTATCTTTTTTACTGTAACTTTAATAAATTGCCATTAAATCATCGTTCAAGATATCCTAAATACGTCCGCAATTTAGCATCTTCAGTATTTTGGCATCATGATAAAAAATGTTTGGTGTGATTTCCGTGTTTCTGCTTGGAGGAGTATTAATTTGTTTACAGCCCGTTTTTAAAAAAAACCCACATTAAAATAAATATAGCCGACTTCCTGTTGGTTGTAGCTAATGACTGTAAATTAGAAAGTTGTCCGGATTAATTAGAACAATTTATGTACCGAGTTTGGGGTCTGTAGCTAAAACTAACCCCCTCATTTTTGACAAAAGGTGGCGCTATAGAGTGTCTCTTCCACGCCCGTTTATGAGCTTTTTCCAGTGTCTAACTATCATTAATACTGATATGTGTGTTGAGTTTCATGACATTCTAAACATGTTATCTGCCTCAAAATCACCAGAAACGAATTTTCAACTTTGACACGTTGCCATGGCAACATAATTTTAGATATCAATATTCCCTTCACAGTTTTACATCGGCCGTGTTTTGACATTATTCTGGTGAAGTTTGAAGCAAATCGAGTAAAAAGAAGATGCTGAATTCAAAGCATTTTGAAAACGACACACTTCCTGCAGCCAGTTGGTGGCGCTATAACTTTCAGTCATAATAGTCACATCTATCCGATCAGCATCATACAACGAACAAACCACTGGAGTTTGATCTACATCATACAATGTATGTGGACGTTATTAGGCATTTCCTGGGTCTCATTTTTCGCCATAACTTCATCGCCTCGCCACGGGCAAACCGTTCGACATATCAAAAATATCTTCGCAATTTAGCGTCCCCAATGTCTTGAGATCATGTTCACCGAGTTTGGTGGCAATCGTATGGAAATCCTCAGAGGAGTATATCAAATTCCAGAGCATGCGCTTTTTAAACAGCCCTGAATAGCCGACTTCCTGTTGGGCGGAGCCTAAGACATGCTGTGCGGAAGTTGTTCAGCTCAATGAGTTCTATATGTGTACCGAGTTTCATATGAATACGTGCAAGTATGTGTGAGCTATACATCAAGTTTTCTGACAATTTTCCAGGGGGCGCCGTAGAGCCCCTGTGCCACGCCCGGGTCCCAGCCTCAGCGGCGTCCTAATGGCCGCAGGTTCCAATGTGCGTGCCAATTTTCGAGAGTTTTCGGGCACGTTAAGGCCCCCAAAAGTGCCCGGATGATTGAAATAAAAAAAAATAAAAATAAAAATAAATATAGCTGCGAGCAGCGATGACGGGCCCAAGCCGTCAGCATACGCCACCCCGGTGGCATCGATAAAACGGTGCCCAGCGAGCACAAGCATCACAGTAACCCTCTGGCAGTTTGGTTTTAAGGGATACGGCAATTAAAGGGTTAATCCAAACCATCAACTCTGTGAAACACACACACACAGAACAACATATAAAACTTTAAATTCTGTGAAAATATATTTTTCATTGGTAGTTGATGTTAGTTAATGCATTTACTAATGCTAACAAATGAGAAATTATTATAGTTACCAAAGGTTTTAATGATTTATTTTTCCATTAACTAACATGAATAATTTTTTCTAACACAAATGAATAAAGTAAAAAATATATTGTTAATATTTAATGTTATTTGTGCATTCACCAATGTTAAAAAACAACATTATTTAACTGTTGTTAGTTAACATCATTAATAAATATATACCATTTAATGTTGATCAAAATCAATTCCAAAATGTGTTAATATATTATTACATTTTAAAGTTTTATCTTTTGAACATGACTATTTTTCTAATATTAAAAATATTTTGTTCATTGTTAGTTCATTGTAAGTTCATACTATCAATGAAGAATTAACATGCTGTAAAAAATATATTTTTCATTGTTAGTTCATGTTAATTAATGCATTCCCTACTGTTAACAAATGAGACTTAATTATAAAGTGTTATCAAAACCTTTAATGCTTTATAAGCATTTTTGAAGGATTTTATTGAGAAGTTTAAACAGACCCTCTCTCTCTCTCTCTCTCTCTCTCTCTCTCTCTCCCCCTCCACACTCACTGAACTCACACAGTCAGTCACCCACCGCACACATTAGGAGCGCAGTGACAGCAGATCTCTGATAGTTTTAATTTTCTGCTCTCCATAGTGTATTGTAAATTCATGAAATTAATCACATATCCTCAGACGGTCTTGTTCTGTGTATGTAATTTTTTATGAAGTGTTTGGAAGCTGCTCTTTAAAGATAAAAAAAAAAAAAGTGTTCTTTTTTACTGTAACTTTAATAAATTGCCATTAAATCACCGTTCAAGATATCCTAAATCGGTCCGCAATGAAGCATCTTCAGTATCTTGGAAGCATGTGAAAAAATGTTTGGTGTGAATTTTTGGTTTCTGCTTGAAGGAGTATGAATTTGTTTACAGCCCGTTTAAAAAAAAAAAAAACGCATTAAAAAAAAATAGCCGATTTCCTGTTGGTCGTAGCTAATGACTGTAAATTAGAAAGTTGTCCGGATTAATAAGAACAATTTATGTACCGAGTTTGGTGTCTGTAGCTATCATTATATATATATATATATATATATAATCATTAATAATTATATACCATTTAATGTTGATCAATATTAATCCAAAATGTGTTTATATATTATTAAATTTTAAAGTTTATCTTTTGAACATGACTATTTTTCTAACATTAAAAAGATTAATAAATGCTTTAAAAAAATTGTTCTTTGTTAGTTCATACTATCATGGAAGAATTAACATGCTGTAAAAATATATTTTTCATTGTTAGTTCACGTTAATTAATGCATTTCCTAATGTTAAGAAATGAGACCTTATTATAAAGTGTTATCAAAATCTTTAATGATTTATAAGCATTTTTTAAAGATTTTAAAAAACAGACCCTCTCTCTCTTTCACCCACTGCCTCAATCCACACAGTCACTCACACAGTCACTCACACCCCACCCCTCACTCAGCTGCAGGCTGACAGGACCTCTCACTCAGAGGCAGGCTGGCAGGGAGCTCTAACTCAAAAGCAGCTCTGATAGTTTTTTAATTTTCTCCTCTGCATAGTGTATTGTAAATTCATGAAATTAATCACATATCCTCAGACTGTATTGTTCTGTGTATGTAATTTTTTATGAAGTGTTTGGAAGCTGCTCTTAAAAGATAAAAAAAAAAATATATATATCTTTTTTACTGTAACTTTAATAAATTGCCATTAAATCATCGTTCAAGATATCCTAAATCCGTCCGCAATTTAGCATCTTCAGTATTTTGGCATCATGATAAAAAATGTTTGGTGTGATTTCCGTGTTTCTGCTTGGAGGAGTATTAATTTGTTTACAGCCCGTTTTTAAAAAAAACCCACATTAAAATAAATATAGCCGACTTCCTGTTGGTCGTAGCTAATGACTGTAAATTAGAAAGTTGTCCGGATTAATTAGACCAATTTATGTACCGAGTTTGGTGTCTGTAGCTAAAACTAACCCCCTCATTTTTGACAAAAGGTGGCGCTATAGAGTGTCTCTTCCACGCCCGTTTATGAGCTTTTTCCAGTGTCTAACTATCATTAATACTCATATGTGTGTTGAGTTTCATGACATTCTAAACATGTTATCTGCCTCAAAATCACCAGAAACGAATTTTCAACTTTGACACGTTGCCATGGCAACATAATTTTAGATATCAATATTCCCTTCACAGTTTTACATCGGCCGTGTTTGGACATTATTCTGGTGAAGTTTGAAGCAAATCGAGTAAAAATAAGATGCTGAATTCAAAGCATTTTGAAAATGACACACTTCCTGCAGCCAGTTGGTGGCGCTATAACTTTCAGTCATAATAGTCACATCTATCCGATCGGCATCATACAACGAACAAATCACTGAAGTTTGATCTACATCATACAATGTATGTGGACGTTATTAGGCATTTCCTGGGTCTCATTTTTCGCCATAACTTCATCGCCTCGCCACGGGCAAACCGTTCGACATATCAAAAATATCTTCGCAATTTAGCGTCCCCAATGTCTTGAGATCATGTTCACCTAGTTTGGTGGCAATCGTATGGAAATCCTCAGAGGAGTATATCAAATTCCAGAGCATGCGCTTTTTAAACAGCCCTGAATAGCCGACTTCCTGTTGGGCGGAGCCTAAGACATGCAGCGTGAAAGTTGTTCAGCTCAATGAGTTCTATATGTGTACCGAGTTTCATATGAATACGTGCAAGTATGTGTGAGCTATACATCAAGTTTTCTGACAATTTTCCAGGGGGCGCCGTAGAGCCCCTGTGCCACGCCCGGGTCCCAGCCTCAGCGGCGTCCTAATGGCCGCAGGTTCCAATGTGCGTGCCGATTTTCGAGAGTTTTCGGGCACGTTAAGGCCCCCAAAAGTGCCCGGATGATTGAAATAAAAAAAAAAAAATAAAATAAATATAGCTGCGAGCAGCGATGACGGGCCCAAGCCGTCAGCATACGCCACCCCGGTGGCATCGATAAAACGGTGCCCAGCGAGCACAAGCATCACAGTAACCCTCTGGCAGTTTGGTTTTAAGGGATACGGCAATTAAAGGGTTAATCCAAACCATCAACTCAGTGAAACACAGACACACAGAACAACATATAAAACTTTAAATTCTGTGAAAATATATTTTTCATTGGTAGTTGATGTTAGTTAATGCATTTACTAATGCTAACAAATGAGAAATTATTATAGTTACCAAAGGTTTTAATGATTTATAAGCATTTTTTAATGATTTATTTTTCCATTAACTAAAATGAATAATTTTTTCTAACACAAATGAATAAAGTAAAAAATATATTGTTAATATTTAATGTTATTTGTGAATTAACCAATGTTAAAAAACAACATTATTTAACTGTTGTTAATTTACATCATTAATAAATATATACCATTTAATGTTGAAATCAATGTTTTAATGTTTAAAATCAATTCCAAAATGTGTTAATATATTAAATTTTAAAGTTTTATCTTTTGAACATGACTATTTTTCTAATATTAAAAATATTTTGTTCATTGTTAGTTCATTGTAAGTTCATACTATCAATGAAGAATTAACATGCTTTAAAAAATATATTTTTCATTGTTAGTTCATGTTAATTAATGCATTCCCTACTGTTAACAAATGAGACTCAATTATAAAGTGTTATCAAAACCTTTAATGCTTTAAGCATTTTTTAAGGATTTTATTGAGAAGTTTAAACAGACTCTCTCTCTCTCTCTCTCTCTCTCTCTCTCTTTCTCTCTCTCTCTCTCTCTCCCCCTCCACACTCACTGAACTCACACAGTCAGTCACTCACCCAGTCACCTACCGCACACATTAGAAGCACAGTGACAGGATATCTCTGATAAGTTTTAAAATTTTCTTCTCGCCATAGTGTACTGTAAATTCATGGAATTAATCACATATCCTCAGACTGTCTTGTTCTGTGTTTGGTGTGAATTTGTGGTTTCTGCTTGGAGGTGTATGAATTTGTTTACAGCCCGTTTTGAAAAAAAAAAACATAAAAAAAAAAAAAGCCGACTTCCTGTTGGTCGTAGCTAATGTCTGTAAATTAGAAAGTTGTCCGGCTTAATGTGAACAATTTATGTACCAAGTTTGGTGTCTGTAGCTATCATTATATATATATATATATAATCATTAATAATTATATTCCATTTAATGTTGATCAATATTAATTCCAAAATGTGTTAATATATTATTAAATTTTAAAGTTTCTCTTTTGAACATGACTATTTTTCTAACTTTAAAAATATTTTGTTCATTGTTAGTTCATTGTAAGTTCATACTATCAATGAAGAATTAACATGCTGTAAAAAATTATATTTTTCATTGTTAGTTCATGTTAATTAATGCATTCCCTACTGTTAACAAATGAGACTTAATTATAAAGTGTTATCAAAACCTTTAATGCTTTATAAGCATTTTTTAAAGATTTAAAAAAAACAGACCCTCTCTCTCTTTCTCTCTCTCACCCAGCTCCTCAATCCACACAGTCACTCACACCCCACCCCACCCCCACCCCCTCACTCAGCTGCAGGCTGACAGGGAACTCTCACTCATAGAAGCATTGTAACAACTGTCTGATAGTTTTTAAATTTTCTCCTAAGCATAGTGTATTGTAAATTCATGAAATTAATCACATATCGTCAGACTGTATTGTTCTGTGTATGTAATTTTTTATGAAGTGTTTGGAAGCTGCTCTTAAAAGATAAAAAAAAAAAAAAAAATCTCTTTTTTACTGTAACTTTAATAAATTGCCATTAAATCATCGTTCAAGATATCCTAAATCCGTCCGCAATTTAGCATCTTCAGTATTTTGGCATCATGAGAAAAAATGTTTGGTGTGATTTCCGTGTTTCTGCTTGGAGGAGTATTAATTTGTTTACAGCCCGTTTTAAAAAAAAACCCACATTAAAATAAATATAGCCGACGTCCTGTTGGTCGTAGCTAATGACTGTAAATTAGAAAGTTGTCCGGATTAATAAGAACAATTTATGTACCGAGTTTGGTGTCTGTAGCTAAAACTAACCCCCCCATTTTTGACAAAAGGTGGCGCTATAGAGTGTCTCTTCCACGCCCGTTTATGAGCTTTTTCCAGTGTCTAACTATCATTAAAATGGATATGTGTGTTGAGTTTCATGACATTCTAAACATGTTATCTGCCTCAAAATCACCAGAAACGAATTTTCAACTTTGACACGTTGCCATGGCAACATAATTTTAGATATCAATATTCCCTTCACAGTTTTACATCGGCCGTGTTTTGACATTATTCTGGTGAAGTTTGAAGCAAATCGAGTAAAAATAAGATGCTGAATTCAAATCATTTTGAAAACGACACACTTCCTGCAGCCAGTTGGTGGCGCTATAACTTTCAGTCATAATAGTCACATCTATCCGATCGGCATCACACAACGAACAAACCACTGGAGTTTGATCTACATCATACAATGTATGTGGACGTTATTAGGCATTTCCTGGGTCTCATTTTTCGCCATAACTTCATCGCCTCGCCACGGGCAAACCGTT
Source organism: Barbus barbus (assembly GCF_936440315.1). Lineage (NCBI taxonomy): Eukaryota > Metazoa > Chordata > Actinopteri > Cypriniformes > Cyprinidae > Barbus > Barbus barbus. The sequence continues at coordinate 23,100,374 of NC_136735.1, read as the reverse complement.
CGACATATCAAAAATATCTTCGCAATTTAGCGTCCCCAATGTCTTGAGATCATGTTCACCGAGTTTGGTGGCAATCGTATGGAAATCCTCAGAGGAGTATATCAAATTCCAGAGCATGCGCTTTTTAAACAGCCCTGAATAGCCGACTTCCTGTTGGGCGGAGCCTAAGACATGCAGCGTGAAAGTTGTTCAGCTCAATGAGTTCTATATGTGTACCGAGTTTCATATGAATACGTGCAAGTATGTGTGAGCTATACATCAAGCTTTCTGACAATTTTCCAGGGGGCGCCGTAGAGCCCCTGTGCCACGCCCGGGTCCCAGCCTCAGCGGCGTCCTAATGGCCGCAGGTTCCAATGTGCGTGCCAATTTTCGAGAGTTTTCGGGCACGTTAAGGCCCCCAAAAGTGCCCGGATGATTGAAATAAAAAATAAAAAAAAAAAAAATAAATAAAAATATAGCTGCGAGCAGCGATGACGGGCCCAAGCCGTCAGCATACGCCACCCCGGTGGCATCGATAAAACGGTGCCCAGCGAGCACAAGCATCACATTAACCCTCTGGCAGTTTGGTTTTAAGGGATACGGCAATTAAAGGGTTAATCCAAACCATCAACTCTGTGAAACACACACACACACAGAACATATAAAACTTTAAATTCTGTGAAAATTTATTTTTCATTGGTAGTTGATGTTAGTTAATGCATTTACTAATGCTAACAAATGAGAAATTATTATAGTTACCAAAGCTTTTAATGATTTATAAGCATTTTTTAATGATTTATTTTTCCATTAACTAACATGAATAATTTTTTCTAACACAAATTAATAAAGTAAAAAATATATTGTTAATATTTAATGTTATTTGTGAATTAACCAATGTTAAAAAACAACATTATTTAACTGTTGTTAATTTACATCATTAATAAATATATACCATTTAATGTTGATCAAAATCAATTCCAAAATGTGTTAATATATTATTAAATTTTAAAGTTTTATCTTTTGAACATGACTATTTTTCTAATATAAAAAATATTTTGTTCATTGTTAGCTCATTGTAAGTTCATACTATCAATGAAGAATTAACATGCTGTAAAAATATATTTTTCATTGTTAGTTCATGTTAATTAATGCATTCACTACTGTTAACAAATGAGACTTAATTATAAAGTGTTATCAAAACCTTTAATGCTTTATAAGCATTTTTTAAGGATTTTATTGAGATGTTTAAACAGACCCTCTCTCTCTCTCCCTCTCTCTCTCCCCCTCCACACTCACTGAACTCACACAGTCAGTCACCCACCCAGTCACCTACCGCAAACATTAGAAGCACAGAGACAGGAGAACTCTGATAGTTTTTAAATTTTCTCCTCCGCATAGTGTATTGTAAATTCATGAAATTAATCACATCCTCAGACTGTATTGTTCTGTGTATGTAATTTTTTATGAAGTGTTTGGAAGCTGCTCTTAAAAGAAAAAAAGAAAAGAAAAGTTTTCTCTTTTTTACTGTAACTTTAATAAATTGCCATTAAATCATCGTTCAAGATATCCTAAATCCGTCCGCAATTTAGCATCTTCAGTATTTTGGCATCATAAGAAAAAATGTTTGGTGTGATTTACGTGTTTCTGTTTGGAGGAGTATGAATTTGTTTACAGCCTGTTTAAAAACAAAACCCACATTAAAATAAATATAGCCGACTTCCTGTTGGTCGTAGCTAATGACTGTAAATTAGAAAGTTGTCCGGATTAATAAGAACAATTTATGTACCGAGTTTGGTGTCTGTAGCTATCATTATATATATATAAACATTAATAATTATATACCATTTAATGTTGATCAATATTAATTCCAAGATGTGTTAATATATTATTACATTTTAAAGTTTATCTTTTGAACATGACTATTTTTCTAACATTAAAAAGATTAATAAATGCTTTAAAAAAATTGTTCTTTGTTAGTTCATACTATCATGGAAGAATTAACATGCTGTAAAAATATATTTTTCATTGTTAGTTCACGTTAATTAATGCATTTCCTAATGTTAAGAATTGAGACCTTATTTAATGATTTATAAGCATTTTTTAAAGATTTTAAAAAACAGACCCTCTCTCTCTTTCTCTCTCTCACCCAGCTCCTCAATCCACACAGTCACTGACAGCCCACCCCTCACTCAGCTGCAGGCTGGCAGGGAGCTCTCACTCAGCAGTCTAAGAGCTCTCTGATAGTTTTTTAATTTTCTCCTCTGCATAGTGTATTGTAAATTCATGAAATTAATCACATATCCTCAGACTGTATTGTTCTGTGTATGTAATTTTTTATGAAGTGTTTGGAAGCTGCTCTTAAAAGATAAAAAAAAAAAAAAATTATCTTTTTTACTGTAACTTTAATAAATTGCCATTAAATCATCGTTCAAGATATCCTAAATCCGTCCGCAATTTAGCATCTTCAGTATTTTGGCATCATGATAAAAAATGTTTGGTGTGATTTCCGTGTTTCTGCTTGGAGGAGTATTAATTTGTTTACAGCCCGTTTTTAAAAAAAACCCACATTAAAATAAATATAGCCGACTTCCTGTTGGTCGTAGCTAATGACTGTAAATTAGAAAGTTGTCCGGATTAATTAGAACAATTTATGTACCGAGTTTGGGGTCTGTAGCTAAAACTAACCCCCTCATTTTTGACAAAAGGTGGCGCTATAGAGTGCCTCTTCCACGCCCGTTTATGAGCTTTTTCCAGTGTCTAACTATCATTAATACTCATATGTGTGTTGAGTTTCATGACATTCTAAACATGTTATCTGCCTCAAAATCACCAGAAACGAATTTTCAACTTTGACACGTTGCCATGGCAACATAATTTTAGATATCAATATTCCCTTCACAGTTTTACATCGGCCGTGTTTTGACATTATTCTGGTGAAGTTTGAAGCAAATAGAGTAAAAATAAGATGCTGAATTCAAAGCATTTTGAAAACGACACACTTCCTGCAGCCAGTTGGTGGCGCTATAACTTTCAGTCATAATAGTCACATCTATCCGATCGGCATCATACAACGAACAAATCACTGAAGTTTGATCTACATCATACAATGTATGTGGACGTTATTAGGCATTTCCTGGGTCTCATTTTTCGCCATAACTTCATCGCCTCGCCACGGGCAAACCGTTCGACATATCAAAAATATCTTCGCAATTTAGCGTCCCCAATGTCTTGAGATCATGTTCACCTAGTTTGGTGGCAATCGTATGGAAATCCTCAGAGGAGTATATCAAATTCCAGAGCATGCGCTTTTTAAACAGCCCTGAATAGCCGACTTCCTGTTGGGCGGAGCCTAAGACATGCAGCGTGAAAGTTGTTCAGCTCAATGAGTTCTATATGTGTACCGAGTTTCATATGAATACGTGCAAGTATGTGTGAGCTATACATCAAGTTTTCTGACAATTTTCCAGGGGGCGCCGTAGAGCCCCTGTGCCACGCCCGGGTCCCAGCCTCAGCGGCGTCCTAATGGCCGCAGGTTCCAATGTGCGTGCCGATTTTCGAGAGTTTTCGGGCACGTTAAGGCCCCCAAAAGTGCCCGGATGATTGAAATAAAAAATAAAAAAAAAAAAAAAAAAAATAATAATCCTTAGAAGAACAATAGGGCCCTGCGCCTTACTGGCTTGGGCCCTAATAATAATCCTTAGAAGAACAATAGGGCCCTGCGCCTTACTGGCTTGGGCCCTAAATATAGCTGCGAGCAGCGATGACGGGCCCAAGCCGTCAGCATACGCCACCCCGGTGGCATCGATAAAACGGTGCCCAGCGAGCACAAGCATCACAGTAACCCTCTGGCAGTTTGGTTTTAAGGGATACGGCAATTAAAGGGTTAATCCAAACCATCAACTCTGTGAAACACACACACACAGAACAACATATAAAACTTTAAATTCTATGAAAATATATTTTTCATTGGTAGTTGATGTTAGTTAATGCATTTACTAATGCTAACAAATGAGAAATTATTATAGTTACCAAAGGTTTTAATGATTTATAAGCATTTTTTAATGATTTATTTTTCCATTAACTAAAATGAATAATTTTTTCTAACACAAATGAATAAAGTAAAAAATATATTGTTAATATTTAATGTTATTTGTGAATTAACCAATGTTAAAAAACAACATTATTTAACTGTTGTTAATTTACATCATTAATAAATATATACCATTTAATGTTGAAATCAATGTTTTAATGTTTAAAATCAATTCCAAAATGTGTTAATATATTAAATTTTAAAGTTTTATCTTTTGAACATGACTATTTTTCTAATATTAAAAATATTATGTTCATTGTTAGCTCATTGTAAGTTCATACTATCAATGAAGAATTAACATGCTTTAAAAAATATATTTTTCATTGTTAGTTCATGTTAATTAATGCATTCCCTACTGTTAACAAATGAGACTCAATTATAAAGTGTTATCAAAACCTTTAATGCTTTAAGCATTTTTTAAGGATTTTATTGAGAAGTTTAAACAGACTCTCTCTCTCTCTCTCTCTCTCTCTCTCTCTCTCTCTCTCTCTCTCTCTCTCTCTCTCTCCCCCTCCACACTCACTGAACTCACACAGTCAGTCACTCACCCAGTCACCTACCGCACACATTAGAAGCACAGTGACAGGATATCTCTGATAAGTTTTAAAATTTTCTTCTCGCCATAGTGTACTGTAAATTCATGGAATTAATCACATATCCTCAGACTGTCTTGTTCTGTGTTTGGTGTGAATTTGTGGTTTCTGCTTGGAGGTGTATGAATTTGTTTACAGCCCGTTTTGAAAAAAAAAAACACATAAAAAAAAAAAAGCCGACTTCCTGTTGGTCGTAGCTAATGTCTGTAAATTAGAAAGTTGTCCGGCTTAATGTGAACAATTTATGTACCAAGTTTGGTGTCTGTAGCTATCATTATATATATATAATCATTAATAATTATATTCCATTTAATGTTGATCAATATTAATTCCAAAATGTGTTAATATATTATTAAATTTTAAAGTTTCTCTTTTGAACATGACTATTTTTCTAACATTAAAAATATTTTGTTCATTGTTAGTTCATTGTAAGTTCATACTATCAATGAAGAATTAACATGCTGTAAAAAATTATATTTTTCATTGTTAGTTCATGTTAATTAATGCATTCCCTACTGTTAACAATTGAGACTTAATTATAAAGTGTTATGAAAACCTTTAATGCTTTATAAGCATTTTTTAAAGATTTAAAAAAAACAGACCCTCTCTCTCTTTCTCTCTCTCACCCAGCTCCTCAATCCACACAGTCACTCACACAGTCACTCACACCCCACCCCCACCCCCTCACTCAGCTGCAGGCTGACAGGGAACTCTCACTCATAGAAGCATTGTAACAACTGTCTGATAGTTTTTAAATTTTCTCCTCTGCATAGTGTATTGTAAATTCATGAAATTAATCACATATCCTCAGACTGTATTGTTCTGTGTATGTAATTTTTTATGAAGTGTTTGGAAGCTGCTCTTAAAAGATAAAAAAAAAAAAAAAATCTCTTTTTTACTGTAACTTTAATAAATTGCCATTAAATCATCGTTCAAGATATCCTAAATCCGTCCGCAATTTAGCATCTTCAGTATTTTGGCATCATGAGAAAAAATGTTTGGTGTGATTTACGTGTTTCTGCTTTGAGGAGTATGAATTTGTTTACAGCCCGTTTTAAAAAAAAACCCACATTAAAATAAATATAGCCGACGTCCTGTTGGTCGTAGCTAATGACTGTAAATTAGAAAGTTGTCCGGATTAATAAGAACAATTTATGTACCGAGTTTGGTGTCTGTAGCTAAAACTAACCCCCCCATTTTTGACAAAAGGTGGCGCTATAGAGTGCCTCTTCCACGCCCGTTTATGAGGTTTTTCCAGTGTCTAACTATCATTAATACTGATATGTGTGTTGAGTTTCATGACATTCTAAACATGTTATCTGCCTCAAAATCACCAGAAACGAATTTTCAACTTTGACACGTTGCCATGGCAACATAATTTTAGATATCAATATTCCCTTCACAGTTTTACATCGGCCGTGTTTTGACATTATTCTGGTGAAGTTTGAAGCAAATCGAGTAAAAATAAGATGCTGAATTCAAATAATTTTGAAAACGACACACTTCCTGCAGCCAGTTGGTGGCGCTATAACTTTCAGTCATAATAGTCACATCTATCCGATCGGCATCATACAACGAACAAACCACTGGAGTTTGATCAACATCATACAATGTATGTGGACGTTATTAGGCATTTCCTGGGTCTCATTTTTCGCCATAACTTCATCGCCTCGCCACGGGCAAACCGTTCGACATATCAAAAATATCTTCGCAATTTAGCGTCCCCAATGTCTTGAGATCATGTTCACCGAGTTTGGTGGCAATCGTATGGAAATCCTCAGAGGAGTATATCAAATTCCAGAGCATGCGCTTTTTAAACAGCCCTGAATAGCCGACTTCCTGTTGGGCGGAGCCTATGACATGCTGCGCGGAAGTTGTTCGGCTCAATGAGTTCTATATGTGTACCGAGTTTCATATGAATACGTGCAAGTATGTGTGAGCTATACATCAAGCTTTCTGACAATTTTCCAGGGGGCGCCGTAGAGCCCCTGTGCCACGCCCGGGTCCCAGCCTCAGCGGCGTCCTAATGGCCGCAGGTTCCAACGTGCGTGCCAATTTTCGAGAGTTTTCGGGCACGTTAAGGCCCCCAAAAGTGCCCGGATGATTGAAATAAAAAAAAAAAAAAAAAAAAAAAAAAAAAAAAAATATAGCTGCAAGCAGCGATGACGGGCCCAAGCCGTCAGCATACGCCACCCCGGTGGCATCGATAAAACGGTGCCCAGCGAGCACAAGCATCACAGTAACCCTCTGGCAGTTTGGTTTTAAGGGATACAGCAATTAAAGGGTTAATCCAAACCATCAACTCTGTGAAACACACACACACAGAACAACATATAAAACTTTAAATTCTGTGAAAATATATTTTTCATTGGTAGTTGATGTTAGTCAATGCATTTACTAATGCTAACAAATGAGAAATTATTATAGTTACCAAAGCTTTTAATGATTTATAAGCATTTTTAAATTATTTATTTTTCCATTAACTAACATGAATAATTTACTAACAAAAATGAATAAAGTAAAAAATATATTGTTAATATTTAATATTATTTGTGAATTAACCAATGTTAAAAAACAACATTATTTAACTGTTGTTAGTTAACATCAACAATAATTATATACCATTTAATGTTGATCAATATTAATTCCAAAATGTGTTAATATATTATTAAATTTGAAAGTTTTATCTTTTGAGCATGACTATTTTTCTAATATTAAAAATATTTTGTTCATTGTTAGTTCATTGTAAGTTCATACTATCAATGAAGAATTAACATGCTGTAAAAATATATTTTTCATTGTTAGTTCATGTTAATTAATGCATTCCCTACTGTTAACAAATGAGACTTAATTATAAAGTGTTATCAAAACCTTTAATGCTTTATAAGCATTTTTTAAGGATTTTATTGAGAAGTTTAAACAGACCCTCTCTCTCTCTCTCTCTCTCTCCCCCTCCACACTCACTGAACTCACACAGTCAGTCACCCACCGCACACATTAGAAGCAGTGACAGGAGATCTCTGATAGTTTTAATTTTCTGCTCTCCATAGTGTATTGTAAATTCATGAAATTAATCACATATCCTCAGACGGTCTTGTTCTGTGTATGTAATTTTTTATGAAGTGTTTGGAAGCTGCTCTTTAAAGATAAAAAAAAAAAAAAGTGTTATTTTTTACTGTAACTTTAATAAATTGCCATTAAATCACCGTTCAAGATATCCTAAATCGGTCCGCAATGAAGCATCTTCAGTATCTTGGAAGCATGTGAAAAAATGTTTGGTGTGAATTTTTGGTTTCTGCTTGAAGGAGTATGAATTTGTTTACAGCCCGTTTTTAAAAAAAAAAACACATTAAAAAAAAAATAGCCGATTTCCTGTTGGTCATAGCTAATGACTGTACATTAGAAAGTTGTCCGGATTAATAAGAACAATTTATGTACCGAGTTTGGTGTCTGTAGCTATCATTATATATATATAATCATTTATAATTATATACCATTTAATGTTGATCAATATTAATCCAAAATGTGTTTATATATTATTAAATTTTAAAGTTTATCTTTTGAACATGACTATTTTTCTAACATTAAAAAGATTAATAAATGCTTTAAAAAAATTGTTCTTTGTTAGTTCATACTATCATGGAAGAATTAACATGCTGTAAAAATATATTTTTCATTGTTAGTTCACGTTAATTAATGCATTTCCTAATGTTAAGAATTGAGACCTTATTATAAAGTGTTATCAAAATCTTTAATGATTTATAAGCATTTTTTAAAGATTTTAAAAAACAGACCCTCTCTCTCTTTCTCTCTCTCACCCAGCTCCTCAATCCACACAGTCACTCACACAGTCACTCACAGCCCACCCCACCCCACCCCTCACTCAGCTGCAGGCTGACAGGACCTCTCACTCAGAGGCAGCTCTGATAGTTTTTTAATTTTCTCCTCTGCATAGTGTATTGTAAATTCATGAAATTAATCACATATCCTCAGACTGTATTGTTCTGTGTATGTAATTTTTTATGAAGTGTTTGGAAGCTGCTCTTAAAAGATAAAAAAAAATAAAATGGATCTTTTTTACTGTAACTTTAATAAATTGCCATTAAATCATCGTTCAAGATATCCTAAATCCGTCCGCAATTTAGCATCTTCAGTATTTTGGCATCATGATAAAAAATGTTTGGTGTGATTTCCGTGTTTCTGCTTGGAGGAGTATTAATTTGTTTACAGCCCGTTTTAAAAAAAAACCCACATTAAAATAAATATAGCCGACTTCCTGTTGGTCGTAGCTAATGACTGTAAATTAGAAAGTTGTCCGGATTAATTAGAACAATTTATGTACCGAGTTTGGGGTCTGTAGCTAAAACTAACCCCCTCATTTTTGACAAAAGGTGGCGCTATAGAGTGCCTCTTCCACGCCCGTTTATGAGCTTTTTCCAGTGTCTAACTATCATTAAAATGGATATGTGTGTTGAGTTTCATGACATTCTAAACATGTTATCTGCCTCAAAATCACCAGAAACGAATTTTCAACTTTGACACGTTGCCATGGCAACATCATTTTAGATATCAATATTCCCTTCACAGTTTTACATCGGCCGTGTTTTGACATTATTCTGGTGAAGTTTGAAGCAAATCGAGTAAAAATAAGATGCTGAATTCAAAGCATTTTGAAAACGACACACTTCCTGCAGCCAGTTGGTGGCGCTATAACTTTCAGTCATAATAGTCACATCTATCCGATCGGCATCATACAACGAACAAGTCACTGAAGTTTGATCTACATCATACAATGTATGTGGACGTTATTAGGCATTTCCTGGGTCTCATTTTTCGCCATAACTTCATCGCCTCGCCACGGGCAAACCGTTCGACATATCAAAAATATCTTCGCAATTTAGCGTCCCCAATGTCTTGAGATCATGTTCACCTAGTTTGGTGGCAATCGTATGGAAATCCTCAGAGGAGTATATCAAATTCCAGAGCATGCGCTTTTTAAACAGCCCTGAATAGCCGACTTCCTGTTGGGCGGAGCCTATGACATGCTGCGCGGAAGTTGTTCGGCTCAATGAGTTCTATATGTGTACCGAGTTTCATATGAATACGTGCAAGTATGTGTGAGCTATACATCAAGCTTTCTGACAATTTTCCAGGGGGCGCCGTAGAGCCCCTGTGCCACGCCCGGGTCCCAGCCTCTGTGGCGTCCTAATGGCCGCAGGTTCCAATGTGCGTGCCAATTTTCAAGAGTTTTCGGGCACGTTAAGGCCCCCAAAAGTACCCGGATAGTCGAAATAAAAAATAATAAAAAAAAAAATAATAAATATAGCTGCGAGCAGCGATGACGGGCCCAAGCCGTCAGCATACGCCACCCCGGTGGCATCGATAAAACGGTGCCCAGCGAGCACAAGCATCACAGTAACCCTCTGGCAGTTTGGTTTTAAGGGATACGGCAATTAAAGGGTTAATCCAAACCATCAACTCTGTGAAACACACACACACACAGAACAACATATAAAACTTTAAATTCTGTGAAAATATATTTTTCATTGGTATTTGATGTTAGTTAATGCATTTACTAATGCTAACAAATGAGAAATTATTATAGTTACCAAAGCTTTTAATGATTTATAAGCATTTTTTAATGATTTATTTTTCCATTAACTAACATGAATAATTTTTTCTAACACAAATTAATAAAGTAAAAAATATATTGTTAATATTTAATGTTATTTGTGAATTAACCAATCTTAAAAACCTATATTATTTAACTGTTGTTAGTTAACATCATTAATAAATATATACCATTTAATGTTGATCAAAATCAATTCCAAAATGTGTTAATATATTATTACATTTTAAAGGTTTATTTTTTGAACATGACTATTTTTCTAATATTAAAAATATTTTGTTCATTGTTAGCTCATTGTAAGTTCATACTATCAATGAAGAATTAACATGCTGTAAAATATATATTTTTCATTGTTAGTTCATGTTAATTAATGCATTCCCTACTGTTAACAAATGAGACTTAATTATAAAGTGTTATCAAAACCTTTAATGCTTTATAAGCATTTTATTGAGAAGTTTAAACAGACTCTCTCTCTCTCTCTCTCTCTCTCTCCCCCTCCACACTCACTGAACTCACACAGTCAGTCACCCACCCAGTCACCCACCGCACACATTAGAAGCACAGTGACAGGAGATCTCGAAGTTTTAAATTTTTCTCCTCTGCATAGTGTATTGTAAATTCATGAATTAATCACATAACCTCAGACTGTCTTGTTCTGTGTATGTAATTTTTTATGAAGTGTTTTGAAGCTGCTCTTAAAAGATAAAAAAAAAAAAAAAAAGTGTTATTTTTTACTGTAACTTTAATAAATTGCCATTAAATCACCGTTCAAGATATCCTAAATCCGTCCGCAATGAAGCATCTTCAGTATCTTGGAAGCATGTGAAAAAATGTTTGGTGTGAATTTTTGGTTTCTGCTTGGAGGAGTATTAATTTGTTTACAGCCCGTTTAAAAAATAAAAAAACACATAAAAAAAAAAATAGCCGATTTCTTGTTGGTCGTAGCTAATGACTGTAAATTAGAAAGTTGTCCGGATTAATAAGAACAATTTATGTACCGAGTTTGGTGTCTGTAGCTATCATTATATATATAATCATTAATAATTATATACCATTTAATGTTGATCAATATTAATTCCAAAATGTGTTTATATATTATTACATTTTAAAGTTTATCTTTTGAACATGACTATTTTTCTAACATTAAAAAGATTAATAAATGCTTTAAAAAAATTGTTCTTTGTTAGTTCATACTATCATGGAAGAATTAACATGCTGTAAAAATATATTTTTCATTGTTAGTTCACGTTAATTAATGCATTTCCTAATGTTAAGAAATGAGACCTTATTATAAAGTGTTATCAAAATATTTAATGATTTATAAGCATTTTTTAAAGATTTTTAAAAAACAGACCCTCTCTCTCTCTTTCTCTCTCTCACCCAGCTCCTCAACTCACACAGTCACTCACACAGTCACTCACAGCCCACCCCACCCCACCCCCACCCCTCACTCAGCTGCAGGCTGACAGGGGAGCTCTCACTCAGAACCATTCTATCAACTCTCTGATAGTTTTTAAATTTTCTTCTCACCATAGTGTATTGTAAATTAATGAAATTAATCACATATCCTGAGACTGTATTGTTCTGTGTATGTAATTTTTTATGAAGTGTTTGGAAGCTGCTCTTAAAAGATACAAAAAAAAAAAGTTTTCTCTTTTTTACTGTAACTTTAATAAATTGCCATTAAATCATCGTTCAAGATATCCTAAATCCGTCCGCAATTTAGCATCTTCAGTATTTTGGCGTCATGAGAAAAAATGTTTGGTGTGATTTACGTGTTTCTGTTTGGAGGAGTATGAATTTGTTTACAGCCCGTTTTTAAAAAAAACCCACATTAAAATAAATATAGCCGACGTCCTGTTGGTCGTAGCTAATGACTGTAAATTAGAAAGTTGTCCGGATTAATAAGAACAATTTATGTACTGAGTTTGGTATCTGTAGCTAAAACTAACCCCCCCATTTTTGACAAAAGGTGGCGCTATAGAGTGCCTCTTCCACGCCCGTTTATGAGCTTTTTCCAGTGTCTAACTATCATTAAAATGGATATGTGTGTTGAGTTTCATGACATTCTAAACATGTTATCTGCCTCAAAATCACCAGAAACGAATTTTCAACTTTGACACGTTGCCATGGCAACATACTTTTAGATATCAATATTCCCTTCACAGTTTTACATCGGCCGTGTTTTGACATTATTCTGGTGAAGTTTGAAGCAAATCGAGTAAAAATAAGATGCTGAATTCAAAGCATTTTGAAAACGACACACTTCCTGCAGCCAGTTGGTGGCGCTATAACTTTCAGTCATAATAGTCACATCTATCCGATCGGTATCATACAACGAACAAACCACTGGAGTTTGATCAACATCATACAATGTATGTGGACGTTATTAGGCATTTCCTGTGTCTCATTTTTCGCCATAACTTCATCGCCTCGCCACGGGCAAACCGTTCGACATATCAAAAATATCTTCGCAATTTAGCGTCCCCAATGTCTTGAGATCATGTTCACCGAGTTTGGTGGCAATCGTATGGAAATCCTCAGAGGAGTATATCAAATTCCAGAGCATGCGCTTTTTAAACAGCCCTGAATAGCCGACTTCCTGTTGGGCGGAGCCTAAAACATGCAGCGTGAAAGTTGTTCGGCTCAATGAGTTCTATATGTGTACCGAGTTTCATATGAATACGTGCAAGTATGTGTGAGCTATACATCAAGCTTTCTGACAATTTTGCAGGGGGCGCCGTAGAGCCCCTGTGTCACGCCCGGGTCCCAGCCTCAGCGGCGTCCTAATGGCCGCAGGTTCCAACGTGTGTGCCAATTTTCAAGAGTTTTCGGGCACGTTAAGGCCCCCAAAAGTACCCGGATAGTCGAAATAAAAAATAATAAAAAAAAAAATAATAATCCTTAGGGGAACAATAGGGCCCTGCGCCTTACTGGCTTGGGCCCTAATAATCCTTAGAAGAACAATAGGGCCCTGCGCCTTACTGGCTTGGGCCCTAATAATAATCCTTAGAAGAACAATAGGGCCCTGCGCCTTACTGGCTTGGGCCCTAATAATCCTTAGAAGAACAATAGGGCCCTGCGCCTTACTGGCTTGGGCCCTAATAATAATAAAAAAAACTAAAACGTTCCCAAGGTGTTACTTTCAGTAGGATCAGGTTTTATAGTTAGATGAGACCAAAATATATTTTGTAGATTTGTCTTTTTTCTTTTCAAAAAGGTCAGGTTTTTTATTTCTAGAAAAACTACATTTACATGAAATTACTGTGAAACTAAAGCCTTTCTTTAGAATTAAAACAAATTCAAAGATGATCAATTAAAACAAGGTTTATTATATAAATATAGTCAATCTGTGAGATAGCGGCTACACAAACAATGCCAAACAACTAAAGAGTGAACAAAGAGTAACTTAAATACAAAGTGATAATGAACTAAAGAGAGAACAGGTGTGATGATTAATGAGTGTCCATGACAACAAAAGAGTGGCAGGAAAACTGCACAAAAGACTGGAAACTAATGAAAACAAATTAAAAGTACATAATATTGAAACTAACTAAACAGAACTGTGACAGCTATCTAAATGGAGATATTGCATAGACTTGTATTGCTTTTATATACAGTAAATAATTCTATAATACTTTATCCACTTTATCATCATATTATTTTTACAAATGAAGACATTCCCAAAAGGAGGTTTTGTAATATTTTACATTTACATTTACATTTTTACATTTACGCTTTTATCCAAAGTGACTTACAAATGAGGACAATGGAAGCAATAATATTTTTTGTCAGGTTTAGCTCATTTCTGGTTATAAATTTGTCAACAAAATATGGTTAAGTAGGTATATGAACTCTCACACTCACTCACACACACACACACACACACACACACACACACACACACACACAAACACACACACACACACACACACACACACAGACTTGTTTCACTATCCTTGTGGGGATTTCCATAGGCGTAATGGTTTTTCTACTGTACTGTATATTCTATTGCCCTACACCAACCCTACACCTAAACTTAGCCCTCACAGGAGACTTTTTGCATTTTTAGATTTTCAAAAAACTTAATTCTGTGTGATTTATAAGCTTGTTTACCCGTGGGGACCTCAATTTAGGTCCCCACCGTGACACAAGTCCCCATGAGTCTGTGTGTATTCAGGTTTAAGTCCCCACCGGTATATAAAAACAAAAACACACACACACACACACACACAAACACGCACGCACACACTTTATCCTCTGAGATGGTAGGTTGCTGAGCCCAAGTGTTTAATTGGTGGTGGATCAGGTGAAGTGTATGCAAGGTCAGGTCCAGTTTAATTGAAGATTATTTGCTTATTTACTCAAGCATATTCAGCGCTAAATAACTTGGATAAAAAAAAAAGCAGACATTGTCAAACCCTCGGGTTCAGCGCTTCATGCAATTAGAGAATTATCCCTGACAGTAATTCCAATTATTTCACAGCTAACCAGGAACTGGATGGAACATTGAAGCTTATAGCTTACTCAGTTAACCAGGGTTAACCAGTTACGTAATCGGGATACAAAAAAATAACTAATCTGTGACAGTACTATAGACACATGAACAGTAACAAAAAATCTTAATAAAATGATCAGATTACTAGGATTACATTTTTGGCAAAATAGCTAATTTTAGCATAGGTGACACTCTGTCATGTACACTGCTTAGTTAAAAACATCCCAATTTGGCTAATTTTGGCAAACCAATGCTGGGTTTTTCCCTATTTGCCCCAGCTGGGTTGAGTTAATAGTTTGACCCAACATGCAGGGCTTTTTTTTGTTGTTGTTTTTTACTGAACTACTGTATAAAAATTTACTACTGCTAGGTTAAAATGAACCCCAAATGGTCTGGAAATGAAAATCACTTTAAAAAAAATACAGCATAACTAGTAACAACAAAGGCAACAGTATTACTCAAAAGGTAAATATTTATTGATAAGCAGCACCCCAGGATGTATAAAAGGACAAGCATAAGTAAAAACAAAGTGAAAATATGTCCACTCTAAGAAAAATATGTAAAAATACGGTCCAATATACTGAATTTATTTTATCTTCAACGTGTTTTACCCACATTTTGAATTATGCATTGTGTTGTATATTAAAGGAATTATTTTTAAACATTTTTGTATGTGAGAGTGGGAAAAAATGTAGAAAAGAATGGCAGCTCAGTTCTACAGTGTCAAAAACTCCAAGGAAGATGATGAATAATATAAATAAAGCAAGGTTTATTAAAATAACTCAAAAGATACCCAATCTACAAGACAGTTGTGTTCAACACAAACAATACCAGACAAATGAAAGGTGAGAGCATAGCTACTTAAATAAATGGGTAATAATATAAAACATCTGATTAAATGAATATCCATGACAGCTAAAGAGTGGCGGGGAAACTAAACAAAGGAAGACAGAAAACTAGTTAAAACTAAATTCCATGAAAAAAAGAAACTTAAGAATGATTATCTGTGACATACAGCTTAAATTGCTTTTTAAATGTTTAATGAACATTGTTGAATAATATTGAATAACTCGGACTGAAGACCAAATTTGAAAAGTAAAAAAAAAAATGTCTTCCCCCAACGAAAACGGTCCCTCTATGTTTAAAGTGTTTTTAATCATTCTTCTCAGCCCCATTCCACCTTGTTCAGTTCTCCGTCACCACTCGAGTGATCTAGTT
Organism: Barbus barbus; assembly: GCF_936440315.1. Taxonomy (NCBI): domain Eukaryota; kingdom Metazoa; phylum Chordata; class Actinopteri; order Cypriniformes; family Cyprinidae; genus Barbus; species Barbus barbus. Next base: position 23,084,367 of record NC_136735.1, on the reverse strand, counting down.
GTGATGCTTCTTGCTGCAGTTTGCTTGCTTCAATACGTTTTCTTCTATTTTCCACACATATTTGAATCATAAGTGCAGCAAACATGAACACAACATTAGGGTAACAACCTGGGGTAACTCATGTACATGTAAATATGAATGACTGATTAGGATAACTTGAACATGAAAAGTGTACCTGTGTCTGATGTTCATTTCCAAAATCCTGTCATGAATAAATCTCATCTTGATTTGTCTTTTGATGTTCCATTGCATTTCGACTTTCTGTGTCGCAACGTGTGAGATCACTAAAAGTAAGGTTATGCAATCAGGTGCTAACTATCTACTGGGGTTTACCTTGTCTTCATGATCCTAACAGCGAAGGTATTTTGCATTTAAAATATATTTAAATAGTTGGAAAATCTGGGAGGTTTTGGTGACAATTAGAAGTATTTACTTTTTTTAAAACGAATAATAAATCCTGGATGACCCTTCATTGGACTGATAATCAATGAAGAGTGACCAAAATTGTTGATATGCTGTTCTTTCTAGTTTCTGTCAATTGTCTAGCAGCAGCATTTAGGATTTATTGCAGGTGATACAGAGATGAGAGACAAAGACATGTAAGAAGCATTACAGTAATCAAGACACTTTAAAATCTGTAACCCAATTGAATTCATTGGGGTTTGGAGCTCATACTGTACACCATGTGGGGGCTAAACAGATGGCAGATGGGAGGTGCCATGACAGCCCAGTGAACACAGTGAAATGATAAGCTGTTGTGGAAGCCAAAGCAATACCAGTGATTGGGCAAAATTTTAAGAATGAATGTTGAACAAACTATAAGTCTTTCTGGAACCCAGCTGCGAGTGTACTGCATTTAGGTTTTAAAATTCAAGTCGGGTTCATTTGTGTAGGTTATCATGATGAACAAAACATGTAAGAATCATAAACCTTTGTTGGAGTTTATTTTATGCAACAATCCAAAAGCCAATGGAAATTATTGGGTTTTTGTCAAGGGAACCAAGGTGATGCTAAGTCCAGTTTGGCCTACAAAAATACGTCATCACTGCAGCACTGTATTTGTCACCGTAAGTGGATTTTTGATGGCAGTCATAGATAGAGAGTCGGCCTTATAACCTGAAGGTTGCGGGTTCGAGTCTCAGGTCCGGCAGGGATTGTAGGTTGGGGGAGTGAATGTCCAGCGCTCTCTCCATACTACAATACCACGACTGAGGTGAGACCCTTGAGCAAGGCACCGAACCCCCTGGTGCCGCAGCATAAATGGCTGCCCACTACTACGGGGGTGTGTTCACGGTGTGTGTGTACTTGGATGGGTTAAATGCAGAGCACAAATTCAGAGTATGGGTCACCATACTTGGCCACAAGTCACGTCCTTTCCGTCATTTCCTTCAGTGCTTACATTGAGCTAGCTACATTTAATGGAGGTAGTGAAGGGCAGACCTCATGCTAGATCTCTGAATTTTGTATATGTATGTAATATGTATGATATTTATATGTAAAATTCAAATTTTATGGTTTGTTTTCAGCTGATAGCCTTCTACTGGCATATTGCACAGGTAAGGGTTCAGTATATAGGGCAAATAGCAGATAGTGGACACCCCTGCCCAATGCCCCAGACCTGCAAAATGCTTTTGATATGATGTTATTTGTTATAATGATACCATGGGTGAGGAATAAATGCTGATCCATTTGAAAAATTGCTGCCAAATCCAAATTTCCCCAAAGTGCTTAGGAGGAAAGGCCAGCTGACCCTATAAAGCCTCCACTGCATCTTGAGTTATTCTGCTTCAGATTACATTTGAAGAAAGCAAGAAAGTCCAACAAACCCTGAAATAGATTTAGCACCAAATATCAATATTTCAGTTTTCAGTTTTAGATTTCAGTGTTCTGATCTAATGGTAGAAGATTTGGAACATCCATTAAAATGTCAAATGACAGATACGATTACAATGTTTGGTAACACTTTTTGAATACTGATCCTTTGTTAATGAATAACTATACAGGAACAAGTGACTAATGCACTATTAACATTGTAGTACCAACTATTACCTAACAAGAAACTCTGATTATTGATTTAGTAAGCAATAGCGCTCAGTTGAAACTGGTAGTTCACTATTAAGAACTACTGTATACAGGTTCATAATTAATGTGAATGATGCATAATGTATAATTAATTATAAAATGAAGATCATGGTAACACAATAGTAATGACTCAAGAATGATCAAATTCTTCTAAATTAACTACTATTCTGTCCTAGATGCGTGTTTCATCTACGCAACACTGACAGATAGCTAACAGTCAGAATTCAGAAAAAGGGCAGACGCAGGAGTAAAGTTGAACGTTTTACTGTTAGGTTCTTTCCTTTCTTTTTCTTTCTTTTTCTTTCTTTTTGTAAAACTGAAACATAAAGATTACAAATGTCTTGTTACAGAGTTCACAAATAAATGTGAATGAACTTACATTATTTACAATGAACACACATTACAAAGGGCTACATTTGTGCTCTGCTTAGTATCATCACCAAAGAGTAATAGTTTTAAATTAACTTATGAATTTCACACTTAAACTTGCATATACATTCTTACAAACACTGAAGTAAAGTAATAGACTTACAGGCAAAGCCTTTCTAAGGCACAAAACGCAAAGGAAACAGAGCAAATATCTTCTTGGACAACCGCATGGAGAGAATCTGGAATACTGCGATAATTTCCTGGTTAACCTCTAACCCAAAAGACACATGGTCTAAATCAACCACTAAGAAAATAGCTTACAATAATCAATGTTCTTTGTTGTTACACCAAACTGCCACAAGATGGTGCTAGAAAATAATAAACAAATGCATGACATAACACTCCCCGCCTGGTATTGTTCAGATACCACTATATAATCAGCTGAGAATGTCCATACATGAAGTCCTTACTAAGTTTCAGTCCTCTGCTGGCATGAGGAGAATTGTCTCGGATATAGGTCTAAGGAATGTCTTGATTGTCCCATTTCTTGCAACTCTTAGTTCAACTGTTCTCACCTTTTTGTCACTGCTGAAGAAAATCTTGGTTACAAGAGCCATAGGCCATTCGTTACGCTTGGCTTGAGCGTCCTTAAGAAGGACTACATCACCCTCTTTTAAGTTTCGTCGTTCCTTTTGCCATTTGCTTCGGCTTTGGAGTGTTGTGAGGTATTCACGCCTCCATTTGTTCCAGAAAGTGTTGGCGAGATGTTGTACTCGTCTCCACTGCTGTCTGTGGAGATTGGTTTCCTTAAATTCACCAGGAGGCGGGAGGAGTGTATGACCCTTCTGAGTTAGAATCATAGCTGGCGTCAACAAGAAAGGCGAGTCTGGGTCTGTAGAAATAGGAGCAAGAGGTCTTGAGTTAACAATTCCTGTAATCTCTGCCATCAAAGTAGACAACACTTCATGTGTCAAGCAGGAAGGACTAATCTGCTGAAGCATGGAATCCAGTATGCGCCTGGAGACTCCAATCATGCGCTCCCAGGCGCCTCCCATGTGAGATGCGTGAGGAGGATTGAAGACCCATGTACAACCTTCTCCACTTAGGTACCTCTTCACATTAGACTCTCGAGAGTCAGCTAGCACAATTCCCAGCTCTTTACAGGCTCCTACAAAATTTGTCCCACAGTCAGAACGGATTTGCTTTGCAGGTCCTCGCAAAGCAAAAAACCTTCTCAAGGCATTTATAAAGGTGGACGAATCCATGCAGTCAATCAGCTCGATGTGTATCGCACGAGTGGTCATACAAGTGAAAAGAACAGCCCATCTTTTGCTTTGAGCTTGTCCTCCTCGTGTGCGCCTTGCAACAACTGTCCACGGTCCAAAAACATCAAGACCAACGTACGTGAATGGTGGTTCAGTGCTCAGGCGATCGATGGGTAGATCAGCCATCTTCTGCTCAGTTACCTTCCCACGAAGCTTGTTGCATATGACGCACTTGTGTAGGATGCTGTTGATAAGCTTCCTGCAACCCACAATCCAATACCCTGCGTTACGGATTGCGGATTCAGTTAACACACGACCCTGATGTTTGACTCGATCATGGTAATGCTCCACAAGTAATTTTGCGACATGACCGCGGCCTGGAATTATCAAAGGAAACTTCACATTAAGATCCAGTGTTGCATTGTTAAGCCGACCTCCTATCCTGAGAAGCCCTCCATTGTCCAGGTAAGGGCTCAGCTTTCTCAGAGGACTGTTCCTTGGAATGTCGTTTCTCTCGACAATGCAGTTAAGCTCTTCTTTGTAGGCTTCTTTCTGCACACTCTTTATTATGGCTACTTCTGCTTGTAACAATTCTTCCACTGAGCGAGGCTTTGAGCAGTGGTGCCATGATCTACAGGTATTGTGATGATCATTCGCCTTGTAAGCCTGGACGATGTGTATGAGGGAAGCTATGGCTCTAATTAGAGACCTCCAAGAAGAGAATCGCTCAAAGCGTTGACATCTAAGGTAAGAACCATCAGCGGATAGAGTGGTGACAAGAGAACGAACCTCTGTGTCTGAGTCTGGCTCGATGAGATCAAACCTCTCTTCCTCCGATGATGAACTTTGCTTTGCTTGTAACAGGAAAGCAGGTCCTGTAAGCCAAGTGGTGGTGCTCAACAGATCTGCTGGTACAGAACGAGTGGCGTAGTCTGCAGGGTTATGCTTCGTAGAGATATAATGCCACTGTGCTGGGCTTGACACCTTCCTGATACGCTGCACTCTGTTGGCAACGTATACATAAAAACGTCTTGTCTGGTTATAGATATACCCCAGGACAACTCTGCTATCCGTGTAAAACTCTACAGCATCTAGAGAGAAGTCTAGCTCATCCATAATTGTCTCTGCTAACTCTGCGGCTAAAACCGCAGCTCCCAATTCCAATCTGGGAATTGTATGAGCAGCTTGTGGAGCTAATTTTGCCTTCCCTAGGACGAACCCAGTGTGACATGCACTTTCTTCGCTGATGACACGAAGATATGCCACTGCTGCTATCGCTCTGACAGAAGCATCTGAGAAAACATATAGTTCCTTTCTCAGGGCTGTAGAGAGGGTACTATGGACATATGGTCTTGGAATCTCTAGCTCTTTGAGGCCTTGTAAAGATTTCCTCCATGCCTCCCATGCTGCTTCTTTATCTTCAGGGAGAGGAGAGTCCCAGTCAAGAGCTTCACTTGAGAGTTCTCTTAACAGGAATTTTCCTTCGATGATGATAGGGGCAACGAACCCAAGAGGGTCGAAGAGACTATTCACAGTAGCAAGTATCCCTCTGCGAGTAAAAGGTTTCTTGATATCTGTTACCTGAAAGGTGAATGTGTCTCTCTTCACATCCCAGCTAAGTCCAAGACTACGTTGGATGGGGGCAGGATCAACATCCAAGTTAAGATCTTTGAATCCTTTTGCATGATCTTCAACCGGGAATGCGTTCATTACTTCCTTACTATTCGAAGCGAACTTATGCAGTCTCAGATTCGAAGTAGCTAGCATCTCCTTAGTTCGTGTCAGCAGGTCAATGGCCCCTGCGGCTGTGGGTGTCGACAGAAGTCCATCATCGACGTAGAACTCTCTCTCTACAAAGTGTTTGGCATCTGTACCGTACTCTTTTTCACCATATCCTGCTGCACGTCGGAGTCCATAAATGGCTACAGCAGGAGATGGACTATTTCCAAATACATGCACCCTCATGCGGTATTCGATGATCTCTTTATTGGTGTCGTTATCCTTAAACCAGAAGAAACGAAGGAAGTCCCTATCTTCCTCTTTCACAATGAAGCTGTGAAACATCTGTTCGATGTCTGCAGTTACAGCTACTAGCTCTCTTCTAAAACGTAGTAAGACACCTAAGAGACTGTTATTTAAGTCTGGACCAGAGAGAAGAACATCGTTCAAGGAGATACCCTGGGTTTGCGCACTGGAGTCGAAGACAACTCTGATCTGACCAGGCTTCTGTGGGTGGTACACCCCAAAAATAGGTAAATACCAACATTCTTGACCTTCTCGAAGAGGTGGGACTACTTCAGCATGACCACGATCAAAGATGTTCTGCATGAAGGTAACAAAATGAGACTTCATCTCAGGCTTCTTCTCCAGTGTGCGCAATAGAGAGGTTAGGCGGGTTAATACCTGATCTCTATTATTAGGGAGTCGCTGACGGGGTGTCCTGAATGGGAGTGGTGCGACCCAACGATTGCTCTCATCCATAAACATCTGTCTATCCATGATTTCCAGGAAACATCTGTCATCAATAGACAATCCAACTTTGTTATCATCCTTTGACCTCTCGAAGATAGTATCCCCAATGGCACAGTCATTAAAGATGAAGGTGTCATGTGCCAGAGATATCTCAGGCAGAGGCTTGACCTCAAACTTCTCTTTGACTTTAAGTTTGTTGGGACATGGAGGAAGTAGAGACGGACGTCCATTATCAAGCACATGAGTGCGGTAGGTACTAAGTGAGGCAGACCTGTGTACAGATCCCAAGCAGACGTCCCCTACTACGACCCAACCCAGGTCCAGCCTTTGCGCATAGGGTGCATTACTAGGTCCGTTGCGTTGCTCTCGCACTTTGTGAACTTGAAGTATGTCACGACCCAAAAGAAGAAGAATTTGGGCTTCTGGATCCAAAGGAGGAATGCAATGGGCGATGGGCTTTAGATGAGTATGCCAGCGTGCTACGTCAGGGGTTGGTATTTCATCCCTGTCATCCGGCATGTTGTTGCATTCGATCAGAGTTGGCAATTTTGCCTTCATCGCTCCATCTAAAGACTCTATAACGAAACCTGCGGCTCTTCTCCCCGCCATCTCTGTCACACCCGCACATGTACGCAGGGTGTATGTTGAGCGTCCTCCCTTAACATGCAGCAAGTCAAAGAACTCACTTCTGGCGAGCGATCTATTGCTCTGGTCGTCCAGGAGCACATAAAGCCTTATTGCTTCTTCTAGACGGCCCTCTGGGTAAACCTTGGCCAGACAAATCTTAGAGCAAGATCGTGAACTTCTACCATAACCACAGACCTCAGTACACTTGGAGGTGACATCAGGTTGAGTAGCCTCTGTTTCTTTCTCCCCGCCTAGCTCGGGTAATGTTAAAGACGGCGGTCCTGGGTGAAGTGCTGAGACATGAGCTTCACTACCACATTCCTTACATTTAATAGCTGCTTTACAGTCTCTGGCCAGATGGGTGGTAGTAGCACAACACCTGTAACAAACCCCTTTCTCTCGTAGGAAGGTTTTGCGCTCATCTAAAGGTTTACTCCTAAAACCTCTGCAACGTTTTAGAGGGTGTGATTTCTTATGAATCGTGCAGGTTTTATCCACATCCTCCAATTCACCCCTTGAGCGCAATTCAGCACCACTGAATGTCTGAAACGCAGCACCTGATAAGACTTCTGTCTTGTGAGTATAGACTGGGCTTTTTACTTGTTTCTTCACTGGCTGCTCCAGTTTCAACACATTATGAATTCCGTAAGACAGAGCAAAACTTGGATCATTGCGTGTTCGAGCCTCTCTGCAGACAAAATCACAGAAAAATGAGAATGGAGGAAAAGCGACTTGATGTATAGTTTTATACTGGGAACCTTGAGTCATCCACTTTTCTTGCAAATTATGAGGTAACTTATCCACTATGGGAGCTACACCACGAGCAGTGTCAAGATAGAGAAGTCCTGGTAGATAGCCTTCTTGTTTTGCAGACATGACTTCCTGTAGAAGATCTCCAAGTTCTTGAAGCCTTTTCACATCTCTATTACCAATCTTAGGAAAACTGTCTATTCTGTCAAAAAGAGATTTCTCTATAATCTCTGGAGAGCCAAAACAATCTTCCAAGCGCTCCCAAGCCCTTCTTAAGCCCGTGTCTGGGTTACCTGTATGCACAGCTCTGATCCTTCGCACATGATGTGAAGACTGTTCTCCCAACCATTTCGAAAGAAGGTCTAACTGTTCAGTAGCTGACAGGTGCAACTCTTGAATTGCGTTGACGAAAGATGACTTCCACGCCCAATAATTCTCAGGACGATCGTCAAACTTGAAAAGACCTGAATTAACAAGTTCTCTGCGTGCTAAATACCTAGCTATTTCACTCACATTAGCTTCGTTGTTGAATGATGGCTGTGGTGTTGTCTTATATGGTGAAGAGGTGAATGGCGGCACTTGGAATTTATGGCAAGATGTTTGCACTAACCTCTGAGGCTTCTGCATCTTGTTCTCAGTATCAGGCTTATTGTAGGAATCTCTGACATCACTAGCCATAAGGCGATGCTGCCTTGGTGGCGTTTCAGACTCCAACACATGGACAATAGGCTCTAAAGGTAATTGATGTGGCTCATCTCCAAGAGGTGGTGATAACTCCATTTGAGACTGACGCATAACGTAATCACGGGTGCGATCAGAAATCTCTCTTACATCGGAAATCCTTTCTCCGAGCTCACTTTCTGCTGCTGCCTCCAACACTTTCGCCTCAGCGAGGGCTGCTGCTACCTCACTCTCTTGCTTTATTGTTGCTAGGGTTGCTTCCATGCGTGCCTCTGCCACTTTCAGTTGAGCTTTTTCAATCAAGATTTCAGATTCTTTTTTAAGGAATTCAGCCTTGGCCGTAATAGACTTACAGGCAAAGCCTTTCTAAGGCACAAAACGCAAAGGAAACAGAGCAAATATCTTCTTGGACAACCGCATGGAGAGAATCTGGAATACTGCGATAATTTCCTGGTTAACCTCTAACCCAAAAGACACATGGTCTAAATCAACCACTAAGAAAATAGCTTACAATAATCAATGTTCTTTGTTGTTACACCAAACTGCCACAAGATGGTGCTAGAAAATAATAAACAAATGCATGACATAACAACTACTAATTACTTGGATCAGTATTCTAAAGTGAAAAGCATCATAACTCCCTAATATTGACTGACGTCATTGTAAGCTTTTGAATATATGTAAGGTTTTGGATAGTAATGACCCATGATTTACTACATCCTTCTGAAGAAATGACTAATTATTTGGATCAGTATTCTAAAGTGAAGATCACGGTAACCCATTAGTAAGGATTTAAGTGTTACCAAATCTAGCAAAATGAATTACTTACCAAAACCTTACAAAAACCTCAAAAGTTTACAATGACTTCAGTAATTACTAGGGAGTTATCACGATCTTCACTTTAGAATACTGATCCAAATAATTAGTAGTTCCTTCAGAAGAATTTGGGAATACTTGAGTCATCACTGTTGTGTTACCATGACCTTTATTTTAGAATTAATTATACATTATGTTTTATTCATATTAATTATGAACCTGTATACAGTAGTTCTTAGTAATTCGTAGGAAGGTATGAAACAATAATAGTTGCTGATTAGCTAATAGGGAACTACCATATTCGACTAAGCACTGTCACTTACTAATTCATTAATCAGAGTTTCTTGTTAGTTACTAAGTTACTAGAGTGCTAATATTGCCTTACTCATGTGTTCTTGTGTAGTTATTCATTAATGATGGAACAGTATTCTAAAATGTTACCCAATGTTTTGATCAGAAGGAGCAAAAATATGCAGTTGTGTATTATATGAAAACATTTCCTATGATCCTTCACTGCTTGTTCTATACAGGGTTGTGGGGCTGCTGGACCCTATCCCAATGTCTCAAGCCATAGGCAGGGAAACCATCCCAGGGATTACACAGACAAACACACATTCACACCTATGGACAATTTAGTGTTTCCATTTCACCTACATCTCTTTGGATTGTGGGGAAACCAGAGCACCTAGCTGACACCCTCCAATGTTTCCTTGCTACTGTATCTTAGGGTAACTTAATCTTAGGGTGTCTTAGGCTATCTATTATCGTAGGGTAAATCAATGACAAGAGGAGATGTCAGGCCATCCCAGCAATTCAGCATGATTTTAGGCCATTCTTTGAAAGATATATCCAGTTTTTAAGTTGGTAACTGAAAATCTTATGATTGCAGTATCAAAGACTACAATGACATCAAGCAAGACCAAAATAAACGGTTATGTTTATCTGCATTCAGGCTCACATCAATTACAACATGAAAAAATTTTCATACAAGAAAGGTCCTGTGCATGGCTACCCAAAATAGTCAGTGATAGTTTATGATCAGATAATTAACAGCAAAATATACTCAAGAAAGCTAATTTTGTGAAGGTTGTCCCTTCACTAGCAGTTTTCTAGCCCTCATTACTAATTATTTAATAAGAAAATGGTACATTCACACCCTCCTGGGGAATTTGCATTTAAGATTTTGCAATTGCAACATGAGGGCAATCGAAATCACTTTGGTCAGAGTAAGATGGATATGTATCTTTTCTACAAAAATACAGTAAGGTTTTCAAACTCTGCTTTGCTTCTTTATATTTTTATTTCTATATCAAGGTGCTGTAATGAGATATGGCAGTATGGTGGCTCAGTGCGAAGTACTGTTGCATCACAGCAAAATGCAATAAAAAAATATACATTTAAAAAAATTTACTGTCATCTACAGATGCTGAATCCTTTGCATCCACCATGTTTTCTTACTGACACGGTGACTCGTGGCGCAAAGAAAAGTGCATTATACAGTAACATTATGCTTCGTTTAAAAGTACATATTGTGTCTTAGAACAAAATAAAACATCACAGATGATGGTAGACCTGGTGATTACCTCCACCATACTCATATTACACTTTTTTTGTTAGTAAGGCTTAGTTTTGTTTCCTGCCTAGCTAGCATTCTATGTACACAGTTAGCTAGCAAACACTTATACAAAAATAACAAATAACACATCTCCACAGCAAAGAGATAGGCTAACAGATAATGTATGACATTTTGTGTGTGTGTGTGTGTGTGTGTACATAGGTTAGCTAACTGGCATACTAGCTGCAAAGCAACTCAAGAATATGAGATAAAGAGTGAACTGTTGTCCGCAGCACTCAAAACCAATGTCCACGCCATTTTCGGTGGATTGTTGCCACTTTTTCCATTCATTTTCTTTTCATTGTACAGGGATCTATTCTTGCTTCTTTTCTCTTTTTGGTGTCTTCTTTTTTACATTGTATGTTCATACCATGTTGGTGTGGGTTTCGTCTGGTTTCCCCCACAATCCAAAGACATGCAGGACAGGTGAATTGGACACTGCAAATTGCCTACAGGTATGAGTGAGTATGAATGTGTATGATGCCAATGGCCCGAGACTCTGGGATATATTCTAACACATACAGTATATGTACACATTTCACATTTATATTTATGCATTTGGCAGATGCTTTTATCCAAAGCATCTTATATTGTAAAGTGCAAATTGTTCCAGTTAACCTTGGCTTTGCTAGTGCCATGCTCTAATGAAGGTCTAAGACCTATTCCAGCAGTCAGCATCAAGTGCCATAGTATATCATTATAAACAGGAGAACTTGAAGTTTCAGTCTAGCTAATTTAATATCCCAATTTTCCTCTCGTTTTCTCTAAGAATGAATGAATTTCCAGAATTCTAAGAAAAATGCAAGCAGCAATTAGATTTTTTTTACTGTGTACTCAAACAGAAAATCTTGACGTTTGGATTTTTCTTTCTTTAGAAAGTTGTATCTGGGTGTTTTACACTTAAAACATTTTTTTTGCCTACATATAACATTAAATAAAAATAAAATAAAAGTGAACGTAATAAACATTTTGTTATTTAAATTCAAGTAGCATATCTGTTTCTAGGCCTACTATAAAACTGTCAAACTTTTAGCAAAATCTTTCCTTTTTTTTATTCTATCAAACCTTTGAATTTCTGCAGCATGTTTGCTATTCAAATTCAAGTCAAATTCAGGCAATGAATGTTAACGTTTGTAAATGGCACACAGTAAAGTGATACCACTGTGAAGGTCAGCACACCACCCTCCCCCACTTCTCAATCCCTTCTTTCTCTCTCTCTTTTATCTCTGCCTGTATTTCCTCCTCTCCCATTCCACACACAGACGTTTTGACAAACAGTTTTATCGGTTACGTCATATTTCTTCCCTGTTTTAATCAAACAGTTGGGTGGCAGGCTGACTGGCAAGCAGATTAATATCACCATTGATCAGATTTGATGGAAATATCCTCTCCTCTCCTCTCCTCTCCTCTCCTCTCCTCTCCTCTCTTTTAAATATTTAAAATATCCATAAAGAATTGGACTATTATCTCTGCAGTTTCTATATTTTCCATATCCTAATATATTCCATATTCTATTTTTCATGTTTTTGTCTGTACACTCTCAGAAAAAAGGCACAAAACTGTCAGCGGGAGCAGGACCCTTTCAAAAAGTACAATTATGCCCCAGTGACAGTTTTGTAAGAAAAAAAATTCTAAAAGTGTACATTTTTGAGGCCATGCAGATACACTACCATTCCAAAGTTTGGCGTCAGCAAGATTTTTTTTTTAAACAAAAATGTATATTTTCAGTATGAATGCATTAAATTGATTAAATAGTAAAGGCATTTGCAATGTTACAAAATATTTCTATTTCGAAGCTTCTTTCAAGCTTTCTACTCATTAAAAAAAAAGTGTATTATGGTTTCATCAAATTTTGTAGCAGTCTGGAGTAATGGCTGCTGAAACGTCAGCTTTAAATTATATTAAATTAGAAAACAAATCAATTAAACTGTAATATTTAACAAAATTACTGTTTTTAAAGTTTGCAAAGTTTAAATGTAGATGGCTTCTTTTAAGCTGGCTTCTTGTTCCTCCTATCACTTTTCTTTCTCCCTGATGTGCCACTCAAGGCAGAACTGCTCTGGCTTCTGCATCTCTGTCTAGCCTGATGTACAGGGGTCAATGACAGTGGTGAGGAATATTCAGTGATCCAGGGAGAGACGGGATTGCACAGAGGAAATTACCCCTCATCCTTGGTTGCTAAGTGTGTGGCTGACCAATAGTCAGGACCTTTGGCAGACGTTAACTGCAAGGGCAATGTTGTGCATGTGCGTGTGTGTGTGTGCGTGTGTGTGTGTGTGTGTGAGAGAGAGAGAGCATCAGTGAGGAGAGATCTAGCAACTGGTTGGTGGGTAATGTGAAGACAATATCAAGAATATGCGTTGAGTGTAGCCTTATTAATTAAAGGTGAGCAGCGGTGGAGAGGAGAGGGAGCAGACTGAGCTCACTTTTTTAGGACAAAGGGCTGCAAAGTAAGGCACCGAGGGCATATTAACAGCCTGTTATTTGTGCCCTTATGCCCTTGTCACTTTTAATAATTTTTTTGGAATAATTTTTTTCAAAATTAAACCTTAAGAGCAGCAAAAGATGCAGAGAGTATGTATGAAAAGAAGGACAGAAAGAGATGGAGAGAGAGAGAGAAAGAGAGATATAGAAGAATAAGAATCCCCCCCCCCCCCCCCCCCCCCCGAGAGTGAGCACCTGTGTCATTGTTATGCTTGTTGCCTAGTAACAATATTCTTCACCGCCCACCACAGAAAGAGTGGAAGCCATGCATGAAGACAGGAACAAAGAATCTCATATTTCATGGACATTTTTAAGGAGTTTATGTTGGGGATGTGACTGCATTGTGCCTGCATTAAAAAAAATTTTATGTTTACTGTCAGTAATAAAAGTCATATACATTAAATCTTAGTCTGAAAATATATTTTTCTTCAAATTTATTTCAATTTACACGAAGAATTAAAAATGTAAAATGAGTTAACATGAGTTGTACAATAAATGAACAAAATCTGTCCAGTACCTTAGCAAAAAATTAAAAAGATAAATAAAACAAATAAACACATTTTATATTAAAAAATAATTATTTCATTAAAAAAACAAAATACTCAACAATATGTATTATGTCCTTAACGTAAAAATAAGGGCAGCAGAGGTGAATGTTTGTGAGGATGCACAAGGTTATAACCCTGCTTGCAATGACAGCCTGAAATATTTATACTTGCCATAACAGTGCCACAATGACACTTGTAGAGTTAACTAGTGCGCTTGTCTTATGTGCAGTTTTGTGATGAACACATGCTAAAGCACAAATTACAACAATTTGATAATAAATTATATAAATATTGAATATTCATTCTTATCACATTATTCCTTCCTCCTTTGCAATGATTCTATGATTATGTTTCAGTTTAGGTGAGCACACACACACACACACAAACACACACACGTGTTTGTTTTTGTGAAAAGTGAGGACATTCCTAGGCGTAATGGTTTTTATACTGTACAAACCATATGTGCTATTGCCCTACACCTAAACTTACCCCTCAAAAAAAAAACCTCACTCTGTATGATTTATGATTTAAGCGTTTTGAAAAGTGGGGACATGGGGCAATGTCTTCATGAGTCACCTTCTCCTTGTATTACCTATGTCATACCCATGTCATTATACAAATAGATGTCCATGCGCACACACACACACACACACACACTACCTACTTCCTACTCCTCACACAAAACTTTCTACATTTTTATATTTTCAATAAACTTCATTCTGTATGATTTATAAACTTGTTTCCTTATGGGGAGCATAAAAAGTCCCCACAAGGTCAAAATCTACTGGTATTACTATCCTTGTGGGGACACTTGGTCCATCCTCCAAGATGGAGTCTTGTGACCCCCAGTCTAATATTTACACATATTCAAAGGCCTTTCTATCAAGGCTGATTATGTACACCTGGTATATAATCTGTTGTAATAAAAGTGAATAAACACTCTTCCACTACCCTTTAAAGAGCTTTTTGTGCAATGGAAAGTTTCCATTGATGTTAGATGTTTTTCATGAAACCATAGATGCTATTTAACCTTTATTTTTAGGAGATTGGGTATTTAAAATTTATTTAAAATTGATATTTCCTACTGGCACACTGCAGCCAAATATCCATCTTAAAACATATTGTAAAGTGTCTATAATGTGCATAAATATTTACCACACCACTGTTGTACTGTACTGTAGTGTCGTTCAAATACTTATATTGACCATATTGTGCTTGCAAACATGTTCAAGTTCACGTCCTCACTTCAACAACAAACACTACAATTCTGCCATTCTATGTAAACCGTTTGCCTTTTTACCCTTTGAAGATGTCTGTCATGCAGGTATGAAGAGACAACAGCATTTTTTTAAATGACTCTTTTTCTTTTGCTCTACCTGCTTGTGAGCAGAGAGCAGCACTTCTGGGGCTGTCATACTGGATCAGAGCTCTACTGATTACTTCCACTTTGTCACCTTCATCAGGAAATGATTCTGACGCACACTCACACCCTGGTCTCTCCACATCAATATGTGTGCTGTGGAAAAAAATGCAGATGGGAAATAAATAATAAAAAGAAGTGCATGCTCCAGCTTTACACTCTCATTCCCTCTATTTCTTTTTGAGCCATGTCTTTGCTTTCCTTTTTCTTCCCTTCTGTGCCCATACTACTTTATGTGGGAAAAAAACAGTCGCATCTCAAAATTCCATATCTGTCTACCTGGACTCCAGCATTTTGAAAGGATAAACATTTTTTATATATTTCTGTAAGCAGACATTATACAAGTATACATTGTGATATTTTGATAGGACACATGGTGTCAAATTACTTCAGCTAAATGGACTATTCCTTTTTGAGGCAAAGTGTTTGTATTTATCTCGACTACAAACACTCTAGCACATTAGATCCACCTATCTTTTTTCCTCAGACCCCCCCCCCCCCCCCCCCCCCCCCCAAGAGTTGTGTGTACCAAGGAATTGCCAATATTCCTAGCACAACAGAGCACGGCACAGCATGAGCATTCCCTGCAGAATCCCTGAGGGATTACTTAGACGACTGCAAAATCCCCGGGGTGGGCATGACTGTGGGAGACACAGAGTTCAGACCTAACAGTACCACTGCAAAAAGTGAGAAATCTCTATCTACACTTTTTTTCCCCCAATAAAATAGTTTTTTCATACATTTAATTTACTGGATGTTTTTTTTGACTGCTTGGTTTTTAGCTATATAACATAAAACAAACACATATGTGAAATGCCCTATGTTTCAAATATATTTAACATGACTGTGAATAACAGAAGAATTTCTACAAGCTAATTTTACACAAAGAACACTGCACAACCCATATCTGAATGTTTTGGGATTCGTTTATTTTTGCAATGGAGGATTGTGTGTTTTCAGGGAACCTATACTTCAAATCAAAGTGTGTGAATGGGTTCAAGAACAGAGGAGGATTAGAGCCCTCTCTGTTGTGGTTTAATCTCAGCATTCAACATGTTCTTAATGGCCCTTATCACTTTGTGATCACTAGCCAAGGGGATTTGGCATAGATGAGGCTGCTGTCAACTGCAGGCATATTCCTCAGGCCCTGTACTGCCAGCTGTTCAAATGCTTCATATTTCCTGTCCAACATACTTTCCTGAACAGCAGAGAAGCCTGCGAAGAGTCACTTACAAGCATTAAACATTTTATCAGACACACAAAAATTAAGCAGGTGCAGGTTGTCAACCTCAGGAGGTGATTGTTTTTTTTGTTTGTTTGTTTTGCAACCAGTTTACTCAACTTTGAGACATAATCAAAATCAAATTGTAAAAACAAAGCTGCAATTTCCAGCCAAAATGACTACCAACAGCAGGAAAACAAAATACTTTACACAGTACATGATTTGTAAACTAATACATTTGCATTACATAATCAGCCCCATATGTGTGACTTTTCTGATGTAGTAAACTTGCTCGGTAGCTCACCTGGTACAACATCCGTGAAACAAGAATCAAGATAAAAGAGGTCAAAGCAAAGCATTTGGTTACTCTTGCAAATGCAGTTTTAAAGGTTCTAATATGTACCATTTAGGTATGATTTTCTCTGGTCTATTTAAAAGGGTTTTTTTGTATACTTGTATATACTGAGTAACTTGTATATATACTGAGTTGTATATATTTATTATGGAACAATAAAAATGTCTGACAAAATTCCAAAATTCACAAGTAACATGAATTTTGTTTCGTGAAAAATAACAGGGGCGTAGTTTGCAAGTTAGCCTAATCTAATCATCCTGAAGAGGCTAGCTAGTTTGGAACCAGGTTTTATGTTTAGTTATTGATAATGTTATGTTTCCCATAATTTTTTTATAAGAAAAAAATCCTTTGTTCCCTTTTTCCACACCTTCAAAAATGATTCTGTCCTCACAATATCCAAAGCCTGATTTACCCAAACACCCGTCTACCCATCAACCTTCAGTATTCCATCCACCCAAACCATCCCCCCAAAACGTACCCTTTCCACGCATTACAAACCGCATGGGATTTCAGTCTCTCTTTAAAGCTTATCGCCTCTGGGAGCCACTCTCTTTTCCGTGTGACATTTTTGCATTCTAGGGGAAGATGGGAATGACAATGCCTGTTTCTTCACATATTTTCCTCTTGCTTTTTTATCCCTAGTGATAGTTTGCATTACAATTACACAGAGATCTGAAATGTATGCTTGCATTAGGATAAGGGAAAGACAAGAAATATATACAAATTAGGACATTTAACTGCACGTTTGATTAAAAATGTTAGCATTTCCTAGCATCAAATTATATTTCTCACACCTTTTTTTGTTTCCTTTATTATTTGAACACGTAAAAGCATCACAACAACAATATACAAATTTTTTGTTATCTTTAAAACAAAAACACATTTACACATGCAACATTAGGGTAAAGACAATGAGCAACTTATTGGATAATTCATTTCGGAATGTGTAGTTTACTGTGTTGTGAGAATTAAAAATGTATGTCACAAATCTTACTGTGATGTTCACAAAAGTTCTTTACTGCTTCTCTACCTACCTTTGGGCAGCTTTATAAACAGATTCAACCAAAACTAAATGGAATGCAACTGAACTTTGAGAGACTATACAAACAACCTTAAATCACCTTCTCTCAGTGTTACCAGACTTTTAAAAGTGCATCATGGCAACAAGAAAATGTGCCCTGCACTGCAATATGCCACACAAAATCAACACAGCTGAAAAGAAAGAAACTTACTGGCTTTTGTTTACTGTTCGTACACAGCGTGTCAATTACAAAACATCACATTAATAGTGGAGGTCACAATGTGCCCTCTCAAATTTGTTGGTTTAAGTGAAAAGAGGTATTCTTAAGATCATTCCATAGAAAGCTTGGAATATGATGGCAGAGAACAATTACCTTTATGATTATTGCATCAGATCTAAAAATATGTGTTGTGTTTTAAAGAGAGTTGTGATCTCATTGGCCATTAGTCCATTGGTTGACATTATTTTCTTCTGTTTGTAATGATTGTCTACTCAGTTCTTTACAAGAATGGCTGCAACTTGCACAGCCAAGACACTAAAACACATTGACAGACACTGAAAAATATACATTATGATGCTGCCAAAAGTACAATAATAATTACACAGGAAATAAAATTACAAAGGTTTTTTTTTTTTTTTTTGAATATTTTTATTTAGCTTGTCCCACCCTCTCTCATGCTCTGTCATCCACAGTCTGGGCTTTTTGGGTCCTTGTAGCCCTGCAAGTTCTTTTTGTGGTAAGTCTGTGGCATCACTGCATATGATGACACTTGTTTCAGAGTCCTAAAAGAACCATCGAAATGCTTCCCCGTTGTTTACTGGCGTTCTCTGTTGAAAACACAAAAGGAATGTACAGGGAATCAGCATTATAAATTTGGTAACATTTTACAATAAAGTTACTTAACATTAATTAATAAAAGCTGTGAAAGCTGTGAAGAAAAAATTAAAATAGTTGAGCCAGTGGTCAAGGATAACGAACACACAAGCCAAAAGCTTAAAGCAATGGAGCATTCTATAGTAGATTTAAATCAGCAAAACAATGTATAACATAAGGTATAACGTAATGTCAAGGGACCTTTTATTTCAAACAGCAATTATTCATCTATGTAAGCTATTTGAAAGGTCCAAATATGGTATAGGTTTTATTGATGGACACTTTTATAGTGGTTCATATTAAATGAGCAGATCATAAGATCATTTACTGCAAGGACACTTATTATCCAGCAAGCAAGTGGTGAGACATGACCAAATGTGACAACAAAAGGTAAGAGCTGTTTCATTGAACAAATGCTTAGTTTCAACTCATCACAACCTTTTGCTTGCTTGAGAGTTTATGAGCATGTCATTCTCTCCATTCAGATGTGCCTGGACCTCAACATTTAGGCCTACTGCCACATACTATAAAGGATGACAAACTAAAAACACCTTAAGCATAAGATGAGCTATGAATAATGTCATGTGATGCCATGTGTCACCACATGACAAATAAATGAAAATAACAAGAAACACGATGTGAGCAATAATATAAATAAAATTAGTAAACAGTAAAATAATATACACATTTTATTGATGCCACTTTGCACTGCTGGTAAATCAAGTACTGCATCTATCACTGAAGACATTACAGAATTATTATGCACAGTCTCAACATTTTCCTCAAAAATGCTTACGTTCACACTCAACATTCATGTTCGTACTCGACGTTCACATTCAATGCAATGCAATGCAAAAAAAAATCTAAATGACATTTGAACTTGTGACCTTACAGCAATAAAGACACTCCTAGACCACCACAAAACACATTCTCTGAAGAGGCCGAGCACCCCTACTCTGTAAAAAAAAAAAAAATCTAGGCCTAAATTTAAGCTTGAATTTCATACAAAATTTCCATCCATTTGGATGACATGGTTAATACTACTAAACTGAATGGGTTTTAAATATATTATAACCAGGTTTATATTTTTAGAAATCCTATTTGTCCCTAGTATGCAGTTTTTTTTTGTTGTTGTTTTTTTTTCTTTTGCAGGGGGTGGGGGTTTCCTGATTCATTCGTATAACTGACAAATATGCAACACATTAATTTGTTATTGTTAAACCTGTGCGTTGACAATATTAAATTTATGCCTAATTACATATTTTTCTTGAATGTAACCTTAAGGGACCAATCAGACAATCAGACAATAAGGGGACATGTTTTTCATGTTGAACAGTGAAAAATAATTTTCATGACTGTTTAGAATCATGAGGGGGTAAAGTGTGCAGGAGGATGATATCTTCAGTAAATAAAAACATGAATGACTGAATGTAAAGAGCAGGAGAGGAACAGAAAGAGCCACGGACCAAAGGATTGATTTGCATAGAGTGACTCTCTTCTCACATATATTTTGGATAACTGCCAACCACTGAAAACTAATCCCAGTGTTGAGATTTATTTATTTTTTTAAAAAGCCCTTTTCTTTTGAATGAGAAACTGTCTAGAGAAAAACACTGAAATAAGTTGTGGCTTAGAGGGAAAAAAAAATGTTTCTCTAAATCCATATATTTTCCCCCATTGATCAGTCCCTGGTGGAAATGTGGCTCGCTATAGACAGTAATGACCCTGATGTGCTTGGCCGGCATGTCTGCGTTTTGTTAAGTCTCGCACTATCGATCTGGTTGAGGCTTCCTGAGTGCTGCTCAAATTCACTTCCAGCCGTCTCTCCTCGCCTCACTGCTGTGACCAGGCACAAAGAGAGCTCAATTAGCACAGCTCGACGACGGCTCTCTCCCGCCTGCGCACTCCATCAAAATCACTCCATCAAACCACCCAGAGAAAGGGGGAGGGAATAAAAGATAGAGGGGGTAGTGATACGACAGGGAGATGCAAGTAACTTTGAGGTTTTATTTCCAATCAAAAGATGCTAGGACAAATGTTCAGCTGGCCAACAGGGCATACATACATACATATTAGCCTGCAGTCAATGATAAGTCTTTTTAATACATGGAAAATCTATTTTTTATATGTCCTCAAGGTTGCCAGCATATCAGAGACAACATTGCTGTCAGGTAATATTAGTTTTTTTAGTTTTTTTTCCATTATAATTTTTTTTTTTAAATTGTTCCAGAATCAGATAATGTCAGAAACTGTAAAATATTAAAATAATATATTGTATTGCTGGCCATATCCAACATTTTCTCATAAGTATTCATGTTTTTTTTTTTCTGTAAAATGTGGTTCTACCAAATGAACATTTACATACATTTGCATACACACTGAAATACCATATTGATATACAGTAGAGAAAATCCTGTATCTAAAATATACATACAATTTTATAGATGAGGAAATATTTATGAATCTTATTTAATATATAATATTGGTCTCACTTTATATTTGGTGGCCTTAACTACAACATACTTACATTTAAAGGAATCAGTTGGTACAATGCACTTATTGTTTATATATATTTTTACATTGTACTTATACTTCAAAAATTGCCTGCATGTAATTACATTTTAAATTCATTTCTGTAATTACATTTATAATTACACTGTTGACCCATCCCTTACACCTTAACCCATCCATAAACTTACCCACACCATCAAACCTGTCCCTAACCTTACCCGTATCCCACCTCAATAGCAACCAAAGTGTTTTTCGATACAATATGAACACAATAAGTACATTGTATGTAATGTTGTAAGTACATAGTAGTTATGATGCCTGATATAAAGTGGGACCTGAATATGTAATTAATTTAATTAATCAGTTGATTTTGTTATAAGCAATGAGATTTTAAATTTTTCAGCTGCATTTATTAGTTGGATGATTTGAAATGATAACATTTCACACTGTTCTGTGTCACTTCTGATGCTGACTTGTTTTAAAGAATTACATAATTTCAACAAGACTATACATTAAAATCCTAAAATGAGAAAATTTCTGTAATGGTTTAACCATCATTTAGTATAATACTTATTTTGCTTGCTGTAGAATACAGCAGTTTTCTGAACATGCTGAATTAAATCAGTCTTTGATTAAATTAAAGCTTTCATTCAGTGTTCTCTATCTGCAACCCCAGAAGCAACCATAACCACAAAAATCATGCACTAAAATATATTGTGAATAAAAATAAAACTTGTGTGAATAATTAAAAAAAAAATGTAACTACATAAATATATTTACGATATAAAGGATTTGTAAATATTTAGCATTTCTATATTTGTAAATGTGTAATTCTGCTTACATTTAGATGTTTCCAGCACGTTCATATTGTTGTTTCAGTGTCTACCCAAACATACAAAATTTTGTAAAGGAATACCTATGTATAACAGATAATTATTTTCATGTTAAATAATAAAACCAGACAGTTATATCAATTATTATTTACATAATTATTAATTATTTGTATCTGACAAAATGTTCAAATGTGACCCCCCCCCCCCCCCCCCAACACCTATAATGCCCTCAGACAATCAGCATGAATGTACTTATGTGATTGAAATATACTGTATAAAGAATACAGTCTTATGTCCTGCTCACAAAGAAAGACGCGTCAAAGCCAAAATCAGGCAGACTGAATGAAAGAGAGTTCTGGATGTGCTGGGGGTCCTAACAGCCATCAACACTGATTGGGGATGGCAGGTGCAGTTAATGACAGGGGCCGTACATGTCCTGCTCTGATTGAGGTGAGGGAGAGTAGAAGGAAAGAAAAGAGTGATGAGGTTGGAAGAGTGCTGACTCATAATCAAACCCTAATCAAATGCCAAAACACACACACACACACACACACACACGTACATGCGCACCCAAAGACATGGACATACTATTTCACCCACATATATGTACACAGACTCTTTCTCTGTCTCACGCACACATGCAGACACACACATCATATTCAATCCCATCCTTTCTCCCCACCCCCAGAAGCCCTGATATGGTGATTCGTAGAGGCCACAGATAAACCACTCAAGACCAAGAGGATGATAATGGCAGATGCTGCAGAGACTCAAATTCAATCAGCACTGGGCTGTCAACGTAGATGAGTTTAAGAACGAAACACGCTCGCTGACACACGTTAAAGACACATCAACTGAAGTAAGCCAAATACAGCCCTGAATTTAAGGAATGGTTAACCAAAAAAAGAGGAAATTATGTCATCATAAGTGTTGTTTTGTAAATTTTGTGTTCCACGAAAGAAGGTCACACAGGTTTGTAACACAATGAGATAAGTAAAGGATGACAGAATTTGTATTCTTTTACTATACCTTTAAGATACCTTTACAAAAAATGTACCATTATAATCATATGTACTTCGACCTAAATTTATGGCCTGTGGATTGTAATAGTAGGATTTTTAGATTTAAGAGACAGTTTAAGAGACAATGAAGGGGAGAATTAAAATTATGGAGAATTTAAAGGCATTGATAATATGTAATCATGTAATCCATAAAAAGTAACTGAAATCTTTATATAATCTAATTACAAGCACTTCATTTTAGGAATCTGTTTACATAATCCAGATTACATGCAATCAGTTAGTACCCACCACATAATATATTTGTGTAAAAATATGTTGAGATGTCCTCTACATTGCTAGAAAGTTTTCTTTTAAAAAAAGAAGGGTAAAGTTTAAGAAACAGAAAGCTGATGGGAAAAAAGAATGAGGGGGGCTGGGTTCAGTGACAGTGGCTGAGACCCTCGTCTCTTCACGAGATGAATACCAGTCCAGGCAGTGTGCTGATGTGCTCCAGAACGCTCATTATAACGCACAGCCCATACGTTGCCCTGACATGTCCATTATTTATTAACGTATGGACTGGGAACCAGGCCACCATTCATGACTGCAATTCTTTGAAGGCAATTCTGACAGGTTCTTTCAGAAATAAATAAATAATCCTTCACTTCTCTCTTCCTTCATGGCTTATGCTCCCAACACAAGAATAGCTCATATCCTCAGACTGTTTCTACCACTGAACCTGTAAACATATTTCACATGCATTCACTGCTCAACCTAAAAACACAAGAACTAAGACAGACCATAATATATCGGTAAGCCGATTAATATGTCTCATAATTTAAATGAAATATCATGCATAATAAATGTTCATTTAATTTCAGAAAATGTGTGTACATATCACATGCAATCATTGAGTGAGAGGTGTATGCATTATGACCAAAACCTTGTACAATGGTATGAGTTTTTTTTTTTTTTTTAATTATGGTAATAATATATGATGCCACAGTTAGTTTTTCTGATGGGGTCAAACCAATGCTATCTCATGCCAATTTGTACATATTTTACGAGGTGGCTAATTCGTACGAATGTGTACGACCTCACTTGTACAATTTGTCTAAACCCCAGTGACGGGTAGGTTTAGGGGCGGGGTTAGGTGTAGGTCATTCATACAAATTCATATGAATTGGCAACTTGTAAAATACGTACGATTTAGCAAAAAACGAATGAATTTATACGAGTGAGGTCATATGGCACCTCATAAAATATGTACGAATTGCCGTGAGATCAGACTGGGTCAGACAGCAGTATAAAACAAACAAACAAACAAAAAACAATGCAAAAATGCAAATAGTAAAATGCTACTGATCATATAATTGTGTTTTGTGCTTAGCTACCATTACAAAATAAATCTGATCTAAATCAACGTTTAAAGAACTATCAACTTAAAAGCAAAATAACCATTATCATAAAGCAACCATTATGATAATGGTTATTTTTAGAAAACAATCCAGTGAAATTAAATATCTTACAAATGATTCATTGGATTAATTTATAATTTTAATTCATTGGATTAATTTATAAATGGATGTTTCCATCTTTAATTCCAGTTTTCATTGGCTGCATCTGAAACCATTGTAAAATAGCAAATACACACATAGTACACACATAAGCACATCACTTGAATTCTAGTTTAATGCCGCAAACTACAATGTTGCAGACGTAAACATTTCAACTCAGCTTTGCACTACATATTTTAAAAACAAGTTATATGGGTTAATTGTTTAGGATATGTCTCATACTTATTTTTGTATTACTCCATGTGTAAACAAAATGTGTCATATCGTTGTCTTCAGTAGCAGCTTCTGACCATAAATTTAGTTGTGGCAGACTCTGGGTGGAATTGTACGCTATATGAATAACCTCTGATAAACTTTTAGTGGCCTAAATTTTACATTCAAATGATTGAGCATATGCAAAACACTTCTGGCAGAGGTCTTGTGTCCCCTTGCATAATTTAGCCCTAGGGTTGATTGGCTGACTCTACATTCATACTGTACATAGACTGTTATCTTAAATATTCTATTATAATAACTTTTATTCCCTTTCTGCAATGTAGTAATTTTGTATATTCCAGTTAGTTGGAATATACAATTTATGGCGAGTTCTGTCATGAAACTCTAGATGGTGCATACTGATGGGTAAATAATGCAAATTGATGATATTTAAAGCATTAAACTACTTGGCATAATATGATTGAGTCATGTTGCATATGCAGCCAATTAGCTTACTTTAAATTGAAATTGCTGTTTAGCATTTACTAGAGCAGTTCACAGTGCGCATTCAGATTTCCTCTGAAACCCTCCATCTTCCCCAGCTCCACCTGTACAGGTCTGCTATGGGTTATTATATACTGTATGCTATTTGTGCAGCAGCAGTATGTCTTAATAACTCACAGCACCTTAACGGTGTATGTATAGAGTGGGCGAACTATGACATCACTTTGTAGGAGGATCGGCTGTTAGCATGAAACTAGTTCCCTCAACAAAAAGCCAATAGGATCCATAGGCTTTTGGATTATCACAAAAAATAAGCTCTGTGTTCAGTCATAGTTCATGAAACTTACAAGTTTTGTCCATCAAGATAATCTTCTCAAAATAATGTAACTTCATCAGATTTTGAAGCCTAAATAAAAGCACCAGAACTAAAAAGCTAAACTTAGGCTATAAACGAACTACTGCACCACGGTCGCTCTCCTTCAGCGTCACCACAACAACTTTCTCAAACTAATTTTTAACGTTCAGTGAAAAGAATTTACACTGTATACGAATTTGAATCCACGCTACATGAACCTTTTCATATAAACTGGAATAAATACAAAACTAGAGCCAAACTAAAACTGAAATGAGACATTAGTAATAAATAGTATAGTGAATAAATGAAATAATCTTAACTAAAGGACATTTGAAAGCACGTATTTCTATACATTTCGAAATAAGGTGCATTTAAAGTCAATAAATCCTTGATTAATTAAAAACATATGTCTCCACATATGTTTCAATAAAATTCTAGTGCATTTAATCTATTAAATAACAACAGAGTGAGCGAGCTTTTGGATATGGTAAGATTAAACTTAAGTACCACATTTCAGCTATCATTTTGTTAGGGTGGTTACACCACGTAAAGCCGGCAAATGTGGTGTTTGCATGTAATAATCGTAATATGAGTTTACCTTATGGTATGAACCCAGAGTCTCTGTGTCAGTACGAAAGCGATAAAACAAGCATCTGCCCTCCGAAGACTTGTGTTGCATTTCGGGGCAAAGCAAAAAAACAATATAAAATGCGGGAAACTATTAATTGGTTATTCTACAATTAATTGTATTACAAATTATACTACAATTGGAAAATACTGTAAATTGATCAACTCTTCGGCGTGATGACGTTTAATGTCTCCGATAGTCCCATTTAGCAACTTGTTAGCAACCGTCTTTTTAAATAAACATAATAGTTCACAAGTGGGGTGTAACTCGTGTGTTTTTTGCCATAAAATAAAACGTGACAGTATCTTGAGCCTGTGTGAACCACAGACCTTATTTAAGGGATTTTTGTCAAAATCCCATTCAAAAATCCCCATTGACTCTGGGACGGTGGAACCGGAAGTGCTAAAATGCTAACTCGCTTCCGGGTTTTTGCCTACAAAGAGACATCATAGTTCCACCACTCTATTGGGAGTAGCAAGTTCCTGTATTTGCTTTGCAGCAGCAGCAGCACTAATCTACAACAACAGCAATAACCAACAGCAGCAGGTAGCAGATCTAGTCCATCAAGATCAAATACATTAATATTGTCATATCCATTACCATGCTAAAATCTTCTGAGAGTTGTCATGATAGAAATATATTTTCACTAATGTGATAGTGATTTATTAATATTACTGATATACACTTTGCTGACGCGGATTGATATAGCATCATCTGGAACTACAGAATCAGAATCAGAATGAGCTTTATTGGCCAAGTATGTTTACACATACGAGGAATTTGTTTTAGTGACAGAAGCTCCACAGTGCAACAGAAAGACAGCAACAGGACAGGACACAGATAATAAAAGAATAATATCCAAATAGGCAATGTATACAAAACAGCAAAAACACAATATGTAATATAGACAATTATGTGTGTACAGGTCTGTGCAAATTTGAAATAAATAAATAAATAAATAAGTGTGGTGAATAAATAATGAATAATAGAGTTGTGTGTTCCGCGTTTATTGTCAAGTGTTCAGTTACATTATGTAAAAAAAGTGGGGCAGTCCCATATCGCTCTCAATTAGGGCACACTGCATTTCCATTTATCGTCACAGATTTAGGCTACTGGAAAAATGTGGGGTGCTGTTGAGCTCAGGAGGGCAGCGGCACCCTCTGCCCCTCTTAATATGATCATTACATAGCCAACTTTTCTGCTGAAGCCATGCGCTAAATTTCAATACTGTATATCCATCTCATTTTATCTCATCGACTCATCAACAGTCAGAAACTCTGATAATATTTGCTGAATAATGCTGAACATTTACAAGTTAAATCAAAATTCCTAAATCAAAATTCCTAAATCAAAATTCCTAAATTATCAATTTAGGATTGATTCAGTTTATATAGAGTTATATGTTTTCAGGTGGATGAATATTTTACAACCTCATATGCCCATACAGATAAGTCAGTCTTCATCTTAAAAAACAGCACAAATGTTAATCAATTTCTTGGCAATGACAAAAAGCTATAAAAGTCTTTTTAAATTAGTCAATTCTAGCAAGTAACTCTCAAGAACAGAGGATGACAGAATCACGGAAAGAGAGGAAAAATATAAAAGATTCAAGCAGTTTAGGATTGTGAGGGCAAGCCAAAAATACAGGGCTGCTCTCCAGACAGAAAAAAAAGTTTCTCTGGTGCAGTCAGCCCAAACTGATGTGTTATATATTGCCTGTCACTCTATTCTGCGGGAATATTGGGGCGTTGCCGAGCTCAAACCTGGAAGGTACAGCAATCAATCACCAACATTCTCGGAAGGAGATCTCATCTCAGTGTTGGTAGCCAATATCCCAGCCACATGAGCGGCATATAATAGGGACCCAGTTCAAGGCTGTTACAAACATACCGCTCATCTATGCCATCCACATTCTGCAGTTGATTGCTTTAGCCTTACATCAAAACACCTTCATGCAAACAGAATGAATGATTAAAAATACAGGTAATCAAATAGGGAGCAAAATAAAAAAATAAATAATACAGACGAACATGTTTGAAAACATTGCTTTCACAATATATATATATATATATATATATATATATATATATATATATATATATATATACACACACACACAGGTCCTGGTCATAAAATTTGAATATCATGAAAAAGTTTATTTATTTCAGTAATACCATTCAAAAAGTGAAACTTGTATATTAGATTCATTCATTACACACAGACTGATATATTTCAAATGTTTATTTCCTTTAATTTTGATGATTAGAACTGACAACTAATGAAAGTCCCAAATTCAGTATCTCAGAAAATTAGAATATTGTGAAAATGTTCAATATTGAAGACACCTGGTGCCACACTCTAATCAGATAATTAACATAAAACACCTGCAAAAGCCTTTAAATGGTCTCTCAGTCTAGTTCTGTAGGCTACACAATCATGGGGAAGACTGCTGACTTGACAGTTGTCCAAAAGACGACCATTGACACCTTGCACAAGGAGGGCAAGACACAAAAGGTCATTGCTAAAGAGGCTGGCTGTTCACAGAGCTCTGTGTCCAAGCATATTAATAGAGAGGCGAAGGGAAGGACAAGATGTGGTAGAAAAAAAGTGTACAAGCAATAGGGATAACCGCACCCTGGAGAGGATTGTGAAACAAAACCCATTCAAAAATGTGGGGGAGATTCACAAAGAGTGGACTGCAGCTGGAGTCAGTGCTTCAAGAACCACCACGCACAGACGTATGCAAGACATGGGTTTTAGCTGTCGCATTCCTTGTGTCAAGCCACTCTTGAACAAGAGACAGCGTCAGAAGCGTCTTGACTGGACTGCTGCTGAGTGGTCCAAAGTTATGTTCTCTGATGAAAGTAAATTTTGCATTTCCTTTGGAAATCAAGGTCCCAGAGTCTGGAGGAAGAGAGGAGAGGCACATAATCCACGTTGCTTGAGGTCCAGTGTAAAGTTTCCACAGTCATTGATGGTTTGGGGTGCCATGTCATCTGCTGGTGTTGGTCCATTGTGTTTTCTAAGGTCCAAGGTCAACGCAGCCGTCTACCAGGAAGTTTTAGAGCACTTCATGCTTCCTGCTGCTGACCAACTTTATGGAGATGCAGATTTCATTTTCCAACAGGACTTGGCACCTGCACACACTGCCAAAGCTACCAGTACCTGGTTTAAGGACCATGGTATCCCTGTTCTTGATTGGCCAGCAAACTCGCCTGACCTTAACCCCATAGAAAACCTATGGGGTACTGTGAAGAGGAAGATGCAATACGCCAGACCCAACAATTCAGAAGAGCTGAAGGCCACTATCAGAGCAACATGGGCTCTCATAACACCTGAGCAGTGCCACAGACTGATCGACTCCATGCCACGCTGCATTGCTGCAGTAATCCAGGCCAAAGGAGCCCCAACTAAATATTGAGTGCTGTACATGCTCATACTTTTCAGTTGGCCAACATTTCTAAAAATCATTTTTTTTTGCATTGGTCTTAATTGATATTCTACTGAATACTGAGATACTGAATTTGGGACTTTCATTTGTTGTCAGTTATAATCATCAAAATTAAAGGAAATAAACATTTGAAATATAATGAATGAATCTAATATACAAGTTTCACTTTTTGAATGGTATTATTGAAATAAATAAAGTTTTTCATGATATTCTAATTTTATGACCAGCACCTGTATATATATAAATTTTAAAATTATTTAAATAAAATTATTATTTTAAAATGATTTAAGGATCTCTTGTTGTTGCCAATGTGAATTAGCTAATCATATCAGTATTTAATATATGAAATATATAATGCATATCTTTACAGCGGTTATTTGCAGGTTGTTTTTAAAGAGAAATTTGTATAAACCTTTAATGATGCAATTATCTACAACACAGCAGATATGATTTGTTACCATACGGAATCTGCACAATACAGCAGTTATAATGGACTAATATTTGCAAAGCTATGACTAGTTAAAAAGCATGACTGTTTTCATTTTTTTTCCTGCGTAAAGTTGATTTGCTGCAATGACAATGTAATGCCTAAAGTCCTAAAGTGACTTTAAAATTATTTAAACAGCTTTGCAAATCAAATAATATGAACATTTCGAAAGAAAATGTATGCAAGTGCTTTTTATGATTTTTTTCTGCTTTTAAATATTCCAAAAATCAGCCCTGTTCACTTCCATTGTGTTTTAGTTTTATTTATTTAATTATTAAGTTGTTTGTTTGTTCTGAAGAAAGCCCAGAGCTTGACACAGCGAAAGCACACCTACAATGTGTCTGTGATATCTGTGGATATGTAATATCCATGCCATCTTCTGAGATACATTTGACCTTAAAGTACATCTGGAAGTCATGGTCTAACACAAATAACAGAGATAGCCAGTCGGGAGAGATGATACGATCAAGCTGGAGACTACATTAGATGTCTCACTAAATGCTCCTGTTTTGTCTTAGTTTTAATGTAGTTATTTAGTAATTTCCACTGAATGTATACCGCACAATTGACATAAGGGACAGATTCTGAATGTTTCTTACTATAAATGCTTAGAGAAAAAAAGTGTTGGTCTAGTGTTTGCTGCTCATGTTCTGCATGTTGAGCTGTGGCGCTTGGTGGTGACACAAGTTCAAATTTGGCTTGTGTCATTCCTAAACTCACCTCCTTATCATCATTCTGTCTATGCTACTCTTAAAAGTGTTAAATAAAATAACACTTTTTGGGGGGGGAGGGGGGGGGGGTAGATTCTAGCATTTCTTGGACCTCACATAAGACAAGTGGTTAGTAAAATAAAATAAAATAAAATAATAAAACCCTTTTGCATGATAAAGTAGCACCACACAATTAAGAATTAAATAAAAACGCATAGATATTTTCAACATCTTCCAACCAAAATTTCAAAGGTGTTGTTGAATGATGAATACATCTCCATTATAATTTTAAACTGCTCAGTATTCAGAGTCTGTCGACACCATCTAGCTTTCTGTAAGAGCACTTCTAAGATATCAGTATTGCTCAGAAAACAACCCCATAAACAGTGGTAAAACAGGAAAGGCCAGCGAGAAACAGGGAAATAAGGCTGATGCCACTGTTAGCTGTTGATCTACATCAAGAAAATGAATAGGGGTAGAAATAGAAAAATTCATTTTTAGAAGGAGGCGGAGAAACACAAGTAGAAAAGGTACAAGAGCGGATGGTGAAAGAGTGAGAGGAAGACAGTGGCAGCAGGGTGCTTTCTAAGGGCTCTCAGGGGATATTTTGTGGAAAGCTTCCCTCCCTGTGGCGGCCCGCAGGCCTTTAAAGAATGGCAGCGGGACGTCAGTCAATGGCGTCGGCACAGGAGAGTGAGTGAGTGCGTGCAGCATAGCGTTGAGCCATGTGGGTGTATCGGTGCGAGGGCTAAGCGATCTGAACAGATTGCCTGTTCTCTGAAATGTTAAATCAAAATGCAAAACAGGAGTATTCCTCTCTAAACAGATTCACCAGCATATGTGTGGGAGCGTGGACAGCTTCTCGGGGAGCACTAATATTTTAAGGTAATTAAACCGAAGCTCCCACTGACTGTGAAGCCCTCGGTCTGTCTGTTTGCAATGCCAGTTATTTCAGACATCTTCAGGACTAAAGAAAAGGTCTGTACTATTTTCTAAAATTCTCTCAAAGATAAGCCAGTTTTGTATTTCAGTTCTACTTATTCATCAATCATAATTCAGATCATAAAATATATTCTAAGATACCAAATTTGGTTGGTAAAGATAATCCATCATTTTAAGCAGAAATAGCTACATATTTAGAAATTAAAACTGTCTGTAACACCAGGTGTACACGGTGATGCTGTGATTGGTGATTGTCAGACTACAAAAAAACAAAACAAAAAGTAAACTTAGAAAAGAGATGCTGGGTACAAGCAAAGTATGAATGTGCAAATGTGGAAATCATTTTTTATGGTCAATGTACGGAAAGGAGCAGTGAGAACATCTTAAACATTTCCTTTAGTATTCAGGGAAAATGTTATACATGTTGGGAATGTCAGGAGGCTACTGATCACAGAATTTCCATTCTGGAGTGATCTAATACTTTAATATTTGTTAAATTACAGACATCGATATGCAATATTCAACCAAACATCCTCATCTAGAGGGAGCAATAATTGTTCCTTAACAGAGTTATTCAAGCTTAGACAAATTACATGTTGGTCATTAATGGATAGTCATCTTCTAGTCATCCCAAAGATCCTGTGATTAGCATATACTGTACCTCTAAACTATTGAAAAGTGAAACACTGACTTAAAGTGCCCCATTATGCTTTTCGAATATCATCTTTCATGCATTGTGTAATATAGCTGTTTGTGAATTTAAAAGGTCTGCAGAGTTTTAAAGATCAAATTGCACAGTAAATAAAGTTATTGTCTCCCAAAAGAAAGACTCTGAACTCCCGAAACGAGTTATCTATAATTCTAGTCTAATTCCAGGCTCTCTTTCATAACTTATCTACATAGCTTATCCATTAAAGACGGGACAGTACCCACTTTCTCCTCTGAATCACAACTTCTAGGGATTTTCTACCAAGTGTTCAAAATATGTAGCTTTGTGTTTTATATTGTGCACACATCCAGTGCACAAGCTGTAGGTCTGCATCTAACCGGCCAACTCACGTTATTACTGTCTTACTGAAACAGTTAAGCTTTGTTTGAGTTTATTGATGGACATACACTTGTTAATGCTGATGTTGAGGAAACACATTTACAACATCTCATAATGTAAGACAAAGTAATTAAAAACTTATCACTGAGAAATGTCCTGCTCAAGTCACGCTTGCAATGGAGACTCCAGTTGATCAACTAGTTCTTTCAAAGTTTCATCATCGGACTCAGGCTCAAATTGATATGCTAAAATCAATGCCATCATTACTGTAGTTACAGTGTTCACAATCACTGAGGATTGACAGCCCCCGAAGCTGAAATATGGTCATGTGTGTTTCGTTGCCATCTGGGCCATCTGACCAATCAGAGCAGATAGGATCAAGGAAAGGACAGTTTTAGAGAGCCTTCGAACAAACTGTTTTAGACTCTTTGAGAAATTAGGTGATCTGCATTTTTTGGCCTTGGATGCATGTAAACCTAATAAAACAAAATATGAAAAAAAAGGTTCTGTAATTAGTGTTCTACACAGCGTAATGTATGTCTCAAATCACAGAAATCAATAGCACAGTTAAAAAAACAACAAACACGCTTTCTAATTTTTACTAAATTCATTACAGATCTAAAGAACTCACATGCTAAAGAGGAGCAATGTTAATTGCAATAAAATAATGTGTCACTTTTTCCAGACCTAAAAATAGGTACAGGACTACAATAATACACTCATTGGCCACTTTATTAGGGACACCTTGCTAGTACTGGGTTGAACCCCCCTTTGCCTTCAAAAATAACTTTGCATTCTTTGTTGCATAAATTTAACAAGGTGCTGGAAACATTCCTCAGAGATTTTGGTCCACGTTTTCCTGATAGCATCACGCAGTTGATGCAGATTTTTTGGCTGCACATCCATCATGCGAATCTCCCATTCCACCACATCCCAATAATGCGCTGTTAGATTGAGATCTGGTGATTGTGGAGGCAATTTGGGTATAGTCAAGTCAAGTCACCTTTATTTATATAGCACTTTTAACAATACAGATTGTGTCAAAGCAGCTTTACAGTATCAAATAGGAAAATAGTGTGTTGGTAAACTCATTGTCATGTTTAAAAAAAACAGATAGTTTAAGCTTTGCTAGAAGCAGCCATCACAAGATGGTTACACTGTGATCATAAAGAAATGGATATAGTTAGCAACAATACTCAGGTAGGCTGAGGCATGTAAATATGATGGTCGGGTTGGTACAACTGGTACTGTACTGTTCTTAGCAGCACCAAAAACAACCATCCAATGTTCAAAGTCCTCTCTTTACCGTTCTGATGCTGGGTTTGAACTTCAGCAGACCGTCTTTACCATGTCTACATGTCTAAAGTTGCTGCCATTTGACTGACCGATTAGATATCTGCATTAACGAGCAGTTTAACAGCCATACCCAATAACAAAGTGTCTGATGATTGTATGTAGCAGTACTTTTTCCCCATGGAAAAATGGCAGGATTTCAAGTGCTGAGCATGAAGACAAGACAGCCGCAGCCATCACACCACAAGATGTGTCTGTCAAAGACATAGCAACACAGTTGCGAACCATACACTAAAAAATTGGAAAAGATGTTGAGGCAGCCATACTCTGCATCATGATCCACTAACAACGTACGAGAATTTGTTGGGACTGAATCCAAGAATGTCAATTTAATTGATGTGTGTTTTAAGACACAATGATGGTCTGAGGAGAAGTAGTAAAGAAAATGTGCCTCAAAAAACAGCAGCAAGATGCATTAGACTACAATACATATATAGTTTAAACCAAAAAAAATGTATAGCAGAAACAATAAGGACGCTGTAACATCCTCAATGACATTTTGCACAATCAGCATGTGCAATCAGCTAAAACCCATACTGTATTAACAGACACTCAGAAATGAAGATAAGACTTTCTTCCTATACTTTCTTTGTATCAACACAACACAAAGAGAGAATTACACTTTTTCTTCACCTGAGCTCATCAGACAAAAAGAAACAAAACATACACAAACAGCCTGGTGTGAAGCACCAATGGCTAACGAACAGACTCCATGCATCCACACCAGTAGATGTCAGTAGGCTACATACCACTGGGACAAATAAGAGACAGCAAAAACAGTCTCTGTAGTAGTAACTGATGTTTTGTAGCTTTTAGTATAAATACAGTATGTTAACCTTAAGCTAATCTATAAATTAGAGTGCTCCAAAACAATGACAAAATTTGCATATAGAAGATTTATGATTGAAAATTTTACAGTCTCTCTCAACAACCAATAAGGATGGGCAATTTTAATGACATCATACTTCATTAGCCTCTCATAAAATTTTAAGTGCTTCTCAGAGCCAATCGTGTGCGAGACCACAAAACTTATCCAACCCGTTTGAATTCTAAACATACTACACAGAATGCTGTATTTTAAAGCGCAGAAGAGTTCTTTGAAACATCCCACCTTGACTTGTTATTTCAATTATGTCAAAGCACTGAGAAAAAATAAAAGCTAATGAAACCACTTTACTGTTAATAAAATGTTTTGATTTGATGAATGCAAAATCAGCTGCAGTTGTTGTGAATATTGGTATAGGGATCATTAGTCTTTAAGTCTTTTATTAATCTTTTAGTTTGTCCCTACTGTTCATACCCAAAGTCATTTAGCTTTAGTATGCTGGACATTGTGTGTTTAAAATAATGTAAATTACTTGGACTTTATACTGGCACCTATTTGTGTAGATTCAGCATGAAGCAAAGATAGGGGTGTTGAATGAGATAAAACCCCATATTCAAATGAGTATGTGTAACTCATAATTAATTTATTATGCAGAAACAATGACCTATAATACATGTGTTATATAAATAAAATAAGTAATATCAAATGCAAAATGCAACTTTATCATTACAAATCTGTAATTACAAATATTTTTAAATACATGACATACAAGTTGTATTCTATTAAGAATAAATATTCTATTATTCTATAAGTATTCTGATTATATATAAATAAACATAAATGCATAAAAGTAAATTCAGTAGTACGCTTTATATTTCAAAGACAACTGAGGCAATTATGAAATTACATATAAATATGCACTTAAGTCTTAATTAGGTGGCCAAAAGCCTTCTAAAGTTCTTGAAAGCTATTTGCTATCTAATAAATTTTTTATTTAATTACAATTAAGATGCATTTGAGGGTCTGAAAACATTACATCCAGTTTGCAGATTCTTTTAAATTATATTATTTCCACAATAAGTACTCTTTTAAAAAGTATGATAAAGTGTACAGTACTTCATTTTTTTTACAAGGATTTATGAGCCTTGATCTCATTTGACATAATTGTTTTAATTTGTCAAAAGCAATTTCTTCGTAATTTCTTTCTTTCTTTTTTAAATTTTATTTAACTGAATCTGTAAATGTTGCTGAAATGTGGTACAAAATACTAAGACCCCTTCTGCGTTGACTTTCTTCACGTATTTTCAAACAGGTCACTGCAATGATGGTGAACCATTTAACTTCTCATCCAGAGCTAGCCATCAATTATTTACAGTCACCTGTTTAAAATTTAAAGTGCCACACATTAATGTTCACAGCACCTACACTTTCACCCTGACCATCCTCCACTGATCCACCACCCCTCCCCATCCTAGAAAACGGCCACTGATAATGAGTTGCTTTCGCCACTGAACTGGAGATGTTAAATCAAGCCAGGTCAGAGGAGACAGCAGGCGTCATGGGTAAGGGCACAGGCCAGGCATATCTGATTACATTTCAGTCTTAATTGATAGCGCAAGAAAAAACAATAAATTCAGCAACAATGTTGTAGCACATTGTGCAGAGCAATGGGATTTTTTTTAAACTAGAATTTGTAAGCATTAATAACATTTGCAAACTGTGGAGGAGAGAAAATATATTCAGTGAATAATAAGATTCACTCAACATAAAAAAAAAAAGCGATTCACCCAAAAATGAAAATTCTGTCATTATTTACTTACCCTCATGCTGTCCCAAATCTGACATTGATGTCCAAAGATAAAAAATAAAATTTCTCAGGACATTAAAAAAATACCTTCTATTATGTTGCAAAGAAGAAAGTCATACAGGTTTACAGGATGGATAAATCATGAAAAAAAAAAAACATTTTTGGGTGAACTATACCTTTAAATTTTATTCTATTCCTCACACAAAACTACAGTATGATGCTGGTTCAGAAGACATAAACAGTGAGAATATACAGCCCTATAGTAGAAGTTATATAGCCTTTACGGTAGGAGCTTGTAATTTACTGTAAATACGGTATATATGGTTTTGAATGAAGTGTGTGAATAAGTTATGACATAATTTTTAAGTGTACTATTATTATCATTTATCCTGGCAAATTCTGTGTCAGATAATCAGTCTTTTACAGGCAAAAACAGCCCTATTCATGGAAAAAACAAAAAACTTTGTCTTACACTTAATTTCCCCAAGCAAAAATTCAATAATTTATGCAGCATTAACTTGTGCATTATCATAAAAAACAATTCATTTCACACCAAAAATCAACCACTTTCCAATATAGATCCTGGCTTATGTATGCACACAGCCTTTGATCGACATCTTTAAAAAACTTCCAAAAAAGAACCCAAGCTCAAACTGTCTGACTAACCTGGAGCATTACCGGACCCAAAGCAAGCTCAGGAAACGTTAGGAAAGATAAGATGACTCTGCTAGACTAATCCATTCTGGTGTCTGAGAGAGAAAGAGAGAGTGAGAAAGAGAGAGAGAGAAAAAGAGAGAGAACAGCAGAGCAGTGACACAGGGTAATCCTCCGGGGTCTTGCATTAGCGCGCTAAATTAAAGGCGGTATTAGATTAAATTGGCTCTCCGATTTCAGGGGTGTAAGTAAAATTCTAATTTGCATTTTCCACTGCCGCTTAAGATATAATTAGTTCAGGGTGATTCCCAGGTGCAAAACACTGACAGCAACATCCAGCTGCTTACTGGGAGTTCATCATTTGTTAGCAGCAAAAGGTGCAATCAGCTGGGTTTACATACATGTGTGTGTTTGTCTGTGTGTGTTGTGCATCCAGACTTATAGTTGGAAGCAAGTCAATACTAAACTGAAAAAAGTGTATGTTTTAGTCTGTATGTGTCTGCAAATACCTGTGTAAATACACATGGTTCTTTTACACTGGTCATTACACATGTTGGCTGAATATAAATTAATAAAGGCTGTGTGTGGGCTGAGGATGCTAATCAGTCTTACAGCAAACTCAGATCACATACTAAGTAGGGCTCCAATAGAATATTGTAAAATATTATTACAATGTATAACAGCTGTTTTCTTTTTTAATACATTTTAAAAAGTAATGTATTCCTGTGATGACAAAGCTGAGTTTTCAGCAGTAAATTATGCCAGTCTTCTGTGTCACATGATCCTTCAGACATTATTCGAATATGCTGATTTGGTGTTCAAGTAAATTTTCCTTAATTTTCCTCACCGGACACAATATCTGAAGTAAACCTTAGATGAGATTACTATTAGCCCTCCTGCAGTGTTGTACCATCCTAGATCAATAAATACCCCACTGATTCATTTATGTATTACTTTATCTACCAAATGAAAATGAAACATGTTCATTAAAACTTTCACCAATGGAGTTTATGCTAAAAAAATCA
This sequence comes from Barbus barbus, assembly GCF_936440315.1. Classification (NCBI taxonomy): domain Eukaryota; kingdom Metazoa; phylum Chordata; class Actinopteri; order Cypriniformes; family Cyprinidae; genus Barbus; species Barbus barbus. The sequence goes on along the minus strand of NC_136735.1, from coordinate 23,045,859 downwards.
AAACGGCATTCTACAGAGAAGAAGTGTATTTCACAATCTCAAAATGAAGATTTATTAAATTAAATAATTAATTAATTAATAGTTCCAAACTGCCATAATGTCCTAAAATAAATTAATACATGATTCAACTTTAGGTGAAGTATGTTACATCTGTTTCAAAAGCAGCAACAACAAAACAAAACAAACAAAAAAAAGCACACTGTTTTCAAACAGGTTTCCAAACCAGACCACTTCCCCCATCTGCCATTGGTCACCCAAACTGATGGGATTCAGAAAGTCTTTGAAGTTTCTGAAAGTGACACTAATTATAGCACTGCTTATGCTATTATGAGAAGATCAACCTACAATAGCTTACATATTGTCCATATATATTAAGCTGGGATAATTAAAAGTATTTTAAAATTTGAAAAATTCCACACTCCACCTATCACACGTGACAATCACATCAACAATGCCAAATCAGTGTTCAGAACCATGGCCTGTACATTCTTGGTGAAGTAATGAGAAGTAAGTATAGAACAACATAAACTACTAGATGCTACAACACCAATTTCCATGCACTCAATCAGCAGGTGTAGAATTGTGAAAATATGCTTTAGGTCCTATTTACATCTGGTATTAAAATGCTTTTCATATGCATCTCCTGTAACCACTGATTGTGATTGCAGTTCATTGAAGGGAAGGTCAGTGCATGTTGATGTCAGACACACAAGTCAATGTGCAATTTTCAAACCTTTGTTTTGGTGCATTGATTACATATTAGATGAGTAGGTAGTCATGTTGTTCGAGATTCATTAGGACACATTAAAATTTACACTACAAATGCCAAGTGCTTTTTATTGTCCTTCTGTGTAATTTGTAAAATGTGCACATTGTAACTTGTTTACACTTGTATATTGTGCTGTTCACATCACATCACCCAAGACGGATGTTCACACCATGTGTAAACAGCCTTTTTTAGTGGAACTAAATTCTCCTGTTTCTAGAAATAGATCCTATATTTGTCCACTCTCCTTCAAGCATATACACACAAACACTTCCAAATTGGTATTTTTAAGACACGTTATTGTCTTTCCTTTATGTGCTTCATTTATTCAAAAATAATAAAAATGCTTTCGCTTGTTTTTTCTATTTCCTTTTCAGTGTGTAAGGATATTAGGATGAGAATCTAGACGTTCCACGTCCCAAGTGTGATAGAAGAACAGCAGCAGGAATTTTCCTATTGCTCCCATTGTGGGAGAGATCGACTAGCCTCGTCAGGAGACAGTTTCTATAATTGGTTAAAATGACCAAGTGCAGAGAAGGATGGCTCTCTGCTGAAAACCATTTCCCAGCTCAGCTTGGAGCAGAGCCAAGCCCTGGGTTGTTCGGATGCGTTCCAGCCCCAGCCTGACTGGCAGCAATTAGGGGTGTCTGAGCCAAGCTCAGCTTGCGCTCCACACAAACACCCCTAATTACTGCCAATTAGGCTAGGCGGGTAGGCAGATTTGAGAAGCTGGGGGGGATGTTCAGGCATGGGTGGGCATGGAAACAATTTTCAAGGGCTTAGAATCGTGACTAGAAGGAAAGGTTAATGCTTTTGAGTGCACGGAGGGAGAGAGGGAGGGGGAGTGTGGTGTCTGAGCCATCGTCTCACCTCTAGTGATGAGCCAGGCTTCTTTTTTAGCTCCTCGCATTTCCGAAACTTGCAGATCTGGTGGCCCGTCTTACGGTTCCGACAACTGCTGCACACTCCACAGTTGATTAGCCTCCTGCAGGGCGCGCAGACCCCACACCTTTTCCTTTTCTTTTTCGCTGGGTTTCCGCTGGATGCGGAGGAATTATTCTGTGGGCAGTCTGCCAGATTGGCAATTTGAAACGCACTGTCTGTAACGGCTGCTGAGGCTGCGGGGGAGTGAAGGGCTGTCATGACGATGACCCCGGGAGGTAATGAGATGCCCCCTAAAGCCGGAATAGCGGAAAAAGTTCCAACACGTTCCGGGAGATTCATTATCTCTGCTTCAGCAGCACCGCATTTCAGCTTGTTCATGCATTCTCCTGCTAAAGGTCTGCAGTGTTCAGGGGATAAACTAGAGAGGAAATTATTATTTGCCATTTGCAGCGTCTCTGGCGGCACGCCAGGTTTCCCCGGCCTTTGGGAGTCGTTTCTATGCATGCTGGTCCTATTAGGGTTTATTGCTGCTGATTTCCTTCCCCAGAGCATGCTGTTATCACAGTTCCAAGGGGACACGCCGATTCTGGCACTGGGAAAAATTGGTGTCGTTATGCGGGCAATCTTAGCGGTCTGTGGAAATGCCCCATTGGTTTTGTAAAAGTTTGCAAACGACCTGTACCTTTCCATTTCGGCATTGTAATCCAACAGCTGGCTTAATCCACCATCCTGAAGAATATCCTTTTGCAAGAGTGACACGTCGGTGCTCTGGCCGCTTTCAATGCAAAGTGCATTGTTAAGATTAGACATGACTGCTAAGTTTCAAGCGCTCGCAAGAAAAATTCAGGGGAGGGTGGCAGTTGTTTTTTGTCAAGGTGAAGCTTGTTAGACACAACACGTTACCATCCTGGTTTATCCTCTCCACTAAAACAAGAGAACAACAATTACGGATACAAGTGACAAACATTTCCTGTGCATCATCTGACAGTTCCAAGTTACTCAACTATAGTGAAAGGTTTTTACTTCACAAGTCAAAATTGTCCTTTTTTTTTTTTCGCTCCTGTTTGATTTAGGCATAAAATTGGGATTCTAATCTCGTGATTTACCATTGTAGCTATGACACTTTTATGTGGCATAACCATAGGAAACAGGCATAATCATACGTGAAAGTCATATAATTGCCAAGATATATATACAGTATATATATATATATATATATATATATATATATATATAATGTCAGTACACTGACTTCCCAGAAAGAAATGGTAAAATTAGATAATTATTTACTACATTATTCATATTATGGGACCAGTACTTGGAAAATAAAAGTAGCATCATAATAGAAACAAAACATTCATGCACATTTAACATAAGTGTTTTTTTGTTTTTGTTTTCTGTAATAGCTATCTCAAATATAAGCAACCTCAAACTTTAGAAGTCTCGAAATTAAAAAAAAAAAAAACGTGATCATGCATCAAGCACAAAGTTCTTATGAAAATATGTCGAAAGTAAAGCACATTGTCAAGATTTCCCCAATGATACAATACTTTGTGAGGCTCACTTCAACCAAGTCCCAGACCTTGACAACTGTAGTGTGTAGGGGGATCCATTTCCGATCTCCCAGTCTGGCAGGGTTTTGTTGCCACAGATAAAAGCCTATTAGACACATCTTCCTCTACTTGCATTACCTTCCACTAGACTCTCTCACTGACTGCCTGTGGTATATTGCAAGACAACTACAGCAATACAAAGCTCTGTTAACATCTGGTTCTGTATTTAATTGTACATTTCCACCTGAGAGACAAATACTGGATAACCATTCATATCTAAGACCCTGTCATTAATCACTTGAGACCTCACATGAAGCCAGTGATGTTTTTTATTAAGTTTCTTAAAGAGGCTCATGCTGTTTTATAACTTCCTAATTAAAGGCAAACAGAACAAAACTGAGTAAAAAAAGATCACTTTACACTCACAAGCATAAGAAGTTTTCTATTCTGAGAAATAATATACAATGAAGGCTAGTGATGATGCAAATCATTATTATTATCATCGCTGTTGTTTATTTTTTTCCGTTCACAAGCAAACGGTGCTTTTAAACCACTGATTTTCAAGCTGTAAACAAAGTTCAGAGAATAAGAAATATCCGATACTCAGAGGAGACTGAAAGAGGTCGAGAGTAGACAAGTGTGCCGTCGATTACAGCCCGAGACATTCAGATCAAATTGCATAATGGAATTTAATCACTCTGGCGCCTTCAAAACCCCCCGAAATAAATAATAAAACAGTGGACATTCAGAAAGCATGCGCCACTATCGCTAAGAGAGAGAAAAAAATGAAAGAGCATCACCTACCAGACAATCCAGACACTAGAGCAGCACATTACTGCGATGAATACACAATAAACACACGCCGAGTGATCACTACAAAAACACCATCTTTACGCACAAAACGCCATTCTTCATGCGAAGAAAAGTAGAAGAAAAGGTATATGTTTGTGATGGCGTCCGGGTTGAGCCTGTTGTCCGTGGAGCGATGACTAGAGGTGAGGTGTCTCCTGTCGCTGTGTGTGGCTGATTGGTGCTGAGGTGAGGAGGATGGGGATGTGGACACCAACTGATCATTGGCTGGAAATTACTATAGAAACACCAGGAGCTCTGGGGAGGGGGATGCTCAATCTCCACCGGGAAACAGCGTGCTTTCTCTCGCTGTTTGGTAACTCTTTACATTACAGTCTCACAGATTACGTGCAAGTAGGCTAATTAATTACAATATTAAGTGCATTTAAAAGCAGTTAAAATATTTTCATATTGGCTTTTCCTCAAAACCTAGACACTTTGGCTCATAACCCTGCTGTCAGAAAGGCAGTCAGCTTGTTAGGCAAGTACGCAGGTAAAAACTAATGCGCTTTACTGTTTTTTCAGTCAATATTATTATTTACTAATATAACTTAATATATGAAATAACAAAGTTTATTGGGGGGGTTAGCCTATCACTAAGTTCAGTTAGTACCACAAATTCACACTCAATTTAAAGCTGTGAAATAAAAAAGAAAACATTTTGAAGAACACATGGAAGACATTGAAAATTTCAAGCGGTTTCAACTAATTGTTATTTAGTAACTAGTTCCACAGAAATTTTAAGTTCAGTCAATTTCTGACTTCAAAGTATTGCCTGAATTGCTATTTTTTTAGTTGGCTCAACCTTTACTGAAATTTTATAGTGCACCTGTTTTTATTAGTTGAGTCAACATTAGCATAGCTAAATGTTGACTGGATTTAAAAATAACCATTCATTCAATGTTTTTGAAATATATTTGTGTAAACTTAATATAAAATGTTCTCTCAACTAAGGCCAAGAAATAAAATTAGCTCAACTTAAATATTTTTGCCCTTACAACAATTTGATTTTTTACAGTGTAACTTCCACAAAAAACATTTTTTTGTGAGAATATCTTATTTTATGTGACACAGAAGAAATAGCTTACATTAAAAAACAAAAAAACAAATCCTATTTCACTATCTTTGTACTTTATACCCCAGGCTCTATTGTATTAGTATCTGCTTCAGTAATTAAGTATTTTAAAGTGATTTCTGAAGACTACTACTAGAATAACATCAACTGAACGAGATTTGAGGGCTTAATCAAAACAAGCTTATGTCAAATAAGATATGGCTTATGTCAAATATTAATATTATTATTGTTAGTGTTCATAAACATACCAGAATGCGGCTCTATTTTGTACCATCACTCATAATGTTTTGACCAGCTATAATCACTGTGGTGACACACATGCTGTCACAAACAGAGGCGGAAACAACGGGTAAGTGAAACAACAGGATGATTAATTGACAGGCAAAGCAGATCGTGAGCAGAGTGATGAGCAGGTGAGGATCTTGATGCTTAGCCCAATTCCAAATGTCTTGGTGAGGACTGATATCTGTCTCGTTCACAGGGGAGTGGAGACCGTGAGCTCAGGAGAGCTAGATTCAACGCTGGAGAAACTGGGATCCTGGAATCTTCGCTGGAGAATAGCAGGGAAGTCTATAAGGTAAGTAAACACAGGTAAGTGCATACGGAGTCAGGTTACTGTTTGAGATAGTGAACCGTAGACCGAGCGATGAGTGTCAGAGAGAGAGTGGTGTTTATAGGAGTGCTGATGAGAGACTGCAGGTGCGGGTGATTAGAACTCAGGTGACTGTGATCTGGTGATTGCTGTTGATGGCGGTGACTGTGACTCTCTGACACTCCCCCCTCCTCCGGGGGTGGCTCCTGATGCCCTCATATGGCGACGGGGGCGACCACGGTCTCTGGGTGCGGGACGATCAGGATGGATACGATGGAATTCCTGTAATAACATAGGATCAAGGATATCGTCCCGGGCCACCCAGGATTGCTCTTTGGGTCTGTAGCCCTCCACCCCCCTGTCGCCGTGAATCAAAGATGTTGCAGACTTGATACACAGATGGTTGGTCCAGTATTTCGGGAGGAGGAGGCTCGTCCAGCTCGTGTTGATCTGGAGTGAGAGAAGAGCATGGTTTGAGCACGGAAACGTAGAATGTGGGGTGACTTCAATGCCTGGGGGCATTGAAGTTGAACCAGTAGTCAACAGCTGGAACCTCCGAAGGGGAAGAGCGGGGGTTGGTAACCGAGTATGCACTGGAAAGGCGTGAGGCCGGTGGTGTTCTGTCAGAGGGAATTTTGTGCATACTTGGCCCACGGGAGGAAACGGCTCCAGCTGAATTGATCTTCCTGGCAGTAAGCCCGGAGGTACCGTCCGAGTTCTTGGATCTTTCACTCAGCCTGGCCATTTGTCTGAGGATGACAACCGGAGGACAAGCTCACCGTGACTCCTAGTAGGTGAAAGAAGGCCTTCCAAATGTGGGAGATGAACTGTGGACCGCGATCCGATACTATTTCCTCTGGCACTCCGAAGTTCCTGAATACCTGATGGAAGAGGTGTTCTGCAGTTTCCAAGGCCGTTTGCAATCCACGGAGAGGTATCAATTTGCAGGCTTTAGAAAAGCGGTCTACTGCTACTAGAATGCAGGTGTTACCTTCCGATTCAGGGAGATCAGTTACAAAATCTATTCCCAGGTGAGACCAGGGTCGGCGAGGAATAGGGAGGTATACAAGCTTGCCCACCGGCAGATGGCGAGGAGTCGAGGACATGGCACAGACTGAGCAACTGTGGACGTGCCTGATGACATCACGGGACATACTGGGCCACCAGTACTGAGCTTGGAGGAGCGAGAGGGTCCGTTGACTGCCTGGATGTCCAGAGCACAGTACATTGTGAACTGAGCCCAGAAGGGATTGTCGCTGGGAAGATGGAAAGAAAGGCTTACCTTCTGGGCCTCTCAGCGGAGCAGGTTCGGTGAGGGTGGCGGTTCTGATGTCCTTGTCTATTTTCCAGACAATGGGGTTAACAATCGTCTGTAATCAGATGGGATGGAGGGAGGCGCGCCGGACTCCAGACTCTCAACCCGCGTGGAGGCGACCTGAGCAGCGGGTGACTTGAGTGGGGGACGTGGAATTTCTTGGAGACAGTGTTGATGACAAAATTCGCTCCAACGAATTACCTCACTTGACTCCCATCTGATTTCTGGTGAATGGAGTATGAGCCATGGGCGCACCAGGATTAGATCTACGGTGGATTCCTCCAGTACCAGAAACTTGATCTGCTCCTCATGCAAGTTGCCGATCCGGAGCTTCATTGGAGGAGACTCAAACTTCATACCCACGTCCAAGCGGCTACCCCATTGATTGTCTCGACTCTGAGCTCCCAGGCATGCTGTTGACGGGGCAGGTGAAGACAACTTAAGAGGTCTTGGGAGATGAAGTTGCCCGAGGAGCCCAAGTCGACCAGAGCAGAGGCTGTAACGGAGTGGACTGGGGTGAGCAGTTGAACAGTCAGCAAAAATGCTAGGAAATGACAGGGTCAATCTGGAGAGTACTCACTGCCAGACGTGGGGGCCTAAAGGAGCAGGACTTGATGAAGTGGTCGGGAGAAGCACAGTAGAGGCACTGTCCAGCTGCCATTTGGCGGGCACGTTCACGGTTGGAAAGACGAGCCGTGTCAACTTGCATGGGTTCTGGTACTGGGGAACCGTTGGCGGGCTTCAATGGGGTGAATGGGCTGATAAGTGTTGGGAAATGCGGTTAGCCTTCTGCATAAAATTCTCCAACCCAACAGTGTCGTCATATATCGCCATCTGGGCGTGGATGCTGGTATCTAATCCCTGCCGATAAGCGCTGAGAAGAGCTGCCTCATTCCAACCGCTAGCTGCCGCCAGAGGGCAGAACTGTACTTAATTTCTAGTGATTATCGTCAATTTGATTTCACAGATACTATTTAAACTAAACTGATCTAGACAATGACATCTCTGAATTCAATAATGAAATGCCTTAACTGAAAATTGAGTGTTTAATCTTATTTTTATACATTACTGACACTCTATCCTCCAATTTGATACTGTTAAGTGCTTTGACACAATCTGTATTGTTAAAAGCGCTGTATAAATAAAGGTGACTTGACTTGACTACCGTGTAGTCGTGGGTAGAGGAAGTGCCTTGACGCAGGCGCAGTAACTGGTCCGCTTCCGAGACCACTCCGGTAGTACATCCAAACACCTCCTTGAAATGATTAGTAAATGCTTCATAGGAATTAATTATGGTAGAATTGTCGTTCCATGTTAATGCTCGACCCGAGAGAAGGGAGATCAAAAAGGCTACCTTGGAGTGCTCGGTGGGAAATTTTTGTGGCTGCATTTCGATGTACAAGGTAAGTTGTAGAAGAAAGCCGCCACATCCAGCCGAATCACCCGCATAGGCAGCCGGTAAAGCCATGGGACTGGCCGAGGCAGATGGCGGAGGGGTAGGAGCTGGTAGAAACGAGGCACGAAGAGTGCTGACCAGCTCCTCCAGGATCCCCAATTCCGAATGTCTTGGTGAGAACTGATATCTGTCTGGTTCACAGGGGAGTGGAGACCATGAGTTCAGGAGAGCTAGATTCGACGCTGGAGAAACTGGGATCCTGGAATCTTCGCTGGAGAATCGCGGGGAAGTCTATAAGGTAAGTAAACACAGGTAAGTGCATACGGAGTCAGGTTACTGTTCGAGATAGTGAACCATAGACCAGACGATGAATGTCAGAGAGAGAGTGGTGTTTATAGGAGTGCTGATGAGGGACTGCAGGTGCGGGTGATTAGATCTCAGGTGACTGTGATCTGGTGATTGCTGTTGACGGCGGTGACTGTGACTCTCTGACACATTTAGCTCTTAAGTTTAGAATTGCCAAATCTTTATTGTGTAATATTAGCGAAAAACAAATGCTAATTTAATTTAAGATTTGTGCTAGCTTTAGATGTATTTTCTACATATTACTGAATGTGTATCAACATGCATGCAATCATAGTACTAAAAGCCCAACTGTAGGGTCCAGAAGAAAGAATGTTTGTCAAAATTCCGGTTACAAACTACACTTCCCAAAATCCTGAAGCACAATCCACCAATTAGAGAAGTCCTGTTACCATAGATATATATTTTGCAGGGTCAGTAAACCCCCAGTGGCCTGGGTTACCCAATAATTTTGATCAATTTCAGACATTCAAAACAGCCATAAAATGCTATCGAAATATTTTATGCAAATCAAATATTTGAAAATTGTATCTATGTTCAAAATATTAAGCAGCAAAAATGTTTTCAACACTGATAATAAAAAATAAAAAAATGTTTTTGAGCATCAAATCAGCATCTTAGATTGACTTCTGAAGTATCATGCAACATTGAGTAATGGCTGATGAAAATTCAGCATTGCAATCACAAAAATAAATATAATTTGTAATATATATGTATACTCACTGGCCACTTTATTAGGTACATCTTGTACCGGGTTGGATCCCCTTTTGCCTTTAGAGCTGCCTTAATTCTTTGTGGCATAGATTCAACAAGGTGTTGGAAATATTCCTCAGAGATTTTGATGCATATTGGCATGATAGCATCACACAGTTGCTGCAGATTTGTCGGCTGCACATCCCTGATGCGAATCTCTCGTTCCACCACATCCCAAAGGTGCTTTATTGGATTGAGATCTGGTGATTGTGGAGGCCATTTGAGTAACGTGAACTCATTGTCATGTTCAAGAAACCAGTCTGAGATGATTTGAGCTTTGTGACATGGTGCATTATCCTGCTGGAAGTAGCCAAGATGGGTACACTGTAGTCATAAAGGGATGGACATGGTCAGCAACAATACTCAAGTAGGCTGTGGTGTTTAAACAATGCTCAATTGGTACTAAGGGGCCCAAAGTGTGCCAAGAAAATATCCCCCACACCATTTCACCACCACTAGCCTGAAGCGTTAAGACAAGGCAGGATGGAGCCATGCTTTCATGTTCTTACGCCAAATTCTGACCCTACCATCTTAATGTCGCAGCAGAAATCAGACCAGGCATGTTCTTCCAATCTTCTATTGTCCAATTTTGGTGAGACTGTGCGAATTGTAGCCTCCGTTTCCTGTTCTTAGCTGACAGGAGCGGCACCCGGTGTGGTCTTCTGCTGCTGTAGCCCATCTGCTTCAGGGTTCGACGTGTTGTGCGTTCAGAGATGGTATTCTGCATACCTTGGTTGTAACGAGTGGTTATTTATATTTGTAACGAGTGGTTACTGTTGCCTTTCTATCATCTCTAACCAGTCTGCCCATTTTCCTCTGACCTCTGACATCAACAAGGCATTTTCGTCCACACAACTGCCGCTCAATGGATATTTTCTCTTTTTCAGACCAATCTCTGTAAACCCTAGAGATGGTTGTGCGTGAAAATCCCAGTATATCAGCAGTTTTTGAAATACTCAGACCAGCCCGTCTGGCACCAACAATCATTCCACGTTCAAAGTCACTTAAATCCCCTTTCTTCCCCATTCTGATGCTCGGTTTGAACTTCAGCAAGTCGTCTCCACCACATCTAGATGCCTAAATGCATTGAGTTGCTGCCATGTTATTGTGATTGGCTGATTAGCAATTTATGTTACTCAGCAATTGAACAGGTGTGCCTAAAAAAGTGGCCAGTGGGTGTATGTATATATATATATATATATATATATATATAATAGCTAACAATATTCTTTCATTATAGTCTTTCATATGAAATAAATGCATCCTTGGTGAGCGTGAAAGACTTTAAAAAGTGGTGATGGCGCAGTGGAAAAGGTGGTGATGGCGCAGTGGATAAGACGCATGCCTTTGGTGTGAGAGACCCGGGTTCGAGTCCACTGTGAGACACCAATGTGTCCCTGAGCAAGACACTTAACCCCTAGTTGCTCCAGAGGTGTGCGACCTCTGACATATATAGCAATTGTAAGTCGCTTTGGATAAAAGCGTCAGCTAAATGAATAAATGTAAATGTAAAACATCTTACCAACCTGAACAGTATATTAGTGTTTTGTATTGAAATGTCATATATCATATTTTCAAAGACAATAGTTTTTTAACATCATCATGATCATCAGTATGATCAGTTTTAAATGACACTCTCTACGCTTGAAATTAAACTCTTTATGCTTAAGTTAAGCAAACTTAACTACTGGCTCAGTATTAAAACAAAAGTGAAAAACAAACGTGATGTCCGCACACTGATATAACTAATTAAAACAGCCTATTAAAAAAATGGTGACTAAAATCTGAATTTAATATCACATTGCAAATTGTTCTTATCTGTTTTTAAGGCTAAATTTAATTTATTATTACTGAATAACTACATTAGGCCAAACCAACAAAAAAATATAGATTTTTAAAGAGTCAGATCAGATGGATAGAAATAGATAAAATGGCTCCCTAAGATAGCAATTGCCCAGTATCTCTTTTTATAGTGCTGGTGAGGTGAGCTGTTTTAGATAAATGCTTTCACTGCCACTTTGCAGTTTCAGACCATTATGCATGGACACATCTGTGTCAGTCCAAACCTCCTTCCTCCAGACACATTTTATGTTATGAGCATCCCCTTAATCCTCCTGGGAAATCTGCAGAGATGGTCCTAACTGTCAGCAGAGACAGAGACGAGAAATCGAGAGTGTTTGTAGCTTGGGAATGGAATGGGCCGAACATGGCAGCCACATGACTGGCTCTGTGCCAGTCTCTTACTATAGGTATGAGTGTCTGTGTCTGTGTGTGTGTGTGTGTGTGTGTGTGTGTGTGCGTGATAGAGAGAGGGGAGGGGTGTTGGGGAGGAAAGAAAAGATTGAGCTTTTTTAGTCACTGTGTCAGTCTCTTCCCCTCATTAAATAATTTAGCAATGTTACAAAAAGGTTGCATTTTGGATGCAGTTGGGTCACGTTGCAGTATAAACTTTTAAAAATGTTTTAGAAATCAATTTAAAAATAATGTAATTAAATAATGTGCAGTTTACATATGTTACACGCACACACGGCTGAATATTGTTTAGCCTGTAATGTTTCTTGTCTTTTGCCTTGCCTTGCCTTTCTTTGCCTTGCCTTTTGTGTTTTTTATCTTGGACTGTTAATCTGTTTTGTGATCGTTTGCTGCCTGCCCAGACCTTCGCCTGTTTTGTGTATTACTCTTTTGCCTCTGCCCTGGATTATTATTGTTTGCTGTTGTTTCAACCCTGCCTGTCTGACTATGTTTTGCTAAAATAAAGCCTGCATTTGGATCCATCACTCTGTTGTCACGACCCCCCTCCGTTACAGAATATCCATACCCGGATCCAGCAGCTTTATGAGTATTTCCAGGCCAGCCATGGACCCAGCTATGAGGTTAGTTCTCCTCAGTCAGGGAATATGTTCCCTCGAGGACCACATTCAGGACTTTTTAGACATTGCATATTACTCTATTACTCTATCTCCTGGACTATGCTCTCATTAACTGTTTCTGTCACAGACCACTGAGATCCAAGCTCATTCGTGATGGTCCTCGAGGGTCGCTCTGCAAATGTTTGGACTTGCTCTGTTGTTTTGCGGTTCTCCTTTCACTGTGGGAGAGGCAGAGGACTTTAAAGCCTCAGAGACTTTTCATAAAATGGCTGCCAGCACAGACACTTGTTACAAAATGGCCACCAGCCCAGAGACTTTTCACAAAATGGCTGCCATTCCAGAGTTTTGTCCCGTCATGGCCCCCATTCCAGAGCTTCTTCACGTCATGTTGACCATGCCCAGAGCCACAAAGTCAGTTCCAAGGTGTCCAAGACTGGCATCCAGTGTCGAGGATCCACTGCTGGTGTCGGTGCAAGTGGCTGGCTACCCCGCAACCTCGACGCTCTCAAGCCACGCAGTCTCAGCCCTCCCAGACTGCTCCAGAATCCGCTCTATTCCTTGAATCCATTTCCAAGCCTGCTCTAGTTCCCTAATCCATTTCCGAGCTCACTCCAGCCCTTGAATCTGCTCTAAAGCCCGCTCTGGTCCTGGAGCCTGTTCCAATCCCTGAATTCACTCCTGACCTCGCTTCACTTCTTGAATCTGATCCCGAGTTCTCTCCAGTCCCTGAATCCACTCCAGAGAGTCGAGAGATATCTCTAGCCCCTGACCAAAGTCAAGAGATGGCTCCTGGTCCAGAGTTCTACCCTGAGAATGTTCCAGTTCCCGAGCTTAGCCCAGAGAGGGCTTCTGTTCCCGAGTTTAGCCCAGAGGTGGTGGCACCTGCTGCAGAACCTCCAGAGGTGGCGTCTGTGTTTGCTTATGCTCCTCTCAAGGTGTGGGTGTCCACTTATGAACTCTTCCTCTGTCCTAACATGGTCATGGAGACCATCTGTGAATCCCCTGTCATACCCATCTAGGACATAAAAAGCCATTAATTTTTTTTTTGGTGATCGTTTGCTGCCTGCCCGTACCTTCGCCTGTTTTGTGGATTACTCTTTTTCCTCTGCACTGGATTGTTATTGTTTGCTGCTGTTTCAACCCTGCCTGTCTGACTACGTTTTGCTAAAATAAAGCCTGCATTTGGATCCATCACCCCGTTGTTACGCCCAATTTTGTTACAACATATTCGGATTAAATGATCATTACTAAATTGCTGCGTTTTGTCACAAACAAATCTTTTTATTAAATTACACAGCCAAAATAAATCATTTTGGACGTGTTACACCTGATAGATTTTCTTTAAGTAGGTTCAAATAACATAATTTTTTAAATCAAAATCCAAACCAAACCAAACTTCAACATCTGTGTGTAAAACAACATAATCTGTAAATTTTTATTCAAATAAAAAAAGTTTTAAAAAGTTATTAAAATTATTTTTCTTCATATAGCCTAATTATTTTAATATTAAATTTAAAATTAATATTAGTACCAAGTACCCTAAGAATACTAGTTCAGTAGGAGATATGATTAGTTGAGATGCTAAATACTATAGGCCTAATGCTTTATTTTCACCCCACCTATATGGAAAGTTTTGTTTGTTTGATCATAAATAAAAGCATTTTAATTAGTGTTGAATCTCAAATTATTTTTATTTGCACACCCTTGTCCCTTCCTGCCTCTTAACATTGGGTGAATTTCAAAAAGCATTTTTGTGGCCTTCAGAAGCATTGCTGGAATAGGACACCACACAAACATAATTTATAAAAAATAGGAAGCCATTTCAAATATGACACAAAGGCAATCATTTTTAAAAGGTATGTAAATATAAATGCATATTTATTGGCAACAGCAAATGCTTCCTTCAGTATTCACAGCCTCATTCATAAATTCGTACACTTCACGTAACTCAGTTCAATACTGCCCTCTGCAGGACTAAATATATCTATACATACATCGAATTTTTGAGTTTTTACAATAATTGATCAATTATTGCAAAAAGCTTGCATTTTGGTTGCAGTTAGGTCACGTTGTAGCACACACTATTGAGGTTTTAAAAGCAGGAAAACCAACTTGCCACTTAACATTAGACAACAAGTTTTCTTTCCTCACCTAAATACCACCTCAGGTTAATAATAACTAATAGTAATAACTAAACAGTTCAGTCTCATTTCACGACATTTATAACCAAATTGTTAAGTTAACTATTTTTCCCACACCTTGTGTTTTGATACTACTTTAATTTGACCCATCTACAAATCAGTTCTAACAGTCTAGCTTCTGCTGAACGTATGCTTTAGTTTTTTTATTTGCCACTTTTTGTTTGTGTCTGTACATGTTTGCCCTTCAAGAGAGTGCACCTAATCTCAGTTCCTTACCTGTATAAAAGACAACTGGGAGCCAGAAATCTTGCTGACTGATAGGGGATCAAATTATTTGACTCATTAAAATGCAAATCAATGTACAACTTTTTCTGGATTTCTCTATTCAGATAAACCTACCATTAAAATTATAGACTGATCAGGGGATCGAATAATCCCCCCCCCCCCCCCCAACAAACACACACTGTATACTATAAACTACTGCAAACAGACAGAACTTAATTTTCATGTGATCAATCACATTAATTGCTATTGTGTTGTTAATATCAGAATATACATTAAGAGAATGTCCATTATGTGGAAAGAGATCTGCTGTTACATTTTTTCCCCCTCAGACCACAAGCAGGGAACACACTGAACAGATGGCCAGTCCATCACAGGTCTAAACTAAACTAAACTTTTAAACCAGCTCATTCTATGAGGTGAATACATTTTCAGAAATAATGGTACAATAGCTGTCACTGGGGTAGTAGCCTCCAAAAAGGTATACCTTGGTACAGTATTTACCCTCTAAAGGGTGAATATTAGTATCTTAAAGTACATGTTATTATCTAAAGTAAACAAATTACTACATAAATGATACATGTTAGCAGCTGTTGTATTTTTTATGAGAGCGTAAGATACTGTTATTGCATCAGAAGCATAAAATACTATTAATTCATTTACCAAACAAAAACACTGCAAAACATTCCTTAATAATTGCAATCAAGTTGTATGTTATTGTGCATAGAAAAAATGCTTTTAGTGATAATGCCTTTATAGTTATAACTAAGATTATTTTTTGCATTTCTTGCAAAAGGGAACAGAGCTATAATGCCATTAGGCTGATCATGCACCATTTTGTAACCATTCATTTAAATATCTTGATTTGTGGAAAAAGTTAGTACCCCCAAACATTTATCATCATACGAATTGTCTAAATTGATAATCAGGTCCACAAAGTAGTATAATCAGGTGCAAATTAGTGGAACATCATTAAAGGGGAAGGACACACCTTCAGGAAACTTCAAATAACCTGTTTGGCTTGATCATGGCCATTGAAGTACATGGTATGAAGATCAAAAGAGCTGTCTGAGGGATTTAGCAGAAATGTTGTAGATGCTTATTAGTCTGGAAAGGGATTTAAACCCATTTTCTGGCTTTTTAAAATCAACCATTCCACTGTCTGTGAGATAATCTGCAAATAGCGAAGGTTTCACTTCACTGTCCGTTCATATGGTGAATGTATAATGTAATTATAAGAGATTCTTAGGGAGTTCAGTAAAAAATAGTTACATCACATACTAAAGTGGTTGTAGACTCAAATTATGGGGCCAAACCCACAGTAAGATAAGCTCCTGAAGGAATGCCAGCACTGAACAAACTGAGCTTGGGCTCTCTGCACAAAGAAGTGAATAGCCATCACTTAAATGCACACAGTCACCTAGTAATGTGACCTCTAGAAAGATCTGATCTGCTTTGATTGTTGAGAGCAGTTGAGTTGTGTTGAGCTGAGTTGAGTTGAGCTGAGAACCACACATGACACAGCCAAAATGGAGCCACCAATTGAAGACACACTTCAACCCATGTGTTGGCAGAAGATCAAATCCCAGGTTCAACCAGGTTGTACTGTCCTTAACCACAGAAACTTGTTTGTGCCCAAAGTAGAATGTGCCTCTTTAAACACAACAAATGTGAGAGTGGATTCCCTTTAACAGTTTAGGTATGAGACTACTGATATGTTGTCCATTTCAAGAAGACCACATGGCAATCTTGAGGATCTGAAAAAAAAATAAATAAATAAAAAATTGGTTAAGCCAAGATTCAAGATTCAAGAGTTTTATTTGTCACATACACAATTATACAGAGTATAACCAGCAGTGAAATGTAGGTCAGGTCCGCTCCAAGGACAGTGCAATTATAAAGAATACAAATATTAAGAAGAAGTACAAACATAAAATAAAATAAAAGATAAGATAAGATAAGATAAAATAAGATAAGATAAGATAAAAAAATATAATTATAAATGTGCAGGTCAGTATGTTGTTGACAAATAGTAATGAGAGGAATGTGCAAAAAATAATGTGCAAAAAGTTGTACAGGGTATTTGAATAGCAGCAATATGAGGAAGAGAAAAATTATGAAGCTTATTGATATATGATATTTACATGGAGAAAAATTATGAATAACTTATTGATATGGTGATATTACATGGAGTCAAGTGATATTATGACACAGAGTTAGAGTTTAGGAGCCTGATGGCCTGGGGGAAGAAGCTCCTCCTAAGTCTCTCAGTTTTTGCCATCAGGCTACGGAAGCGCTTACCAGATGGAAGCAAAGTGAATAGACGGTTACCAGGGTGATTAGAGTCCTTGAAGATTTTAACAGCTCTATTTTTGCAGCGTTTGAGGTAGATGTCCTGCAGAGAGGGGAGAGCAGACCCTGAGATGCGCTCAGCTAAGTGCACAACTCTCTGTAATGCTTTGCAGTCCTGATTGGAGCTGTTTCCATACCACACTGAGATGCACTGAGTCAATACACTTTCTATGGTCCCTGAATAGAAAGTTTTCAGGATTGCTAGTGAGACCCTGAATTTCCTCAGCTGTCGCAGATGGTACAGTCTTTGCCTGGCTTTCTTAACCTGTGTTTGGATGTGTGTAGTCCAAGTCAGGTTCTCGGAGATGTTTACACCAAGGTACTTGAAGCTACTCACCCTCTCCACAGGGGTCCCACTGATCCTGAGAGGAGAGTAGGGCTGCTGCTGTCTCTTCCTAAAGTCCATGATCAGCTCTTTAGTTTTCCCCACATTCAGAGAGAGACAGTTGACCTGGCACCATGATGTGAGTCTCTCTACCTCATCCAAGTATGCGGTCTCATCGTTGTTGGAGATGAGGCCCAGAACCACAGTGTCATCAGCGAATTTGACAATGGATGTGGAGCTGTGAGAGGACACGCAGTCATGCGTGTAGAGAGAGTAGAGCAGGGGACTCAGGACACAGCCCTGTGGGGCTCCTATGTTCAGAGTGATGGAGTTTGAGGTGAACTGGCCAACTTTCACCACTTGAGGTCTGCCGGTGAGGAAGTCTTGAATCCAGTCACAGAGTGAGGAGTTTAGGCCGAGGTCTGTGAGTTTAGATGCCAGCTTGATGGGGACAATAGTGTTGAAAGCTGAGCTATAGTCAATGAATAGCAGCCTTACATAATTCCCATTGTTGCTGTCCAAGTGTGTGAGGGAAGAGTGGAGAACGTGAGAAATGGCATCGTCCGTGGATCTATTTGGGCGATAGGCAAACTGAAGAGGGTTTCTGAAGAGCCAAGAAACCTGCTGTCATCTCCAGCCAATTTATGTGCCAATGTGAGATGATCTCCCCTTCAGAATTTATAGGCCGAGTGCCCTTCATAAACACTGGCCCAACCTACTAATGAGGTGTCTATTGTGATCGTTCATAAATGTACGAGACTTCAAAACTAGGCTGACAGGAAGAATCTTGAACTGGTAAGCTTTGACAAAAGCAAACCCGAGGTCTTCCTTTGCTTCTAGACAATCTAAAAATGGAATATGCATCCTTTAGATAACTAGTTACAAACCAATCTCTTGTTTGAATCTGAGACATAATGTGTTTCAGCATCAACATTCTGAAATTGCATGTCTTGAGTCCACGATTGACCGCAAACTGCTATCCTTTTTTGGCGCCGGAAAATAAAGTCAGCAAGATGCCATATTGCCAATAATTAAGAGAGGCACTGCATGTCTGAAACCTGGAAGATGGTCTTGTTTGCTTGTAGAGTGGCCATCATGACCTTCTCGACCGAACCCCTGTAGCGACTGAGCAGCAAGGAACAACCGTTCCACTGCGTATTCAACATGTGGGCAACTGGGACACTGCTTGTTGCAAACACAGCACTGTGGACATACGAATCAGTAGTGACTGACTGCATGAGGCAAATGCTTGGAGGCCCGAAGTTACAGAGAAATAGTAAACGAAGTTACAGAGAAATAGTAAACAAAGAAATATTCAAGTTGAAAGAGATTGCACTGCAAGCTTCTAGACTTTAACATAACTCCCCACATCCAAACTCCCCACACTGAATATACTGCATGCAGTCGAGGAGAGTGAAAGAAAAGTAGAGACTGTCTGCTCACTCTCCATGGCCTCAAGCTCAACATTGGATCCCAAAAACTCAAGCTTATTCTCAAAAAGAAGACGAGCCTGGAGCACTTTCATTTTTAAAAATATCAAAGTGCAGGCGGTTAATTGTGCAAAATTACACATTTTCCATGTGAATCCTCGCTTGTGCGGTGGAGTCAAGGCAGAGGTAAAAATAGATGTTAAACAAGACAAAATATTTTACTTACCAAAGTGGATACTAAAAGCATGTTTAAAAAAAACAGACTGATTATTAATGTTTTTTTAATATATTTTTTTATTTATTGAATTCATTCTGCTCACCAAGCCTGCATTTGTTTGATCCAAAATGCAGCAAAAGCAGTAATATTGTGAAATATTTTTACTATTTAAAATAAATGTTTTCTATTTGAATATTGTATAATTGTAATTTATTCCTGTGATCAAAGCTACATTTTCAGCATCATTACTCCAGTCTTTGATCAGTGTCACATGATCCTTCAGAAATCATTCTAATATGCTGATTTGCTGTTCAGTAAACATTTATTATTATTATTATCAATATTTAAAACAGTTTCAGGATTCTTTGATGAATATCAAGAGCCAAAGATCAGCATTATACAAATGAATTATTTTATTTAGATGGTAAAGACATTTATAATGTTACAAAAGATTTCTATTTCAGATAAATGCTGTTTTTCTGAACTTTCTATTCATCAAAGGAACCTGAAAAAAATAATAATAAATGTTTTTTGAGGAGCAAATCAGAATATTAGAATGATTTCTGAAGGACCATGTGACTGGAGTAGTGATGCTAAAAATTCAGCTTTGAAATCACAGGAATGAATTACATTTTAAGATATAAAAGAATATTCAAATATTCTTTTAAGATATTCAAAGAATATTCATATCTATCTATCTATCTATCTATCTATCTATCTATCTATCTATCTATCTATCTATCTATCTATCTATCTATCTATCTATCTATCTATCTATCTATCTATATATAATGTACTGTTTTGCTGTATTTTGGATGTATTTTGGTGTGTGTGTGTGTGTTTGTGCGCGCGCGTGTGTTCGTGATGGTGATTTTAGTTACATTGTTCCTACATTAGATGGCGACAAGAGACTGTTTTTATGAGTGAGCCAGCAGCTTTTATATTAAAGACTTTTATATTAAAAATAAAAACTTTCAGCAACACTTTGTAAGTGAAACAACGACAAAGATATCACTTCCCTCAGTGGACATTTAAACTAATGTTTTATTTTGAATATGATATTGAGCTGAAGAACGAATGCTGTATCATATGCAGGTAATCGCACTCGTTCAGTCACCTCTCTCATAATACTCGACTCTACAGTAAGCTTTTAATACAGTTATAGCCTACAATAAGCTTTCAATGAAGCAACTCAACGTTCCTAAAACTACGTTTCCGAATTAGTAATCCAGGCTCAGATGTTAAACTGTCAACATGAGCGTTTAATCCATGAAGTAGGCTAGATCTGGATTCAGTTATTATTATTATTATTATTACTATTATTATTTTCCTGTATATCAGCATCAATGGCAAATCACAGCCATGCTGATATAATTATTATGCTTTACATTATATTATTAAAATTTTAATGCCAGATTGTACACCCAGAGTCTGCATTTTTCCCCCTTACACAGATGACATCCTTGAGTCCAGCTGCTTTTTAACTTAAGTGTATGTTTAAAAAAATATGTTATTTAAAAAGAATAGTGAGAGCAAGATACAAAGTATTTATCTATATTTTGTATCTACTGTGTACCTATTTGGGAAAATATGTATATTGTTACATTTGTAAAAATATGTATGCACACAAATATTTTTATGTGTATAAATATTTTGACAGATGTAAAAGTAAAAATAAATAAATAAATAAATAAATGTCATATATGAATGCTTATTTTGAATTACAGATAAGTCTGATTGTTGCAGATTTCTGCCGTGACACCTCTTTTTTTCTTTTCTTGTTTTTTTAATTGAATGCTTGGAAAAAACAATAACAATTGTTATCATTGTCAAATCATAACAATACAACAACAGTCCAGGGTCATTCAGTCTTTCAGTCTAGAGGAAGTGCCAAAAGTGTCAAGTCCTTTAGCAAAGCCATTGTTCTTATTGCTTTTAAGTTTGTAGAGAATTCAATAGATTCAAAATACATTTTCATTTCAAGTTTGAATCTCAAAAAAGAGGTTTGCATTTAGAAAAATTTACATTTATGATTATGATATTTAGCTAAAAGGAAAATAAGGTTTATGAAAAGATTTATGAAAGTATCACCTTTTTTCACATACAGGAAAACCAAAAATGTCATATCTATAAGTAAACTCAAAATTAGGATTCACATAACACTTGATAAAATCAAGAATGTCACACCAAAATGATGTTGTGTAAGAGCAATTCCAGAATAAATGTAAAGAGTTTTCAGGGTTTTCTAAACACAAAGAATAGTTGGTTTTAATATCATTCTTAAGTCTTTTAAGAGAGCACTTATCCAGGTAAAATCTATGAATCAACTTAAATGTAATTTTTCTGATTTTGTTAGTAATAAAGTATTTGCGAGGTAATAACCAAACTTTTTTCCAGGGAATATCTGTAACAGGGCGAACAAGACGTGAGGCGTGCGGATACATGTGCAAGCTTTTATTAATAGACATAGTCAAAAACACAGGCAGGGTCGAACAAACGGCAAACAGGTATATAGAGGGCAAGACACATGAGTACTCAAGTAAACGGGCATGGTCTTCGATTGGCGAACAATATCCAGGGGCTTGACAAGAGGGGTAATCCAGGTACACGAGCAATGGTCCAGGCAGGGGCAGAGTTCAAAAGGAAGGCAAAGGGTTAATCCAAGATGCAAGGTAGAAGAGCAGGAACCAGACAACAAGGCAACACGAAAAGACTAGACTTAAACTAAAACTAGAAACGGAAACTAGGAAAGGCTCTGTAAAGCAGCTAACACCGTCTTTCGGATGAGACGTTAAACCGAGGTCCTGACTCTCTGTGGTCATTAAAAATCCCATGGCACTTCTCGTAAAGAGTAGGGGTGTAACCCCGGTGTCCTGGCCAAATTCCCTCTACTGGCCCTTGTCTATCATGGCCTCCTAATAATCCCCATACACTTGATTGGCTCAATGACTCTCTCTCCTCTCCACCTGTAGCTGGTGTGTGATGAGCGCACTGGCGCTGTTGTAGTGTGGCTGCCGTCGCATCATCCAAGTGGATGCTGCACACTGGTGGTGGTTGAGGAGAGACCCCCCCCACATGATTGTAAAGCGCTTTGGGTGTACAGCAATACACAATAAAGCGCTATATAAATGCATCATTCATTCATTCATTCATTCATTCATTCAACACTTGGAGAGTGATAAAAGCAGAACAATACAGAAGACTAAACAGAAAACACACACGGAATGGCTTTGTAAAGTAGCTAACACTAGGAGAGTGCTAAACGCTAAACAATACTCTGCAGCATCTGAGTGTGTTTTAAATAGTGAGTGTAATAGCTTTCAGGTGAAGGAGTGATTGAGACAGCTGTGTGTACATGAACATGTGTACATGAGTGCAAGGAATGATGGGAAATGCAGTCCAGTGTGATGTGTCAATAAGATGGAGAGGTGACAATATCACTTACAAAACCATTCCAATAAGAGATTAAATAAGGCACAGAAATAGACTCGATCTGAAACAAAACTAATTTTTTTTATGTTTTTTTTTTATTATTATTTAGATGACAAAAGGCACTGTTTACCTACAAATGTTTTACAAAGATTCACTGAGTGACTGGAGATTGGATAAGAAAGACCTCTGAAAAACATGAGAACTCCATGTGGCACTGCATCAGCAACAATTGCCAACTCGTTTGGACTAACAGGAATTCCATGCTTAAATAAAAACTGACTAAAAGTAATTACAGATTGAACCATTGGACACAAAAATAATACAATTTCTGAACCAATTTAAAAAAAAAGAGAGATACAGTAGATTCTTATTATTACAGATTATATATGAGTGAGGTGTAAAATTGTGTTTAAAAATGAGATACCAAGCTAATAACATTTTCCTATGAAAAAGATGATTTGATGGGGATTTTCATGATGTTATACAGTAATTACAGATTAATTAGAAACTTAAACCACCTAGTTTAGAAAAAAAATAACATTAGGGATCAAATTCCATATAGATGAGCTTATAGATACAATTCTTTATCCAATTTATTTTAAAGGTGTTGTTTACAGTGGTACAATCATGAAAGTTTAAACCCCCTTTCTCAATGGTGTTCATAAGCACAGATTTTCTAAAAACAATTGTTTTATTCTACAAAAAATTTGAAGCATTGTATCAATTTTTTAAGAACGGCAGTGTCAACGTTCAAAGAGAGAGCAGCATATGTTAACCTTGACAAACCTTCAGCTTTGGCTAGTAAGATTATTCCCTTTAATGAGAGATCACCTGTCTACCTTGAGCTAAACCAAAGTTTATGGGATGAAAGAAATGTTCATCTGGCTATATATTTATAGAATGATGGTGAACTGTCTATCATGACAGATGACCTGAAAACAGAAGATAAACACTTCATCCAGATATTCAAAACAGCCAAATCAAATAGTTCTTCCTACGGAAATTGAATATTTGTACACTGAGTTTTTACTGGTGCTGAAATCAATAGGCACATTTAAACTTATAAAGAAAATGAAAAACAGTATTTATTGTAGTGAAGCAAATCTTTGTGTTTTAGTGAATTAAGTTGAAATTTATATATAAACGTGATAAAATATCTCATTATAAATACTTTATAGACATGCTGTTTGTTGGCACTATATTAAACGTACAATTAAACAACAGTTTGATGTGTAATACATTATAATTTTGCACAAATGGGCGCAGCAGAATTTACTGATAGCAAGAATATTCATACAGAATAAAATTTATTTTCACAACATAATTACAATTTACAAGTCATTCCACACATAAACACACAAAACTACACCCAGTTACAGCCAATCACAGTAAACGTAACAGAATTGTAAAAGTAACAATCAAACCAACAAATAAACAGATAAAAATAAAAACCCCTGCAATAATAAAATAACTTAATTTATTTCGAAATATTTTCACATAAGATTATGTGCCATCACACATGAATAACTTCTGAATGCTTAGGAACACAGTACTAAGTACATAGTACTGTCACGAACTCAGCCTCTGTGGCTCCCTCCGATCATCACCAGAGGGTGCCGTCACCTGAGTATTAACCATCATTGGACTCCATTTCCCACATACCCCATACCTGTGGCTGATTACACTCACAGGTGTTTTCCATTGACTCTGATCTATTTAAACTGTGCTCTCTGATTCCTCATTGCGAAGTCTTGTCTTGCCATGCAAACATTTCCGAGCGTTTATTCCGTGTATGATTCCCTGTGCATGACCTGGACTGTTTACTGGACTCTGATTCTCTGCCGCCTGCCTATTCTGATTCAACCTGCCTTGTTATTCTTTTTATGTGTTTGCCACCAGCCCGATCTTCAGCCGTTACTGACTCCTCGTTATAGAAGACTTCGCCAGATCTCGATCCAGCAGCGTTCTACCACTTCACCACCGAGGTCTCTGCTCAAGCATCGGTCCTGGCCACACACCAGCAGCAGCTCAACCGATTGACCTCGATAACCAAAGAACTGGTAAAGACTTTACAAACGCTTCGTCTCCAAGCACCCAACGATCCTGCTCCACCTCCCAATCCACCTCTGGCACATGCTATTTCCACCACCTCCAGTCCTCGTCTCGCCTTTCCAGAGAAGTTTGACGGATCTCCGACCAAATGTAAGGGATTCTTACTTCAATGCTCAATGTTTGTCAACCAACAACCCATGTTGTACCCTTCAGACGAGAGCTGCATAGCATTCGTGTGTTCGCTTCTCACAGGGAGAGCGCTGGATTGGGCTACGGCAGTGTGGAGTATGGATAGACCAACCTTCCCTTCGTTCAGGGCGTTTATTCAACGTTTCAAGGAGGTGTTCGAACACCCCGCTGGAGGAAAGGTAAAGGGGAAAGGGAAGTGGTGTGTGGCCAAGTATGGTGACCCATACTCGGAATTTGTGCTCTGCATTTAACCCATCCAAGTTACGCCCGGGGAGCAGTTGGGGGTTCGGTGCCTTGCTCAAGGGTCTCACCCTAGTCATGGTATTGAGGGTGGAGAGAGTGTTGGTTATTCACTCCCCCACCTACAATCCCTGCCGGACCTGAGACTCGAACCCACGACCTTCAGGTTACAAGTCCAACTCTCTATCCATTAGGCCACGACTGCCCCAGGAAAGGAAGTGGGTGAGCAACTGCTATCTCTCCGTCAAGGAAGGGGTTCGGCGGCTGACTATGCTCTATCATTTCGCACTCTCGCAGCGCAGACGGGGTGGCCAGACGATCCCCTCAAACTCCACTACCGCAAAGGCTTGTCTATGGAGCTGCAATCTGAACTCGCCTGTCGTGACGAGGGAAAGTCACTAGAACAATTAATTGAGCTGTCCATCAAGATTGACAATCTCCTTTGATCTCGTCGCACCAACCGTCTGCCCACTTTTCCCATGACCCCTTCAGCAGTTAACTCAGACGTAGAACCCATGCAAATTGGCTTGACACGCATCAGCGAGGAGGAGAGTGAGAGACGCATTCGACAGAACTTATGTTTGTACTGCGGATTACCAGGACATCTACGAGCATCCTGTCCCACTCGTCCATATCGCAATCCTGCTGCGGTGAGTCCAATTTCTAAATCCGATACCAGTCTAGAGATTGCAGTCACTCTGGAGGTCATTGGGAGGGTCGTTGAGACAGTAGCATTGATCGACTCAGGGGCTGCAGGAAACTTCATCGATGTGTCATTCGCAAAGAATAATAATATTCCTCTTGTTCCCTGTGACTCTCACTTGGCAGTCGCAGTGCTAGATGGCCGACCTCTGGGCTCCGGTTGCATTAAATTCACCACTGAAGATCTGCAGTTGAGCACCGGAGTTCTCCACACTGAAACCATCCGCTTGTTTGTCTTCCAATCTCCACTTAATCCCATCATCCTCAGCCTTCCATGGCTGGAGCAGCATAACCCCGCTATCTCATGGACAAAGAAACAAATCATTCAATGGTCAGACTCCTGTCTTCGCAGCATGCCTGTCAAGAAGAGGAGCGCGACTCCCTTAAAACACCCACTTCCCAGTGTCTACCAAGACCTAGCTGAGGCCTTCAGCAAGGTGAAAGCGTCACACTTACCTCCTCACCGAGCCAGCGACTGTGCCATAGATCTTCTCCCAGGATCACAACCTCCCAAGGGCAGAGTCTTTCCGCTGTCACAACCCGAGGCAGAGGCTATGAAATCCTACATTCAGGAGGAGCTTGCCAAAGGTTTCATCCGTCCCTCCACGTCACCCGCATCGGCAGGATTCTTCTTTGTCAAGAAGAAAGATGGAGGTCTTCGTCCTTGTATCGATTACCGATCTCTCAACAATCTCACAACCAAGTTCCGTTATCCTCTACCACTCGTCCCCGCAGCTCTCGGACAACTCAGGCGAGCAAGATATTTCACCAAACTGGACCTTCGCTGTGCCTACAATCTCATTCGAATTCGCGAGGGGGATGAATGGAAAACGGCATTCTCCACCACAACGGGGCACTATGAATATCTTGTTATGCCATTCGGCCTGTCCAATAGTCCTTCAGTCTTTCAGGCATTCATTAACAACGTTTTCAGAGACATGCTGAACCAATGGGTAATTGTATACATCGATGACATCCTGATTTACTCCGAGACTTATGAGGAACATGTCAAACACGTCAGAGCAGTCCTACAACGCCTCATTCAACACCAACTGTACGCCAAGGCAGAGAAATGAGAGTTCCATCAAGAGACCATCTCCTTCCTCGGGTATGTGATCAATTCTGGATGAGCAGAAGGTACGAGCAGTAGTTCGCTGGCCTACTTCATTGTAGAAGTAGATGCTTCCAGTACAGGCATTGGGGCAGTGCTCTCACAACGCCAAGGTGATCCTCCTAAACGTTTCCCCTGTGCGTTCTTCTCCCGCAAACTGACCTCTACAGAACAGAACTATGACGTGGGCAACCGCGAACTCCTCGCGATGAAGGCAGCATTTGAGGAGTGGCGTCACTGGCTGGAGGGGGCAAAACATCCATTCACTGTTCTCACTGACCACCGTAACCTAGAATATCTGAAATCAGCCAAGAGACTCAACCACTGACAAGCTAGATGGTCACTCTTCTTCACCAGATTCAACTTCAAAGTTACTTATCATCCTGGCTCTCAAAATACCAAGGCGGATGCTCTCTCTCGACTCCATGAGTCCGACCTTCAATCCCCAGATCAGGAACCCATTATTCCATTCACCATTATTCTCGCACCCGTGCAGTGGGACATAATGACCAAAATCTCCGAAGCCCAGGTCACTGATCCACCACCGGCT
Source organism: Barbus barbus (assembly GCF_936440315.1). Classification (NCBI taxonomy): domain Eukaryota; kingdom Metazoa; phylum Chordata; class Actinopteri; order Cypriniformes; family Cyprinidae; genus Barbus; species Barbus barbus. The sequence goes on along the minus strand of NC_136735.1, from coordinate 23,018,419 downwards.
GAAACTCCACCTAACCTCACGTACGTTCCGCAGGCCTTAAGACAGAGAGTAATTCAACTAGTCCACTCCAATCCTAGTTCTGGCCATCCAGGTATTGCGGCTACACTACAGCTCCTCAACAGCAAGTTCTGGTGGCCCTCTCTACGATCTGACACCATCACGTTCATCCAGAACTGCACCATCTGCAATACATTCAAATCTCTGCGTCAATTACATGCCGGCCTCCTTCATCCATTACCTATCCCACAACGGCCGTGGTCACACATCGCCATAGACTTTGTGACTGACTTACCATCCTCTCAGGGCCACACTACCATCCTTACGGTAATTGATCGTTTCTCCAAAGCCTGCAGGCTGATACCACTTCCCAAACTCCCCACTGCCCTAGAAACTGCTGAAGTTCTCTGCAATTATGTATTCCGGTTCTACGGACTACCGGAGGATGTGGTTTCTGATCTTGGTCCGCAGTCCACCTCCCGCATCTGGTCCGCCTTCTGTCAACAACTGAACATTAATGTCAGCCTCACCTCCGGACACCATCCTCAAGCCAACGGACAAGTGGAAAGATTAAACCAAGAACTCACCTGCTTCCTTCGCTCATACTGCCATAAAAATCAGTCCGACTGGAGTCGCTATCTGCTATGGGCCGAGTATGCTCCATTCACTCCGCAAGCCATCTACAGGTCTCACCCCCTTCCAATGCATCCTAGGCTTCCAACCCCCATTGTTTCCGTGGTCAGGCGAACCCTCAGACTTACCTGGAGTTAACTCATGGTTACAATGCAGTGAGGAGACGTGGAACAATGCTCATGTCCATCTACAAAGAGCAGTTCGTCGCACCAGAGAACAGGCCAATCGTCATTGACGAGCCAATCCCAACTACCAGCCAGGGCAATTGGTCTGGCTATCCACCCGTGACATACGGCTCCGGTTACCCTGCAAGAAGCTCAATCCCAGGTATGTGGGTCCTTTCAAAATAATCAGACAAATCACCCCAGTTTCATTTAGATTAGCCTTACCTGCCCATTATCCTATCTCACCCACTTTTCATGTCTCTTTGCTCAAGCCCGCTGGTGGTCCGAGAGGAGAGGAGGTCCTAGACGAGGCTGGTGACCAGAGGGCTCCTCCCCTCATCATCGACGGCCAGGAGGCATACCAGGTCCATGAAATCCTGGACTCTCGTCCTCGGGGCAGGTTCCTCCAGTATCTCATGGACTGGGAGGGTTACGGTCCGGAGGAGTGGTCCTGGATCAATGCTGATGACATTCTAGACCCTTCACTCACTACTGATTTTCATAGAGACCACCCGGACAGACCTGCCCCAAGACCTCGAGGGAGACCCCGGCGTCGTTTGCCTCCTCCTGTCACGAACTCCGCCTCTGTGGCTCACTCCGATCACCACCAGAGGGCGCCGTCACCTGAGTATTAACCATCATTGGACTCCATTTCCCACATACCACGTACCTGTGGCTGATTACACTCACAGGTGTTTTCCATTGACTCTGATCTATTTAAACTGTGCTCTCTGATTCCTCATTGCGAAGTCTTGTCTTGCCATGCAAACATTTCCGAGCGTTTATTCCGTGTATGATTCCCTGTGTATGACCTGGACTGTTTACTGGACTCTGATTCTCTGCCGCCTGCCTGTTCTGATTCAACCTACCTTGTTATTCGAGTTCCCTGTGTGTTTGCCGCCAGCCCTGATCTTCAGCCTGAACTCTGATTTTGCTTCTGCCTTATCTACATTGTGTTTGAAGCCTGTGATTGAACTCTGCCTGTTTGACTTGCATTCTGTTTTAATAAAGCTGCACATGGATCCTAACGTCACTGACTCCTCGTTACAAGTACACAGTTCAAATGTAATGAGTTACAAAACATTGGGTAACACAATGAGGTTCTATTTGTTAACATGAACTAACAATGAAAAATACCTCTAAACACTTATTCATCTTAATGTTTTATAACAGACCTGACCTAACATGAACTAACAATGAATAATTATATTTTCATTAACTAACATTAACAGAAATGCTGTAACAAATCCATTGTTCTGTAATGGTATAATGCATTAGGGCTGCACGATTAATCGGAAAAAAATCAGGATCTCGATTCATACATAAATGCGATCTCATTTCTAAATGACGGCGATTCACTTCCGTGTATTTCCCTGCATTCAGGTCATGCTGCATTCACGTGTTATTGGTCACTCACACAATAAAACACTATTAATTCACCAATCAATCATAAATCTCGATCACTTTTCTCCTCTCCCTCATTGGCCACGTTCCGCTGTCACTCACGTGACGTGTAACAAGGCGGCAGACCTAAACGGAGTCAATAGGCGCGTTCGCAGAATGATCACCATATGACATCAAAGTACCACGAGAGCGATAAGAAAGCAGTCGGATCCTATGCATTCAAATCGCTCTTGCGGGACTTTGATGTCATACGGTGATCATTCTGCGCAGCGCTGCTTCAACGGGGCGTCAGCATCAACGCTTGATGGAGGGCGTGTCTGAAGCTTGGTGCTGACCAGAGCCGTCATAGTGATAATAGCCAATCACATACTTTTCTGGTGCTGCATGAACGGCATTGGCTAGCGTCTGCACTAGGGTATTTGCATAAGGGCCCGTTCACATATCGCGTCTTTTGCGCGCTCAAGTTTGTTATTTCAAATGTAGACGCGCGGTATGCGCGCTCATAATGGAAGCAACGTGGTCGATGCGCTCGTTTGCACCGCAGGTCATGTGACAAGAACCAACCAATCAGCTTCCTCACCTTTTCCGTTATTTTGAAACCTCAACAGCTTTTTTGAAGTATGGGGTGCACCCAAACACTGCAGCGGTTTTTACTTTTCTTAGTAAATAAATCTTGTAACAGAGTTTCAGCAAGGGTTTTTTGGTGGTGGAAATCCATTGCTGAAATTTCCTTGTTGTAACGGCAGCTGATGGTTGCTTAGCAACGACAGACGCCTCCGGAGCACAACCGCCCGAGCGCTTTGGAAAAAAGGAGAAAGCAGCGCACCTAGCGTTTTCCACACGTTTTTAGGCGCGATATGTGAACGGCCCCTAAGGCGAACTGATTGGCTGACGCCTTCGTTGGCGCTTGAAAAGTTGAAAAGTTTTCAACTTCTGCCGCGTGCAACGCCAGTGAAGTATTCGAAGAACTATAACATACATGTTATCAAGAAACAAAATAATAAAAAAAGGAAAAGAAAAAGAAAAAGATAGAAAGACAAATTACAACAAACAAAACAGTTGCCAGGGGGAGGAAAGTATTAAACTTAAAAAAAAAGAAAAAAAAAAAGAAATACATATATACACGTATATATACACGTATAAAATCAAATAAATAAATTGTAAAATTCACAAGCTTTCAAAGTTCTTACAGCTTTTTTATTCACAGAGTCTCTGATACTGTCAATATAAATACATATTTCAGTTAACAAAACCATAAAATAGTTTTGTTTATTGGTAAATGTACTTATGAATGTGAAATTTGGTCAACAGAACAAGTAAATTAATTAAGTAAAAGTACGCGACGCACCCACAATTCAGTTCAGCGACGTCACTCCATTCAAAGTAAACAAGAGGCGTTGACGCCAACGCCCCATGTGAATGTGAATATTTTTTATTTCTTATTGTTAATGTTTTCATATGTTCAATAACTAAAAGCTTTAAAATTATTCACATTATTAGAATCGTGCAAGAGAATCGTGATCTCAATTCCCATGGAGAAAAATCGTGATTCAGATTTTAGCAAGAATTGTGCAGCCCTATAATGCATTAACTAATACGAAGTAATAATTATAGTAAAGTGTTACCAACATTTGTTTTAAGAATTTATATAGCTTTAGTGTGGAATGCAGTAAAGATCAGCATCAATCAAATATTAACTAATACCTAATCCCCACTATCCCTGTTCATGTTAATATGTGAATCAAATGATAATTTGGTTTGAAAAGCAGAAGTGGCATTGAAGCTCACGGGAACAGACAGGGCCAGCAGTGGCTACAATATGGTCTCATCCCCTCAAGGCCCTCCATGACCTGTGTCTGTGCTAGGAGAATAATAAGCCTTTGTGAATAGAGCCTCGTAAAGTCCTGCATCCCTACAGAGTGAGAGAGAACCAGGCACCTGTATTCAGAATGCGTGAAAAGAGCTTCGGCCCTTTTCACTTGAAGCAACTGCTTAGTCTGTGATAAGTGAAAATGGTTCATTACAATAGAGTAAGATACAAATGGAAATGCAGTTGCAAGAACTAGAGAAACACAAAGCAGACTGTGAAGATTTTCACTACCAGTTCAGATTTTCTTACATCTTTGAGTTGGTTCTGTCTGCGGAATGTGTTTTGCTACTGCTGTATCTTGCTGTCCTCTCTTCTGAACTCCCCAATTTGGGTCTCTCGCCCTCCTGCTGGGTTTGTAGTAATTAGGAAATGAAGGTCTTATACTAACGAGTCTTGTAAGATAAGTGCTGAAGTGACTTCTTGTCAGAGGACTATTGTCAAATGTGTATTGCACAGAAGTTGATTTATTGCAGACAATAATTTAAGTTAGCGGCCACAATCCTAAAATTTGTAATGCCTTTTGTTATACGGGCTGTTGTGGCCTAATGAATAGAGAGTTGGACTTGTAACCCGAAGGTCGTGGGTTTGAGTCTCGGGTCCGGCAGGGATTGTAGGTGGGGGAGTGAATAACCAACACTCTCTCCACCCTCAATACCACGACTGAGGTGAGACCCTTGAGCAAGGCACCGACCCCCCCCCAACTGCTCCCCGGGCGCCGCAGCATTGGCTGCCCACTGCTCCGGGTGTATGTTCACTACTGTGTACACTTGGATGGGTTAAATGCAGAGCACAAATTCCGAGTATGGGTCACCATACTTGGCCACACACCACTTCCCTTTCCCCTTTAAGCCTATGTGAAATGTCATGTGGCTGGCATCTCTCAAGTTTTTAATTGGAGTTGAAGCATCACAATTGTTGCCCTCTTTAATGCCTGTAATCAAGCAGACGTGTGAGGTCACTTGTGTTAAAAGTGTGTCCATTCCGTCATTGTCCCCAGCAGTTTGGGGTCAACCCCTTTTTCACACACAAGGTGAGAGGTTTCCCCTCAAGGGGTGAGGAGTGATGTGAAAGGATGATTTGTCGTTTCTGACACTTTTTCACAAGCCATTACATTCCTCCACTGGGTACCAGGAGGGATGCCTAGTTTAGTTTGCTCAACATGGTAGCTATGTTAACTACAGAGCATTCACACTAGGCTCTAATTCCAGCAAACTAGAAAATGCTATGCAGCCTTCTGTGTGAACACAAGCCAGAGGTAGAATGTTGGTAAATGTAAAACTGGTATAAGAGTAGCAATGTTACCTGTATAAAGGGTTTGTATAAGGTGCGTGTCATGACATTAGTTATTGTGTGACTATTGGACAAGTGAAAGAAGGAGAAATTTATACACAGACAAAGATGCAAAAAAACATAAATAACAATGGCAGCAAACTGGACTGATTCCAGAAAGGGCAGGGTTTTTTCTGTGAGTATGTTAGTCATAAGTCACTTTGTGATGTTTGACTTTTTATGGGCCTGTCTAAGGTGTGTGTTAATTAAAGCACAGAAATCAGGAATGCTCTGGAAATGCAGATGAACAAAACTGCACAGTGCCAGAACAAATTTTCACAGAAGTTTTATGAAAGATGCATACATGATTTTGTCCTTTGGAGGGACAATGTAGTTAACATCAGTTATTAACATGTATTAACAGGATCATACAGGAAAAAATATGTAACAACCCTAAAATGAGAGATACTGAACCAAAACTATATTTTGTTGTGTTTAGGCCAATTTGTGTAATTTCTTGCTAAAGGTACCAACACCTGAGAGTTTGTACTTTTTTCTCTTTTTTGCAGTGACTTATAGTGACCTCTCACACCATTGTGAGGGTTAAGTTTAGGGGTGAACCTTCATGGTGAAATTTTACATACAAATTGTATGTTTTGGACTGTGTATTTGTTGGACATTATCTCAATGGAACTCTCTACTTCTCGTATACATGGATCTAACGTGAAAACAGTAAATTCATGGCATTCAGCTTTTAATGTTGTGTCTTCTTTTCTAAAATCTTTGTAAAAATTATTTTATTGTTATTTGTTTAGCTATTAATATTAATTAATGTGTTTATTATTATTTATTTTATTTTATTTTATTTTATGTTATTTATTTATTTTCTAAGTCTACCAAGGGAAGGGATGGGTGGGTTTTAAATTTGTACAGTTGCTTTTTGTTTTATACTACTGTTCCAAAAAATAAAACTCAAACAGTTGTTAACAAAACAAAAAAAAAGTAATGAGTAAGATCTTACAAATTCATAAGAAATCAATTTGTACATACAATACTTGCACGTACATGTGTTATTAAGTAGTTATTACAGTGTATTAACCAGTAATAATGTGATCATTAAAAAATGACAATTGTTGCAAACATTATGATTACATTGTGTAACTTTCTCTTAAAACTTGACCAAATAACTTGGATTATTCTTTGATAATTGTAATAAGTGCAATACCAAATTCCTACCAATGCTGACCTGATCTATGTGGAATGGCCAGTTCTGGTGATTACTGCTCATGCAAGCCTTCCTGCCTTCCCCCACTGCCCTTCCTCCATGCAGTGTAACAACAAATCTCGTTTTCTGCTCCCTGCCTGAAACTATTGAGTCAACAAACGTCACTCCAGCTAGGCTATGGCCCACAGGAAAGAGGTGGGGTCTCCCTTTCAAAACTGGAGTGGAGCCAAAGGTAGATTTTTTTCAGACAAGAACCACCTGTTAAAATCCAGACAAGACAAAAAAAAGGGATGTTTAAAAGCTCTAAACGGAGGGTGGAGGAGGAGATGAGTTAGTGCTAGCTTTCACATGTACATGACTGCACACAAGGGCCATAGTGTTAAATGAGAAGCTTTGAACTTTCTGTCTTCTGTACAGAAAATCTGTAACTGCATTCAGATATTAGGTCAAATATCAAATTTCTTTCTCAGCAAAGTGTCTCACAGTAGTGGATTTAACAGTATAAATTTGGTCTCCTGTTTGTCAGACAAGAATTTGTTCAAGCTCCAGAGTTTTTTAAGGTCTAAGTGTGCGGCCCCCAAACCGCTGTGTGCCAAAATAAGACCAAGCAAGTGTAAACAAGGGTAAGGCTTCATAGAAGCTGAGGTAGTGCTTCACCATCTAATCTGTGAGGAACTAAGGACAAAGACCTTTTAGAGTTAGTAAGATCAAAGAGTGTGAGTAAGAAATATTGGTTTAATGTCTTATAATAATTGTATCTTTTCCTGTTTGCATTTGAGTCATTGAAACTGACTGAGTTAAGGGGTTTTCCCTCCCTCTGTGTCTGTTAGAATGGGCGGACGGTGAAGCCATGAACTGTGCAATCCAGTCCAGTGCTTCAGGGCAGCCAGTATAGTGTGCACTATTGTGTACGGCTGAAAAAAAAAAAGGAGGGGGAAGAAAAGAAACTCAGTCCCCTTTGTGTGGAGAGGACCCAGCAGGAAAGCGATTTTGCAATTACTTCAGCTTGCTAGCGAAGCAAGCTTGGTTCCTCTGATCTGCACACACTTGCTCACTGGACTGTCTCACTCTGCTCACTGCTTATAGAAGCACATACAAGAGTGAGCGTGTGTTTACGGGCTGTGTCTGGACGCGCTTCGAGATCCAACAGCAATGCAAGGCTTCTACCCTTGATGATGAAAGCAGACGTCAGACTTGCCCATGAATATTGATGCAGAGGTAGTCTGTTTCATAGACGGAACAGAAGGAAGCAAGATGGCTGCCCTTTAGGATTTGTTTAAGAGGAGACCTAGACGGTTTGTTGGAATTCTACAAAGTGGAAGGACTTAAAACAAGGTGAGAGAGTTTTCCTGTTCTTGCCCTTTTTCCTTTGGCCTCCAGGGTCTCTTTAATGACTTCAAGCTCTTTTTAGCAATGTACTGTCCTTTTTAAAACCGTGAGCTGACATAAGAATGAAAGGATATTAGATAAAGCTTCACCAACATGGCTGACGTTTTCTGTCTCTCTTTCTCCCTCCCCTCTCTCTGTCCCTTTTTTTGTTGGCTTGTGCAGACAGAATGTATTTCAAGCATTTAAATCTCATTTGTCTTCATCAGTCATTTTTATCTAAGATGTGCAGTGGACAGCTTTAGGAATGCGTCTGCTTTGAAAAATGGTGATCTTTGTGAGGCTGTTGGCCAATTCTTCTTCAGGCACTATTTCCCAATACATCTCCTGTGCTGAGAGAAAGACTAAACAGTCACACTGCTAACAAAATTATCTTATCTCTTCAGTGTCCACTGACCTAGCTAGACATCTGTATATCCAAGAAAGAGGCATTTTAGGGTCTGAAAAAACATCATATTTATTCAAAGAAATATATTAATGTATTATGTATTATTATGTATTATTTTTCATGTAAATGTGACAAGGAATATTATTTTCTTTAAATATGACAAAGTTGTTTTTGGTACATTTTTCCTTTATTTGATATGTGTTTTGATTGAATGTAGGTGTTTAGCTAGGAATAGTGAAGCTCCTTGCTTTCATTGCATTCAGCAGTGAATGACAAGCAGACACAAAGGCTAGCACAGTCCTGAGGATAAAAAAAACAAAAAAACAGAAGAGCGTAGTGGTGGAAGCCCACAAGGTCAGAAGCTTTAAAAGAACTGAAACTCAATGCCATAGCACCATTAGCTGAGGGCCACCAGAGAGTGGAATTTTTGCCTTGTCTGACATTAATAGGATTTCCATTGTTTATTTGTACACAACATCTTAACTGTGCTTATGTCTACATTTTATGCTCACAGTGAATATTTTCATTAGAAGCAAAAAAATTTAAATTAGAGAACATCAGTTCTCTGTATAACATTCAATCATATAGAGAACAATTTAGTGTCCACGTTGAATTTTATTTATATTCCATTAACATATTATTTGCAGCTCACAGTCCATGTTGTATTGTATTGGCCTGGAATATATTTGCATATGTCTGACATTAACTATAGGCTATTGAAATTAAGACTGAGCAAAGAAAATGTCAAATGCTTTAATAAATTGCCATTGTATTGAGAAAGTCAATATTCAGCTGGAAATAAAAAGTAAGAAAATCTGAATGTTCCAGATGAATTTTTGAATTGATTGTTGCTTTTCACAGGTAACTATCAAACGTATTAACTCGAGTAAACTGTGACAAAAGGCTACAGCAGCAACTCTTTTATCTGCACTAATGATTTGCAAATGTTAACTTTGCTTAACTGATTTTAACAGCCCTATTAGGATTTGCATCATAATTGGCTACTGGAATAATACAGATAAAAGTCCTGTCCCTTTTTTGTGTATTTAGCTTGTGTATTCCAACATTCTGTTTAGATGTGAAGTGTGGAAGTTAGCCCATGCCTGCAAGGGGATCCTTTATGGAGTGTTGTCAATAAGCGTGATAGAGAGGTGGTGCAAATGCTAATGTAACCACAGTGAAGGAATCTGGATACTGTGTTAGCTTCCACTCCAATTTTATGTTTAGAACAGATAATTGTAGTAGTGGTGATACAGCAATACATCAGTCACTAAACATTTTGTTTGTTTGTTTTTTTGCTTTAATATAATTGCAATGCTTGTGTGTCCATGGTAAGGTTTTAACTGGTGAGAATATACAACATTAACATTTGGACAGTTAACAAATGACAAACAGTCTAAAAAAAAACAACTTTTGCCTCTATTTGCTATGAAAATATGGGAATTTTATATTATTTAGTTACAATATTTTTATTTGTAGGGCTTATTAATAATGGCATATATACTGTATATCAATTATCATGGCCAAAAACATTTTCCAGCCTGCATAGTAATTTATTGTCTTAGTTAACAGCTCATAGCTTGTACTGCACTTGATTCAGTAATATTTTAAGCATTTTTGGTGTAAATTGTCACAATAGCTCTGATTGCTGGGATTTATATGTCACCATACATGTTTGTCTCATCCATCGTTAGAATATGTATCGTTGTCAAGGTTTAATTCTCAGGCGTGAACTGAAGAGCACACTCCACGTGCGTAAGCGCACATGGTCGCTCTGTTTACAAACACTACCTCACAACCCAGTCACAGGGTTAGATGGAGAAGTGTACTTACACCAGCCAAGAAGGCCACTGGAAAGCACGGTCATTGACTACGCCAATTTAGACCCTTTCCAGAAGATTTGTATTCAAAAGACTTTAGCTAAGTTAAACTCATGGCATGTGGCTTGCATAGTTTCTGCCACCTTCAGTTCTCTGAAAACTACAAATGTCTTGTGGTTAGAGGACTTGGCTGAATATCTTTGTAAAGCTCAGTGAATCTCTATAAAAGATTAAATAAAGTACTGATTGGTACTGTACTTCTGAGAAAAGCACTGAAATTTCCTCTGAGGTGAATGACGTGATGATGCACTTATAAATGTGGTTTTCAGTAGGTTTTCTCCACTTCCAGCTGTGTGGATTCAGAGAAAATCTGGTTGGTTACAGCAGAGGCGTAGAATGGTGGTTCATAACAGAAATGCTTGATGGGTTTCCCCTCAGAATCAAAGATTTAGAAAAAATATGCATGTCAGGCTAATATAAGAATCATATGCCACATGCTAATTTCGAAAAAAGGTGATGTCAGTTTGGGGTTATAGGGGGATTTTGCTTATATAAGAATTGCTCAGAAGTCTACCAAGAAGAGGTCTGTTGCATGTGTCTTTTGTGTGTGTATGTGGGGGTGCACACATGCAATACCAGCAGACACACTAATCACAACCAGGCTTGCACACAAGCCCAACAGTGCAACAAGGCCACAGAGTAATGGAATCTAAAAGCATCCTTTTCATAAAATACTTCATAAGAATATTTTCAATAAGCTGATAATTGAAAAGGAGAGAAAGGAGTGTAAGGTTCACATGTATATTCACTGGGTGGCAAGCTAAAAGTGACCTTGTTGACAGCAGATTTACCACAGAGACAGCTGGACCTCAATGTCATTCAAGACTGTAAACTACCCATAAGCCTTGGGTGACATTTCATGAGGTTAAAGATGAACAGGGGTCGATCTGAAATTTGGGTCAGACAGAGGATGTCTCAAAGTGGTCCAATACTTTTCATGTGGTTTTTGTGTCAGAGACCATGTCTGTGCATTGCATTTCCCCCCGCAGAAAGTAATGCTATATCAGCAGTCTCTGAAGTTTGGTGAAAAATAAATTGGAAAATATTACAAGCCAACATGAAATGTAAAATACACGCTCTGTCAGGAGATTAAAAGTATTGGGTGAAACTTTTTCCAGGAAAATTGCATAATGATAATTGTATGTATGCATGTATTTATTTATTTTTAGAGCTGTATATAATACTGTTGTGGACTTATAAGGAATAATGCATTGCAACTCCAAGGCCTCAATCCAAAGGTGACAATGGCAAGAAAAAAAAAAAAAAACCTTACATTTCTAAGATAAGGTAAGGTAAGATGAGGAATGAACACTGGGTTGAATCAAGATACATGACAAAAATACAATTATTAATTTATTAATATGTGATTAAATATTCTGTTGCATTCTTGTTAGAAATATGCAGAACATGATTCATTAACAATATCTTCAATATCTTCAAGGAAGTCTCATAGCATCACTCTAGATTTTTAATCTGAACCACCAAAACGCTGGTATAATGTGACATTCTTACCATGGTTCAGATGATTCCGTTAAAGCTTTATACATTGAACAGTATTGCTATTATTATATTATGTATATACAAGCCCTATTTGAGACTGCAAAAAATCCTCTTTTTAATTTTTGGTACATTTTTGGTATCAGTATATCAGAGCTTTGTAACCTGAAAGGACTTGAGAGATAAGGTGACAGTACAGTTCATAGATATTGAACTAAACCATTTGCTTTGTTAACAATTTTAATGAACAATATATAAACATTTTAGAATTAATGCAGAACAGGTAAGCAGTGTAAAGAAGATAAGGTTAAGAAGTTGTTTTAAATACACTGGTAAAAATGATGTGTTGGATTTACTTAAAATATATATGCACTATTTTTGCATCACACTTTTTAAGTAAACCCAACTTGGAACAATTATACTTAAAATGAACAAGATAATCTTTGTTATATGAACTTAAATATTTGAGTTCACTCAACATTCTTTACTTAAAACATGCAACATGATAGAATCTGCTAAGTAATTTCAAGTTGTGTTAACTTAACATTTAAGCTCATTTATATAAAAAATATAATTGAGTTGAACCAACATTCTTTACTTACAAAAATATGTAACACGATAGAATCTACTAAGTTATTGCAAGTTGTGTTTACTAAACATTTAAGCTCATTTATCATTAAAAATTGAGCTGAACTTAACATTTTAGATCTTCAGCTTTTGTTCTGCTTACTGCACTGCTCTAGTACATTCAATATCTTATATAAATTAAACACGCAAATCACACAAACTAAAGCAATTCAGTTTATTTTTTGACAGGTTGCAAAGCAACGGTTCAGCCTGAAACCACACATTGTGAATGTACAAAAAAAATGTGACAAATCGACAAATGGAAGTTCACTTCCAACAGGTCACTTCCTTAATTTTTCACCCTTTGCAACACTTCTTAAAGGATTTACATTTTTCCAATATTTACTTTTGGAAAACGCAACAAACATCCTAAGAATAAAACAAGACTGCGATCAAACGTTTGCAGACTAACATTGTACTAGAGCCAGATGCGTATGGCTAAATATGTGTTGTGACAAACATATTTCAAGTCGTAATGGTAAGATTACGACTTACATATAAGTAGCATAATGAATTTTTTAATGTAATATGCAAAATGGCAATGCAATATGTAAAATAGCAATGTTTTTATGTATTTCAAGTGAAAATTCAATTATATAGTTTACATTTGCCATTTGCACCTTTGGCTCGGAATGCATTCTGAAATTCTCACTGCATTTTTACAATTATCATGCGGTATTATGATGAAAAGGCAATCCCAAGTGTCCTTGCCGTAAGTCTACATGCATTTAGAAAAACAGCATTGAAATTATAATTTTGCAAACGTTTTTGCTTGGATATGCTAAACATATCTAATCAATTTAGGCAATACATTATCTTTTTAATTTTGCAACTTATAAAGCATTAAAATATTTTTAATTTGCATATTAAAACTAGTGTAGGAAATGGCAAATGTAAATAATATATTCATTTTGCACTAAACATTGCACATATGTATGAGAAAATGTAAATTTAAATATAGAAAAACGTTGCCATTTTACATATCGCATTGCCATTTTGCATATTACATTTCAAAATGAATTATGCTACCTATATGCTTCCATACAAAACAACACAATTGATATTTCATTTTAACAAAGAAGTCAGTTCTTCAGAGAGTAAACCTTTGGAGAAAGTTTGCTACTGTCTAGTTCCAGTAGAATCTTCTGAAGAAAATCAAATGAGTATCTGAGCTCTTTGGGGTAACTCAGATTAATTGCATAAATTAGGGCAAACAGAAAAACACAAGCCTTCGCAACACCTGCCAATCCTGTCATCACCTCTGCCTTCCAGCACTATCCCAGCCTGTAAATGATCATCTGTTGAGCCACCTTTCGTGATGATCTTCAGTGTGAGCTGTTACAGTTCCTCCTTGTTCCCATGAGTATCCTTAAAAAAAAAACATAACAAATGTGTATTTACTTACAACACCACTTGTGTATTTTTCAGATTGTTTCTCAGTGCAAAAAATACATCGCAATGAAATAACACAAAATGAGATAATATTTTGAAATTGACATTTATATTTTAAAATAAAATAAGTGTCTTCATTTTATTTTGATCCATTTTGGTTGAGTTTAATTAATTTGTTTATTTAGGTTTGTAGCGTAACTTGGTTGTTAATCGATTTCAGATGCTCACCTGATAATGATGGATGAGATTCTCTGGATTTTCAGAGAGGTAGAGAATTAAGAATCAAATTCTCTATGTTGTTCCACAGGGCTGGTCTGAAAAGCAAAACAAAATGTGGTTTGTTATGGTGCATACAACTATACAGTGATTCCATAGAGTTTGGGAATGAAGGCATTATGTGACCAACTCATCTTTAATGACGGTGAAACTGCTGAAAGTAATAAGTAAATAAACAAAAAATGATATATGAATTGTTACCTCCAATTATTACGTTCTCGCACCAAAACTTGTTGCACATCTGGATGTATGGAAAGATGGATGGAGAGAAAAACAACAGTATTAGATAGCATAAAATAACTGATAATGCTAGCATTTACATTTATTTTATACATTACTTTTGGAAGTCAAATCTGGCACTTTCTCCCCCCTGCTAAAAAACCCCAATAGAAACCATCACAAAAATTCCAATGGTTTCCATTAAAATACCATTATGAACCATTAGCTTTTTCAAGTAAAACCATTACAAAATTCCTTTTTGTAGTGTTTTTTGGGCATTTTCCCAATAGGATTTAACATCTCACCAATAGAACCCATCACATACCAGTAGACACCATTATAGTCTCCATTACAACTAATACAATTCCCATTATAAAAATTAAATCCATTATATTTTCTATTGTGTTTTGGGCAGGGTTCTATTGCTTTTTTCAGCAGGGCTACTTTCAATACTGCCTCACATAATTAAAATGAAATATAACAGAAACAACACAAAATGTTCAAATCAAACACTTTAAAACAGTGATTTTCAATCCTGGTCCTGGAGATCCATTGCTCTGTCCATTTTATATCTACCTTATCAGTTTATGGCACTCTCTCCAGATCAGCAGCAGAGGGAACGCAGGTTTAAATTTACTGTTGTGATCATAATTTCGAAGATTTAATAGACAGAGTAATCGTTGTCATCTAGGAATAATTTTGCATGTGTTTCCGAATCGAGATCGCCATTACTTAATGATCGTGCATACATATGGACATCCAGCCAATATATTTTAGAATATAATATAAACCAAACCTCAAAAGTAACCTGCGCCCAGGCCCGGGCCGCCCCTTAGAGAATATGAGAATATTGTGACCAAACTTTTTTTTTTATTATTCAGTGGCGGGAATAGGCTTACATGTACAAACTCGACGTTTTAATAAGTATTCATAACACGTTTCTAATTACTGAAGCATTATTAGCAATTCGGAAATTCTGTTTAAATGTTCCCTTTTTGACCACAAACACAATAAACGAGTAGGCCTATATTTTAAAAAGACAAAATAAAGCTTAACTCTTTTCAGCGTCTACATCACGTGGCGTTTCAGAAAATATCTTCACCCACTAACACACAACACACGCACACAAAAAACAAATGTTCATTGATGGTAAAACGCCAAAATCTAATATTATACTTAGTTTACAAAAAGTTAAGCTTACCCCTTCTCACCGTCTCTACATGTATTTCACAAAATGGCTCCTTGGCTGGAAACAGCATTTGCATGTCACGTGGCTCACAGTCAAATACTTGCTAGATTTACTTAATTTTTACGTTATTGTAATATTAGTTGACGTGATTTATGTTTTTTTTCATTTTATTTATGCATACACTTAAGTTCACCTTGTAACAATATATGTTAAGTAGACATTGAAAAGTTATGAATACTATGTTTTTTGTGTTTAATATATTTACTTTTATAAGTAATGGTTGTTCAGATAGCGAATCATTTTTTTTTCAGTGTATAAAAACATTTTGAATCACGAATAGAAGGAATGTTTCATAACTTAGTGATATATCTAGGAGGAATGCTGTTCCAGAGACTGAAATGACAAATTCAACATGACTCCCACGTCCTTAACTGTAGAGCAGTAAAACCATCTAGACACAACTATAGTCAATCAACTATTAGTAATGTATGATCCAATGATTAGTATTTCAGTTTTAATAGAATTTAGCCAAATAATGTTTTTTATAAGATCCAGTCTTTGATGTCCTTAATGCAGTTCACCCACTTGGAAGACCCACTTCCTGTGGAGTTCCAGTTCCAGTTCACCCACTTCCTGTGGAGTAGAGGAAATAGAGAACTGAGTATTACCCCCATTATAACAAAAAGCTAAAGCCACAAAATGTTTGTCAGGTAACCTAAAAAATCTGATTTATGTGGTAACATGCATACCTTGACTACTTAAGGATACACATATAAATATTTTAATGGTTTAGAGTAGTATAACTTAAAGCTAAAAATTGCACATTAACACATTTCCAGTGCACATTTAGTAATAATAGCACCAAAATGGAGTAAGTGCATGGAGAATAAGCAAAGGCCTGAGACTGAGTATTTTGGAAACCACCTGTGTTACTTCTGACACCATGTTATTTACACAAACAAAGTGATTGACCTGAGAGGTCAAATCTTACACCTCAAACAATAATGAACTACTAATTGGCCACATCACTCTTTGTCTCTTCTCTACTGAATGTTGTATACTGCTGTGTATAGATGGGATAGATTTCCCCAAGTTATAGGCAATAATACAACTTAATAAACTCAATAAAGGGATCACTGTTAAAAATACTATGGGGTAACAGCATACACCCTAAGTGCAATGCTCCACTGGTGTCTAATGGTGCTTTTCCACTGCATGGTATGGCACGGTACGGCTCACATTTGGGGGGTTTTCCACTACAGTACCTGGTACTTTTTTTAGTACCACCTTGGCCAAGGTTCCAAGCGAGCCATACCGTTACCAAAACGTGACGTGTAAACTCTGCTGATCACTGATTGGCCGGAGAAAAATAGTCACTGCCTGCGTCATTGAACTTGAGGCACGAGCCACAACAGACCCGCTAGATTTAAATCAGCAGCATAACCAGCGAAGGATCGAACGCAACTGTTTTGAATGAGCGCACCTTTTTTAACAACCAAAAATGGCTGTTTCGTTGTCTGTTGAGGAAGTACAGACGTTCCTCTCGTTGATAGCCTAGGAGCAGATCCAGCGAGAGTGTGATGGAGCAACGCTGAATTAAAAGGTTTTTCAAAAGTCACGGCAGGACACTTTGCTCCGACTCTGCATGCAAGAATCCATCAATATAATATTATAATAGAATTGATGGAATTGAATGTCCACCAACGTGCAGCTCCTTATTAATAGCCACTATGGTGAATAGATAACTGTGATTCTCAGTGATTATTTGCTAAGAGTCTGCTAAGACATGTTGACCTTGCAGCTTTCAAGGCTGGAATATAACTGGATAAACTTTCTTTCCTAGTATTTCAAAATATGTTCAAGTTAGTTGTCTTCTATCTATGCTCTATTAATTCTAAGTGTGACTGTTGAACTAAATAAAGTCTGAGGTAGTTTTTTTCTTTCCAGTGAAGGTAGAAAAGGTAGAAAAAGCTCTGTTCTCAAAGCAAATAGAAAATCTATGTTCTTTACTACATCAATCTTTATTCTTAAATGCACCAAGCAGCAAAACCAGATATGGGGTTGGTAGAGAAACTGTTTTAGTGGTTGAATCAATTCTATTAACCTGGTAGGTGTGGATTTAATACAGTTTGTGTAACTTTTATGAGGCAATCAGAGGTATAATCACTCTGTGGCAGAATAGATGATAAATCTCACGCAGCGCATTACTAAACATGTATGATTATTAAGAATGGTCCCTTAACATTTCTAAGGATCCCAGACGAATTGATATCAATCAGACTTAGTTTATCTTGTGACATAGTAATCATCTATATGAATATCTCCATCAATCAGAGCTCACTGTTATTAAAAGGTTAGGCAGAAATTCTATGAGAAAGTCTGTATAGCATCTAGGTAAAGCACAAGTGATTCCAGGTTTCCAATTTCCTACAAATAAGAAATAAAACAATAAAAAAATAAATACATTTACTGTAGAAAACTGACAGCTGTGGTTGCCAGATATTTACTCTAAAAATATGGTAAACATACTGACAACCATCTTAAAAACACAGGTGGTAAAGAGAAAGCCACATGAAGAATTGAAGTTTACTGCAAGTAGCTTTTCTACAGTGTTCAAAGGTGCACAGTGTCATACACACAAACAAAAAGAAACAATTATTTCATTTAAGAAATAAAAATAAATAAAACGTGAGGTGTCATACTGAGAATTCTGAGAATGTCAGTTTACAGTCAATTGTAAGACGGCCTGTTCTTTTTCAGGTTAAAACTGAAACTGTAGTATTTTACTGGAAACGTACATAAAAAGTCCCCTTAGATCTTCTTCACTGTATAGAATTCAATGCCCATTTTCTGCACATATAGGCTTCCATATATTAGTTTGTATCTGTTTTTCTTCATCACTGAGTCAGAGTTTTGAGTCAATGCTGTGAACAGGCACATTTTCTTTTTGAAGAAGATCAGTTAAGGGTATCATGGAATTCATTAAGCTGAAGTACTTACCAAAGTGAACCTATCTCAGTTAGTAATCATTTCATTCTTCACGTCATGAAAAGAACAGGTGAAACAATAAGCTTCATCTGTGGTGATGGTTGCAGCAATCTTGTTGCTCAGGCTGTAGAAAAGATGAAACCCATCTGCATCTAGCTCAAATTCTCCCATCCACAGGTTACACTTATGTTAAAGTTTAGTTCTGCGAGTGTACGCTGGATGCTATATTTTAATTTACTGTTTAGCAAATGCTCCAACTATTTTGTTTTACTGTAGACTTTTTCAAAATGAAATTCATTGTGGATCGCAATGAGCATCAATAAATCCGTGCTTCACCAAAATGTGTAAGGGAAACTGTGTCAGGACTTACAGGAGGTTCATTTTATTAACAAAATCTTTAATCAGTGAGTGCAGCAGACATATGGCAAGCTCAAAAATCTTGCCTATAACATTAAGAAGCTTTTTTTATTCTTGAGCTTGACTTTGTTTAGCCTTGTTTTGTAACTCTGAGCCTATTTTCTTTACAGCAGTTGAAAGTCCCTTGTACAGATATGAGAGTTACATTCAAAGTGAAGAGATGGCTATTGGTTCTCAGCTTTCATGTCATGGTAGTAAATAAAACTATTTCACATACCCATAAAAGAGAGTTGATCCCACCAGAATCAATGTGGTCAGCACGTTCACTCTTTTGCATTTTCTGTATCTCTGTCCCTCTCTATCTGTGTCAGTCATTCATGCTCAGTTAATGTTTAGAGCAGATGGCCATGCAGCACCAATATAATGATCACCATGGCTACCACGCTCTCTGAAAGAAATTTGCTTTGCCCTGAGCACAGCTCATCAAATTAGTCAGATATATTGACTGGTGCAGACAAAAAGAAACGGGGAGGGGGTAGTAGTAGATGGAGACAGAAAGAAGTTGAGAGGAATGTATATTGTAAGTTGATTTTGGGAAAGGTAGGTTGTTGTATGACAATGTGCGTAATTACACATTAATTACACTGTAGTAATCTATGGTTGTATTTGCTGTGTTTACTGACAGTGTTTGACTCTGAGGCAAAGGGTCAGCAGGTTCAGTCTGCTGTGTTATAATGTTAGCTATATAACCTATGCTGAGTTAATTATCATCCACTCTTCTCAATCTCCACCACAGGTAAGGAAAGAGGCAGTGTAGATGTAAATGAATAATTACAGATAATCAACTATGCACTACAGCTTGATTATTTTGTTAAAAGCACCTTGCTGGTCAGGGATCTTAAATGCACCATCGATACTAATATATACAGTTGAAGTCAAAACTTTACATACACCTTTCAGAATCTGCAAAATGTTAATTATTTTACCAAAATAGGAGGGATCATACAAAATGCGTGTAATTGTTTACTTAGTACTGACCTGAATAAGATATTTCACATAAAAGATGGTTACATGTAGTCCACAAGAGTAAATAATAGTTGAATTTATAAAAATGACCCCGTTCAAAAGTTTACATACACTTGATTCTTAATACTGTGTTGTTACCTGAATGATCTGGGACCTGAAAGTCCCTTGTTTGTCCTGAACAGTTAAACTGCCTGCTGTTCTTCAGAAAAATCCTTCAGGTCCCACAAATTCTTTGTTTTTCCAGCACTGTTGTGTATTTGAACCCTTTCCAACAATGACTCTATGATTTTGAGATCCATCTTTTCACACTGAGGACAACTGAGGGACACATTTGCAACTATTACAGAAGGCTCAAACGCTCCAGAAGGAAAAGCCATGCATTAAAACTTTTGAACAGAATGAAGATGCGTATATTTTTCTTGTTTTGCCTAAATATCATATTTTTTCATTTAGTACAGCCCTTCAGAAGCTACAGAAGATACTTACATGTTTTCCAGAAGACAAATTGGTAACACTTTATTTTGATAATCCACTTTAGACATTCTACTAACAGTAAGTAACTTTGCAACTACATGTCAACTAGCAGTCATTAGAGTATTAGTAGACTGACTGCTTAATATATTCTAATACTTTATTTTGATGGGTCCACAACATACAACATACTGACTATTAGAAACTTTGCAAGTATCTTATTCTACTAACCCGAAACCCTACTGAGAGTTAGTAGACATGTAGTTGCAAATTAATGAGAATTAGTTGACATGTGGTTGACACGTAGTTACAAAGTTACTTATAGTTAGTTGAATGTCTAAAGTGGACTATCGAAATAAAGTGTAACCGACAAATTAAGTTAAATTTACCTTGATCTTCAAATTGAAAAAGTTTTCACCCCCGGCTCTTAATGCATTGCGTTTCCTTCTGGAGCATCAGTGAGCGTTTAAACTTTCTGTAATAGTTGCATATGAGTCCTCAGTGTGAAAAGATGGATCTCAAAATCATACAGTCATTGTTGGAAAGGGTTCAAATACACCAAAATGTTTAACTGTTCAGGACAAACAAGGGACTCATGAACAACTATCACTAAACAAAAAAAAAAAGAAACAGCTGTGGATCATTCGGGTAACAACACAGCATTAAGAATCAAATATGTAAACTTTTGAATGGGGTCATTTTAATAATTCAACTTATTTTCTCTTGTGGACTATATGTAAACATCTTTTATGTGAAATATCTTATTCAGGTCAGTACTAAATAAACAATACCATGCATGTTGTATGTTCCCTCTTATTTTGGTAAAATAATTAACATAGATAGATAGATAGATAGATAGATAGATAGATAGATAGATAGATAGATAGATAGATAGATAGATTACTTAATATGTAATAGTCTAGTAAAACACCATAGAAACTGACTACAATGCAAGTCATTATAACATATTTTTCTGTCTAAATTCTGTCATGTAAACTTGATTATTTACAACATTTCAGCTAGATTTTCTTTCTTATTGGGCTTAATTTTTTAAATAGCTAACACAACATAATCATTGGTTGTATCAATGCAGGTCATGCAAAGGCCGTTTAGAGTGAACGTGAGCACAAAGACTTGATTGCAAACAGCAGAGCCACATCTGCCTTCTATTAGTAACAAAGGACAATGGCAGGTCGGACACAGACCTGACTCTTCAGAGGGGACCTAGCTGTGGGTGAAATTACAAACAGAAGTGAATATCTGCTCAGCTTTTGAAGTAATCTACCTCTATTCAAATCCTCTCTCACAAAGAGGATTTGAAATGTCATTGGGATGAACAAAGCATGCAGGACAAGGAAAAATGAAGCAACTTTAAAAGCATACAACTTCTACTATTTTGTCTTCTTATCTATTCTGTTTTAAGAAGACTAAAATCAAAATGTGATACATACAATCAAAATATCATAAAACAAAACTCACAGTGCTCTTCCAAACAGACTCTGAGGCATGTCTCATACCTTCCCCCATGCACAAGCTGACTCTCTATAAATAACCGTTCATTTCAAAGGGGTTCGTTCCTCTTTGTTTCCATTCTTATGCTTATGTCTTCATGCTTCTTATTGAAAATTACAAAATTACACCATTAAAGCTCAGGCTGTGCAGTTCAGAGCCCAAGCTAGAAAAGTTTGTTAGAAATGTTTCCTGAGTCATAGTGCTGATGTGTTGAATGGAGTGAGAGTGCAGTTTTTTCCTTGACACACACACATTCCAATGGCAGCGTACCACTTGAAAAGGAAAGATACAATGGTACTGATTATGTTAAGTGGCTTGTGGTTTCTTTTGTTACGCTTTATAGCAACTTGGAAAATTTGTTTTCAAGTCAAAGTTGGTAAGTTCAAGTCAAAATTGTAAATAAATGCCAACAAAAGTTGACTGTGAAAGCTGACATTCTTGCTGAGCTTGTTTCCTTGTTTGTATGTCAGGGGAAAATAAGGTATGGTTAACGCTCAAAGGAGAAGTGTGAGAGGGACACTTTTACAGCCATGCATGCGTGACATTTAAACCACACTTGCACATGAGCTGTATGATCAAATTACAGTGGGAGGAACCAAGGGACGAAGTTTCACTCAAAAGCACAACTGCAGTCAAACACCTATCAGCAGTATGTTTACTAAAGCTCAGATGAACAACATTCTACATGACCTTATCTATGTCAGTACTGGAGTAGAAAAGCAAGTTATGTTTTAAAACCTACAAAAAAGAAAAGGAAAAGAAAAAGCTTTGTTCTTAGGCTATTCATCTATTAACTGTTTTTAACTGTATTCAAACAATCATTCAAACACATTATTCAAACAATTATGGATTTTGATTTACACAGGTGAGCAATATGACACATTTTGCATATTCGGAATGCCTAAGACCAAAAGGAAAAGAAAAAAAAGCTATTCATTTATTTATTTGATTGTCTGTTTCACACTGAGAACTAATGTAAAAGTAAGTTTAAAAAAGTAAAATAAGCACCTTATCAAGTTTTTCGTCATGACATAGAAACGATGACATTATGTGGACCGCATACATTTTACACTTATTTGACTGTTAACCCTAACCTCACATTTTGTTTAAGCAAAAACAATATGATTCACTTGTTTGTCTGTAGTACCATTGTTAGAGAGTGAACCATGAAAGACAGAACATGTCACTTCCCACTGACCTACTGTATATTTAGACAGCAACCTTGAGGCTAAGGAACAGTTAAATCACTTAACAATAAATACCATTGCCGTAGTAGCTGTGTGCTTTGGTGCATTGTTTTAGAATGCAAAGCACTGATCAGTAGACATTAAATTAGTAAAGTGGCAGATCACAATAGTTGAGGGTTTTTGAGAGATCATTTTAAAAAGACACAGAGAATGAGAATTTGAAAAGAAGGAAACTCAAAAAACAGGACAGACAACAAACTGAATTCAAAGCCACTCCCAGTTGTCAAGAGACGAGATAAAGATGATGTTTAAGATAAAGGAATGTTTAAATAGTTTGTTTTTATGTTATGTGAGACTGTAAGACTCACTAAGGCACATGATTGTCCACAGAAGTTCTTACAAAACATATTTAAATAAATCCTATTTAAAATAAAAAGGCATTAATCTTGCTGTTTTAATTACATGTATGAACACAGCTAATGGAAACCTACTGTCTGAAAGATATATAGCTTTCAGCTGAGATCTCGTGCTTTGTCATCCCTGTTCAGAGTTTTTTGTGTTTGTGTGTGTGCTGTTTTCAGTGTGGGTTTATCCTAATGCGTCAAGCTGTTTGGCTTTCTCAGCTGTTGGGAAACACTGAAATGGCACTGGAATGGATCCATATTCAAGTTTCATGTAGCACTCATGCAGGCTCCAAACCAATCGAAATCTCCCCTTTCCAGAAATGATAATAAATGCAATTTTAAAATGTGATCAAATTTTTATTAGTATTATTGGATTGTATCCAGTCATATATATCACACGCCAAGTTACAGTAAATTTTTATTATTATTATTAACCATAATTTTATAAACAACATCAGAAATACTAAAGACCTCAATTGTTATTTACTGACTACCCTATATACGGTGGAGATGAAAATTAGAGAACGCAATTTTGAGGTTACTGCTTAGTCCTGTTTGAAGTTAGGATTTTTGTTGAAGTGCCTTGGTTATTTTGTTAAACACTATTCTACTATCATGGTATAACCACAACTACAATTCCTTCCAATTTTGAATGATGAAGTTTACATTATTACTGAAAAATCAAGTGTTCATAAATTGTTCTATAATTTTGAGCTTCACTGTACATCATCTTAGACATAGTTATGGACACATAATACATATATTTTTTATTTATTTATAAGACTGATAATAGAATATTCCAATGTATGATTTTTCCATGCTAGTTCTATAAAATTTTAAATACAAACATTTTATAAAAAACCCAGTCTAACCGTGACTATAAGGGTGGGTCACAATGAGGTACAACCCGAATTCCGGAAATGTTGTGACATTTTTTAATGTCACATTAAATTTTTTTAATTTTAAAATGAAAACTAAAAGACTTACAAATCACACAAGCCAATATTTTATTAATAGAACATAGATAACATAACAAATGTTTAACATTTTTCAACCTTTAATTTTTAAAATGTTATGCACAAAATGAGCTCATTTCAAATTTGACATAAAATGAGCTCATTTCAAATTTGATGCCTGCTACAGGTCTCAAAATAGTTGAGACAGGGGAATGTTTACCATGGTGTAGCATCTCCTTTTCTTTTCAAAACAGTTTCAAAACTGTTGTAATAGCTGCAGTATGTGGATACTACTAGCATTTTCCTGCTGAAATACACGTCGTATGGAGGGGAGCATATGTTGCTCTAAAACCTTTATATACCTTTCAGCATTCATAGTGCCTTCCAAAACATATGCAAGCTGCCCATACCATATGCACTTATGTACCCCCATACCATCAGAGATGCTGGCTTTTAAACTGAACGCTGATGACATGCTGGAAGGTCTCCCTCCTCTTTAGCCTGGAGGACACGGCGTCTGTGATTTCCAACAAGACTGTCAAATTTGGACTCATCTGACCATAGAACACTTTTCCACTTTGAAAGTCCATTTTAAATGAGCCTTGACCCACAGGACACTACGGCGCTTCTGGACGATGTTCACATATGGCTTCCTTTTTCCATGATAGAGTTGGCATCTGCAGATGGTACGGCGGATTGTGTTTACCGACAGTGGTTTCTGGAAGTATTCCTGGGCCCATTTAGTAATGTCAATGACAGAATCATGCCGATGAGTGATGCAGTGTCATCTGAGGGCCCGAAGTCCACAGGCTTCCAACAAAGGTCTTCAGACTTGTCCTTTACACACAGAGATTTCTCCAGATTCTCTGAATCTTTTGATGATGTTATGCACTGTAGATGATGAGATTTGCAAAGCCTTTGCAATTTGACGTTGAGAAATATTGTTTTTAAAGTATTCCACAATCTATTTACACACTCTCATGGATTGGGGAGCCTCTGTCAATCTTTACTTCTAAGAGACTCTGCCTCTCTAAAGCCCGATTCGGACGGTAATTGTTTCTCAGGGGGACGTAAATGATTTTCACCATATACAGGGGGTAGTTGGTGATTTAATTGCCATCCGAATCCAGGACGTCTGTGTTTTTCTCCCTCCAACCCCGTAAAAATCCCCGGCCGAATTACCTACTGTTTTTTTCACAAACACCAAGGTTGTGTGGTAATTTAATTGCCGTCTGAATCCACATCTCTGAGTTTACGAGAAGAAATCGATTCAAAATTCAGCGTTTAAACCCTTTTTGAACACTCCCGAACACTGTACGGTAACTGTTGTACTTCGGTGTAATTTGCATAGCTATATATTTATTTTTGAAATGCTGGAAAGTATTTAAAAGAACAATACTTCGTAACTGCTTCACCACAGCGAGTGAGAGCAGAAAGAGAAGAAAAGCATTCGAAGTGGGTCTTTATTATGGCAGCAGCAGGTATGCAATACAATTTTAAAATGTGTATTATAAGCGGATATCGCGTATAATTATATACAACTATAGCGCGTATTTTCCTATTTTTAAACAGGAGATTTAAATAATCAAATAATAAATATGATTATACATAATTAAATATGCTTGGAATAATAAGAATACATTTTAGATAATAATACATATTTTTAAATACATTTTACACAATAATAAGAATAAATTTGTAAATAAAATTCATTTTATTTACAGTAGACAATCATGTGACTGGTCACGTGAGCAGCGCGTTCTCTGGTTCGCAGGATCACAGAACTCACTCCTCCACTGTGAATAAATCGCCATCCGAATCCATGAGTTTTATCACTGAGGTGATATGTAAATTAATTTTTACAGACATCCATATGAGAAACAATTACCGTCCGAATCGGGTTTAAGACATCCCTTTTATAGCTAATCATGTTACAGACCTGATGTCAATTAATTAATTGCTAGTTGTTCTTTCAGGTGAATCTTTTCAAAATGTCTTGCTTTTCAGCCCTTTGTTGCCCCCGTGCAAACTTTTTTGAGACCTATAGCAGGCATCAAATTTGAAATGAGCTCATTTAGTGGATAAAAGTGTAACATTTCTCAGTTTAAACATTTGTTATGTTATCTATGTTCTATTGTGAAAAAAATAGTGGCTCATGTGATTTGAAAGTCTGATAACACTTTAGAATATGGAACACTTATTAACTATTAACTACGTCTTTTCTCTCAATAAACTCCTAATTTGTTGCTTATTAATAGTTAGTAAGGTAGTTGTTAAGTTTAGGTGTTGGGTAGGATTAGGGATGTAAAAAAAGGTCATGTAAAATAAGGCGTTAATATGTGCTTAATTACTACTAATAAATGGCTAATATTGTAAAGTGTTACTGAAAGGCTGTGTTCGAAATGCCATGCTATCATACTACTCTTACTATTTCTGCAGCATCCAGTATGTATGCTGCTCATAGTATGCACATTTTCTGTATGCATGAAATACCCGGATGACCTACTATATTTGCCAGAATCTGCTAAATATAACTCAAGTATACTGAAATCAGTACAGAAGCTGTGTTCTGAATGGCATACTATCATACAACTACTATACTGCAGTATGCTGTGTGAATACTGTGAATAGTATGTGAATTTTCTGTATGCATGGAATGCCCGGATTACGTGCTACATTTGCTGAAATTTTATGTATGCATCTGAAGACGCTGCGTGGGGTACTGTTTCCCAGAATGCAACGCACTCCATGTGACCTTTCATCTTCAAACGCGTGAGTGAACTGGAGGCGGGGAATAATAATTATAAATGTTATACTTGTATATGCACGTTTATACATATACATGTAATCTATAAACTATCGCTGTGCATTTAAAAACAATATCATTTGTAGGACATAAATTGTACTTTAATCTCTATGGCACTTTTCCGATCAAGTCAAATGACGTCACCTTTATCTCTATAGCGCTTTATACATTGTTTCAAAGAGATTACATAATAATATTAATATTGCAGTAATATAATATATAAATAAATTATATATAACTAGAATTCATATTTCAATTAAGCAAACAGAATTAAATTCCGATGCAAACAGCTCTAATAAGAAATGGAGTGTATTTACTCTAAAGACAAATAGACCAATTTGTTGTCAGAGGCTATTTACATTAACTCCGCCCACCAATGCCTGGCACAGATACGAGCTGCTGTTGATGCGAGTGATCCGAGTTCGATTCCGGCTTTTGTCAAACTCGTGCGACTCCTTTTCCCATCACATAACAGATCAGAAAGGCATTTATTTTCAATAAAAAATTAAGTAAATATTTGAAAAGTGGAGATTAAACACCTCATTAATAATACAGTGTGCTTAGCTGTTAGTAGGTTTTTGTCCCAATAAAGTGGCGTTCATCAAATAAAATTTATGATAATTTACACTAAAATGTTGTCTATGTTATTGCATACTGTTTTATAATGTACTACAGTATAAATATCTGCCACCTAACTACTATTTACACACCTGTTGCTAAAGAAAATGCTGCTATTTTATTGTAAAAAATTATTTATCATTATTTGCACTTAGTGTAATTAGATTATATCACTTTTTCCACTTAGTGTAACTGCCAAAAATATTGTTCAGTTAAAGACAGCTCATTCAGTTCAGTCCATAGCCTATGTAAAGTTATTCAATTATGAAATTAGTTCAATTGGCCAATATTGTTTGCTAGTATTAAGCCTTAATAACAAGCCTTTGTAAAAAGAATAGTTAGCACATTTGTTTGTAAGGTAACAACCTTCACAGCTGTGCTGAATTAATGTTTGTGTTTGTCGTGACAATTAAGCATACTACTCTGAAACATTTGTTGCTTACTGTATACTCTTTCACACACTATTCTTTAAAAAATAGTAGGCAGTATACACTGTGTACTGGGCAGTAAGCAGTATGCAGTAAGCAAGTATGCCATTTCGAACACAGCCAAAGTCTTTTAGTTTTCATTTTATTCAAATTTAAAAAACCGTCCCAACATTTACAGAATTCGAGTTGTAGTTTGTCATTGACCTTTCTTACAAAAATAATAAAACATATAACAAAATGTATATTATTATTCAATTATGTTGCCCTTATTGCTCCACATACCAATGGTGCCAGGTTTCCAACCCCTGCTTAAAAAGATCCCACTGCTTCTTAAAAAGAATCCAGTAGATCAGTAGTTAAGCTGTTTTTAATCGTCCTTTTCTCCTACCATTCTGGACTCAAACCAACGGAAGACATTCCATGAAGAATCTGTTACATATTAAATATCCTACATGCCTGTTTTTTTCTGTATGGGTCTGTAGATTTGTTTGCAAGCAAGACATCTACAATTCTCTATTTTCTAAGATATTGTGTAACTTCTAGTTTAATTATTCATAGAATGTATAGTGAATCTTAGGTTTAATCCAAAGCCACTTAATGATGATTGCAGTATTAAGAACATAAGATTACAAAAAAATGGACATAGGTACAGAGCATTAGATAGCAATATGGTTGGTACCATTCGGTCTTGTTAAAATATTTCCTGACAGTTAGGGCAATGTTTATGTCTGTGCAATCCAGGACTTTTTTAATATATATCTTAACAAAAAGAAAAAAGAGGTCATTGGTATCTGCACTACACAACCCTTAGTCTGTTAACTTTGACTGACTTTTTTTTAAAGATACTCTGGTGATTATGTCTGCTTTGAAACAGGGGCTAATATTTCACAGAAGTGTCTGACTTGAGTAGGGAAACAACATTTGGAATTTTGTTATATCTTTTCTAAGCACCTCTTTAGGATATTTCTGCTTTGTTTATTTAACTTTTTTTGACAGTCTAGATCACAAGCCAGCACCCAACACTACCCCAGAACATTATGCTAACCAAAATTATGTGTTTTTACTATTGGTAATTTTCCTTGTCTTCCATGTAGGACGCAGAGAGGGCAGCCTTGTGAATGGACTCTGAGCAGACCAGATGGAAACAGAAAAGACCAGCCATGAGACGGAAAAAAGTCTGATACTTTCACAAATCAGTGCCACTCAGCAGACAGACCCTCTTCTCACCAAGCGCCAGAATGGAGATCCGTCTCAGCAGTTCAATGGGGACACTAATTGGAGCCATTTCAAGCCCAACACAGTAGTTTACCCAATGAAAAGTCAACAGGAGAATTGTTCTGGGCCTGCTAATATGCAGGGGATATTGGATCAAAGCATGCATGAGATGAATGGACAGATGAAACATGCTCTTAGTGAACAGACATTTTTAGATTTTCACCAGCCTAAAAAACTCTGCACTGATTCAGAGGTGAATGGAAATGAGGATCTGAGACTTTGGGATAATAGAGATGCAGGAATGGAGAACAGTTTAGAGGGATTCCCTAAGCACAATAAGCCAGGGGTTTTTGAGATAAAACATAGTAAAAGAAACTGTAACTTTCCCAATGGGGATTTACTCTTACTGTCAAGGAACAAGCCAGTTCCAATGCCCAATGGTGCTACAACAAGCCCACCCTCAGTAAAGGGTACAACTGGTGACCTCTTAGAGAAAACTTTGTCTCAGTATTACCCAGAGCATGTGTCCATCGCACCTCAAACCAACTCATCTCAAGTAGATCAGGTCACCAGCAACCTGCCAGAGCAGGAAACTCCTTCACCTTCATTAACCTCAGGTTTTCCTATTTCACCCCAAACATCTGCCTCCGAGCCACTTGCCAAGGCACCCCCAGAAGTACAAGGCAGCAATGGCTACAATCCAGAATTTACAGTGAATGGATACTCTAGTTTTGTAGCCGAGCAAAAGAAGCATACTTATCCTCTCTCTGACCTGCCAGATATGGGAACACAATTGCTGAGTGAGAAAGCTTCGGAGTCCAATGTGCCATCACTGACAGGCATCAATGGTTGCTCACAGATTCAAGAAGATAAAGAAGGCCTTCCGAACGACTCTGATTGTTTAAGCAAGTCCAACCAAGATTTTAGCCGTCAATCTTATATATTGCCCCCGGTGATGGCAGGAGCAGCATCACAAAATACTCAGACAGGTCAGCAGAACCTACAGATTACGGTGCTACAGAAACAACCAACCGATGAAAGCCTCCATGACAATAGAGACTTTTCCTTGCCACAGCAACAGATTCTTGAGCCACATATAGTAGACAGCAGGTTGACCTCCAGGGCCTGTACATCAGCTTCTCACAATCAACACATTGAGCAGAAAAATAAGCCTAAACCAGATCAGGAAAAGACAATATCAGAGAATACAGATCACTCATCCCAGATTAAATGGATAGATTTAAACTCAGCTTCAGCACCACAGCTATCTACTGACCACCCCCAGATGTGGGATTTTTTCGTTCCACAGACCCACATGCAGCAGCATACAGTCACACAGAGCCAAAGTCATTGTATAAATTCTATGTCCTCAAACAACTTTCGGTCTCAAAATTTCAGTAATCCTAGTTGTCCCTCATATGAAAATAAGGCACAAGATAGTTACAAAAACTTCCTACCTCCTACAAAGTTCCCCCACAATTCTGTCCCTGAATGTCAACAGAACAATTCTGGTGTGCACGATCATATTAACATGCAACTTAACAAACACACATCCCAGCAATTGTGCAAAAATGATCAAGACCAGATACAATCCCAGAGCTTCCTTTCTCAACCACCACCTGCTGAGCCTCATCAGCAAGACAACAGCACATTTCCCCATAAGCTCCCTCAGGATAGACAGAATATGCAAGCAGCTCCACAATTGCAAGATGTTTCCCACAGCCAGGTAGATGCACCACTCTTGAAAAGGCTTAAAACAGAGGGCTGCCTTCATTCAGAATCCCAGAAGTTATCTCTAGGTACAGAAACACCAGCACAAACACTGTCTAGTCCAACTACAAGAGAAAACTCTACATTTCCAGAGTTGTCTAAGTCAAATGTACAATTCTTGACTAAAGAATCCGAAGCTCTAACAGAAAGAAAACTCCAGCAGAACATGCAGTACTCTCAGAACACCAGTAAACAACATTTAAACTACCAGCAACCTCTCCAACACAGGGTACATAATCATTTGGAATTTCCTCAATCTCCGATTTCTCAATCACAACTGTCACAAATTTCTAATAGTCTTCAGATACCTACTCAAACATTTACCAAAGCTGAATTCCAGGAACCCTTTGGCCAAATCCAGAGAGAGTTTCTCCCAAGCCAAGGTGCTCAAGGAGATTTACAGAGGCACGCAGCCTTGCGAATGCACCTTCTGCAGAGGCAGGAGCGGCAAGGCCCCAACAACATCAGGCCAAGTATGCTTGAAAACTGCTCAGGTTTAGAAACCTCAGCTCAACTTCCACCCATAGTAGTAAAACAGCAAGATCAAGACAAAACCAAAGTAATGCCAGTGGTAGTAAAGCAGGAGCATCCTTCTTCGTCCTATGAACAAAGCCAGCAGAGGAGTATTCTAGCTGCCATGGAGCAGCAGTTAAAACAATATCAGCTCTCACCTGTGTTTGAAAGAAAGCCTTTGGTCAACAAGTCACCCAATAAAGTGAAGGTAGAGATGGCTGGGGCTGTGACTGTGCTCTCAACCAGTGCTGAGGGGAATGTCAAGGAACAGTGCAAACCACAAAACTTCACCCCACCGAAAAAGATTGAACCTGGGTTACAAACCTTTCTGGAGTCACCCATGAAGATGCTTGACACACCAATAAAAAACTTGCTAAATACACCTTTGAAGACACAGTATGATATTGCATCATGCCATTGTGTTGGTAAGAGGTTTTTCACAGCTACTTTTAGTTCAGTTTTTACACATTTTGTGTTCTTTATACATTGGAACTGCACACCTGTTAAGACGTCTTAAGAGAACATCTTCAGTAATACTTAATGTTAATATTTTAATGCTGTATCTTAGTGATATTTTGTTGTTATTAATGACATTAAATCACATATTAGTTAAACTTAGTTTTGTTTATTACCATCTACTAAAAATACACAATACTTTTCCCTTATTCTTTAATCCACAGATCAAATCAGTGAAAGGGATGAAGGCCCATATTATACTCACTTGGGATCAGCACCAACTGTTGCAGGCATCCGCAAAATTATGGAGGAAAGGTATGATATTGTGAACTCTAATGATAATATGAACTAATATACCATATATTATATTACTATCTTTCCCTTTGACAGATCTGGACTGACTGGAAGCGCCATTAGGATTGAAAAAGTTGTGTATACAGGAAAGGAAGGGAAGAGTGGGCAGGGCTGTCCCATTGCTAAATGGGTAAAGACAATTTATTTTCATCCTGTGTGTGTTCTTTGTGTGTGTACATGTATTGCCTCTCTTTGTCTGTTAAATATTAAAGCATGCTTGTTTGTTTTCTTATCAACAGTGCCCCTATGTAAAACACAATTACTTAACAGATGTCTCAAACTGATTCCTGTATATTTTCTAAATATATGTGTACATGTGCACTATGTTGTGTAGGTAATACGGAGGGCAAATGTAGATGAGAAACTCCTGGTCTTGGTACGAGAGCGGGCTGGTCACTCATGTGAGACAGCCTGTATAGTAGTGGTCATCCTAATTTGGGAAGGCATACCAATCAACCTGGCTGACCGTCTCTACTCAGAACTCAGTGACACTCTAACAAAACATGGTGCTCTAACCAACCGCAGATGTGCTCTAAATGAGGAGTAAGGACAAATGTTTATTACTGCTTTCTCACAAATACAGTGAACACTCCCAAAACTCATTATTAATTCACAATTAATCCAAATTGATAACCTTAGGTCTTTGTATTGCTACATATGCATCTAACCACTTTCTGCTTAACATAAATAATGTATTGTTATGCTGCTGATTCTAGTATATTTAATAGCTTCAACAAAATATAAAATCCTAGACATTCTCTAAGGTATATTTACAATATGTTAATCTTCAAATCTCACATTCTGTAATTTCTGTTATTGTCTTCAGGAGAACATGTGCATGTCAGGGTTTTGAACCTGATGCCTGTGGAGCTTCTTTCTCCTTTGGTTGCTCGTGGAGTATGTACTATAATGGCTGCAAATTTGCTAGGAGTAAAATCCCTCGAAAGTTCAAACTACTTGGGGATGATTCCAAGGAGGTGAGATGCTCACACACAAACACACAACTGAATTATATATGAATTAAGGCAATATAAAATGAAAGATAACAGGAGTATTTTTATTCTCCTACAGGAAGAGAAACTGGAACAAAATCTCCATGGTCTTGCAACCTCAATTGCCCCAACATATAAAAAAATGGCGCCTGATGCATACGCCAATCAGGTATATATATATCTCTGCTTCAGGTCTTATACCACTATCAAGAATATATACACAGCAAAATCCCCAGTGTCAAACTAACACTGCTGGGTGTCTATATGCGTCCACATTACAGAACGTTAAAAGTAACACTGAAGTAGAGTTAAAGTGAATGAGATAATTAGTGATTACTTAAGTGATGATTGACCATTATTGAAGACACCTGATGATAAAATTCACAATTTTAGTTTCCTTTAGAGATCGCATTTGTAGGCTGCATATGTCATAAAGATCTCATTTTAGAATATTAACAGTAATAAATTTGACCATTATTCTTAAGTGTAAGTTGTTGTAATATGCTTACGACTCGTGAATATAATGCTCAGTTAACTGAAATAAACCAGGCTGGATGACGCATGCAGCCTGCAAATGTGACCTCCGGAGGATGCAGCCTTCCGTTTGAGAAATGTCATGAAATTTCAAATGAAGCATTAGTAGACTTGTGGCTTTAGCTTCATTGTGTTTCTAAATCATATACATTTAAAAAATATATATATTTTTATTTTTGTTTTCATGTTTGAGCGTGTGTGTGTGTGTGTATGTGTGTTATCATAACAGTCTGAGTAATTCTGATTCTTGAACGGTAAACTTTGAAGTGTCAGCTTTGTGAACATATGCTGATTGTGTATCTAGTCAGAAAGACTCATGAGCAGCAACCTTTTTATTTTGGGTGTCATTTGTGTCTCCATGCTGAAAATGGGGGGTGACAGCTAAGGGGTTAAAAATTGTGATTTTCTTCTTTGGTGATTCTGCTTGTTAACATCAGGTGTCTTCAATAATGGTCAATCATCACTCAATGAATCCCGTAATTACCTCATTAACGTTAACACTGCTTCAGTGTTACTTTTAACACTGGGGATTTTTACGTTTCCTGAGAAAGTGGAATAATAAGCTGCAGTGATGTTGTAATATTTGAAAGTCATAGCAAAAATGTATGTACTGTGGAGCATCTAAAGTCAACTAAAATTTTAGAACTAAATTTTAAAGTCAGCGTAAACCGGAAGTTTGCGACCGTTTTTACTTCCGTATTGTGACGTACTTCTGAGAGAAACAGAATAATGAATGAGGAAAATAGAGAGCATGGCTTGTTTTTTCTACTGCGAATTGATTGGATGTAGTAAGTAGGCGTTTCATTCAGAAATTAACACTGACAGTTGGAGAGGCGTGGTTAAGGATGCCATGCTCATGCCCAAGTCCTCAAACTGATGTCATCAGAGAAGGCCCATTATTTTAGAGGGGAGGAGCATTTTTTTAGATTTGTATTAAAGATTATGAAGACAAACAAAAAACTTTTTGTGGATTGACTTGCATGGATGAATTGTTCTCCACAAAAATAGCAATGTGCGCTAACAAACTAGATATAGTCAATTTTGATTTCACGCGGACTTTAGGTTTAAACTTTATATTTCTATATGTACCAATATTTGACAGGTAGAGCATGAACACAGAGCTCCCGATTGCCGTCTGGGTCTAAAAGAAGGACGGCCATTTTCTGGAGTTACAGCCTGTCTAGACTTCTGTGCCCATGCCCACAGAGACCTTCACAACATGCAGGGGGGCAGTACTGTGGTAAGAATTAAATGCTTATGATAGAGGGCCATAATAAGACTAATAAAAAGCATTCACTAAAACAATCATTTTACGAACCAATACAAATCATCTACACATTGCTGTATACCTTGCAGGTGAAAAACTATATATGGCTAAAACAAAGTAGTGTATACAATATTAAAAATTCCAAACCTCCCTCTCTATCCCTGGTGTAGGTCTGCACACTAACACGGGAAGACAATCGTGAGATTGGAAAAATTCCTGAGGATGAGCAGCTACATGTGCTTCCCTTATACAAGGCCTCATCCACTGATGAGTTTGGCAGTGCTGACGCTCAGCTGGAGAAGACCAAGTCTGGTGCTATTCAGGTGCTCAGTGCCTTTCGTAGACAGGTGCGTATGCTACCAGAGCCTGCCAAATCTTGCCGGCAGAAGAAGCTGGATGCCAAGAAAGCTGCAGCTAACAAACCAAACAATCCCAACACACCTAACTCCAAAATGGACAACACCCAGCAAGCGAAGCAGAAACAGGCCGCTTATGAGAACCCAGGCCAGAACACAACTATAACAGGTACTGAAGCAAAACTTCACAAAACATTATTCAGTGATATATAGTTTATTTGGGGAAGATGTTATAAATAATTATCATAATTATTTAATAATTATTTATTTAAAATTTTAATAAATATTACAACCGAAAGTTTATATTTTGGTTTAATCTAATTATTTCTTCCAGGCCCAGGTAATGGGAGAACAAATCTGGACTCTGGGCATCTCCCACATGTTCATGCTGCCCATCAGCCTCAGCCTTCGCAGCAGCAAGCACAACCTAATCCCAACCCCTCTTACGCTGTCCCACCATTCCCTAGATTCTCAAATGCATCAGGAACCTTCTTAAACAGTTCTAAATCAGTAACCCCACATCCTCAAACACCATCTTCTGCCAGTCCTTATCCCCCTCCTTTACATGCACCCAACTCCTTCATTAATGTGTCTAATGCACCCACCCCATATCCCAGGTCTCTTACACCCAACCCTCTCTACACTGGTTACCAATGTAATGGAGGACTCCCCATGAACAACTACCACCCTTACTACTCTCCTAATCTAAAGCATCCAGATATGTATCATCCCCAAAGAAATTCACTATACTCTGAGCAGCAGTACAATGCACCTCAACATTACGGGTTAAACTACCCACCACACTATGGGGAGCCTAGCTTGCCAGCCAATGGTTATGGCACATGTAACATGAAACCTGGCATGCACTCCATGGGACGTTACCCAGATTATGTTCCTAATATGGCACCTGATGCTTTCTCCAGGCCTCCCTCAGCACATCTACATTTGGACTATGCAGCTATCAGCAAATGCAGCCAGTTTGAAGCTTACCCCAAACCTCATATGTCACAGAATCCTCAGATGTTTCCCCCAAATCTAAATACCTTAAGTATGCAAAATAATAAAGGTTTAGAGATAAACATGCATGGAGCAAATGGTATCTCTCAGGTGTTTCCTCCTTTGGGGACTGAATGCTTCAACCCAATCCAACCTCCAGGTTTGAGGCTTTCCAGTGAAAATGCCCTTGACCCCACAGTCAAACAGGAACCCCCTACCCAGAATTCAGGACAAAAAGAAAAGGAGGATGTGTGGTCTGACAGTGAGCACAACTTCTTTGACCCTGAAATTGGAGGAGTGGCAGTGGCACCTAGTCATGGGTCAATCATTATTGAGTGTGCTAAGCGGGAGCTCCATGCGACTACACCACTCAAGAAGCCTGACCGCAACCATCCCACCCGTATCTCTTTAGTGTTTTACCAGCACAAGAACTTGAATGAGGCAAAACATGGACTGGCTCTGTGGGAAGCCAAGATGGCAGAGAAGGCCCGAGAGAAAGAGGAGGATGCTGAGAAGCATGGTACTGAAAATACATCCAGCAAGAGCAGTGGAAAGAAGGTGAAAAGAGAACATTCAGAACTGTCTGAACCTTCAGAGCCTCCATATAAGCAGTTCCTTCTCATGCTTAATGAGCGATCAACATCCTGCACTACCAATACATATGTAAGCACATCTCCCTATGCCTTCACCAAGGTGACTGGGCCTTACAATCAATTCCTGTGAAAACCTCCATAGGTGCAGAGCATTCACAAACACAAGAGTAAGAGTGGCATCAGGCAAATTAAATGGTGCTACAATAGTGTTACAGACATCTGTGCCACTGGCCAAATAACCCATAATGCTTGCTCAGTTTGTGTGAAGTTATTAAGAGTAGATAGATTCAGTATCCTATGATATGGAAAGGTCGATCAGTGGGATTTTTCAAGCTCTTAAGAAGTCAAGCTTTACTGTTTAATCAATTGGAAATATTTATTTATTATTTAATTACTCTATGATAACACACTGTTCTTCATCCATGGTGCTTAGAGTCCAACAAATCTGGACATATTACTGGAAAAAAATACTCAAGTTTGGTGACTTTTTGTGGCTAATAACTTTTTATGGTGCTAGGGAGTGTTTTGAATGCAAATGTGTTTTCAGATGCCTTTCTTTAACAACACACAACAAAACACCTTGTATAATATTTTGAAGTAATATGGTTATTTTGATTGAGCAATTAAGAAAATAGTTTGCTTGATTAGTGTTTTGGAAGCACTTTTTAATAATAGTGAGGGTATTACTTTATGCCCTCCAATTTGAAAGACAATTCATTACACTGCCACCATTTTAGTTTCACAATGTGGAAAACAAGAAAGATGAACTCCATGGTGGATAGTCAAACATCATGTATCAGCCTTTTAAAGAATTTCTCTGGTGCTTATACAATTTCAGAAATCCTTTATACTTACTGTATAGTGAGTCATCGAGGGTCAATTTTGTAAGAGTACTGTTCTGATTCACTAAAACTGTGACATTTCAGAACACTGAATACTGATACTTGGAGTCGAGAAAGACAATGGTCAATATTAGGTCATTAAAGCATGTATCAAGGAACACACAACAGGGTTACTTTAGTTTCAAAGGCAGCTGGCTTGGCTTGCTGTGGTGGTTATTACATAATGCAACTTTAGCTGTATAAAAAAAGTTGAGATTTGTACAGTAAATTATTACTATGATTATTATTTTTTCCGAATGTATGCTTAGATAATAGTTTAGTAAAGACGAGTACTATTACTTTGGGTTTGAACTGATCTTATTTCAAATGGTGCTACTTGACCTGCTATACATATAATGTGAGAATTTCTAAGGGCGTTGAGAAGGCTTATGAATGGCGTTGAAAAACCTACTTATCATATACCTCAGAACTAGTTTGGCAATAGGATTATAATACAAAGGTGTTTCTGTTCTTTTATTTCCAAACACTTTGTAGCAAATAACACAGACCTTAAGGCCATCATTGATGCGAAGTTCATTTCTTACTTTCTTCACACTTGATCTATTAGAAAGTATTACTTGAACTTCAAGTTTCAACGGAATTGCAAAATCAGGGATCTTAGCTCATTTCTGTGCATAACCATCACTTGTGTTCATGTTTTCTTCTCTAAATCAGGTTTGAGACTTTACATTTTAAATCAATCAAAATTTCTTGTATATACTACACACATATCTAACTTTGTTATAAAACTAAAAGAATCTGAATTTGTGTACTGTTGAAGCAGAATTCAGATAAACTTTTCAAGAAGTAATTTGAACATTTTAACATGCACTGATTTAATTAAAGGGAAAGTGTCACAATATATATATATATATATATAAAGCAATGCATTTGCTCTTTACTGAAAGGTAAGACCAATCAGTTAAACTATTGTGTGCACATTAGTTGCATATGTACAGTTTGAGGCTAAATGTATTTACAACCACTAAACATGGTAATGCCTCTTACACAACCCTGTCCACTGAATCAAATTAGAAAAGTGATGAATAATTGGTAATTAATTATATACAAACTCATTCCACTCCGACATAAAAAAATTAAAGCACTTCATTTGTTTTTTCAGAAATGACAAAAAATGTAAAAAAAAAAAAAAACAATTAAAAATAGGTAGATTATTGTAAATTAAATAGATTATGCTACATTGTATATACCACATGCTTGCATTGCCGAAGTCTAAATCCATGTTATGTATAAAGTTTAATTTAACATGTTAAAAGTACCATCACTCCACATATAATAATCTTAGATTTTGCCCCTAAAATCTTTGTCTTGTTGGTATTCAGGTCACTTAATTTTTTTTTCTTGAATGCTGAATTTTTGAATACAACAGCAAAGTTTTGTTTTTTATTAGAAATCACTGATGTACTGATTAGTTATGAAAGAAGCTTCCAATTTTGTAGTTTTAATTTCCGTGTACAGAACCCAGCTTGAGTAGCAGGTTGTGTATGAAGCAAAAGAAAGTTGTGGTTCAAATTTAGTGAGTGACAAGAATAGCCATACTTGAAGATGCTTCGGAGAGTTTCTGAGTGGAGTCAACTTTACTTGAATGACTTTCTGACTTCAACTAACGAACTGGGGTGCACAACTTTTACATTAAGCTAGCTGTTTATGTACACCTGTTGGTATTTTGCCATTAGACACTAAAGGTTTAAATGTGCTATTTTCTGCTTTTTTGTATTGCTTCCCCTTTTCCCTTCAAATTTGTAATGCTTAAAACATTGAATTAAGAATGGCTTTGAATACTGTAAGTATTGTAATGTACTGAAGAACTGAATGCAGTTTATTTGAAAGCTGTTTGTTATGATTTGTTATCATTCCTAATATTGCTGAAATGTGGGTTTTTTTAATAAAAATTATATTTATTTCAAGAATTTACTGTAAAATGTGCAACTTTATATTGATAATTTTGACTCCTTTAATGATTAAATAAACCAAACATATAATATGGTTTTATTTATAATTTGCAAACGGTACAATAACAAGCAGTGCTTACAAAAGTATTTGACCCTTGGAAGCGTTGATGCATTATTTCTTTACAACACTTTGATTTATAATTATTTTTTGCATTTCATTATTTTAGATTACTAACAAAGGGTGTGAAAAGTGTTTACAATAACTGATAAGATTTAAATTAGAATACATTTAATATATTAATAAAGTAATTAAGTTTTTTTTTTTTTATTAAAGTTACAATTTACACACTTTTTATTTTGTAAATATATTATCATGGAAAACAAAAAAGATTGATCGAGTTTATTTCCTGTATACTTGTACTTGACTCTGATGGTACACATTCCAGGGAAAGGAGTATTATTTATTTTTTTTAAATCGGGCATGGAACTTCACATTCTTGCTACAGAGTTTGATTTCTTGGTCACCTTGCCAAGACAAACGCTTCTTTTCCTAATACCCAATTTACATTGGTTCCTAATGTCAGTAATTACAAACCAAAGGTTTTCTTAAATTTGTACCTAAGCTTAAGCTTGTTCACTTGTTCCTACATGACTTGTCAGAATAGGTATAGAAATAGAAATAAAAAATACACATGAAAAGGCACTTTGAAGAAGAAGAAAAAAAAGAAAAAGTAAAACCTCAAAGTTGTAGTGATTAACTATTCAACCTTTAAAGAAACACTCCACTTTTGAAAATAGGCTCATTTTCCAATTCCCCAAGAGTTAAACAGTTGAGTTTTACCGTTTTCGAATCCATTCAGCCGATCTCTGGGTCTGGCGATAGCAATTTTAGCATAGCTTAGCATAGATCATTGAATCGGAAATGACCAAAGAGTTTTTGATATTTTTCCTATTTAAAACTTGACCCTTGTGTAGTTACATCGTGTACTAAGACTGACGGAAAATGAAAAGTTGTGATTTTCTAGGCTGATATGACTAGGAACTATGCTCTCATTCCGGCGTAATAATCAAGGAGCTTTGCTGCCGTACCATAGGTGCAGCAGGCGCAATGATATGACGCAGCGCCTGAAAGTAGTCCCCAGCTAGGTAACTAGTTATGATATAACTGGTGACTACTTTCAGGCGTTACGCAATATCATTGGGCCTGCTGGTTGGTACAGCAGCAAAGTTCTTTGATTATTTAGCCGGAATGAGAGTATAGTTCCTAGCCATATCGGCCTAGAAAATCGCAACTTTTCATTTTTCGTCGGTCTTACTGCCCGATGTAACTACAGAAGTGTCGAGCTTTAAATAGGAAAAATATCTAAACTCTTTGGTCATTTTTGAGCGAGATGCTAACGGTCTAATCCGATTCCATTATCTATGCTAAGCTAAACTAAAAGTGCTACTACCAGACCCAGAGATCGGCTGAATGGATTCGAAAACTGTAAAACTTAACTGTTTAACTCTTGAGGAGTTGGAAAATTAGCCTATTTTCAAAAAAGTGGAGTGTTCCTTTAAGGCAGGCATCCTGAAATCTGGCCCACTCCTGCAGATTTTAGCTCTAACCCTAATCAGATTATTCAAGATAATTAGAAAAGCACAGTTAGGTGAGTTTGATCAGGGTTGGAGCTAAACTCTGTGGCAGATTGGCCCTCCAGGGAAAGATTTGAGGAACCCTGCTTTAAGGTATGAACATGAGCTTTGGAACTGAAACACGTGCATATGAACAAACATATTCACCAATGTTACTGCAAAAATAACTTGGTCATTTCACCAAATGAATGAGAGATGTCTGTTTGTGTATGTGTGTGTATCTTGTTCTAATAAATAAAGCAATGTTTTAAAAAATAAAACAAAAATCTTTGCACCAGGGACATTACTGAACCCATGTAAAGGCATCCATTGGCCTTTTCTACCTTCTTCTGAGATGACACTGCAGAGAGTGAAGAATGATCTTTTACTTTGTGAAGAAGTGCCATTTGTCCACTGCAAAATAGAAACAAAGTTAAAGTCATGTAACTTGTAAAAGTGTTGAAAAACATTTTAATACAATTTTACCTTCAGATGGTACTGGGAGGGGTTCCCCATATTCTGCAGCCTACAACAGCAAAAGAGTATTTGTCTTCTGTCAAATGGCAAAAATTAACTAGTACGAAAGGACATAAATACTCACAGCTTCAACTAGGGTACTGGCCTCTGCATCACTGCATTTGAATGGACTCTCACATAAGGAAGTGTTTTGACTAAGAAAGAGATGGATCAAAGTAAATAGTCACAAAAATCAAAATGGTCCTCAAAATGACTAGACAATATCAAGCAATTGAAAATGTAGAAAAACTAAACTGTATTACAAAGAGAAACTGCTGTCATTTAATAAATCTGAAATAAAAATCAAATCTTACACTCACCAAACAATCTCATCACCTTTCATCTTTTTTCTCGACACTAATGCTTTCCAGTGGCTATGTGTTGATTTTATGACTTCTATAGCAAACTCCTAACATATTAACAACGTTGACATTAGATAATTGATCATTAAATGGATTACCACTTCTCTCTCATAATCAATCTTCCATGATACACTACCTTATCCTTAAACTGTCCATTAAATGCAAACTGGTTCTCAGGCTTCCCATCTGGCACTTTATATTTTTTAAACCAATCCACAGTAGCCTTAAGGTGACCAGGATTAATCTTTCTCACATCCTCAATACCTGTTAAAGATACACTAGTTGAGATTACACAGTCATAAATGCTGATAATACAATAACAACAAACATTTTTAAAAACTACTCACTGTTAAGGCTTGACGCATCAGGGTCTTCTATATTGATGGCTATTACCTTCCAGTCAGTCTCTCCTTCATCTATCAAAGCCAGAATTCCAAGAACTTTAACCTGAATCACCTGCCCTGTTACACACACCTGTGACACAGAAATATACAGTGGCTTTAGAGTAGTAGTAATCAGACCCATAACCAATTTGTGTTAGGAAAGAAAGAAGAATGTATTATGCAAAATGATAATAAACTGATGGAAAGGACCAAAAATGCCACCTACACAGTGTTAGAAGGGAAAAGGTTAAACCGTCAATGAGCTATACTAAATAATATGAGGATTGACTGAAAAGTCATTAAAAAATCATTTTAAAAAAGACTGAGAAATATTGATTTTAAGGTTTCAGTGTTTTGAAATTAGATATAGGATTTTTTTTGTGTGTGTGTGTGAAAAAAAAAGCTAAATGGTTTAAATAGTTTTGTAAAATATTTTTATCAACCAGTGGTTCCCACCTTGGAGCCAATCTCACACACGTCTATGGGGTCATTGTCTCCACAGCACATGGTTTCCTTGTCAGTGTGGCTGGGATCTTCCCATGTCTTTAAACAATATTTTTAGAAATTATATAGTGTGACAGAATTAATATAAAAAAATTACACACACAACGCAAGAATACTGTAAAATTAAGATGTTCAAATCAAATTGCAAACGGTTTTGAAAATCATAGCCATAATCAAAACCATGACATCACCTGTGGAAGAGCACCATAGTTCCAAATGTAACCTTTGTGTGGAAAAATGTTAGCAACATATCGCAGCTTGCCTTTCTTCACATCTTGCTTGATCGGGTTTAGTGGTTCCTTTGTTGCTATCTGTGGACAAAAAAAATAAAACCATACTAATAAAACAACATACTAATAACATACTATTGCATTATGTACAATATCATAACATACAGTATTTAAAGGATTAACATTTTAAATTTAATATCAAAATGTAATTTTTATGATTGATTTGGTACTTACTGTATAAAAGCTACACAGCCCAGATACAAACTTAGGCTATATTTACATGGTTAGCTATGTGGTATTATTTATAATTATTATTGACAGATAAATCTTCCTTTTGGCAACCTACTGATATATAAAAAAAAAAACTGACTTTTTTTTAATATATTTTTTTATTCTATTATTACTTTATTAATTTAAGACTTTTTAAGACCTGCACAAATAAAATTAATACCATATGAGCGGGGTAGGGCAATGTCTATAGTGCCATATTAAACTGTAAAATGACTGTAAAAAGCATCATTTACAATTCAGTTTTCACAAAAACAAAGTTTTGTAAAATGATAAACTTTACATTTCAGCCTTTAAACCATTTTTAAGAAAATGGATAAGTCAAAAGTATTAATAATATTGATTTTAACAATTATTACCATTAAATTATTATATAAATTAAATAACATGAATTAGGGGCATGCGAAATTGGCAAACAATGTATCTTGATATTTTCTGGGATTTTATCGATAACGATAATTTGCAAAGTGTGTTATTGTGCTGATATCTTAAAGATTACCGTGGACAGCTGACTCCTGATTTTTTGTGTGGTCAGTTCACAGCAGTGATAGAAATGAGTCTTTTCCAACAAGTTTTATGAGTTTTATTAGCTTTAAGCCAACGACAAAACAACTTTCGCTATGTCGAGATCACGAGAAAATTAAGTCGTGATAACGACAAAACTTTCGTTATGTCGAGATCACGAGAAAATTAAGTCGTGATAACGAGAAAACAACTTTCGTTATGTCGAGATCACGAGAAAATTAAGTCGTGATAACGAGAAA
Source organism: Barbus barbus (assembly GCF_936440315.1). NCBI lineage: Eukaryota > Metazoa > Chordata > Actinopteri > Cypriniformes > Cyprinidae > Barbus > Barbus barbus. The sequence goes on along the minus strand of NC_136735.1, from coordinate 22,973,749 downwards.
ACAAGACAGAAAAATTATAATAATGCATGGCCGCTTAGAACTTCCGTACATTTGTAATCATGTCGATTTTTAGAGAGAGAAAAAGGCACTCTTCATGTGATATTAACTATATGAAATGATATAAATATAGGTTATACATTTTCTGCCCCCATATCTTAAATTATGTGATCATTCTAAATGTATTTTAATAGACCGAATCGTGCAGTGAAACTCTACTCGCACTAGTTTAACCTCAGCTAACTAGGGCTGGGTATCGAGTTCGATACTTTTTAGGCACCGACCGAATTGCCTCGATACCACCGAGTATCGAAACACGTCTTGTCGTTCGGTACCAAATTTCGATACCTAATGGGTTAATCTCATTAACGTCAGTGAGCCAATAAGCCTGCAGCACTAGGTGTGTTTGACTAGAAGTGACGCGGTGCTGATTGATCAGTGTTTGACATCCGCGAGAGAAATGTCAAACACTGATCAATCAGGAAAGCGTACGGAGCAGTCTGCTCTCCATTTCGCGCAGTTTCGCTTACTTGACACAGACTGAAGCTCGCGTGACATTTCAGCGTCTGCCGTCTCACTAAATGAGGACATAAACACATGAACAACAGCTCTAGAACTGCTCTGAGAGTCACTTCATGAGCATTTTACCGTTTGATTTGAGTAAAACTTGCGTCATATCATATACACACAGAACTGTAAAGGTATTCCCGGAAACCCGTCAAAATAAAAGTTCAGATTAACTTGGAAGACACTGCGGCAGAAATAAATTAATATTGTTCAGCAGAGTGTACATACTGCTACTACTAGGTTACTATTAAAATTATTAAAACTCTTATTTTTTAATTAATGATCACACAACATTTCTTCCATGTTTTAATTTTAATAGTAAGATTTTGTTTGCCAAAATAAATGTTTTATTTTCAATAATTTAAAAGAAAAATGAAATTAATGTTTTATGCCTTCATTTGAAAACCAGATACAGAACACAGAATTTCTGATGAAAAAGAAAACATTTCATAAGGCTGTTTTAAGAATAAATTTGAATTAACTAAGTAGTTTTATGCATTCAAATAATTAGACATAGTACAACATAGAATTTAATAACAATAAAACATATTGTGAAAGAAAATTGAAAATTGTGAGAGATGCTGAAATCGCGTTTGGTCTCGTACTGTATCGCGTATCTTGTCAGTGTGTGCACTTGCTTGGCCATTTTTAGTTGATAAACAGGAAAGTGGGTCCAGCTGAATTGAAATGGTGATTTGTTGGATTGGTATAAAAAAGGTTATTATACCGCGGCAGCGGTCGTGGCAGTCGTCCTCTTAGTGTGAAGACCGAAGAGTGTAAAGACCATCAACTCTACCGTGACTTGCCGGGCAGGGACACCGGCAATGGATAGAAGAATGTTGTTATATGCATGTGTCAATTTTATTTAATTTCTTTATTTTCTTAAATATGTAGGTATATAGTATTTATAGAGTTGTAACTTTTAGTTTTAGTTACTTTTTCTTATTTGTAAGTCGCTTTGGACAAAAGCATCTGCTAAATGACAAAAGTAAAGTAAGTCAAATAAAATCCACTTATGAAAGTGGATAAAGATTTAAAATTTCTTGAAGTCTTTAACAACCTAGAATAAATGAATAGAAATTATGATTCTGTCTGAGATATGCGTTTTAAAATGAGCACGCACTAGTGTAAACTGAAAACTATTTGAGCTTTTATTAAAATTATTTTTACTGATTTATTGTGTTGGCTATATTTTGTTCCTTTGTGCTGTGGCTCAGGAGATGAGTCTTTGAGTCTGTATACATGTCAACAAGTTGAAAAAAATAAAACCAAAGTTTTTTGAGATAATGTAATCTTGTTAAAATGGTTTTCATAAAATTGGTATCGAAAAAAGTATCGGTATCGGTTTCAACATTTTTGAACGATACCCAGCCCTACTGCTAACTGATTCACTCTCTGCCAGCAGGTGTCGCATTTGGCAGAAATATTACGGTTTTCCCGATAAAGACAGTAATTTACACAAATCATGTTTATTTAATGAAATCATAGCCTTTTTAAGTTTAATCGCCATATTCAGCCATATCGCAATTATGGTCTTTCCGTCTCCAAACTTAAGACCTCTTGAAATCATAATTAAGACTTTCTTGTAGAATTCAAGACTTTTTAAGGCCTTAAATTTGATGCTACTAAATTTAAGACTTTTTAAGACCCCGCGGCAACCCTGTATATCGTTTCTATTATTCTTATCATGCAAGTCTTATATTCAATGTTAAATTAGTTTTCTTATTTATTGGCCAAATCTGCCAAATGATCAATCAAATTAAGAAATAGAGAATTGCTGGTCATCTCTAAGCCACAGTCAGACACTAGAAAAACTGCTACAACTCTGTAAAAATATACTTACCTCCATCTTGGCATTTGACCAACGAGGTACTTCTACAACCATATTAAACAATATCTGCTAAAGACAGCACAACATTATTCACTTCTATTTTGCGACAATAAGGTCCCAAAATGTGTGGATGATGAATGGTTACCTCGTTCGTTTTAAACTTCTTTGGTGGAACACCACATTCCTGAGAAACATAACGCCAACAAAATTTGAAAATAGACTGGGTAAGAATTGTGTCTGTTATCTTGATGTCAATTAGGTTATTCAATCAATTCCTAATGTATTTATTACTACATAACATCACTGACTTGAAGTACATTATACCAACCTGTTCATCAGCAACATACAGAGGAATGTCATGGAAAGGGGATAAATACTTTCCATCTGAAGTTTCTGCAAAGCAAATATTACAATCTGTATCATTCATCTCAAGGTATCAATGAAGTATCCTCTATTCTGTGTTTAAACGACCATGAGACCTTGTGTGTTGCTAGACCATATGTAGTAAGCGTAAAGTGTACAAAATACAACGCGAAATGGGCAAATTAGCTATATAGTTTAATCGTTAGGATTTAAATGCATGCATGTTCTGTCTCTTGTTTATGACGTTCACAAACAGCGACGTAACGTTCTGTCACCAATAATCATTTTATTTGAGAGGTGTGAGCCGTTTATAATGCGTTTTTATGAATGGCATTAAAAGATGAGAAGGGCAAACTTACTCAAGTAAACCCTGTGGTCAGTAGAGTTTGGTCGTCCTCTCGGTTCTGTAACGTAATGCGCCATTGTTCTCAATTGAATGGAAGCAGCTGAAAATAAAGACGTGCTTTTCCGAGAGGACTGTGAAGAGAAGAAGGCAGCAGAAAACCTCGTGGCAGTATGAATAACTGAACGCATTGTTTACATCGATGTATATCCCTGCTTGCGTTTGAACGTCTCATACATTACGCGTCACAAAATCTCTTTTAGATATTCCATACTGCCACCTATAGCCAGATGACCGTAACTCACATAAAAGGTTAAGCCAAAGTATCCAAGCAAATATGCAATTTTTTTTGTTGTTATTTAGGGTTAGGGCTATTTTAATTAAAAAAGAACCATTCATGTAGTTATACAAATACAAAATATTAGGCAAATGTAAGGCAGCTGATGTGTGTTCGGTAGGGGGCGTTCTTCGTCTTTCTATAGCTGCTAAAAAAAATTAAAGATTAAAAACTCAGATTTTTAAATTATGTAGAAATTATGTAGGTAACTGCATTGCCACAGATTCACCATTTTGTTTTGTTGTTACATACAAGAATATAGGCTATAACCTTAAACATTCTTAGCAGATGCAAATTAATTAAATGTTTACTCTTTCCATACATTTAAAAGTGGAAGCTGACCACAGGCTGTCAAAACTCCCTATAAACGTATTAAAGTGGTCCAAACCAATCACACACTGTACTTCAAGTATTCTGAGATCCAATAGCTTTGTGTGAGGAGAAAACTGAAATGAAACTTATTATTCACTGATAATCTTTTCCTCTAAAATCTCATTTGCTCATATGTATCTTAACCATTTCAAATTGTGCAAGTCATATTTGAGAGATGTTTAGAGAACAATTAAATCCTACGTTTTTAGATACCAAAATGTTAGCCAGTTTCCCAGCTACACAACCACAACCGTTGCAGGAAGTTTTGAATGCATCCTCAAATGCAGAAGAAAACAACCTGGCCAACAGCTCAAAAGGTGTCAGTATCTGGAAATATTTACATTGTACAAACCAGGACTGATCTCACCAGCTGCACAGAGGTTAACTATAAAACTCTGCACGTTGACATAACATGTATTTTAACCTCACATAAATGCATTCCAGGTAGGAAATGAGACAATAAAGACTTGTTATTGTACAAAGATTAAAGGCAACCAACCAATCAATACTGTGCAAATATATAGCCTATGTCAATTCAAGCCCCTATAAAACTAGATCCAGGTAGATGTGATCATTAGCAGTAATAAGCTCCAGTGGTGCACTAAAGTAGGAAGATAATGTATCCCACAACATGTTTGAGTTAAAGGAGAATCCTAAAGACTCCAGTGTGTTCACCTTAATACAGAAATGTGGTGTGTTTATTAGTGTAAACTGCTTATTATTTCAACTAATGTACTAAATCGAAACAAATTTGTTCATCTAATTCATACAACAGATGGTGCATTACCAAGTATTCATTGGGCCTATATGTAGGCCTATATAAAAGTGTTCCTTTATCTGTTTTTAGATCAACTGTGATATCACAAATGTTGAGAAGACCTTTGACTTCTGTAATCTGTTTTAGTCAAACTGGGCCTAATAAAGAAGGAAAACTGTTCATTTTTAATGAAATGCAGGTACAATATCAACAGTTCCCTTTTCTCAGGCAAAAGACTTCAATGCATAAACAATGCATAAAAGCTTTACTAATACAAGAACCTTTATCAAGCAAATCATATTACCAGTAGCAGAAGAGTACAGGTACCACACAGGTCAGGAAAAAACAGAGTTCCTTGTTTATTTATTGTTTCATCAGCAGTAAATAAATACATTTTGAAAAAATTAACTTATGATTCACCTTCAAAACATAGCACTAGGGGTTAATTGACTCTAAACTCATAGACTCAACAACAAATAAATCCAAAAATAGTTTAATTGTCTGCTCACAAAAAGAGCAATACTATTACTTACATACTAATACTACAAACATACAAATTTTATGTTTTTATTATACAAGTATTGAGCTAAAATGTTTGTTTGTTTTTATGTTTGTAAGGGAAAGATGAAGATGATTGATTCCTTAGTTTATTGAGCTTCATTGAAATCTGAGTTATTGCACTTACCTGTTGAGTTTGCCTTCAGTTTAATAAAGAATCTCTTACCTTACTCATCCTTGTATGCCTCTCCATCCAGTATGTGACAGCCTGAGTGAGTCATTTATGCCACAGCGTTTTACTTGGTTTTGGTGTTGAATCAGATTGTCATCTGCAGAAGAGTTACGTTTGCAAATGCAAAGTCATATCACCAACTGGGTACTTCAATGAAGCTTCAGGGGATTAAGGTACAAAGTTGTCCCTTTAAAGAAAGTGACTTAGTGAAGCTGTTCTATCCCTGAAGGTTTTTTCTTTTTTTCTCTCACCTAGTTAATTTCCTTGCCTTTTGTTTGCTTTTCTAAACAGAGCCGTAGCTGCAGGTTGTGGACTAAGTATCACATGATTATGACACACTTCCACCCTCATGACTCTTAATCAAGGACTGACTACATTCAAATTTAAAACAATTGAGTCCGGTTCAGTCTGCAAATACTGTTATCTACCTATCCCCAAATGAAAAAAAGGTAAACAGTTTTCTCATTATGTATATGGAACAGTCCCTGCCATCACTAGCTGTTAACATGCCGTATTTTTTTCCTGATTTGGCAAAACTGCTGATTACGACCCCCCCCCCCCCCCCCATTTTCCTCAGTATTCTAAAAGGATCCGCTAGTTCGTTCCAGTTCATTTGAAAAAAATTGAAAATGAAAATTGAAAAACAGTCTACCTAACAACTGTTGTAGGCAGAATTAACACATTCTGAGGCTGTTTCTCTCTGTAATGGGAGGATGAATGCATCCATTCACTCATTCTTTATCTACATCAGACACACATTGTTATGCAGCTCATAATTCCAGATTTACCAGATTCCACATATGAAAGGTACGTTATCCATTCACATCCCTGTATATGGGACATTTTTGACTACATTTTTACGTAGACAGCTGACACCATGAATGTATTCATGAATGATAGTCGGAGTTAAAATGACTCAATCATTTCTCATTAAAGTCAGTTTGAGTTTTGATATGAAATCTGATCTATTAAAACAATAACCAGAATAGAGCAAAACTTCTTTGAGAGGCCACAGTCATATGGCATATTTGACAGCATTTACACATTTGGTCTTAATGTTGCTATATACACCAGCGTTGTCGCAATGCTTTGTAAATGTTGACACAAATCGAAAACTTTGCAGGCCTGTTTATGTCGACCTTTGTCATGCCCTTCAAAGTTAAGTCATCAGACCCTCCTTCTTGTTTAATATTAACTCTGTCTGCACACATAATCCCATTTCTCACACACTTATGACAACCAAAATTTGAAGGTATGCTTATCAACCAAAATTGAAGTTTGTTTCAGATATGGGTTTCAGATATAGATAGAATACTCTGTATTCCACATGTCCAACAGGTATGCAAATGCTACCTTGCAAATTCAAGTCACTCTGCTAAGTAGTATGCTGTGTGAATCCTGTTTCATAGCATCTATCTTCACCTAAAGGGAGACCAAACTCCATCTCTAGCTTCATATGTGTGTTTTTTGTAAAGAGAGAGGTGAAGGAGGTGTGGCTACAGCTCTTCTGAGGCAGGTATAGCGGAAACAGAGGGGGAGGGTTTACCTGCATGGAGTTAGTGTACACAGCAGCAGCAGCAACAACACTGCACCTGTTCCTCTTCCCAGACTCTCCCCCTCTCTGTCTCTCTTTTTCACCTTTACACCAGACAGCCAAACAAGAGGGAGCAGAAAGGGGTCAACATGGATCCCAACCAGGCCAGTGGGAATGACAGACAGAATGAAAAGGGGGAGAGAAAAGAGAAGGATAAAGGCATTAAAAGGAGAAACAGACTTTTTACAAGATACCTGGAAAGGAGGAAGACAGATACTATTGTGGATGATGACGCTTCCAAAGGTGACATCAGCATCGCAACCTTGGTGAGAAGATGCCATTCTGACAAGACAGAGTATAGTGCTAAACTTAAAGGTAATTATTCTGTCACAAACTAAATTGAATGTGCTGTATTAAGCTAATTTGTATAAAGCAGTGCTCTCTTAAAGTGGTTAAACAGAATATTTTTGTAGCAAACCCTTGCTAACCTTATAAACACAGTTGTTATGCAAACTACAACACGTTTTTAGTCATTTTTTCTGTCATCCTGCAGAGCAGCAGGTTAGCACAGAGTTGGTTTTATACCAATTATACTCTTGTAAAGCCTCCCATCTCAAATTCCATTAGATCTTTGTATGCAGCGAAGTAAAAAGAGGGCATGTATGTGTGCTGATGCTTAGCACCTGTTGCGTTGTTACGTTACAGAGCAAGATCTATTCCCACTGGACTGATGTCACATATGCAAAATGAACCTCGGCCACAGTGCAGAACATAGCTGTGGAACAGTCGTAAACAAGCTCAGCCACAGTGCCTATGTTGTTTACTTTATCAGGAAGTTTCTAGGCATCTACTAAGTTAGTTTATTCCAAATTGCACTCTTTTTGCTTTATTAGAGCCTTAAACTCAATGAAAAAGAAATAATGTGAGAAATATATAGTTGTTCATTTATTAATTTTCTTGAGAACATCATGTCACAGTCTGGTCGCGCTGATATGTAAGAGTCATCATAATCTTAACTTCAAAATGACACCACTTCAAAAACTAGTTTAACCAGTGAACGGGGAATGTCATGCCATTGAGGACATCTTACAAAATATGTGGACAGTCTTGTCATTCAAGCTTAGTTTGCAGACAATAGCTTTTATATAAAATGAGTTGTCATTCATTCAAATCATGTGAAGGAGAATTCTGAGACTTCACAGCTATATCTTTGAAAAGCAAACAAACCATTTTACGTACTGAATACCTGAAACGCTGGCAACAAGGAATATGTTAGCAGTTTTAGTTCCTTTTTCTATACAATCATTACCAATCAGACTTTAAAATAATTTTCATAACTTTTAAATTCTAGATATGTTAGCTATTCAAATGAAATACTCCTCGTTATTAATATATCTGCAAATGATTCCAGCACAGTGTTGTAAGCCATTTTATATCAATTATATTTATATTTAAATTTCTTAGTATGTCTTTGGCAGCCAGCTGTATGTCATATGACACATTTCAAGTCAAATATGATGACATCATTGAGGAAATGTTGATCCATGAACAGGAAGTGCTAAAAAAAAGTGTGCTAGATCATTCATACATCAAATTAAACAATAGGTTCATTGAAAAAGAATATTGTGTTAGCAAGTTAGTATGACTTTGTTTGAAATATGATATTTTCATGTCTTTCCCAAAATAAAAATAAATGTCTAAAGCAAACACTTGATCACATGAGACACAAGCTCTTAATGGGCACTTGCAGGGCAGGTTCCACGTGTGTGTGTGTGTGTGTGTGTATAAGAGATATGTTTGCATCCTGTATGTTTTCTTTTGTGTTATTGAGTCAAACCAAGCAGAGAGAATAGGATGAGAATCTTGCTTGAGGCTGTCAAATGATTGAAAATAATTAAAATAAAATAGGCAAATCGTTATCGATGGAGGTAAATCAACACACACAGAACTTGCAGCACATCTCCGAGCTTGAGTTCAGTCAGGTCACGTTTTCCTGCAGAAATGTGATCTGTTCTGTGCGGCACAAGTTTCCATTAGTCGGACTTCAGTGAAAAGTCTTGTGAAAGGCTTTGTATGTTTCTTTCTGCCAGTCTAAATTGCTCAGGCAGTTAAAATGCAGCTTCACTAGAGAATAATTTATTTCTGATGAAGCATTTGCTGAGGAAATCTACTGTATTAGCTTGAGTCTGGTGTCATGTGTCACTCTTTTCTGAATAATGAACAAGTTATGGTGATTTTGTAGGGCAGAGATTTGTTCTATGATTCTGTGTGAATGGGATGAGTGAAATACAACTCCTCCATTGTCATAGCCAAACTCTTTGTCTAAGACTTGCTCCTCAAATTATGCCTGTGCACTACATTTTTTCACACAGAATAAGTTACATTTTTGTTTCCAGGGTAATTAAAGTTACTGAATTTTAAACTTTGTGGAAAATGTAGGATTGGATCTTTTTAGAAGTGTCATTACCATGTAATGCAAGGGAAAATCCTCGCATTCTTGCAATCATATCCTTATTTACATCCGAAATTATTGAAATTCGGTCTAATGATTAGTCTGTTTAAACACTAAATCTACTGTATCTTTGGGATGTTCAAGTACTAAAATATATAAGGCCTAGACAGCAATTACATCACAAAAAGTAATATGACACCTGGCCCCACCTTTGCCAGTAGCCTCTCTGTGTTTCTCTCTGTAAGAGGAAGTGTCATATTGAGGTGATCAGGAAACAAAAAATCATCTCACTTCCCAAAGTACATACCTGCTTTGTTCAACTTATTGCCAGCAGCAAGACATCATTTTTTAATTTATTTTTTTACTTAGATTTGAATGCAATTTGAGCATATTCTGTTCTACTAATGAAAATACTGTAATTTACTTTTGTGCACCCATAATAGTGGTCAGTACCACTCTAGGTCAGCTTTTCCGGTTAGTCCAAGTGCATTTTGCATTCCCCCCCACCCCCAGAGAAATACCTGTATTTTAAATCCTGGATTGTTTGCATTTCACAACAATCCAGTTTACACTAAAAAACTGTTTGTAATTTTTACAAAAAAAAAAAAAAAACAGTAAGATACTATTCCATATGTAATGTAAAACTGTAAATAATATTGCATTATAATTAATGTAATTTTACTGTTAAAAAAATAAAATGAATGGTTTTTGGAAATAAAAACTAGGCATTATTTACAGTGAATTATTTTTGTTATCAGTAACATACATTAGGGTTTTATGTTGTTTTATGTTGCATTTTCTGTAATATAGTTAATGTTTATTGCATTATTTTTGTGTTACCTTGATAGCATTTTGATTCATCATGTTGCTTTCTGTTTTACAACCTGTATTATTATGATAGTTATCAGTACATTTTAAGGTACAAAACAGATTTTGGCAGTTCATGTAACATTATATCATTATTAACATGGTCACACTTTATGTTAGGTGGCCTTAACTATTATGTACTAGGGCTGGACGATATGGCCAAAATTTATATCACAATATATTTCTTAATTTCGGTTGATACGATATAATTCCGATATCGAAATGAACTCTATTTTAAAAAAGCCTCATAAAAACTGCCAAGAATAGCCGCAACAGATGTCTGTACCTACAAACTTATGAAAAATAAATTTGCCAAGTCTACTAAATTTCCTCCTATAAAACTACATATATATTTTTTTTTAAATGCACAAATAAATAATGTTCACCTTTTATTTGTATTTAGCCTTCATACAAACAAGAAATGTGAAGTCACTGTCAAATAAACATCTTATTAATATTAATATCTTTAACTCAAACTATAGGCTAACATACATTACCGGTCAAAAGTTTTTGAACCGTAAGATTTTTAATGTTTTATTAAAGAATTCTCTTCTGCTCACCAAGCCTGCATTTATTTGATCCAAAATACAGCAAAAACAGTAACATTTTGAAATATTTTTGCTATTTAAAATAACTGTTTTCTATTTTAAAATATTTTAAAATGTAATTTATTCCTGTGATTTCAAAGCTGAATTTTTAGCATCATTGAGAAATCATTTGAATATTCTGATATACTGCTCAAAAAACATGAATTATAATGTTGAAAACAGCCAAGTTTTCTTTGCCAAGGTTTCTTTTTAAAACAGCATTTATCTGAAATACAAATCTTTTGTAACATTATAAATGTCTTTATCAATCACTTTTGCTCAATTTGAAGCATCCTTGCTAAATAAAAGTATTAATTTTATAATTTCTTTCCAAAAAATTATACTGACTCCAAGGTTTTGAATGGAATAGTGTATAAATGTAACAAAAGCTTTTTGTTTCAGATAAATGCTGATCTTTGGGTCTTTCTATTCAAAGAATCCTGAAAAATATGTACTCAACTGTTTTAAATATTGATCATCAGCAAATCAGCATATTAGAGTGATTTCTGAAGGATCATGTGACACTGAAGACTAGTGTAATGATTACAGGAATAAATTACATTTTAAAATATATTCAAACAGAAAACAGTTATTTTAAATAGTAAAAATATTTCAAAATTTTGCTATTTTTGCTGTACTTTGGATCAAATAAATGCAGGCTTGAATTCTTAAAAAAAAAAAAAAAACGTTAAAATCTTACTGTTCAAAAACTTTTGACTGGTAGTGTAGGCTGATTGTTCTTATAGATTGAAACAGATGTGCTTCAGCCAGGATAAAGAGTATGAATAGTGCTCCGAGTTGCTGCATGTTGCTTGAGACGGGCTTATTCTTGAAAATGCAATCTGATTGTCTGCCAGCAGGAGGCGCTGTGAGAGCAGCAGAACTAGCGGTTTCCCCGGTAACGGCTGTAATCAAAGCAGCTCCGCTCATGAACGCGACTTTAATCAGATCAAATGAAAATGTCATCGAAACTTTTCTGAAGACAGTCGGTTCCCTTCAGAGACACATTCATATAAAACACCCGCAACGCATTTTGAAAGGTGTAGTGCTCATGTTTATTCAACAAAGTCAAACGCCACAAATAAATCGATGTATGAGAAACACTGGTAATGTATATCGGAAATGTGTTTAAAAATCATATCAACGTTATTGAAAAAAATTATATCGCAATACATATACAGCCCTACTATGTACTTACATCAAAAAATAAGTAACTTACTTGTCCTGTTCATATTGTATTGTAAAACACTTATGCTGCTGTTGAGGTGGGATATGGGTTAGGGACAGGTTTGTTGGTATGGGTAGGTAAGGGTGGGGTCCCCAACCACCAGGTCGCGACCCACTACCAGGCCGTGGAAGAATTTCTACCGGGTCGCGACCCACTACCGGGCCGTGGAAGAATTTCTACTGGGTCGCGACCCACTACCGGGCCGTGGAAGAATTTCTACTGGGTCGCGACCCACTACCGGGCCGTGGAAGAATTTCTATCGGGTCGCGACCCACTACCGGGCCGTGGAAGAATTTCTATCGGGTCGCGACCCACTACCGGGCCGTGGAAGAATTTCTATCGGGTCGCGACCCACTACCGGGCCGTGGAAGAATTTCTATCGGGTCGCGACCCACTACCGGGCCGTGGAAGAATTTCTACCGGGTCGCGGCCGTGGAAGAATTTATATCGGGTCATTCTGGAGGAATGTGTATAGATTTGACGCTCTGTCATTGTGCGTAAATGATTGCTCTAATTATTCTGTATTTTCGTTGTATGCGATTGATATGGCGTAGCAATTTGATGGTTTCATGTTAAATTAGTAAATAAAATACTGCTCTGATCTGTCATGGCTAGGGCTTTAAACGGATCGCAGTTGATCCGTGATCAAGTCCAGACCCCACCATTCGGCGTGTGATTCGCAGATTAATTTGCCAATTTACACGTTCAAGCTATTTCAAACCACAAGAAGAAGAAACGAAACAGAACTCAATTCGTTACTTGCGCGCTGTACTCGCATACACCCGAAGCGCGCACAAGCATAGAGACGTGTTTCAGACAGCGCGGCATACCGAGTTATTCCTCTTTCATGCTTCCCTGGATTTAAGATACATATGTATGAGGGTTTGCGCTTACGTCGCAAACCCTCGGTCCGCAAGATTTTTTTCAAAACTGTAACCAGTCCGTGGAGTAAAAAAGGTTGGAGACCCCTGGGTTAAGGTATAAGGGATGGGTCAACAGTGTAATTATAAATGTAATTACAGAAATTCATTGCAGATGTAACTACATATAGGTATTTTAAAAAATAGAAGAACAATGTAAAAACATGTATGTACACAATAAGTGCATTGTATCAAATGATTCATTTAAATGTACATAGTAGTTAAGGTCACCTAATATAAACATTATATCACTTGATGAAATACAAGGTTGTATAAAATATACAGGCAATATATTTCATAATACCTAAAATGCTGTCACCATATTTTTTATGGTAAATTTCTGACAACCACAGCTGCCCATTTTTTTGTTTGTTTGTTTGTTTGTTTTTTACTGTAAATTTAACAGGATTTAACTTTGTGTGTAAATCAAAACAGCATAATTTGTCTCTTTTTTTCCTTTCTCACATCAGAGAAAATGTCCCCCCATGATCTCTCCTCACCCACGTCCCCAGCCATGGATCCAGAAGAGATCCGCCACAGGAGGATGATAAAAAGGTCAAAGGTCATTGAGGAGCTGGTTAGGACAGAGGGGGACTATCAGAAGGACTTGGAGCTCTGCATTAGCGAGGTTCTGCTTCCTTTAAGAGCATCCCAGGCATGTTCACAGTCCCACAACCATATTTCTGAAGAGATGTATTCTCTCAAATATGTAAAAAAATAAATAAAATCTATCAGTATATAGTGTTGCCACTTCAATAAAAAAAAAACTTGTTTGATTTAAATGGGGTCTGATGGGTTTTTTCATAGGTGGTGGATGTAGATCGACTGTTCACAAACATTGAGTCTGTGTGTGTTGTCTCTGCTGAACTGCTCCAAAGACTAAGAGATGCCATAGCTGACCCTGACCCTGAAACACAACTCATAGGTAATTTTGAAATAAAATTCAAACAGGCATATTTGACTAACAAGCATTGCATTAAAAGACAAAAATGTTTTAGAGTGATAATGACTAATGATATTCAACATTTCTGTAAAGCAACAGCCAATATTACTTTATTCATGTTTATTATTAAGCTAAATATTCATAAAATTAATAAATCCTATAAAATCATTTTAAGATCTAATTTTAATTTCAATTAAAAAAAAAATCAAATGATACAAATATGAAGATTTTCAGATTAAAATATTTGAAAATGTATTTAAAATTTTATTTTTAAAAAGTGACCTCTTTAAACTTCATAGAATTATGCCTAAAAATGCAGTCTGACCTTTTTTAGGAGAAGTGTTTATCCAAGCCAAAGCTGTCATGGAGGAGGTCTACAAAATTTACTGCTATCATCATGACGAGGCTAATACTTTACTCAAGTCTTATGAAGCACAGGAAGACATCCAGCAGCATTTTAGAAGATGCATATCCACACTCAAGTAACAATGTTGACTGCATTTATGTCTTAGATATACGCACTGTAAAAAATAAAGCTGTAAAAAAGTACTGGCAGCTCATTACACACAACATTATCCATTAATTTTACAGACATTTCTGTTAACTCTAAAACACAATGCAATGAAGTGTAAAATTCAAAATACTAGTAAAACACCGGTAAATAATTCAGTATATTTATACAGTATTTATACAGATTTTTTTTTTTAGAGTGTGTGTGTAATGTTTAGGCCTTTGGCTCTGAAGTTCACATTAATGATTTGTTGTCTCTTCTCTTACAGGAAAATATATGACCAAGAGTAAGTATGCATTTTCTAATTTAAACATTGTCATAAATAATATTCATTCAGATATTTCATAATCATAAACATGAATGTTAGTTTATAGATCTATGTTAGTTCTCAACACAACCTAGAGTGTACTCAAGCAAGGCATTGCCTGATAACTCTGTAATCAAACCTGCAATTTTGTTGTTGCTAACACCATGCTGTACCAGCTGTGCTACAGAAACATCATAAAAGTCATCTATACAGTTTGTATATAGTGTACCATGTTCCTTTTTTAATGTTTTCTTCATTCAATATCATTTTTAGAGGGAAGCCCAATTTGCTTGACATGGACTCTCTACTCATTAAACCAGTGCAGCGTATCATGAAATACCCGCTGCTATTGGCTGAATTGTGGAATGCCACACCCACGAACCACCCTGACAACAGACCCTTACAGGAAGCTCTGACCACTGTAAAGATTATTAACATCAACATTAATGAGTTCAAGAGGAGGAAAGACATAGGTGAGACATGCACATGATATTTCACTAACTATGTCAAGTACACTGTAAAAAAGAAATCTTTTGTCAAATCAGCTTAGATTAACAAATTCTTTCTTTCTATTTGATTTGGGAGTTTTCAAGTATGCAAATAAAGGACACTTGTGTTGTTTTAGTGCTGAAGTATAAGAGGAGTGACGATGAGACCTCACTGATCGGTAAACTCAACAAGTTCAACATTCATTCTATCAGGAAGAAATCAGACCGGCTGACAAGCTATTTCAAGATTCTCACTGGTGTTGAGCCACAGGTACTTTAATGAAACAAGGCTAAAATAACCATGTTTTACCTCTGTAAAGGCAGTGTGAGTGTATTGTTATGGCTTCTGTCTTCACAGGTGAGAGATGAAGAGTTTGACAAAGAGGAAAAACTTTTCCGTAGCCTTGAGAAAGTTGTGAGACAGCTAGTGAAAAACATCACCTGTTACTTGCTCTATACTCAGGTATGAAGATGCATTATTAAACGTGAAATATTTTTAAGCATGCAAAAATAAATACAATTAAGTCTAGACAAATGAAACAATTGAAACATCCAAAATATAGTTTTAAGTGTTTGTGTAAAAACTAAATTAATAAAAAAAAAATGTAACTTTAATATGTCAACCAATTTTAAACATGGTTTTATCCAGTGTTCTGTTTTGGACATTTATGCAAATTTGTACATATTTATTTAGACAATTCCTCATTCGCATATTTAAACATAACATTTCAGAAAACATATATCAATCAACTGGGGATGTATGGTGATATCTAGTTAATTTTTTTATCCTGTTCATCTGTGGTGTCTTGCCTTAAAAGTATTTTCTAACATAAGAACACTTATTTTGCTTTTAGAAAAGGAGGATGCACCTCTTGGAACCTCAATATTTGTACAGATAAATTTCAAACAGTGTTTTGGGTGGTGTATTTTGACGACAGTAGGTTTTTATGGTGGATGTTTTTTGCACCCCAAATACCGTCCTCCTTGCATTTAATCAGTGGTTTCTAAAAACCTTTAATTTAATCACCTTGACACGAATGTACATGGTGATTTCAAAATATGTGACCCTGGACCTCAAAACCAGTCATAAGGGTCTTTTTTTTTTTTTGAGATTTATACATCATCTGAAAGCTGAATAAATAATATTTGACCGAGATACAACTATTTGAAAATCTGGAATCTGAGGATGCAAAAAAATCTAAATATTGAGAAAATTGCCTTTAAAGTTGTCCAAATTAAGTTCTTAGCAATGCATATTACTAATCAAAAATTAAGTTTTGATATATTTACAGTAGGAAATTTACAAAATATCTTAATGGAACATGATCTTTACTTAATATCCTAATGATTTTTGGCATAAAAGAAAAATCAATAATTTTGATACAATGTATTTTTGGCTATTGCTTCAAATATACCCAAGAGACTTAAGACTGGTTTTGTGGTCCAGGGTCACATATATGTAATGATTTCTGATCTAGGAGATAATGTCTCATAAATGAATAATAAATTCATTCTATTTAATAAGCAAAATCATAAAAATGACCGATGACAGACCTCAAAATCAACCTCAAAATGACTGCATGGATCAATTTTAGCAATATCTCCAGTGCATACATAGGAAAGTACTGAGATTATTTTAGCTATTGAGGGTTTATTTAGTGTTTTGGGGGAAAAGGTAGAGCCCCATTGTGCAACACTGTAAATTTGATTGCATTTCTATTAATTGAAAGCATTTCAAAGCAAACTTTTAAATAATGTTTCCACTGGGTATTTTTTAAGACTATTTAGGACCTGAAGTATATCATTATTTTTCTCTTTATATTGTAGGAGATGATATCCATTGCTGTTCAAAATGCACAGGACCTAGAAGCTATAATGAAGGATCCAGACAAAATAGACACAAATGGCTTTCAGCAAAAAAAGAATGGCAATGACCCATACAAACAGTTTGTAAGTGTTTTCCCTCACACAAACATGTACTTGCATAATTTATCAAGTCAAATTTAAATCCTCCTCAGTTCTCCTCAGTTCTTCTTTCAAAAATAAAAAAAAAACCCTGCAGTGTGAGCCATAACATCTCAGTCAATGACGATCCTTTTTAAAGTTCCTCTTTAAAATTACATTTAAGCAATAGCAAGTAGAGTGGGATGAAATAACAGCAAAATATATGACCAGAATGCTGAACTCTGAAATTAATATTTTGTGAGACTCATTCGACTATTCCTTTAAGGTTTATTTCACATTTCATACACACACATCCCTGTGCTTTCTTTCTATCAAATCATTTAGTTTGTAAGGTATAAATCTCTATTTTGTTAAATAAATGTCTGCATCAGTGAATATCAGCCTTCATCCTGTTTAAAAATTTGCATGGTTTGCGTTCCTCAGAAAGATCATATGGAGCATCTTGTTCTTGCTCCACTCTCGAGCCTGCTGGGAATGTTTGCATCACCACAGAAGCTGATACAGAAGCGCTATGATAAACTGTTGGACTACTGCAGCCAGTTGGATTCCCGATCCTCCAACGAAGAACAGGGCCTGGCCAAAAAAGATTACCTGGCCCTCAATGCCCAGTTGCTTGAGGAGCTGCAATGCTTCAACCGAGCTGTCAGGACAATCCTCACCAACTGCTTGATTTGTATAGTAAAATTAATTAGAAAGCTGATGGAAGCAGCTCAGCCGCCTATCCACCAGATACCAGTAAGTTAAAGAAGGTAGAAAATTATGCCAAAATACTGATGTAGTTTTAAAAAATTACAAAATCAAGATGAAATGTAGAGAAATTGACAGAGCCCTTTTCACCCAAGAAAACTCAGGTTTACGTATCTTGCTCAAGGGAAAAATGGTGATATTTTTTTTTTTTTGGAATTTATCAGGTTACTGCTGTGGTCCACACTTGGATTAACACCTACAACCTTTGTGTTATCCAAAACCACTAGCCTATTATATTCTAAGCATAAAGGATCTACAGGCACATAATATACTGTAGCTTCCCACAGAATCTGAAATGTGACCCTGGACCACAAAACCAGTCATAAGGGTCAATTCTTTTCGAAACTGAGATTTATACAGCATCTGAAAGCCGAATAAATAAGCTTTCCATTGATCTATGGGTTGTTAGGATAGGCAATATTTGGCCGAGATACAACTATTTGAATATCTGGAATCTGAGGGTGCAAAAAAAATCAAAATAATGAGAAAATTGCCTTTATAGTAGTCCAAATGAAGTACTTAGAAATGCATATTACTAATAAAAAATGAAGTTTTAATATATTTACGATAGGAAATTTACAAAATATCTTCATGGAACATGATCTTTATATCATAATATAAACATGATAATGTTTTTTGGCATAAAAGGAACATAGATCATTTTGACCCACACAATGTATTTTTGGCTATTGCTACAAATATACCCCAGCAACTTAAGACCAGGGTCACAAATGGAAAAAAGTCACATAGGCTACAAGATAAAACTTAGTTACAGTTACTTCAGGCCATAAGTACAACAGCAATAATGCAGATAAATACCAAAATTCAAAAGTGTAATATGGGTTACATACTACACTTACACTTATTATGGGTCACAATATGGGTATATATTACAGTGGTTGTTCCATCCATAGCAGGGGTTCGCAACCTTTTTGACTGCTTTGTACAAGCCAATATTCGAAGGCCTACATATCAGGCTGATATGAACCTCTATGACTTCTGCTTTAATACAAATCAATTAACTCAAAATATTACGTAAGTTAAAAACAACTGTATATAATTTTTTTTTTACCCTGATATAATTTTTAAGATCACTCTGATGGTACACTTCTAATTTGGCGAACGACCTCTGTTCCTTCCACATGTACCCTCCCAAATGTCTGTTCTGAAAATATGTCATTTTGGTGAAAGGGTTTGAAAGAAAGGGTTGATTGATTTACAGCAGCAACAAATGCATGTGTACAGAAATCCACTGTAATTCACTGTACAACAGTGAATTACACTCACTTAACTGCTTCAAAGTCTCAATAATACACAAAACTACATACAGTCGCTTTAATTTTGTACACCATTATTTTAAGTATTTTAGAATTGTAATTTTCAAGATTCAAGATTATGTTGATGTAACTCATTTGAAATAATTTTAAGAATTCCGTCATGGATGTTTAAGATGACATTTTAACCATTGGTCATCTAGGTTCCCTTGTCAAACTTTAGTGAAGTCCAAAATTCAATCATGGAGGAGCTGAGCAACCTTGGATTCGTCAAAGATAATTCCCAAAAGCTGATGGAGCGCAAAGTGAGCTTTGAAAAACGGGACAAGAAAATGGTAGGATTACAAATGAAAACAATTTGTAAATCCATAAGGTCCCAATAAGGTCCCAGCTGACTTAAAAATTCTCTTCAGGTCCCAGAGATCCCCAGACAGACAGAGGAGCACAGGGCCTGGCTCCTGGAAGAGTTTGCAGTGGATCGGCTCTATCAGCTCAAGCGTAACTGCAATGCCTGTCAGGAAAATGACATCAGCCTGCTGGAGGGGGAGCTGGTGGCCCTGCTGGAAGACAAAGACCCTATGGGAAGCAGCAGCCGCTGGCTGGTACATACTGGGAGTAAGTCTGTTTATGTCTGTTCAAATGCCCTTACATTTGTTTTTTAGAAGAAAAAGATATAATAATGTACAAAAGATGGAAGTTTTATGAAATATTGATAGTCATTAACTAATGTTAAAATATAGAACCTTGTTGTAAAGTGTTTAGTTCTACAGGCTGTAATCACTCATTCACAAATAAATAACAGGACACACACCGCCATTCAAAAGTTTGGGGTCAGTAAGACTAAGTTTTCTTTATACTCTCCAAGGCTGCATTTATTTGATTTTTAAAAATATTGTGAAATATTATTACAGTTTAAAATAACTGTTTCATATTTTAATATATTTAATTTTAATTTATTCCTTGTGAGGGCAAAACTGAATTTTCAGTAGTTATTACTCCAGTCTTCAGTGTCACATGATTAATCAGAAATATTATTAATATGCTGATTTAGGACTCAAGAAACATTTATTCTTAGTATCACAGTTGAAAATTGTTTTGCTGCTTAATATTTTTGTGAAATCCCGATTTTTCTTCAGGATTCTTTGAAAAAGAGAAAGTTCACAATAACAGCATTAATTTTACATAAATATTTTGTAACAGTATAAATAACTGTACTTACTTTTGATCAATTTAATGTATTCTTGCTAAATAAAATTAGCATAATTTTTAAAAATATCCTTGCTAAATAAAAGTATTAATTTAGTATTCATTAAGTATTAATACATTTTTTACTGACTCCTAACCTTTGAGCAGTAGCATATGTTCAGTTATTTATTTATAAATGAGTGGTTGTAGCAAGTAAAACTAAAACTTCTTGGTTAAACTTAAGTTTTACTGTATTCATTAGTCTTGGTTAATGTTAATTTCTACATACATTTGAACACTGCAAGTTGTATAAACAGTAGTTTGTGTATCATGCATAAATATGAATTAACAATAAACAATATCATATTTATAAATTATCTTAAACCTAGTTTAATGAATGCTGTAAAAAATATCATTCCATTTGTTACTAATGTTAACAAATTAAACCATACAAGTGTTTTGTTGTTGTTGTTGTTTTTATCCATGTTTATGCTATGAATTCAAATGTGAGTTAAAACCAAGAGACAACATTAACTAAAGCATTAATAAGGCTGGTGGAAATGTTGGATGAATACTGTCTGTGGTAGCACTCCATAACTTTATGGGAGAAAGTAATGAAGTCCCCTCAGGATATTCTTTCATCACATGTCTATAAACTAGCCTCTCATAAACTCCAGAGACTGTTGCTTCACAACAGGACCAGCGTTCTGGGGCCTGTTTCATAAAACAAGTTTACCAAATAACTTGTTGTCAGTTGATTTAGTTCAAAATAAGTCAGACTAACTGAAATAAGCTTGTCTAATTTGGTAAACTTGTTTTATGAAACAGGCCCCTAGTAGTTATGTCAGGTGACTTATTGTCTGTATCAAGTCAGTGGGGATAAAACAACAGCGTTTGGAAATAGAAAAAGAAAAGAATTTAGCCACTAAAGCCCTTGAAATGACTTTTTACATGAAATATTTAAAGATCACAATATGGAAAAAGAGTGTTCTTTGTAATTTGGTCATGAAAGTGATATTTTACATTTATGCATTTAGCAGACGCTTTTATCCAAAGCCACTTACATTGTATTCAAGTTTTTACATTTTTATCAGCTCTTGCTTTCCCTGGGAATCGAACCCATGACCTTGGCATTGCTAGCGCCATGCTCTACTATTTGAGCTACAGGAAAGCTGTATTAATTTTAATTGTATTACTTAAGAGGAATGTGACAAGTGGAATCCATAATCCTTCAGATAACTCATTCAATTAGTTTGAGGCCTGAAACTGATCTGTCTTTCGTTCATTTTTATGGTCTCACAAAGCAATTTTTTTTTTGCTCCTATTAGGTTAACCAGGCTCCTGCTGCTGATTATGACATTTCTCTTTGTGTGTGTGTTTAGGTACGAAGGGTTACGTGTACTCCTCATTCCTGAAAGCCTACAACCCCCAGCGGGAGGTGACTGAGAGGCCAGATGACTTTGACAATCTGAGTCTGTTTGTGTCGAACAGCAGGAGCAGTAGCATGCGGAGCTTCAGTGCATACAGCACTTCAGACAGTATGTCCCCTCAGTCTGGACCACAGGACGAGCCGGACCCCTCTGAGGACCAACATGTAAGACACATGAAGAGTGTGTATGTGTAGCACAATAAGCTTAAATGGAAGGATTCTGATACAAGCAAAAGTGCTGTTGTTTCAAAATTTTAGCAACTTTTTGGATGGCCAGAATCATTGACAGGAACAGTGATATTTAATTAGTGCTTCTTCTATGATACATTTTCATTCATTCACACTACCTGGATGAGCTATAACAGGAAATAGGATTTGGGTTTCTGTGTTTGGTAAAAAAATATTTTGCGTGGATGTGACTCGGCAGGTAATCATGGCCGAAGCCCAAGTTCAGAACAACAGCAGCACAGTTGTGAGTGTGACATTGCTTGTATACAACAGCTCAATAAAAAAAGAATATAATATTCAGAAACATACATATTAGGCACAATAATGCAGCTAATTTTTTTTGAGCTCCCCCAATGGAAATGGTTCCCGGCAAAGTCAAACAGGATCGACCTTTGCATGTCTCAGAGTTTCATTCCTAAATGAATCCATGTTTTTGAACTAACCGGTTAAGCAAATGAATGAATGTCTCATAAGATACAAAAAGCCACTTACTGTACTTGTCACCTCCTACTGGTGAAATGATGACTTGCAGAACTGACAGCCTGTATGGAACGCCACAAACACACACAAGTGGAGTAAAACTAAGTCCTATTTCAAATGTCCTATTTCTGTTGTATTAAACAACTGATAGACAGCACCATCTACTGGTAATATGTCCTGGAAAGGAGCTCAGGAGGACAAACAAAGACATTTCAAATGAGACAAAAAGATACTATTCAGATACTATTCTGTTATGTGGCAATATGGTGCATTTTGTAGTTTCTAATTAATATCTTTTCTTTAAAGTTAAATTTTCTTGCTTTGAGGTTGTACTGCGGTCAAGCTGAATTATTAAAGATACTAATTTTACTTTTCTTTTTCACAGTTCTATGCAGTTTATGCATTCCAGGCACGCTGTGAACAAGAGCTCACACTTCAGGAGTACCAGCATGTTCGTATCCTTCAGTTTTCTGACCTCGTTGGTAACAAAGACTGGTGGCTCGCTGAATCTAATGGGCAAAAAGGCTACGTTCCAGCAAATTACCTTGGAAAGATGTCATATGCTTAATTAAAAAAAAAAAAAAAAAGACTCTAATAGTTATTTTATTTAAAAGAAGAAAAATATGAATATAGCTTTTAAATTAACTTCTTAATGAAGGCTACCCCGCACAAATATTTTTGCACGTGATGCTACCAACAGTGTTTGCTTGAATTATATACAAATTGTTATAGAGAGCTTGTTAATCAAAAAAATGTATTTCAAGTAATTTTATATAGTAATATTAATATATAAAATATTGTGATTTAATAAAATATTTACGATCATGCAAATTGCCATGTCTAGTTGTTTGTGGGCTGTTGTTCATTCATCTCCTACACTTTTCAAAGTATTAGCATAAACATAAAAAAAAAAATCTAAAAAAGGTGTTATTTATTATCTTCAAACCAAACCATTTCTGAAAGACCAGTAACATTCAAATTCAAGTATATTTGAAAAACAGGATTTGACTTGTTCTTTAACATAATAGTCTGGCTTTCTCTTCCTCATTTCTTCAGTTTCTTCTGTGCTGCTTTCTTCTTCACCATCTGCAGCCGTTTCATAGCATTGAGTTGAGACTCCTGGGAAGTGGGCGTCTTGCAATCAGCTGAGGCTTTTGCTCCATTGCTGTTGTTGTTGCTGCTGCTATTTCCACCACTATTGGCCCCGTTGCCCCCTCCATTGCCTCCTGACCCACCGTTGCCTCCCAGGCTGCTAGAGGGTGCTGCCCCAGGTGACTGTGATCCAGTCACAGTCATTTTCCCCAAGCTATCTCCACTCGTTGAACGGCTCAACACCTGCTTGCCGAGTGTGAGTGGAGGGGGTGGTTTCATGGGTACCGTGCTAGAGCCGTTGTTTCCATTACCACTTCCACCACTGCTGCTTCCTGAAGGTTTAGTAGCCAGACTGGGCTTAACATTGGCCAGCGCAGAGAGTCCCACAGGTTTGGAGGCCGAGGGAGGTGGGGTTGATTTACTGCTACCTGGCTGACTGGTGCTCAACTTGGTACTGGAAGGTCCTACATTTGAAGTCTTGGTAAAAGCAGCCCATCCTGTAAGGCCTGGGGGCAAAGACGAGCTACTGCTGGAAGAGTTTCCTGATGCCACAGATGCCTGAACACAAAAAAGTCACTTATTTGATTAGATGTATAGTAAAAACAGTAATATTGTGAAACATTACAAAAATATATTTTCTATTTGAATATACTTTAAATGGAATTCATTTCTTTGATGGCAAAGCTAAATTTTCATTAGCCTGCCATCCTGTTCACCAATATTTTAATAATTTATAAAAAACAAAAAACAAAACCCTGCCTGGCCTTCTGAGATTTCAGTATGGAGATAAAGGTCAGGATCATGATTTTTCTGTAGTATTACAGTACACTGTGGTTGTATACGTTTGTTGTTTGCTTTTGCCATTTGACAGAGCTCTTGGACCCAGAACTGGACTGATACTTTTTTTAATAGCAAGTTCAAATGAGCAGCATTTATTTAAAATACAAATCTTTTGTAACATAATAAAATGTCCTTACTGTCACTTTTGATCAATTTAATACTTCCTTGATGAATAAAAGTATTAACCCCCTAAATAAATAAATACAAAATGAATACTAAACTAAATAAATAAATGATAAAACACAAACACATGACTAGATGGTTGCAGGGGAAAACAGATAACTTCAAAGCTGGACTTACATTGCTAAAGTGCATCCCAATTTGTGTACTTTGCACTATTCACTGGCATTATGTAGTATAAATAGAGTAAGTAGTATATTCACACTGAAACTTCCCAAGAGAAAACGAGCCTTTTACATTTCCCAATGATGCACTTAATCAAAAAAAAAAAAAGCATTCTGCTTCTTTAATTAGACTCTTCTGCCCTTTTATTTTTAAGTAATTTCTGACCTTTACATTGAAGTCAGCTTATGTTTTTGATCTCTAGTTGGTAATCAGTCTATCATGCATCAGTAACTGTATAATTTTAATTCATGGCTGTAAAACACTTAGGGCCCTTTTTCAACGATCTAAGCGCATGACACAGGTGCACTTGGGGCATGTACGAATACACTTTTGCTAATTTAATGCTTGAAAAAAACATTGCCGCACTAGGCGCATGGCCCAAAAGGGTTGTACCTATTCTCCTAATGAGTCATGGGTGTGTTTTGTGCGTAATGTGCAATAAACCAATCAGAGTCTCATCTCCCATTCCCTTTAAAAACCAGTTGCGCTTGCACCATGGCAGATTCGCTATTTACATGGAGGAATTTGCAAGAGCAAAGACTAAACCCTTCTCCAGAAAGGAAACAGATCTGCTTGTGCACCAGGTTAAAGCGTACACAATAAATAAATAAAAAACAATGGGCCATTGACTTTAGACCAGGTTTTAGTTGGTCATTGGTGCAATTGTTTCCCATTGCCTCAAAATAGCAATGTGCCAACACAATGCACCTGAACACCTTGTTTTCAGACCAGTCCGCCCATGGGTGAATAGATGGGTGCAAGTGCATTTGGTATTTAAATAAAGTGCGCCGTACATAAAAATGATAACTGCTTTGAGCTAAAACTAGCAAAAACACTTGCGTCGCACCTGGCGCCACATTGTGTCAGGTGTATGATAGGGCCCCTTAAATTTGTTGTAATTTTTCAACCCACTCAGGTACTTTGAATTTGAGACCCCTGGTCCATAACCTGTGCTGGTGTGAGAATACACTCACCTTCACCTCCGTTCTCTTAAAGGCCTGGAATGAACCTGTTGTTTCCGGTTTGGGCTTTAGTTCTGCTTTCTTCACTAATGGATCTTTCAACATAGGTGCTGCTGTTGCCAAAGCAGGAGCTGGTTTCTGTGGAGGTTTCTGGGTCTTTTGGGCCTGAGACATTAATAAACATCACACTGAGTGTTGCTATTATTATATGAAAGTTCTTAAGTGATACGCATCTAACTTATTGTCATAAAATTCTTACCATTCTTTTCATTTGCCTGGTACATCGAGCACAGTACCACACTAGCCGTGGGTCATTGACATCCTTGTCAGTAACCTGAGGTTTGTGACACTCCTGATGATACAGATTATGACATTCTTGACACTCCACTAGTTGATTGCCAGAAGTGACAGTCATTTGTCTGAGAAGAGAAAAAGCTGGTTAAATTTTACACATACATGGCCTGAAATTAATGAAGGATTCAATGGACGTCAATGACAAGACAAATACTGTTCCAATGTTTATAAATCATATTATTCACTGATATTTTGAATTAGCTTTTATTTTTATAGTTTCAGTTTTCTTTTGAATTTTAGTTTAAGTTTTAGCAATTTTGTAAAATTATATTTCTATGTAGATTTAATCCATTTCAGTTTTGGTTTTAGTTAATATTTTGTACTTTATAACTTATTTAGGGTAAGAAAATAGGTAAATGGTATTTAAACAGCTGACTTCAAATGTTTAAAGAGTTCAAATGAAACCAGAGTTTAAGAGTTTAAATGATACATAATGACGTGATAAATCCTTGTGGAATCCAAACCAGCAACATTTTGGTTACCAGGCCTTTCTGCCAATATTATGCTACTACATCACTCACCGACAAACCACACAAGCAAGACCCATTTCCATGGCAAAGTCGTCAGCATTGGTTTCATCAATATCTGTGAAATCCGGGATGGGAATGTCCTTGGTTTGAAAAGCAATCGGCAAGGAATGACTGTCCTGCTTATCCACACGAGGTTTTTTTGGTGGCTCCACTCCTTCCCCAGGATCAACCCTAATCTACATATTACATGATCTTTTATTAGTGTTTTTGATTGAGCTTTTCCAGTTATATCATATTTACAACAATAAATAATAGTGCAAAATGACATTGAAAAGGACCTTTTCCAAAGATCTTTTCTCGCTCTCTTTCTTGGTCTTGTCTGAGCTGCTTGATTTACTGCTGCTGCTGGTGATGGATGATGATGATGATGAACTAGAGGAGGATTTGGAGTCTTGTTTGGTCATTTTTGGTAATGAAACCTTGCTCACTTCTGCTTCCTAATGCATGGAAAATGAGTTGCACATTAATACATCAAACAATTAAGTTACAAACATAAAAATACCTTTTTTAATATGATCACCTTCAGTGGTGTCCTATAGATGGAGTCACTGCCCCTGGCTAAAGACTCATCCAGCAGGGCCTTGAGTTTCTCTGCTGAGTCTTTGCTCTTGGAGTGAAGGTACCCCAGTCCCTTCAGAAAGATGGGGTCTAGCTCGAAACTTACTGTTCCAGACATTGTTTAGCGGTTATTGTATGCTTTTACATAAGACAACGAATCAGCCCTCTTCCTGTGGAGTTTAATGTGTTGCATATAAGAATAACACGAGATAACCAGCATTTATGTCCCGCACAACCTCTAGTTTTAGGATAACTAAGCAACTGCAACCGTTTGACTCGAGATTAAGGTCGTTTTTATAAACAGTAGTAAATCACAATATTACTCTTAGCGCTAATTAACGATGTTAGCAGTGAGCATTTTGATGCTATGGTCCGACAACCTAACCTTACAGAAACAGAAACAGACTAAACAGAGACGCCTTTGATGAAACAGGGATGACTCCAAATGGGCGGGGCTTGCGGGTTTTTCGCTTTTACCTTCTAATTAATATATTTTCTGTGTGTTTTCAATGCAAAGACAATACACGTTTATCAATGTCACGTTTAAATGATTGTATTATCATCACATAACTGCTGAAACAGAATCTGTTTTTGTCACGTGATCCTTGTTACTTTTCTCACCGCTGATCAGAATGGCTCAATCACAGTCGTTTTTGATTACTAATTATAAATTATTAAAAAGAAAATTACGTGACGGAAATGTCTAAGAGGGTTACACACTATTCCTTGAAGTAAACTGAGTCAAACTATTATTGATTTTCTGTACAAATGTGTCTAATAAGAAAAAAAACACCCTGAGTTTTGAATGTGTCTCACTGTAGGATCCTGTTTTTTGAGCCTTTAGGTGCCCCCTTCAGGATGATACCCTTGCGAAGTGATATTTGCCGACTAGACTCTTATTTCTCTCTGATGATGACTCTTTGTGTTTCTTTTAAATCATACCGACATAAGCGATGCGTTTTAGCTGTCATATTCAGTCACAACACCTCCAATAATACGTTTCAAATTATTTACAAATGTCACTATATATATTAGATATACATTTATTAACAAGCATACAAAATGAGAGAGTATCAGTGAATTTAAAAATCAAATGAGTCGGACACTAATAGATGTAACACAAGGAAATGCTACGTAGTGCGTAAAATTGTAATATCCTCGATAAAATGGTAAGTGAGGTCTTATAATGAACGATCAATAACCATATTCTTATACAACCATCCAATGTATTTATTGTGTGAATTAAGTGGCGAATCACGTGGGTTATGGTGTTGTTGACAGGGCTGTCGAGTGTAAGAAGCTGATTGGCTGTTCCAGTGTGACGGGGGTTCTTGTCCCAGATCGCAGGGGTTAGACAATAAGGATCCAAACAGCAGCATTTCCATTAATAACACAGCATAGATGGAGTTGATCTCTCTGTGGTTTTGAGCAGCTGTCGCTGACACACGTACAATTTCATGAGACGACTTGAATAATTCTACTTTTTATTTAATCACTTAAATCAAATAGATCCCAGAAAAAGGTAAGTGGATCTATAAATCCCAAACCATTTCAGTTCATTTCGCGATGCTTCATTTCTCTATAGTGTAACAGGATTTATTTAGATGTCATGTTTTTATCATTATTGTGCATAAATGTTGATTATGACGTTATTGACAGTTATCAGAGAGTAAAGTTGAAATAACCAGTTTCTTTGTCATTATCTTAAATGCATTGCATACAGTCCTCGTGTAAGCATCATTATAATAAATTACATGAGATACTTTTAAAGCATTCTTGGCATGTAAATGATCATACAAATACTTAGAAAAAGAATCAATTTACTAATGAGAAGTGGAAATTATTTCAGTATTTGTTTTGATGTTGTTGTTAGTAGCAGTAACGTTAGTAGTATAATACAGGTCCTTCTCAAAAAATTAGCATATTGTGATAAAGTTAATTATTTTCTGTAATGTACTGATAAACATTAGACTTTCATATATTTTAGATTCATTACAACACAACTGAAGTAGTTCAAGCCTTTTAATGTTTTAATATTGATGATTTTGGCATACAGCTCATGAAAACCCAAAATTCCTATCTCAAAAAATTAGCATATTTCATCCGACCAATAAAAGAATGGCCATCATGTTCAGTTATGCACTCAATACTTGGTCGGGAATCCTTTTGCAGAAATGACTGCTTCAATGCGGCGTGGCATGGAGGCAATCAGCCTGTGGCACTGCTGAGGTGTTATGGAGGCCCAGGATGCTTCGATAGCGGCCTTAAGCTCATCCAGAGTGTTGGGTCTTGCGTCTCTCAACTTTCTCTTCACAATATCCCACAGATTCTCTATGGGGCGGGCTCAGGTCAGGCGAGTTGGCAGGCCAATTGAGCACAGTAATACCATGGTCAGTAAACCATTTACCAGTGGTTTTGGCACTGTGAGCAGGTGCCAGGTCGTGCTGAAAAATGAAATCTTCATCTCCATAAAGCTTTTCAGCAGATGGAAGCATGAAGTGCTCCAAAATCTCCTGATAGCTAGCTGCATTGACCCTGCCCTTGATAAAACACAGTGGACCAACACCAGCAGCTGACATGGCACCCCAGACCATCACTGACTGTGGGTACTTGACACTGGACTTCAGGCATTTTGGCATTTCCCTCTCCCCAGTCTTCCTCCAGACTCTGGCACCTTGATTTCCGAATGACATGCAAAATTTGCTTTCATCCGAAAAAAGTACTTTGGACCACTGAGCAACAGTCCAGTGCTGCTTCTCTGTAGCCCAGGTCAGGCGCTTCTGCCGCTGTTTCTGGTTCAAAAGTGGCTTGACCTGGGGAATGCGGCACCTGTAGCCCATTTCCTGCACACGCCTGTACACGGTGGCTCTGGATGTTTCTACTCCAGACTCAGTCCACTGCTTCCGCAGGTCCCCCAAGGTCTGGAATCGGTCCTTCTCCACAATCTTCCTCAGGGTCCGGTCACCTCTTCTCGTTGTGCTGCGTTTTCTGCCACACTTTTTCCTTCCCACAGACTTCCCACTGAGGTGCCTTGATACAGCACTCTGGGAACAGCCTATTCGTTCAGAAATTTCTTTCTGCGTCTTACCCGCTTGCTTGAGGGTGTCAATGATGGCCTTCTGGACAGCAGTCAGGTCAGCAGTCTTACCCATGATTGCGGTTTTGAGTAATGAACCAGGCTGGGAGTTTTTAAAAGCCTCAGGAATCTTTTGCAGGTGTTTAGAGTTAATTAGTTGATTCAGATGATTAGGTTAATAGCTCGTTTAGAGAACCTTTTCATGATATGCTAATTTTTTGAGATAGGAATTTTGGGTTTTCATGAGCTGTATGCCAAAATCATCAATATTAAAACAATAAAAGGCTTGAACTACTTCAGTTGTGTTGTAATGAATCTAAAATATATGAAAGTCTAATGTTTATCAGTACATTACAGAAAATAATTAACTTTATCACAATATGCTAATTTTTTGAGAAGGACATATATATATATAGATTTTTTTTCAAACCCCTTCAGTTTCTGACTTTTTAGCAAGGAAATGGTGATGGAGAAGCCCAGTCCCCTGCTGGTAGGGCGGGAGTTTGTGAGACAGTATTACACACTTCTCAATAAAGCACCAGACTTTCTGCACAGGTATATGCTTTGTAAAATCATCATTTCATCTTTCATGGAATTTTCATCTGGAAAAAGACAAAAACTTATAATTCACTTATAATTCTTATAAAGACAAAAACTTATAATTCACTTATAATTTCTTATAATTCTCACAATTCAGATTCTATGGACGAAACTCATCCTATGTCCATGGTGGACTGGATTCGAATGGAAAGCTTTCAGAGGCAGTCTATGGGCAAGCTGTAAGTCTTGATGTTTGTTGAGGGCTCATGTATAACCTGTCAAAACATCAGAAATGTGTATATATATTCACCAGCATCTGTTCTCCTCATCTCTAGGAGATACATAAGAAGGTAATGTCCCTGCAATTCAGTGAGTGCCACACAAAAATCCAGCATGTGGATGCCCATGCCACTCTGAGTGATGGTGTGGTTGTCCAGGTGATGGGAGAACTTTCCAATAATGGGCAGCCCATGAGGAAGTTCTTACAGACATTTGTACTGGCTCCAGAGGTGTGTATAATAATAACGTGTCATGTGAATCCCCTGTACATTCCTTATAAAAAGCATAAACCTCCTTAGAAGTTTTGTTTGGCAGCATAAAACCCCAAAGCACATATTTAGTATTTTTTAGCATTGCTTATTGAAAATGAATTTCTACAAATTTGTCAGTTTATTAAACACCAAATAATCATCTGCATCGGTATTCACCTCCACAGTTGGTGTTTAGTATGGGGTTTCTGCAGGTTTTACAAAGGTCCTTGCACAAATCAAGGCCTTTAAATGGTGTTAAATTGGAACAGAAATTCTTAAATTTGTAAAGTTACTAAATGTCGCATGCACTGCAAAAATTAATATCTTCCTCAGTGTTTGTCTTGTTTTCAGTACAAATATCTAAACATCCTTAACTCGCGATACATTTATATAAGATGTAAAATGAGGATATAAAGTCTCTTACCTGAACAAAATTATGTGAGTTTATGCTTAAACAAGAACAAATATCAACTTGTTTTCATGTTTCTGAGCCCACTGACAGATTTTGTTCTCGTTTAATCATAAACTTACTACATTTTTATCAGTTTCTCAGAAAACAACTTCTTATGTCATTTTGCTTCTCATCTATATGTATCTTGAGTTAAGAATCTTTAGGCATTCATACTGAAAACCAAGACAAAAATACTAATCTTTTTCTGCAGGTACAGTGAAAGTTATAGTTATTTCCATTTTCTAGTGGTTGGAAACAGAACTATTCAGGTCTTTATCTATTGCTTTGTAAAATGAATTAAAAAGTAATGGAAATATGTTGTATAAATATGTTTTAAACTCTGAAATCTTCGTAATTCGTTTGCTCTCTAGGCATTTACATTTAGAAAACTTAGATGCATATCGAGTTCCCTTTAGTTTAATCCTTAAATGTTCTTAACTTGGTCTTAAAGGGGACATCGGATGCAAAATTCACTTTTACATGGTGTTTGCAAATAAATGTGTCTTAGCAGTGTGTGGACAGTAGCATATTTGTGCCCTCAGCCAGTTGTACGCTGTCCGCCGTTTTCTCCACGCTCAAGCAGCTGTAGCGACAACAATTTTTCTTAAGCAAAGTTTTGTAGTTGGATGTAAAAGTGAACATAATAGTCTTCATTTTCTCTTGTCTCCTGATACCACCACATTTATACGTTGTTAAATATGAAAGACCCTGAATTTGTCAGTAAGTGGGAGGTTTGATTTCACAGTCGTAAATGAGTTACAGACATAAGCTTCAAACACTATATTTATTTTCATAGTTAACGTAAATGGAAAAAAATCACATGCCCAATATAAAGGTGTGAAAATAACCAAAAAGCCCAAAAGCAATAAGAAACTTTCACTGATGCTCAGGTTGTCTGATGTTCATTTTACCCCACAATGCTAAGAAGAAACTTG
Source organism: Barbus barbus (assembly GCF_936440315.1). Taxonomy (NCBI): domain Eukaryota; kingdom Metazoa; phylum Chordata; class Actinopteri; order Cypriniformes; family Cyprinidae; genus Barbus; species Barbus barbus. Next base: position 22,941,094 of record NC_136735.1, on the reverse strand, counting down.
TCCTGCTGTGGGCTAGTATGTACAGAAGGACATTTATTTCACCTGTGTAGAGTGGATTTGCAAATCTGGTAATCTGCATGCTGATCATGATTTGCCCTATAAATATACAGCCCTTTTTGTTTCATTGTTGTCTAGGGTTCTGTGGCCAATAAGTTTTATGTTCACAACGATATCTTCCGATATGAGGATGAGGTCTTTGGTGACTCTGAGGCGGAGCTTGATGAAGGTTAGTTGATAGTTAAAGATTGTTACACACATACGGTTCATACATTCAGCATCTATCAAAAGACTTCAAAAGTATTAGCAGTGCATGTCTTGGCATTGGTATTGCTCTAGCTCTGTTATGCTTCGAGTCTTTTTCTTTACTTGTACAGTGTACTTGGACCCCAGGGATTTCCATTTGTTGCTTCATTTATTGTTCTTCACGTTTTGAACTTTTTATGCATTTAGTGAAAATTCATTGTACTTTAAGTGCATAAATGGTCTGTGATTAATTATATTTTGTTTCGTTTTGAGATGGATGTGATATGGTTGCCTAGCAACTAGCAGTTAAATTTGCAATATTCCAAACATCAGCTCTGCTACACCGTTTGAACTAAAATCTTACTTCCAAGTACTCACAAGTCCAACCTTGAAAATGTTTTCTTTGACATTTTCAATCAAACCATTACAAATAATCTTCTAAAGAAACCGGCCACCCAATGAATCTGAGATTTTTCTTTTCTCTATCTGGAATGTGGCTTTTATGAATTTTCAAATTTAAAATTCTTTTGTTAGATATGAGATCCCAAAATGTCTTGGTTTTTTTTCCATTCATTGCACCAGTCAAATTGATGCAGCATTTTCAGACTGATGCGGGTTGGACTACATCTATACAAAGCTACTTTAACAAGGGCACTCCTCATAAATTGATGGACGTATTATTGATTGTAAATGAATATATATATATATATATATATATATATATATATAGTTTGGGATTCATATAACTAAGTATCTAAGGATATAAACAGTCAGTGCTACCTTATTATAGACGAAAGTCAACCATGCAAAATACTAGATTTGGTCAGGTATAAAAGATTCAAATATGTTTTATTCATCAGTATTTTCTAATCGCTTGCAGCAAAGTTTTATGAATTGATTTCTTTAGAGCTGCAGGAATTTTTTAAAGCAACAGGATGATACTTTATCACTCAGATTTTTTTCAAATGATTTTTTTAAACTTTGTGTTATGTTGGGACAGAGTCTGAAGAAGAAACCGATGAGCCAGAAGACAGGCAACCATCGCCCGAACCCCTCCAGGACAGCCCCAGTAATGCAAACTGCTATGAACCCCATCCTGTGAGGTAGCCCACACTTAAAAAGAAAGCTTACTGTAATGTTCTAGAATTGTAGGGGTTTCTCGTTCTGGTATGGTACTGTTGAATTCCTACTTCCCATTTTATAAATATACCTTTATCCTTTTCTTTTTCACCTTCAGCTGTAACAATGGTGTGGAAGAAGCTCACGAGGAAGCAGTTATGGAACTAGAGCCTGAGGTTGCCCCAGAACCCAAGATTGAAGAGCCCAAGCTCAAGGCAGAGGAGAAGGTCGTAGAGGAGTTTGAGGAGAAGGCACCGTCTCCTGTTCCTATGGAATTGCCACCTAACATACAAGAACCACCTAAAGTAAATTTTGATCGTTACATTACATTTAGTCATTTAGCAGACGCTTTTATCCAAAGCAACTAACAAATGAGGACAATGGAAGCCATCAAAATCCACAAAAGAGCAATAATATGCAAGTGCTATGACAAGTCACAGTTAGCCTAACACAGTACATGTAGCAAGTTTTTTGTTGTTGTTGTTGTTAATTATATAATAAATTAAAAGAAAACAAGGAAAATAGATAGAATAGAGAAAACTGGTGTTAGAGGCTTTTTTTAAAGGAAAGGGAAAGGGAAGTGGTGTGTGGCCAAGTATGGTGACCCATACTCGGAATTTGTGCTCTGCGTTTAACCCATCCAAGTGTACACAGTAGTGAACATACACCCGGAGCAGTGGGGGGTTTGGTGCCTTGCTCAAGGGTCTCACCTCAGTCGTGGTATTGAGGGTGGAGAGAGTGTTGGTTATTCACTCCCCCCACCTACAATCCCTGCCGGACCTGAGACTCAAACCCACGACCTTCAGGTTACAAGTCCAACTGTCTATCCACTAGGCCACGACTGAAAACAAGCAGTTAGAAAACAAGTGCAAGTCTTTAAAGGGTAAAGTGTTTTTATTTTAATAAAAAAAGAAAACAAATAGATCAAATAAAATTAGAACAAAGAGTGCTAGAGTTAGAGGGTCAAATAAAGATTGAAGAGATGTGTTTTTAGCTTATTCTTGATGATGGCTAAGGATTCAGCTGCTCGGATTGAGTTGGGCAGGTCATTCCACCAGGAGGGAACATTTAATTTAAAAGTCAGTGAAAGTGATTTTGTGCCTCTTTAGGATGACACTGCAATGCACTGTTCACTTGCTGAACACATGCTTCTAGAGGGCACATAAGTCTGAATAGTGAATTTAGGTAAAGGGGTGCAGAGCCAGTGATGGTTTTGTAGGCAAACATCAATGCCTTGAATTTTATGTGAACAGCTATTGGTAGCCAGTGCAAATTGATGAATAGAGGTGTGACGTGTGTTCTTTTTGGCTCTTTAAAGACTAATCTTGCATTCTGTATTGATTGTAAAGGTTTGATAGAACTGGCTGGTAGACCTGCCAAGGTCTTTAATGCCATTTATGCATGAACTACCTTTCATCTAATCACAGAGAAGTTGTTGTTAACCCATGTAAAAAAAAAATTGGATTTAATTAGTTAAAAACTCAGACTATTTTAGATCCCTAAGTTGAACGAATGATAAAAGAGCTTGATTGGTACTGATAGTTTGATCATTTATTTTTAATTCCAATATAATTTGTTAACTGGTAAGTATTCAAAAAAAGTTAAGTTTTTTTTTCTAGATTACTGTGATTTTTTTTTTTTTTTTTTTTTTTTTTTTTTTTTTTTTTATTATTATTGTTTTAATTATGTATGTCTTAATATATTTTTAATGATCATATTTCTGGCAGACTTCATCTTGGGCTTCTGTGACCAGCAAAAATTTGCCTCTTGCTGGCACTGTTCCATCCTCTGGAGCTCAACCACATGTTGTTAAAGCACCAAACTCACAGGTAATTACTTATGAATACCTTAATATCTTTCTTTCTCATTTTAAAATAATGCTGTTGACCCAAAGTTACTAGAACCATGCTCCATGTGCATGCTTTCTTGATTTTTAATGTTGACAGCCCAGAGTTGAGACCAAGCAGGAGGTATCGTCAGCTACAATCCGTCCACGTGACCAGCGTATCCGTGACAGACCTTCAGTAACCTCGAGAGGGCCTAGATCTGGTATGAATCTAGAATACTTACAGCTTTCCAAATACTTTCACACTTTCTGTACAAATGATTTTATTACAGATAACTTTCATTTGTTGTTATTGAGTTTTAGACCTTTTTCAAAACAACTTTTGAACTTTTTCTTTGGATCCTTTTTCTTATATCATTAGATGGTGTCTTATCTTCTGACTCAACTGGAAAGCCACATTTCAGCTTTGTCAATAAAGGTAAATATGTATTTCCATTGTTAATAGGATATAGCTTTTGTTTGGGCAATAATGCTGTTAATGGATATAGAAAGGTTGATGTTGTTGGTCCCTGCATAGTCATAGCAGATGAAATCTTGTATGTTGCTTAGGAAGGGGTGATGAGTCAAGTGAAATGGACAGCAGAAGGGTTGTCAGGTATCCAGACAGTCATCAGCTGTTTGTTGGAAATCTCCCTCATGACATTGATGAGAGTGAACTCAAAGACTTCTTCATGAGTAAGGTCTTTTTTTTTTCTGTGGTAACCATTGCATTGATCCATGTTTTCATATCTGCTAATCAATCGTCTTCACATTTGCTTCTTGTCTCTCCCATCAAGCATTTGGAAATGTTGTTGAGCTGCGAATCAACACTAAAAGCACTGGAGGAAAGATTCCCAACTTTGGCTTTGTTGTCTTTGATGATTCTGAGCCGGTGCAAAGAATTTTAGGAGTTAAAGTAAGTAAAGCTATTTTTATTTTGATGCATGTGGTTTTAAAACAATTTTTAGGAATGCACTATTTTACAATAATTTTTTCAATTCTGGCCGACCCAATAAGCTAATAATCATTTTCATGTTTGGGCTTTCATGTTTGACCTAGAAATGGCATTTCAATTCTATTGTTTTCTCTACATAAATGACTAAAAAAACCCATTGATAACTGCAGAATTATTGCAAAGCACTGTGAGACAGGTACTGTGCAATATATAAAGTCTTTCTTTGATGAGGCATGCAATTCCCTCTCTCACTGCAAGACGAGTATGGAGGATCTGCCTATTGCCGATCGAGCAATGCCCAGAAGAATGGCTGTTGTATTCAAAAGGGAGAACCAATGAAATCTTAATAACTGTAATCAGTTTCATGGTTATTATTATTAACTAAAACTACAACTATATATATATATATGTATGTATATGTGTGTGTAACCCCAAAAAAAAAAAACATTTCATAATTTTAATAAATGAGAAAAACTCTAACTTTGGTATTGCTAAATGGTACTTTTAGCAACTACCTGTTGTATAAAGATCATGTATAAAGATACATATCATGTATAAAGATATGGTATTGAGAGAATATTTTTTTGACCCATCTCCATTTCATTTGTGATTAGCCGATCATGTTCCGTGGTGAGGTACGTCTGAACGTGGAGGAGAAAAAGACGAGGGCGATGCGTGAGCGGGAAACTCGTACTGGAGGTGGAGAAGATCGGCGGGATTCAAGGCGTAGTGACCGTGGTCCAGGCGGGCCGCGTGGCATTCCCGGAAGCAGCATGATGCGAGACCGTGATGGCAGAGGCCCGCCTTCACGCGTTTCCACCGTACCTAAACCAGGCATGGCCTCTGGGAGGGGCGCAGGTTCTAGTGAGGGTCGTTTTACTCCTCAGAGGCGTTGAGAGGAGCTCCCCTTGTAGTTTGGAAGTAGTAAAATGTTCATTTATGATGATATTGAGAAGTCTATGTAAAAACATACATCAGGTTTTTTTTTGGTGGTTTCTCTTTATCCCAGTTTTACTCCTTGTGTACACTTGCATTTTTGCCTTTGGAATGTCAGCTGTTTCTTGTGAAACAGATCAACAACTTGAACAATGTAATGACTCAAAACACACAGTTCACTTTAAATTGGAATTGTGCTGCAAGCCCTCTGGTTTGTCATTTATCAAGTGGTAACAATTACAAACTTTGTAGGGAAACAAATCAGTTAGGTATATTTAGTGCTGATAGAATTTCTGCTCTGCAATGTTTCTTTGGCGTTTCCTATTAGATTACCTTCCAGTTGCTGTTGGTGTAAAATGTGCAGATTGAAAGGTGGCTTTTTTTTTTATTTTAAATATTTTTTAGTTTTTTGTGTTTTTTCAGGCTAGCCTTTCAATACATATTATTTGGGTAATTTCACTAATCAGCCTATTAATAAGCTAAAGGCTACCTGTAGTCATAACTGTGAGCTAACAATATTTCATTTAATGGTAATGACTTATACGGGGGGAAAGGAAAATAAAAGGAAAGGTAAAGTACATGACTGTGAGAGTGGAGACAAGACATGTCCTCTCCAGTTCTGTTTATGTACTATTTTTGTTTTTTATTTCTTAATGTACAGATTTGACAACATTTTTCTTTTGTTCTGGGTCTGCCTGAATAAGTGAATGGAGCATTAATGGAAGCATTTGTAAAGTAGAAAGGGACCATGATTTTTGTGTAAAGGCATTTTGGATTTATGCTGAATGTTTTTTCTAAGGCAGAGTCACTTTATTACATTTTTATATGTATATATATATATATATATATATATATATATATATATATATATATAATCCTAATCTAATTTTTGTGATGTGAGTTTCATTTTACATCCAAGCAATCATTGTTCTTTTTAAATTAAAGCATAACAGTATTTATACAGGGTACAGAGAAACTTTGCTGGTGCATTTCTGACTAGTTTTGCATTCTACATATTTTTACAAATGAAATTATGGTATTTTAAATAGCACTGATTATAAAAAGAGTTTGTCAATTTTCCTCCAGACACATAAGGCTTCATTAAAGTTTTTTTCTCCCCAAGAACTGTTGGTCCTTTCAGAATTTATGCCTTATTGGGGGAAGCATAATGTTCTGCGAGTTTTTTTTATTTTCTTCATTATTATTCTTTTTCATGTGTATCTGTTTAATTGATATCCACACCCGTTTTCCATTTTCGTGATGAGGAACTTGTTAATGCTGTTCTTCATGAATGGAAGGAAGCATAAGTACAGTGGGGTAGACACTGTTTTCATTGTGTCTACAATTTGCACTGATTTTGTAAGTCCAGTTTGATGTAGCGCTATTTTTGATGTTTAATGTCTTCCGTGTCAGGTAGATTGCACTAATTGCAGTATTTCTAGGACAATCTTCATCAGGGACATTACATTTCTTTTGTTAATTTTTTAGGGACAGCTTGTTCTCTGTTAAAAGACATTTTGGTTGCAGATACATTTACTTTTGGAAGAAAATATGCCTACAGTCCTGTCTAGAGACTTCTTTCCCCATCAACTCTACCTAGTTCTTACTTGTTCTGAGTTTGGGACCTGGAACATTTTAATTACTGTGTAAATAAATGCCACAATGGCCTTTCTTTTTAGATGTAAAGTACTTCAGTCAGCCAAATACTTTGAACGTTTGGATTACAGGAGAGAAAAAAGAAGACAATAAACCTAGGGCTTGGTCAAATAACTGTGCTTTTCAACCCAAAATATGCATCAGATTTTAATTAGTTTTATTCGCTCATATCATTTAATCAGATTCCTTTAACCCTCTAATCCTAATGCAAAACATTGGTTTTCATGCAGTTATTATGAGTTTTATAAATGCTCTGTTTATAGACGGGGTTCATTTTGGTGGAACAAGAACATGTTCTTGTATTAGCAGGTGGTTACCATGTTATTTTACTTAGACTGCATTTTTGTGTGAGTAGAACATGTTGCAGCTGGGTGTTTATTTATTACTGTTTTTATTCTTTTGGTTTCATTTTTATTCAGTTTCAATGTGTTAGTCTTGACATACAATAAACTGAAATCTGTGCTGTCCAGTGCAAGTGTTGTGGCTTTAAATCAAAAGACAAGATCAGAAGTGTAACACTTGCAGTTTGTTTAATTTATAAAGAGAAACATTCAGCATGGATTTTTATTTTATTTTAATTTTTGCAGTGAATCAATTTACAAGCAAAGAGACAAACCACAGGGAGCTACAATACATGAAATATTTAAAGGAAATAAATCATGATATATTAACTTTTATACCACAGAACCACAAGGTCTACAAGCAATTGTTTTATTTTTTTATTAATTTAAATGTTATTATTATTTATATTATTATTGTTATCATTATTTGAAAGCTACTACACATGAAAATAAGCTGGTAAATGAATGAACATTATAGTTGCCCACCATGGTGTTTATGTGTAACTGTCTCTTTAAAAGACCGTCATTGACGCTTTGGTCAGCCACGTATCGCCACGTCTCTGCGCATGCGCGTCCTAGTCAGTTCCGTGCTGGGTGCTGTTGTGTTGAGAGATCAACATCAGGCAGCTGCTGTTTTTAATGACATTTACTGTCGGCCTGTCCTGGAAATTCTTTTTTCTGTAACAGACGTTTAATCTGTCTGAACATCGACGTTTACAATAGTAGCCAAAGCGGACACATAGCAGGATGAATTACATCTGGGAAGTAGTGGGAAGGCATCCAACAGGCCAACAGCCTACTGGAGAAGAAACAGTGAGTTCATTTACTGCATAAACAAATAAATGTGTGAACAAATAAAAATGAATGCAGTTTATAAACAACTGAAAGCACCTGCTCATCGAGTCAATGACAAACGTTACATAAGGCTAAACAGTTCAGCGTGTGTGTGTGTGTGTGTGTGCGTGTGTGTGCGTGTGTGTGCGCGCGTGTGCGTGTGCGTGTGTGTGTGTGTGTGTGTGTGTGTAAATACGAAAGCTTATGAATCAGGATTTCAAAACGTTTCTAAATGACATTTCCAAATCAGATGTGTTTATGTCTATGCTACCTTGATGTAAAGTAAGTTTGAATGACATATGTTCAGTTAGACTGAATGTTTGCTGTTTGGTGTGTTGATAGTTTATGTATGGATAATTTGACTTCACTTTATCCCATGTAATAACAAGGTATTCACAAACTGTTCTTGTGCATCTGTCTGTTCATTGTCAGATTCAAAAACTGTGTGACCGAGTGGCTTCATCCACCCTGTTGGAGGATCGAAGAGATGCTGTCCGTGCCCTCAAATCTCTTTCCAAGGTGACCAGCAATTAATGCTTTCCATGTTGATGTTAGTAAGTGAGGTATTATGGGTGCTGTACATGTACACTGCCATTTAAAAGTTTGAGGAAAAGTTTTAGTAAGGTAGTAAATTAAATACTTTGAAACAGCAAGATTTCATTAAGGATTGTCCAATAAATCCTGTCATTTTGAACTTTGTATTCATCAAAAACCCCTGATAAAATGTATCATGGTTTCATCAAAATATTAGGCGGCACATCTGTTTTCAACATGTATTTAATCAATTAGAGGTTGGGACTCGAGACCATAGTTAACTGTTTTATAAGTCTATATACATTGGGCACTGCTCATAATGCATTGGTGATATTACAGTAAATTGAGTATCAAAATAGAAGGACTACAGTACATGCTCCGTAAATCTCACAGAATGATTTATATTTCACAAACATGCCTTAAAGACTATGTGAGATTTTTTTTTTTTCTTCCTCCTACACCTCTAAAGCACTTATGTCTCGGAAAAGAAATTTCTGTATTGAGGGATATATATATATATATATATAAGAACATGTGTTAAGTAGATGTATTGATTACAGAAATACCGCATGGAGGTTGGCACAATGGCTATGGACCATTTGGTTCGTATACTGCAGACTGACCGGTATGTTTCAAACTTTGGTCAGAAATATAACATTCCCTGTAAAGACATTTGCCTCATAATATGACTTGTCTTTGGTGATTATTTGAAACAGGACAGACACTGAAATCCTAGGTTACGCTTTGGACACTTTGTACAATATTGTTTGCAGTGACGAAGAGGAGGAACCAGGTATGTTATATTCTAAACCTTGTTTCAGTCTGTTACTAGTCTCCCTCTTGCAGTTTATGTTTGATGAGCAGGGAAATATTGTACATCTGATCGTCCTCCTTTTCTTTCCATGTTTAATCCACCAGATGATTCTGAAGGTAAAGCACTTTTTTGTGCATGATGCTATCTAACCACTAGCCCATCCATGCTTTGAAATCCCTGCAGAATACCTCCATTATGCATTTGATACTGGGGGAATTTCAGTTTCCCAATTCTACAAAACAGCAACATTTAGGCATTTTACATATAACAGTGTAATGATTTCTGGTTCTAACAGATGTTCAGTTAAATTGAAATCATTCTCAAGTGCTAAAATGTTGTTTAGATGCCTAAATGAAAAGATGTGTAAATGAATGGAAACCCAAATCTAATTTACAACACTTCCAGTTGTTTTTAAACGGGTCATATGCAGATTTTGTATTTTTAATAGTAGTTTCTGCTGCTGGTTGGGATATTAGAAAATGATCCAAAACCTAACATTTCTTTTAATCAATATATTAATTTAGCTACTTAAGATTTGGTAGCAGGTATGTGTTCCTTATGTTCAGCTCAATCAAAGGTTGAGCTACTGCACTGATTACATAGTTTAGTTGTTTGTGGACTTCCAAGTTAATGATAATTAAATTGTTAGAATAAAATAAATAACATTGTCCACTAATAAACAATTACAATTTAACAATTATTCACAATCATTTAATAATAATTCTATTTAGCATGGTTTCATCTAAATATAGGGAACCACATATTTAGCAATTTTTTAGGTTGTTTACTTTTAATAAAGCCCCCAAAATCAAATTTCTATTGGAAACGGGAAAGAAAACTGCACTTCTCAAGCTATGTCCTTGTCCTTGCTTTGTCCTAATATTAATAGTATTAAGTGTAATACATTTTTCTCTGTGTGGAAGAGGTTAAGCTTTAACTGGTGTGTGGTTTTGTTTATTTTATGTTATTTTCTCTAGTTTACTAACCTGTGGGTCGATGTGCTTTTTTTCTCTCTCATTGTATTAATACACTTCTTGTCAGCAGACATGTTCCACTGCTCTTCCATCTGAAGTCTTGATAACATATGTACTGAAAACAATTTTGGTTGATCATATTTAGCAGCACACTGTATCTCCTTTTTCCTAGTATTATTTTGATATCTGCTTCCACTTTTCTTGTTTTCCTCCCTGCATTTTTTAGCGTTAATGTAATCAAAGAAAAGTAAAAACGGCTGCTTCTCATTTTCTCTTTCAGAGGAGAACCAGCAAAAGCAGGAGGATGATTTGGGAGCTCAGTTCACTGAAAAGTTCATCAGGGAACCAGATAATATCACACTTCTCCTCACACTGTTGGAGGTAAGCTAGAACTGATATTTCATCTACTAACTAGACATTTGTTGTCTTGTTGCTTTCCATATTTCTCTAACATATTCCTGATGTTTTTTTGACTGTTTTGCCTGCGGTAGGAGTTTGACTTCCATGTCCGCTGGCCAGGTGTTAAGCTCCTAACGGCACTTTTGAAAAGCCAGTGTGCTCAGGTCCAAGGCATCATCCTTGTCAGCCCAATGGGTTAGTCCAAAAAATTAATTTTCTCTTGTAATTAGGAAAGCAAAATTAGTGTGTCTGATTGTTTAGAACTATTTGCTGGTACCTGTGGTCTGCTTTTGTTTGAAAACACTGATAATTGCATGCCCATTTCTTGTGATAGAACACAATTTCTTTTTGAAACAAATTTTCAAATAATAAATGACTTATTTTGTACAGTGAATATTTGATTACAATTCATATACAGTGTATAAAATACATTACCGTTCCAACGTTTGTCAGTATTTTTTATTTTTTGTCAGTAAACACATTTATAATATTACAAAAGATTTCTGAATCCTGGTAAAAAAAAAAAAAAAACATTGTTTTCACAAATACATTGTGAATCCCAACACGAATAATAGTAAGAAATGTTTCTTGAGCACTAAATCAGGATATTAGGAAGGTTTCTGAAGAATCGTGTGAAAAAGTAAAAAAGCAGTTCTTTTAAACTGTAATAATATTTCAGTTTTATGGTTTTTACTGTAATTGTTAAAATACATACACTGTAAAAAATGATCGTGATTTTAACGGTAAAAAATTGTGAAAATGCTACAGTAAAAACCTGTTAAATGGTTAACGGTAATTTCCTGTAAACTGACGTTCTCAGAATTCCCTGCGTTGCATTTAAAATTTAAAGTTTGAATTTGACATTTTTTCTTTTAAATAACTGTTTCTTCTTAGTTTTTTTCTTATCAGTTATGTTTATTAGGGTTGTATGTTACATCTAATGTTGTTAAATTAATGTTTATAGCATATTTCAGTTTAATGAGTCTCACCATGATGGTGTTTAGTGCTTGTGTGAATGACACTGTGCACCTTCTATATATGCTATTATTTAAAAACTGCTTGTGATGGGCTTTGGTTCATCATGTGACTTTCTCATCACCACCTGCATTTGATGGTTATCAGTGTATTTCAAAGATACAAAACAGATTTCAGTACTTTAATAGGTTGGTATATTAACATTATATCAGTTAAAGAAATTACGGTATTTAACTAAATTTAAGTTAAAACCGTAAAACCTAAAATGTTGTTACCGTATTTTTATGGTATAATTCCGACAACCACAGCTGCCAGTTTTTTACTGTAAATTTTACGGAATTTTTTTTTTTTTTACAGTGTACAGCCTTGATGAGCATAAGAGACTTCTTTGAAAAATATGTTTGAATTCGAGTGTATATATTATAAATTTTACACATTTATTTAGCCCACTTTATAACTCTGAATATGAAATTATAAATTAGCTAAGATATCTACAAAATGAAGTACTACAAACCAATGTGATCCAATAGACTACCTCAATTAAAAATGATAGCCCATACATTCTCATTAAAAATTAAACTGGACTTGGTTGTAAATAGAAAGCATGTGAAACAAAAAGCAGGGCACCACATAATATGGTGCAAGAATGCAGTAGCAAGTCAGGATTCAGAAGCCAATGGTGCAGGTGCTGTTCACATAAGTTTCACATGTTCATATTGGCACCCTGAAAATGAGTACTTAAAGAGATAATTCACCCAAATATAATAATTTTGTCTTTATTTACTCAGTGACTTTATGTCTGAACAACGTTAGTCTCCACTGACTTTAATTATTGGGTGAACTAACCATTTAAAAAAACATCTCCTGATACCTTAAGAAGTTTTAGAACCAAAGCATCATTTGAAATGATTTTGGATTTGTTAGGTATTGCTCTGCTTGCTTGCAATTTAACAACAAATGTATACTTAAAGTGAACAATGTGACAACTCCAGCACCCTTTTGTTCAGTTAATCCTTGAATAAATGCCACTCCCAAAAATCTAAGCAGCCACAAAAGCTGTTTATATGTGGCTTGTGGTGACTTTAGGTTTAGTGGTTAAAGACTAATATGCAGCAAAATAAATACTTTTATTAGGCAAGGATGTACAAAATTATCAGTAAAGACTTGTACATAGTTACAAAATAATCTATTTTAAATAAATTCTGCTCTTTTAAAACTTTCTCTTCTTCAAAGAATCATGAAAAAAAATTGAAAAAATGTTTCTTGAGCACCAAATCAACATATTAGAATGATTTCTGAAGGATCGTGTGACACTGAAGACTGGAGTAATGGAAAATTCTGCTTTGTCGTCACAGGAATAAATTACATATATATATATATATATATATATATATATATATATATATATATATAGATATATATATAATTTTATAATGTTGCTGATTTACTGTGTTTGTGATCAAATGATTGCAGCCTTGGTGAACATTTTTCAAAAACATTTAAAATAAAATATGTATAGACCCACTCAGTCGGTTGGGATATTCACAACCCATTGCTTTGGCCAATTGAAATTTGGAGGATAAATATTTTTTCATTTTACTCTCACAGGTCAATATCTGTGGTGACTTTTGCTCAGATTTCAACATTATCATTATTTAAAGCTGTATGGATTCTTTTCTAGATATCTGGTTTCTAATGTTGTTGTGTTTTCACACTCGATAGGAGTGTCCAGGTTAATGGATCTACTTGCTGACTCCAGAGAAGTTATCCGTAATGACGTAAGTGTTATTGGTCCACACATTAGCATGAATGTTCATAGAGAAAAGCTTTTTTAAAGTTAAATTAAACCATTGTACTCTTCCCCCCTCACCCCATTAAGGGTCTCCTGCTGCTGCAGCAGCTAACCAAAGGCAACACTGCTATACAGAAAATTGTGGCTTTTGAAAATGCATTTGAGAGACTTCTTGAAATTATCATAGAGGAGGGTTCAAGTGACGGAGGTATACAGTTAACAGACACTTTTTATTTTTAAAATAGAAGATGAATTTCCACCCTGAATTTTCAAAGATTGTGAAGTAATCTACATCTTCACCTCACAGGTATTGTGGTGGAGGACTGTCTTTTATTGTTGCTCAACCTCCTGAAGAACAATAGCTCCAACCAGAATTTTTTTAAAGAAGGCTCTTATATACAAAAGATGAAGCCGTGGTTTGAAGTGGGGGATGACAACTCTGGCTGGTCGGCACAGAAGGTCACCAACCTCCATCTAATGCTACAGGTCTGATATGAAGAATCCATTTAATATGTTGTGCTTAGTATTACAATGCTTACTACAATAAGATTTATTGTGGAATTAAAACATTTACTGTGAGTTTAGTTTTTATGGAGGTTACTTGAATAGTTCTAGTTATTATTATAATAATAATAATGATAACAAATATTATATATTAGTGTTTTTATTTTTTTATTTTATTATATTATACAATATTACCCACCTTATTTGTAATATAAGAGCAGGCATGGCTATTGGTAACTTGAGTGGATCCGGTGTCTTTCGCTTCCATTTATTTGACTTGTATAAAAACAGTCTGTTATGCTGCTTTATATTGCAACCTGTTATATGTCATTATATTGTTTCAATTCATTAACATAATCATAAATGCAGTGTTTGTTTGTTTTAAACACAAAATAGCTTTACTGTTTACTGCATTTCGTTGTTCTTCTAGTTTACTTATACCAGCAAATGATTCTTTCAAAAAACAAATCCAGGTTGCATAGAAGCAACAGTCAGCGAGCATTGTTTTCTTATGTGAAGATGAGTTAAAATCTCTAGTTGTGTTTTGTCTTTGTAGCTGGTACGAGTGATGGTTTCTCCAGTGAACTCTCCAGGGGCCACCGCCAGCTGTCAGAAGGCCATGTTCCAGTGTGGTCTCCTCCAGCAGCTCTGCACCATCCTCATGGCCACAGGTGTTCCTGCAGACATCCTCACAGAGGTCAGATTGCTGTCAGAACCTTTTTTCCAGAACCTGGAAGTTTACAGTGCTTCAGAATACTGCTGTGCTTCTGTTGATGTCAATAGGAATAGTGCACTGAAAAGACAGAGCGTGAAACTCTCAAGCACTACTCAGAGTGTAGTGTAGGCCAGCGAAAATATATATGTGCTAAACTTTTTAGCCTCTAACTCAATCACTGGCAAGTGAAATCTAACAGTGGACATTATTTGGTCACCTCCCGCAATATTTAGTCACATGTTGAGAGTTTTGAACAGTACTTTCGATTTAACTGCCCAAATCCATTCAGATGAATCAGTTTCAATCTTAAAGGATTCGTTCACTTTCAGAATAAAAATGTCCTGATAATGTACTCACCCCCATGTCATTCAAGATGTTCATGTCTTTCTTTCTTTAGTCACAAAGAAATTAAAGGGATAGTTCATCCAAAAATGAAAGTTCTGTCATTAATTACTCACCCTCATGTCGTTCCAAACCTGTAAGACTTCCGTTCATCTTCAGAAACACAAATTGAGATATTTTTGATGCATTCTGAAAGCTCTTTGACCCTCCCATAGACAGCAATGTAATTACCATAATCAAGGTCCAGAAATGTAGCAAGGACATCTGTAAAATTATCCATGTGACATCAGGGGTTCAACCGTAATTTTACGAAGCTTTTCTTGCACACAAAGAAAAAAATAATAATAAAAGGGTGAACTTTTTGAGGATTTTGAGGAAAACATTCCAGGATTTGTTCTCCATATAGTGGACTTCAATGGGAGCCAATGTGTTGAAGGCCCAAATTTTCCAAAGTTTCAGTGCAGCTTCAAAGGGTTCTACACGATCCTAGCCAAGGAATAAGGCTAGTAATAAAAGAAATAAAAATGTATATACTTTTTAACCACAAATGCTCATCTTGCCTTTGCTCTGTGATGTGCAGGCATGACTTAACGCATTACATAATCATGATGGAAAGGCCACACATGGTTAGATTTCCGTCTCTACGCTGCAGTTCAAAAAGGTAGGGTAGGGCAAAAAAAACAGTTTTTGAGGTTGAGCTAGAAAATGACAGATTTTTAGAAAATGGCTGAATATTTTGCTAGATGAGATCCTTATTCCTCGCCTGGGTTTGTGTAGAGCCTTTTGAAGCTGCAATGAAACTGCAATTTTGACGCTTGACCCGTTGGCTCCCACTGAAGTCCACTATATGAAGAAAAATCCTGGAATGTTTTCCTTAAAAATTTCATTTCTTTTCAACTGAAGAACGAAAGACATGAACATCTTGGATGACATGGGGGTGAGTAAATTAGCAGGAAATTTTAATTCTGGAAGTGAACTAATCCTTTGAGAGAAGATTAAAGTTCAAGTCTGTTCATTTTTGTCATTCAGTGTGCAGTAGTGTATAAATGTAGGTGTGCAGACTCCAGTAATGTTTCCTGCATCGCCTATGTTCTCTCATCCACCTCATGAGTTCAGAGCTGCCATGAGATGATATGAGCCAAAATTTAGTTTTGTCTACTCTTATCATGTCACTTGACATCATGCTGTCATCACCTGTTACTATAGCAACCAGTGTACATACATCAGATAGTGAAACCATTGTTCAAAGAAATGGATCCCTATTAAGCACTTATAAAGTAAGGGGTCGTTCACACAGTACACGTTTTTGCATTTAAAATTGCGAGGCACGAGTAGTGGAAAGGAAAAAAGAACGCAGTGTCTCAGTGCAACTAATTTCAACTTAAACAGCATTCTTAAAAATGCATTGCTCACGTGCAAGATACTGAAAATGATGCAAGATATTAGCAAAACTGTCAAAAACATTATCCCTAACTATGCAGCATTCAGTTAAAAAAGTGCAGTGTTGCACCATGTATACAAAGCTGCCGTCTTTTTACTTATTCAGTTCTTTTTTAACTGTATCAAATATCACTGTACCAGTGATGTACCAACTGAAATGTTTAAAGTATTTTCTATTTGTCTTTCTTGTGCAGACCATCAATACTGTGTCAGAAGTCATACGTGGCTCTGAAGTGAATCAGGACTACTTTGCATCAGTTAACGCACCATCCAATCCACCAAGGTCTGGTTTGTCCTTAGCACTGTTTATTGAAACACTAACCGAAAAAGGGAAAGTTGGTAATATGAACATATTCCTCCAGGCCTGCGATTGTGGTTCTTCTAATGTCGATGGTGAACGAGAGACAGCCATTCGTTCTCCGCTGTGCTGTACTTTACTGCTTCCAATGCTTCCTGTACAAGAACCATAAAGGACAGGGGGAGATTGTAGCCACACTGCTGCCCTCCACTATAGATGGTAAGGGTTGCCCTGACTAGTTCTGCCATTAATGGATGCCTTGGTGTCGACTATTCATGCATCAATTGACTTCAGTTGGTTATGTGTTATACATGGGAACAATAGGAGGACAATTATACTATAATTTAACTAACTTGCATAACTTTGGTGGTTATTTTTCAGACAGTTATTTTGTTTTTCACGGTTTAAATTTTTGATTTCACTAATCAAACTTTTACATTCAAAATCATTTTTTCCCCCTTGTCATTTGTGTACATTTTATGACCCATGTCATGTCTCTCTATCCCTCAGCTAACTCCATCTCAGCGGGGCAGTTATTGTGTGGAGGTCTGTTCTCAGCGGACTCTCTGTCAAACTGGTGTGCCGCTGTGGCTCTGGCTCACGCGCTGCAGAATAACCTCACACAGAAAGAACAGCTGCTACGGGTACAATTGGCCACCAGTCTCGGCAAGCCACCCGTTTCCCTTCTCCAGCAGTGCACCAACATCCTGTCCCAGGTACCCTCTCTCAACCCTCTCTCAACCATGTTTTCATGGCTGTTTAGTCGACATTTGGGTTTAAGGCTCCGAGCGTGTGGACTTTGGTCAAGGGTATTGAACCTTTTGGATTAAATTTTTTACCTCAGTAATTCTACCGTATCTGCTTTTTTCAGACACTCACTGTTGAAAAGACTAGACTGTGTTGTGTTTTGGTTGCTGGTCTACTGCATGGGGTGCTGATGTGCTAGTTTGTTCTCAGGCTAACAGTCAAATCCACCTTTTTCAACTAGGTGCATGGCTGCACAGCTAAACCCAAGGCCTTAACTATGTCTTGAACATTGGGGGGGGGTTTCTTCTTGAAAATGTCAAGAAGAATAAAACATTTTGGTAAAAACACTAATTTGAACCACGATATTTTTAAAATATGCACCATTTGTCTAAATTTTATGCGTAATGTTGCAAACACACAAACAATGTCTTCCTGTCTCATCACATTCATTTTAAAACATTACGTTAATCACATAAATTACAGCGTGTATTTTCAATTCAAAGCTAAATTTCACAAAAAGGTTCAGTAGTTTGTGTTTTCGTAAATCAGTTTAATAAATGTGACCCTGGACCCCAAAACCATTCATAAGTAGCACAAATATATTTGTAGCAATAACCAAAAATACATTGTATGGGTCAAAATTATCGAATTTTCTTTCATGCCAAAACTCATTAGGATAATAAGTAAAGAACATGAAGATATTTTGTAAATTTCCTACCGTAAATATATATTTTAAAAAAGTAATATGCATTGCTAAGAATGTAATTTGGACAACTTTAAAGGGGATTTTTCTCAGTATTTTTATTTATTTATTTACATTTTTTTTTTTTATTTTATTTTTTTTTTGTACCCTCAGACTCCAGATTTTCAGCTTTCAGATGATGTATAAATCTCAGTTTAAAAAAATTGACCCTTATGACTGGTTTTGTGGTCTAGGGTCACTAATATTTAGCTATTTAAATCTTACCTCGCACTCTTTCACCATTAAAAACTGAATTGTCACGCAGGAATTTGCGCTCTGTTTTTGTTAACAGTAAACACTGATGAGCATGCTTTGTTACGATTTGGCTATTTCTAATTGACTTGTCCCCCTTAATGTCTATAGTGGTTACGGCCCTGGCTAGACCAGCACCAAACCAGCATAAACAAGCCTGGACCATCCAGTTCATACTGGTCTAAGCTGTTTTTTCAGCCGGTGTGGGGTAGGTGTCCCAAATTTTGGAGACACTGGGAACTCGTATGGGAATGGTAGCTTGTGGTTGTCACTAAATTTCAAAATGAAATGTGCTGTGGTTTTTGCAGGGTGATAAGCTCGACCGGAGGGTGAGTATTTCAGCGTGGACAGTTTAATGTGATGGTGTGGCTTGGCCTCATTTTCCACATTGGGGGTTCATTAGGTGTTTTGTGTTCTTTCTGTTTGCTGTTTCTGCCCAGTTTGTTGTGTCCCCTTACTGACCCTGGCAGCCCTGGCTTTGACCATTTGATTTTCAACTGCTGACCGCATGCTCTGGTCTTTCGGGCTTGCTCTGGAAGATACAGATGTTTCGGACTCAATCTGTACTATTATTCACCCATTTTCAGGTGGCTGCAAGTCCAATGAGTTTATGACAGCAAATATTCATTCGAAAGTAATTTTTCTGATTGCTTTTTCTGCTGCCCAGTACTTTCCTGTTTTGCCATTTGTGAATTTTTTTTTCTAAACATTATTTTGTGTCAGTTTTTGAGCAATTAACTCTCTCCCATCCCGGCATCTCTGTTACTCTTATGGCATGATTTAGAACTGCAGTTTAACATTGAAAAAAGTTTCTTATCACTTCAAATTTCAAGTATGCCTTTTTTAACCCTTAATTCACATAAGCTCACACTTACAGATGCTGTTTAAAAAATAGTTGAAATGTTGAAGGATATTTTGAACAATAAAACCTACTGCATAGTGCTTGAATGCAAATGTGCATGCTTCCTTTCAAACTCGAAATTATTGCAAACCATTCAAAAGTTTCAGGTCAGGTTTTTTCTTTTTCTTTTCTTTTGTAAAGAAAAATACTTTCAGCAAAGACACATTCAGTTGATCAACAAAAGGAGTAAAGACATTTATAATGTTACAAAAGATTTGTATGTCAAAATATTGAGCAAAAAACTTTTTAACATTTCTTGATGGGAAATGTTTCTTAAACACCAAATCCATATTATAATGATTTCTGAAGTATTGTGTAATGTTGAAGACTGGAGTAAATTTTGAGTTACATTTTAAATATACTGAAACAATTGTAATACTTTTTCACAATATTACTGTGTATTAGTGATCAAATAAATGCAACCTTGGTGAGCATAAGAGACTTTGTTCAAAAACAACGTTTTTTTAAAAACCAAACATTTGAACGGTAGTGTAAGTAATGCATGTAAAGGCCAATTCGCTCCGTACAGACAAACGCCAACAAACGTTTTTTTTTTTTTTAGTTCAATGTGTTACCCCTGTCAGCGTCTGTTGCAGTTGGACGGAGTTTGTTTTTTACCCAGCTGAACATGTTCAGTCAGTGTTTGTTGGTGTCTGTTGGGGCAGTGTGAACATGACCGTTATTTTTCATAAAATTCTAAATCCAACAGTCAACGTGTTTGTTGGCGTTTATCTGTGCGTTTTGAAATATGCAGTGAGGTGTAGTGTGTACGAATATCTGGATGATGTAATTCTTCGGCTAAAAATACAAAGTCAAATTTTAAATACTTTTTAAACTTTTCACAGCTTTCTTTAAGTAGAGCAGAGGCTAAACATTCATTAGGCACATAATTATCTGCAACTGAAAAACATTGAATGCTTCTATGCACTAAAATTGTTTGAGTGTTCCTATTGAGTTACACTACCCATCTTAAATTCATAAAGTAGAAGTCGTGGGCCTAATGGTTAGAGAGTTGGACTTGTAATCCGAAGGTTGCGGGTTCGAGTCTCCGGCCGGCAGGAATTGTAGGTGGGGGGAGTGAATGTACAGCGCTCTCTCCACCCTGAGGTGGAGGTGGCATACCACGACTGAGGTGACCTTGAGCAAGGCACGGAACCCCCAACTGCTCCCCGGGCGCTGCAGCATAAAATGGCTGCCCACTGCTCCGGGTGTGTGTTCACGGTGTGTGTGTGTTCACTGCTGTGTGTGTGCACGTTGGATGGGTTAAATGCAGAGCACGAATTCCGAGTATGGGTCACCATACTTGGCTGAATGTCACTTCACTTTCACTTCACTAGATGGTAGCATTTGTATTAATACATCATTTGGGATGCAACTCTTGACTTTTCTGTGGAGGCTGTTTTAGTTTAAGGCGCTCCAGATTTTGTGTTTGTGTCCCGAGTATCTCAGTGGACTTGAGCTTGTGTTTGATGTTTCCTTCTCCTGTTTTTTCCGCATAACATATAAATATTTTACACCTTTATGTTTTATTAATGGGAAGTCATAGACCTTTTTTTTTTTTTCCTCAAAAGCTAAATAACTAAAATTGTGTGTGCTGGTAGATAGTATAGAAAATTGTCAAATCTTGGAAAGCCTTTAACCTTCTCCTTTGACTTTTAAATAAAACGCATCTGTTATTCACAGTTACTAATTGCAGATATGCTGTGATAGAACATGGATTGGGTTTTTGGTAACTTAAAATCGAAATGGCACACACACTCCGTTCTCTCTGACTGTTTTTGTTTAGTCTTAAGCTCATAGATGTTGAATATAATTTGACCCTCTAACAGCAAACATTTTTCAATTTGTAATTCTCATTTATTATTATCTGTAAATTTAATTGAAAAAAGTCCGTTTGTTGGATAGTTTTTTGTAAAATCGACTGCAAAACAGGTCAAAGACAAGGGTTAGATGGGCTCCAACTGCTCGGCACATTTCTAACTCAAAAAAACCAACCTTCTGCAATCTTGCTGTTTATTGCATTTCTACAGAAATGAGCAAATATGATTTGGAGGACCTTGGAAATATTGTCTAAAATGAGTTTTATTAACAAATGACAGATGTTGTACAATGTAATGTGACTTTCTTGCAGTGGTTTCTTTATTAACTCATTTGCTCATTTCTTAGATGTTAAAGATGTGTGCATCTCAATATAAATATGTATGGCAGTATGAGTGTGTGATTAAGACCCAATTGTGTGTTTTTGTTTCTGTGTTCAGGGTAGTAGGGTGCAGACGAAGGTCGGCCTCCTCATGTTGCTCTGCACCTGGATCAGCAACTGTCCAATTGCTGTCATGCACTTCCTGCACAATCAAGACAATGTTCCCTTTGTATCCTTCTATCCACGCTCACAGGCACACACTTGATTTATGAAGCTTATGTACATATAAACATCTCATTTTACAGTGAGGATAAAGCTTGAATCTTAATTAATAATTCACAGTGTGACTCTGGGCTTTAAGGTGATCAGTTCTGGTTACAGCTAGTCGTTGAATTACATTTAAAGCAACCACATTACATCTTTCATTCCTTGCAAACTAGACTACAACCAGTGTAGACTTGTCTCTGATTTTGATGGCTCGTGTCATTAAGTACAGTTATTTGTTTGTCACAGGCTCTGTGCATTATCCTTAACTGAAGTTTTCAGCTGACAGGTCAAATCTCAGAAAACCTGGGTGAGGATGAGCGACTGGTTCAGGGTCTGTGTGCTCTGTTGTTGGGCATTTGTATCTACTATAATGACAACAGCTTAGAGAATTACACAAAGTATGTTCTTACTTTACACTTTTTCTATATTTCCACTCATACTTTCTTTTATTCATATTTCTTTGTATTATAACTGGGGCTGTGAGTTGATTTTAAAATCATGATTCATCTTTTAATTGGTGTTAATACATTAACATTACATGAAAATTAGGTAATTGGACAAATTGGTGTTAAAGGGTTAGTTCACCCAAAAATGAAAATTCTGTCATTTATTACTCATCCTCATGTTGTTCCAAACCCGTAAGACCTTCGTTAATCAGAGCACAAATTAAGATATTTTTGATGGAATCTGAGAGCTCTCTGACCTTCCAACACTGATTACGTTCTGGGGTACTCTCCAAAATGGCGGAAGTCGGTAACTCACGGAGAAGAATTGCTGAATAAATTGTTGTTATTGTTTTCTTTGCACACAAAAAGTATTCTCGTAGCGTCGTAAAATTACTGTTGAACCCTTGACGTCACATGGACTATTTTACCGATGTCCTTGCTACGTTACTGTGCCTTGATTGTGATAATATCCTTGCTGTGTATGAGAGGGTCAGAGAGCTCTCAGATTCCATCAAAAATATCTTAATTTGTGTTCTGAAGATGACCGAAGGTCATACGGTTTTGGAACAACATGAGGGTGAGTAATTATTGACAGAATTTTCATTTCTGGGAGAACTAACCCTTTAAATGTACGCTAAACATAAACGGCAGTAAAGATTTGTTTTACATGTTTGTAAAAATAAAAAGCAGAAGCAGAACTTTTTAACATTCATGATAATAACGCATTACTTGAGCATCATATTAGACACTGAAAACTGGAGTAATGGCTGCTGTAAAATATATTTTTTTGCCATCGCAGAAACAAACAAATAAATAAACAAAACTTTCAAATTGTTATTGTGAGATGTAATACTATCACAATATTACTGCTTTTGCAGCATTGAAACAATTGCAGCATTGGTGAGTGTAAGAAACGTCTTTGAAAAACTTTTTTTTTTTTAAACTTACCGACCCCAGTCTTTTGAATGGAAGTGTGTCTAATTAATGTGATTATTAATTAGCGTATTACCATTGACAGCCCTCCTTATATAATTTGCCATTATGACATAAGTTGTGCCTCCTTCTATCTCTCACTGTTTCACAAAATATTTTCTCTTCCTCTCCACAGAGAAAAGCTGAAGCAGTTGATTGAAAAGCGCATAGGAAAAGAAAACTTTGTGGAGAAGCTAGGCTTTATAACCAAACACGAACTGTATTCTCGTGCTGCTCAGAAACCTCAGCCAGCCTTTTCCACCCCAGAACACATGATGTTTGATCATGAGTTCACCAAACTTGTTAAAGAGTTGGAAGGTCAGTGTTGGAGCCCTGAACACAAACTAATATCTCTTTTCTCTCGTTATTAACATCTGTCAGTGATCCAATCACAAGTGCACGGTGTTAAATCAAGTCTAAATGTGATCCAGACCCGTTGAAAAGTTTCATTTTTGGGTGAATTATTCCTTTGAGTCCAGGGGCAGTATTACCTCTGCCATTTTGTGTTTTTTGAAGTCCACTCTTCATTCTGTGCTTCATAAAATGTTCATTTTGTTAATATCTTCCATCCTCTCTAAATTAAACAGTGCACTTTGTTGCTGAGCCTTAAAGAAAATTTGATTACTCATAATATGACCCTTTTACCTCATCCATAATGTTTTTTTTTCACAATGGTTCCATCCATAATGGTTTTTTATTTGTTCATAGGTATGATAACAAAAGCGGTGCTTAGGTCAAGCGAGGAAGAGAAAAAAGAAGAAGAGGTGAAGAAAACACTAGAACAGCATGACAGCATTGTAACCCAGTACAAAGAGTTGATTAGAGAACAGGTAAAAATACATCAAACTATAATCCATTCTCACATTTATGTCTGTGCAAGGTTTCAAAGTAGTCCTATTGATATTTTAATCTATGTAGGATATTCAATTCTTTTGGGTTATTCATGAAGCAACAATAATTTGCACACCTCATCGGTCTATTTTATATGTAAATCATGAGCTCTGCTGCAAAAAATTTATTGTTTCCCAGCTAAAAATACAAACAATTTTTATAACAAGTACATGTAAAGAGTCTTGTAAAAAGGAGTCATGTTGCACATAATTGTCTCTCCTTTTTATAAGATGTTGTTTATTGAATATTTGATTACTATCTATACCTAACATAAAGCTGATATGCCAATACACTTAAATTCAAATTATTTATGTTGTGATCCAGCCAGTGCAGCTTGAGCAACTTTTGTGAAATGACCACTTCAAATATGATGTTCAAAATTGTGCAAATCTTCTTTCAGTCACCTCAATCCTTACAACAACATTTGATTAGATTGCATGCCAAGACAGGAATATAGGGTAATTACCTTGAATGTTAATCGGTTACTAAATCCAATTAAAAGAATAAACTCATTGCTAAAATGAAAAGAGAAAATCAACAGATAATATTTTGGCAGGAGACTGACATAGAGCATGGAAAATTAGGGAAAATGGGATTTAGAGCTTTTTTTTCTTCATACAATAATGGTCGTAAATGGGGAGTATTAACATTAATTTCAAACAAAGTTCATTTTCTTTTGCTTTCTGAAATTACTGATAGGGAAGAGCGATATAGCCTTGTAATATACTTTCTTTTCCTCTGCTCATATGTCTCACTCTAGAATTGATTATTTTGTTATGTTTGGCTCAGAACGACATAGGGTGAAGGACTGTGAAATAGGAGCAAGAGACATCTCAGACCATTCTGGAGTATATCTTACAATGTTCCTGGAGAGTAAACCTAAAAAGACATTCTACCATCGTTAGACGGTTATTATAAGGCAGCACAGCTAAGACACTTGGTTTGCTGGTGTAACGATGAATATTCTGCTAAGTGGAAAGATTTTGAACAGTCACAACTTGAATTACCCCTTCAAGTATTACTAGGAGATAGAAATTTTCAGCAGACACAGTTACATTAGGGCTGGACAATAATTCAATATCAATATGTATCGCGATATAATTTTTTTCAATAACGGTGATATGATTTTTAAACACATTTCCGATATACATTACCAGTGTTTCTCATACATTGATTTATTTGTGGCGTTTGACTTTGTTGAATAAACATGAGCACTACACCTTTCAAAATGCGTTGCGGGTGTTTTATATGAATGTGTCTCTGAAGGGAACCGACTGTCTTCAGAAAAGTTTCGATGACATTTTCATTTGATCTGATTAAAGTCGCGTTCATGAGCGGAGCTGCTTTGATTACAGCCGTTACCGGGGAAACCGCTAGTTGTGCTGCTCTCACAGCGCCTCCTGCTGGCAGACAATCAGATGGCATTTTCAAGAATAAGCCCGTCTCAAGCAACATGCAGCAACTCGGAGCACTATTCATACTCTTTATCCTGGCTGAAGCACATCTGTTTCAATCTATAAGAACAATCAGCCTACACTACCAGTCAAAAGTTTTTGAACCGTAAGATTTTAACGTTTTGTTTTTTAAGAATTCTCATCTGTTCACCAAGCCTGCATTTATTTGATCCAAAGTACAGCAAAAACAGCAACAGTTTATATTTTCTGTTTGAATATAATTTTAAAATTATTATTATTCCTGTAATCAAAGCTAAATTTTCAGCATCATTACACTAGTCTTCAGTGTCACATGATCCTTCAGAAATCACTCTAATATGCTGATTTGCTGATGATCAATATTTAAAACAGTTGAGTACATATTTTTCAGGATTCTTTGAATAGAAAGACCCAAAGATTTATCTGAAATGAAAAGCTTGTGTTACATTTATACACTATTCCATTCAAAACCTTGGACCTTGGAGTCAGTATAATTCATTTATTTTTATTTTTTGGAAATAAATTATAGAAATTAATACTTTTATTTAGCAAGGATGCTTTAAATTGAGCAAAAGTGATTGATAAAGACATTTATAATGTTACTAAAGATTTGTATTTCAGATAAATGCTGTTTTCTCTGAACTCTTCTATTCAAAGAAACCTGAAAAATTCTACTTGGCTGTTTTCAACATTATAATTCATGTTTTTTGAGCAGTATATCAGAATATTAGAATGATTTGTCATGTGACTGGTGTAATGATGCTAAAAATTCAGCTTTGAAATCAGGAATAAATTACATTTTAAAATATTTTAAAACAGAAAACAGTTATTTTAAATAGCAAAAATATTTCAAAATGTTACTGTTTTTGCTGTATTTTGGATCAAATAAATGCAGGCTTGGTGAGCAGAAGAGAATTCTTTAAAAAAAACATAAAAAATCATACTGTTCAAAAACTTTTGACCGGTAATGTATGTTAGCCTATAGTTTGAAGTTAAAGATATTAATATTAATAAGATGTTTATTTGACAGTGACTTCACATTTCTTGTTTGTATGAAGGTTAAATACAGATAAAAGGTGAACATTGAGCATTTATTAATTTTCCATTTCTCCTCTGTTCATTTAATTGCAGGATTCTCAAATAAATGAACTGAAGGAGCAAGTAACATTGCTGACTTCCCAGAATGAAAAGTTGCAGAACACCATAACACAGCAGTTCTCTCAGATCCAGCAGCACAAGGATCAGTACAACATCCTCAAACTCAAACTAGGTACTGATCAAATATCAGATATGTATCAGTAGTATTTGCAATATTTTAGAAGAAATTACTTTTACAATCAGCCTACTCTTTCTTCACGTTCTGTAGGTAAAGATAACCAGCAGACAAGTAATCAGGCAGAGGCGGCACACATGAACGGCCTGCAACCAGAGGAGCTGAGCCAACTCCGAGAACAACTTGAGGAACTGCAAAGACAAAACCTGCTGCTGCAGACACAGCTGACTGAAAAGGACTCTCTAGTAACCAGCCTGGTATGAGTGTTCAAAAATTCTAAATTGAAATGTATTTTCTATTGGTATTCTAATATCTTAGCCTTTTACAGTAGCATTTACAATATCATTCAAAAGTTCGGGATCATTATTATGTTGTTGCAATTAATCTCTTATGCTCACCAAGGCTGCATTCATTTGATCAAAAATACAGTAAAACAGTAATATTTTGAAAACAAAAAAAATTATACTCACCCAAAATGTTTGAACAGTAGTGGTATATTTGGAAATATTTGGTTTGTGCCCAACAGAAAACTGAGGGAGTACCATCAGCAGAGGGGTCAACCTCAGAGGTCACAGAATTACAAAAGGTACAATTCCAGCCTTTCCCTTCAATATATATTACATACAAAACACTAATATTATATACAAAATACTTTGAACGGAGTTGAATTTTTTTTCTTTTTTAAATGTTTGATTGCAGGAGGTGGAGTTGCTGAAAGCCCAGCTGCAGAGCCAGACCGCAGAGATCACACAACTACAGAGTGAAAGACAGGAGCTACTCAGAGGATCTGAGACCACAGTAAGTGTTCCAATAATTGTACAGACCGTACAGTCCACTACACTGTAGTCTCAGCTTCAGATAGCATTCCCACAGAACACCTGTTTTTCAATCTCAAAATCGTAAAATCCAGTCTTATGGAGTCAACATGGGAAGGCTTTTTTCATCAGTCCACTAGGAGAGGAGAGGAAACACTGTGATTCTATTTTTAAGAATTCAAATTGCTTCCCAAATTATGGAAATAGATTTTCTAAATAATAATTAACAAAATAAAATTGGCAACTGTGAGAGCAGTGCAAGCACCCAGACAGTTTAGAGAGGGGACACCTCAGGGCACGAGCAGCAGTCGGGTACATAGGGATGTGCGATATGTATCATCTACAAACATACCATAAATGTGTCACTCACTTTGCAAAAAACAAGCCTTGAGAGGGCATGGTTTCACTGCATGATTTAGCCTGTTAGAATGCCAACGAAAATAGTTTCTAACAAAGCCACAGCAGAAACATTGTGCATCTCTGAGCAACACCCAGTAGTGTTTTGTTATTGAACGAGTCTGTGTTTTTAACTAATCATTTGAATAATTCAGTGACCCATTCATAATTTCTGAATGAATCATATGCTTTGAACAGATTGTTTGAATGATTCAATGATTCATTTACTCATTAAGACAAGAACTTACCACCATCTACTAATGGTTTTAGTTTCATATTTAAAATATTATTTGATTTTTCAATACTCTAATTTGTAAATAGATCTAAATGCCACTTCAGAGGCAGCATCTGTGCCACCTCTAGTGCAGTGTCACATTGAATACTATCATCCAGAAATGAAAGGGGTAGGACAAAAACCACCTGGAATTTTAAGTAGCCTAACTTCATTAAGTAACTCCTGAAACTTCAATTAAGTACGATACCGAGTTGAAATTTGATTGAAAATGGGGAAACCAATCTCACAGTGAGTCCACCAGAAAAACTAAATTGTTTATAAGGTACCGGATCCTACAATACACAAAAATGTTCAAATTGCATTCAATTTTCTGTTTAAAGAAACATTTCTGTGATGGCAAATCTAAATTTTTAGTGTCATTACTCAAGTACTTCAGTGTCACATAATCCTTAAGAAATCATTCTAATAAGCTTTTTTGTGCTCAAGAAACATTTCTTATTATTAATGTTGAAAACATTAT
The DNA here is from genome assembly GCF_936440315.1 of Barbus barbus. Taxonomy (NCBI): domain Eukaryota; kingdom Metazoa; phylum Chordata; class Actinopteri; order Cypriniformes; family Cyprinidae; genus Barbus; species Barbus barbus. The sequence continues at coordinate 22,912,368 of NC_136735.1, read as the reverse complement.
ACATTATAATGTTTTTATAAAAACAGTATTTTTTTCAGGATTATCGTAGATTTGATGAAAAAGATTTTTTTTTTTTTTTAAATATATATTTTATAACAGTGTAAAAGTCTTTACTGTCACTTTTAATGCACCCTTGCTGAATAAAAGCAATGATTTCTTTCAAATAAAAAAAAGTCTAACTGACCTGAAACTTTTGAACGATTGTGATTGTGCTTATTAGTTCAGTATTGTCTTTCTCTCAGGCTGCAGTTCCAGGAGAAGACCGTGTCTACACAGAGAAGATTGCCGAGTTAGAGAGCAGGCTCTCTGCTCAGACAGCAGAGACACAAAAGCTCAAGGTGACTAGACCTTTTTTCATCATTCACTCGTTTGCTTACTTTGTGCATTTTACATACATTTTACATCATTTCCCATTTAACACTTGCTCTTTTTTTCTGTCCTACCCTGTCTTTCAGGGGGAAGTTAAAACTCTTCTGGAAAGTAAGGAATTGATGGAGAAAGAACTTGCTTCCGCCACGAGCACAGCTGCCATCATGCAGGCTGAGAAGAGCAAGTTGCAGCAGGAGGTGCAGGAGTCCAAGAAGGAGCAGGACGATCTTCTCATGCTACTCGCTGATCAGGACCAGAAGATTCTGAGCCTGAAACAGAGACTCAAGGACTTGGGAGAGACGGTACATTCCTCACAACAATGCAGAACATAGTTTCACTGGCTTTGTATTCATCAAATGTCTTTTTGGCTTCTTGCATTTCTTCTTATTCTTGGTTCCTATTTGTCTTTTTCCCCACAGATTGAAGATGAGGATGATTTGGATTCAAGGGACCAGTTTGATGATGATGATGATGATGATGATGAAGAGGAGGAAGAAGAGTGTGATGAATAAAAAAAAGTATTGACTTAATAGTGGAAGTGAAAGACTGATAATATTAACCTGTCACTTACACACTTAGAGAAAGAGATTGTAAGCCTTGGACAGTAGAGCTGATCTTCTGATTTTTAGAAGAATCGCATATTTCTTTACTTTCTTCATAACTGCATTTTAATTTTTAGAATTTATTTTGCAGTGGAAAACAATCCAACTAATTGAACCAGACCCATTTCATTTTAAAGAAGCTTTGAATTTATTCAGATACAGATGAATACTTTCTTTTTGGTCAACATTCCCAGTGCGTATGTCCTGTAGAAGAATCTGGAGAGCTATTTGCACTAATGATGGAGAGGAGAGAAGATTTGCTTCTTTGTTAAACATAGTGCAAGGCCACAGAGAAAGTTCAGTCTGCATTTCCGTACAGTTTTGCAACTTGTGAGTGTCTTGATGATGGATGGATGTATTCTGTAAGACATGCCTTTTCTGCTCAGGTGCATAGTGAACTCTAATATCTCATTCAAAGTTAGATTTCTGCCTGGTCAAATGGCTTTTGTTGTTTTTTTTTCTTTCATTTGTTCCTCCGTGTCAGCAGTTTTCAGAATTGTTCATCCATACATTCATATCTACAAATGATCAAACACACTCAACCCACTTTGCATTGCATTGTGTTTTTCAGTATAACACTTCTGAAGTCCCATTAAATGTTGGGATGCTACACTTTCAGGTTCCTAAAAAACTGGAGAGGTATTTTGCAAAATTTGATTCAAGCTTTGGTTAATTTATGGATAAACAAGCCTCCTTAGAATAAACTATATAAATGCTGGTCTCTGATGTTTTGGTTTTAAACTAAAGTTTTTAGTTCATGTTCTTGATAGGTGTGTTGTTCAATATACAGCTGTATTTGAGGATTGACTGAGGACTTTTCCACTGCTAATACCCACAAATATAATTTTGACATGAATTGCATTCATAGTCATGTTTGATAATGAATTATACAACAATTATTAAGGAATTGTAAAGGAAGGCATATAATAATATTAAAGTTCATAACATGTTTTGCATGTTATGAAACTGCTACTATATAAGTATAAATATTTGCTATTTATACACTACAATTTGTTCTTCTGTTCAAGGTAGCATTAAAATCAAAAGTCCAAACTGAAATATTATAAAAATGTTATTTTTTGAAATATTCTTATTTTTATCAAATAAAAAGTATATTTTTATATTTATATTTTAAAACATTTGCCTGTGATGGAAAGCCGTGTTTTCAGCAACCAGGGCAGAGAGACAAGAAGACAAGTATATAAGAGACTCCTTGTTAAAATTGATGGGCCTGTGACATTTTTATGGGTGGCCCCCTTTCCCACATGAATACGCTGTACTATAGAGACCCTTGGTGGTTCTGTCATTTAAAGAACAGCATTTATTTGAAATTTAAATATTAAGCTATATTAATATAAATCTGTGAATAGCTGCCAATGCTGAAAGATTGAAACAAACTGGTGTAGTTCTGACATTTACCAGTCGGAGCTACCGGGTCCATTCTGACCAGCCAAATCTTAATTATTCAAAACAACACTGACTACCCCCTCATTATCATACTGTAGAAAGAAAGGGGTAAATAAATACGTTTAAAATAATAAATGTAGTATTGCAATAATTAATAAGCTATTAAAATATTAAAACTCTTAATTCATGCCTTAGTTGCAGATGTTTTTCGTAGATTAAAAAAAAAAAAAAAAAGCCGGACCGGATTTATTATTTATCGTGCATTTATTCTTGGTTAAACATGTATCCCGTACATTACTTCATTTATTTATTTGCATGTTTTGTGTTCATATTTGGCCCTGTGATTTTGTGATGGGGGGAGGGGGGCAGTGTTCTCGGACGCAGGTTATGGGTTATATCATCTCCCCACCCTTTACTCCACCGCAGCACCGCCTCACACCCAGACGTCGAAGAAACGGGACGGATGGTGAACGGAACACGCAGAATAACAATGGGCGGGACTTAGTGCGTGCAAGTAATTTCTAATTGGACAGGTATAATTAGTACAAAAAAGTAGGGTTTGTTTTCAATTTTAACCATACCTTTGAACTAAATGAATATTAAAGTGTGTCGGGAATATTCTTAATCGTGGGAAATTGCTGTCCAGGCAAATGCTAGCATAACACACACACTGCGTGTCACGTGGTGTAGGTTACTTTTCGCCTCGCTGTACAAGCTTGGACCAATCATAGTAGTTTTGTGATTACTGAATAAGACTTTTATTTAATGATTTTACAGAGATTGCTTTACGATATTTCTATTTGTTTCCCGGATAACAGTTCCCTGAATTAATACATTTAAACGATTACACATTGTAGTGTTTAAATGTATCGAATTAAACGAACAGTGTTGTGGGATTTGAATGAAAGTCAATGGTGCGTTTGTCTTCCTGAGCGCCCAAGCGCCCCTTCAGGAGGACCAGTTTGGGTCCCATAATGAACACTAACAGATGCCAGCTGATGCTCACACCTCACCTCAAACACTGCGGCATCATCCTACAATCTCCCTCTCTCTCTCTCTCTCTCTCTGACACATTTCTGCGAGTGAGTGTTTAAAAAGACGCGGATCTAGTAGCCCGTGGGTTATTCTCAGTTCTCTTCATACTGCATGACCATCACAAAGGTAAGAACCCGTAATTATACACACTTAGCTGTAGTTTTCTGCGCAAGGGTTCCAGACTGTGTTTATTATTAGGCTATTATAGGCTATTTTATTGACGGTGATTGAGCGACTTTACATGAGACCTTAGAATATCAATGATTTTGATCAATTGTAAATCAAAAATGTAGATTTGATCATTCTACCAATTTACTGTTGAAAGCTTTCTTTTATATTTCAGATTGTAACACTTTGCAATAAGGTCCCATAATTAATGCATTGACATAACTAACAAATGAGCAATAGCCTACATTTATTACATTATGAGCCTGATTCGTTCATTAAAATTAATAAAAGCTTTAGAGGTACAGGCCTATTTTTATTGTTAGTACATGTTAACTAATAGGCTATTATCTAATGTCAACCAATTAAAACTTATTGTAAAGTGATGTCTGATTTATTGCGTTTATTTTTAGACTTTTTCAGGATCCCTTCTAGTGCTGAACTGACACTTACATCACTGTACATCTTTACAATGAAGCATGAAAGTTTATTTATTTATTTTTTTAACATTGACTAGAATGTTTCAAATGTGAACAGCTATAGTATCACATTCATTAAAGAGATAGCCCTAGTTCACCCAAAAATGAAAATTCGGTCATCATTTTCAGTTTTGGAGGAACTATCCATTTAGTGTCCATTTTCCATTTGTGACAATTATAACCACAGTTTTGATAGTCTAAATAAAATGTATAATTTCTATCAAACAAGCAACCTGCACATGTATTAAATGATTACTCTTTTAAAATAAATATACAAATAATCATTATCATAATCAATTATCATAAAACACGTGTCTTCCAGACCACCAATGTTTAGTCGAATTGGCTTGAATACTGTCATTCTTTAATATTAAATGGAGGAAATGGCCTGGCTGTATTGCTGAGTGAGACAGACAGACACCCAGGGGAGGCCAGGTAAAGAAAGACAGTTCAGAAGGGTTGCCAGGTGTCAAAGTCCTGAGGGTGAAACATGTTAAAGAGAGGTGTGGTCGTGTTCAGACGTCCATGAGCCATGAGTGCTGCTTTAGTCTGGGGCTTTATCTGGACACATATGACTGGCTCTTCTGTCCATTCTTACTCTTTAATGGTATTTTTGTCTGTACATTTGCAACAGTTCAGTGATAATTCTCAGCTTATGCTGAGGTGTTTGATTAGTTGCTTGATTTCAAGTCAGGTGAGAATACTTACTGAAGCAAAATATTTTTGTACAGGGTGAAAAGAAAGCATTTGTACAGGGTGAAAAGAAAAATGCCAGTTTGAAGGCTTAACCCTCTTTCTTACTTGGAAAAGATTTGGTTGAACCTGCATTGATGATACACAATTACAATCTAGTTTGCTAGCACTGTCACCACACAAGTAGCGTGACTTGGTGAGTGTTTCAAATTTTTTTTTTTTTTTTATTATTATTATTATTGTTCAATTAGCAAATACATGAACTAATATGATGTAAGCTTTTAATCACATCTCCAGAGCTGCCAAAGTTGTACATAGCACATTTGGTGTTTATGGCCCCATCAGCATTCTTTGCTTCACATATTTTTATTAAATACAGTTTTGCCCTGTTTAAAATGAACTCTGCTCTTGGTGTGAACAGATCATTTGTCCATGATTTGTTCTAATTTTACATTTTGTATTTGGTTTTAACTGTAAAAAAATACTGTAGAAGTTTCTACTCAACGTAAATAAGAAGTTCCATCAAGATCTTGATATTCAGAGACCTTGGATTATTTTACTTTTCCCTTCTAGCTTTTGACCTTCAGTTGATGAGGTCATAGATGAGTTATGGTGGTCAACTAATGCACTAGCCGGTTATTGTTGAACAGTCAATTAAAGGTTAAACAATACACTATTAATTTTGAAAAAGGTTCACCAAGAATTTGTTTGATCAAAAATACAGTAAAAATAGTACTATTGTGAAATATTATAAAAAAATTAAAATAACTGTTTTCTGATCAATCAGTAATCATTCTATGCTGATTCTGTATTGTACATAAAAAATCAACTCTTATTGATCACATTAGCTCAGTTTTGACCTGACGGGGTCTTTCATTTTGTCTTGCTTTTGGTGAAGTTAGACATTTGTGGATGGAAATGCACACCCATATATTGATTCAATGTTTTTTTTTAGAATGACAGTCCAGCACTCAGTTGTTGAGCTGTTGGGGAAAGAAACAAGTCATCATATGCACATCAATAATGTTCTCTTGACATAATTGTAATACCTCAATGCTACTTTTTTTGTCCAAATTTAATTTGTTCATTCAATAAATAAAAATATCTAATTTATCTAAAAAGTTAATGTCAGAACAAGCACATAATTGTTGTCGAGCAAATAATAAATTAGCAATGCCACAAATATTTTAATAAGCCTTAGACATTTTTAATTCTTATGCACAGTTAATTTGACACATGCACACATGGTACATGGTCCTCAACAATTAGCACAGAAACCTCAATAACAATCAACAAACATGTTGGTTATTGTATGTCTATACAGTATATATATATATATATATATATATATATCTGTGTGTGTGTGTGTGTGTGTGTGTGTGTGTGTGTGTGTGTGTGTGTGTGTGTGTGTGTGTGTGTGTGTGTGTGTGTGTGTGGAGAGAGCTGTCCATCCATTAATCATCTACCAAACAAACCAGTTTGTTTTATTTTTAGCTTCTCATTACAGTTACTGTACTGCACTCTGAAACCCATCAAGGAGCCTTTCCCAGCATCTTCTCTTCCTAAGTAAGTTATTGAATGGCATGGAATCTTCCTGACTTCACATCCCTCTGTAATGCTCAAGTCATTATACATTTTGTGTGTGCAGCACATCCCTGCTTTGTATTAGTCAATAAACATATTGATTTAGTTTCAGGTTTAATAAAACTCTTCTGAATGCCATAGAGTTTAGATGAGCAGATGGCTGTATTGTTTGCAATATTAGGATATATAGTTTCACTCATTTAGGCAGATGAACAGATCATGAATAGACATTCATGATTTCTATAAACAAATTGTATGTGGATGTATTTAGTGTCCATTGTCTATTATATAATATACAGTGCCATATATTATAATACACACTAAAACATCACATAAGTTCCCCATTCATCATCTGTTTGGGGGAGAAATTACAATTTTATTTTGGTAATGTTAACATATATTTAAGAATCAGCAGTTGTTAACACTTAACTTATGAACTGTAAAAATACTGACCACTGGGTCTTCGAGGAAGCCATAGATCCTTAATAACATAGTACCAATATTATATGAATTAATGTGTCTGCTAGCAGAGTAAAGCCATGTGACACATATGAACTTTCCACCCATATTACAAACATTCTTATAACCTGGGATTCACTTTGTGAGCTTCAAGTGATGTTGCACAATGTTGACTTAACAAGAAACTACTATTCATGTTGTGTAATAGCTGAATACATAATCATAGACTGTTTTGTTTCTCTGAGGAATGGAGATGTTTATATCCAGAAATGTCTCTTTCAGGACCAACAGATTGGTGAGCCTCAGTATAGCTAGATTTTCTCTCTTAAGAGGGAAATTCAAATGTAAGCTTTGAAAGTCAAATTGAACAGTCCCACTTTTTGAAGAAAAAAAGAGCATGTGCAAATGAGTCACGTCCTTCAGCTTTAGCACATTGGTAATAAATTTACATTTTTCCTTACTCAACACATGCATTGACAAACTGTTGCTCACCTTAATGATTTCACCAAACCCAAAAGTAGATCACCTCCTACCAGTCCCAAATAAAGATTTTTGAGTATTTGCTGAGCAAACCGCATGAAAACTGAATATGGGGGACATATGCAAAACATGTTTACACAAATGTGTTCTAACCTGGAAATTTTGTTTTATGGTTGCTTCAGAAACTACTTTTTAATCTCGTGTTTACTTAGGTCAGGGTTTAGTGAAGTTGGTACGTTATTTTTTAAATTAACCTTTCAGCACCACTTACAGAACATTTCACTTCAGAATGGCCACAATACGTATAACAACCAATGTAATATAACGTTGCCAGATTCACGTTTATTTTTCTCGATTAAAGCAAATGCTCTTTGCTTTAATCATGCAAGAAGAAATTAAATTTCATTGTGCAGAAATATCTTGCTTTTCATTGAGCCTGGGCTGGTGTTACGTTTGTACTCCAAGGAGGTACACAAAACACGGCAGGCAGGTATATCAAAAACAATAAGCTTTATTCACGACGACAAAGGCAGGTGTAACACATACAATAGCGGACAAATGAACAGGGGAGAACATAGGCTATAAAAGGCAGGTCACAATCAAGGGAGAACAGAAACAGGTGTGGAGTTAATTGACTAATAATCATGGGGATAAACTAGGAAGGTAGACAGGCATAACTAAACAAAAACAGATCTGAATCGTGACAGTTCGCCCCCTCCCGGAACGGCGTGTCCTCGTGCCGAAAAACAGACCAACAGAGGAGGGAGGGTGGGGGTTCAGGAGGCGGGCATGGAGTAGGAGGGAGCCGGGCAATGGAAAAGGAGGCAAAAACAAAAACAGTCCAAAAAAATGAGTCCAAGGGGGAGTGGAGGGTGGGAGGAACCAGGGAGGAGCCTGAGGAGCCAGATGGCAGTTCAGAGGCCAGCCAGAATGACACGGTGGAGCCGGAGTGACCGAGGATGAAGGTGGAGCCGGAGGGAGGGAGGAACCCGACGGAGCCAGAGGAACGGAGGGATGAAGCGAAGCTGGAGAAGTGAAGTTCCGTGGAGTAGGCAGGGGGACGACTGACCAAGGCGGAGCCGGAGGGACGAGGGAGCCCGGCGGAGCTGGTGGAATGAGGGGCCACGGTGGAGACGAGGGAGCCAAGAGCCAAGGTGGAGCCGATGGGTCGGAGGGCCGAGGTGGAGTCCGGATCTCGAAGGCTGGAGGCGAAGACTGGGGCTCCTCCAACCCCGAGGTAGCTGGTCGCAGGAAGTCCCGAAGAGCCCATGGGCTCTGGAAGCCCAGAGCCCATCGCGGCCGGCTCGGGCTCTGCAGCTGCGGTGGGCTCTGGCGAACACTCCGTGCAGCGAGAGGGTGAGGGTGGGCTGGGCTCTGGTTTGGGAGTGGGGCTGGAGCTGTCCTCAGCAGGGCCGACGGAGAAAAACAGTCCATTATTCTCCAGCACCCACTCCACACAAGCGGCGAAATTCTCTTAGGGACCGTTCGCTGGAAGGCGTGCCTTACACCGCTCGCTCAGGTTGGTGATGTAAAAAACACAGAGCGAGCGGTCAGGGAAGTGGTTAAGGCACGCCAGATCGAGAAAGTCCCTAGTGTGGTCCTCCAGCGAACAGTCCATCTGCTCCAGGCACAGGAGTTGGACGGCGGGAAGATCCATAGCAGGAGAGGGAAACCAAAAAACAAAAGAAAAACGCTGCTAGATAAACTTTGTAGATCCGCTATTCTGTTACGTTTGTACTCCAAGGATGTACACAAAACATGGCAGGCAGGTATATCACAAACAATAAGCTTTACCCACGACAACAAAGGCAGGTGTAACATATAATAGCGGACAAATGAACAGGGGAGAACACAGGCTATAAAGGCAAGTCACAATCAAGGGAGAATAGAAACAGGTGTGGAGTTAATTAACTAATAATCATGGGGATAAACTAGGAAGGGAGACAGAGACATAACTAAACAAAAACAGATCAGAATCGTGACAGCTGGTTTTAGTTTATTTGGACTCTAATATTCTTACATAAATAACTGCATTTTTTTTTACACTTTACACTTATACAGCTAAGAACAAGATTTTAATGTAACATTTTGTGTTGAGAGCTAGACGTGATCGAGGTTTTATTGCTATCTAAAACTGCTATCACATCACTGGCTTATTTTTGGACTTTAGGGGTGTCAGTTAACAGATACTGTTACTGACTCAGTTTCATGATCTTGTGTTGGTGCAATAAAGCAATAAAGTTGCTCTTTTATCATTGTTTATTCAGGACGTGCACTCATATCCTTATTCCAGATCAAACTTCACCCAAAGACCTTCTTTGCAAGAGTGAAGGGTTGAGACAGGATAAACAAACTCAACCAGACCCTCCTAGAGAGCCCATAGCTGACATTTATCATATCAAAACTTTTGGGGTCAATTAACATAACAAAGTTCAGTGACCTGGATACTCCAACACAATACTAATTCCAGTGCCCCATCCTCACAGTCAGGATTTAGTGAGGCCTCAATGGCCCAGAAACTGAAACCAGGCGGTGTATTGTCAAAATGCAGATCTCCTCATTCAAGATCAAACACCTTTCCACACTGAAAGATCTGAACCCATAGAGCTTTTCCTCTGTTGTAGCTGGTTATTAGCATAATGTCTGTAATCTCTGCACATTAGTCAGCTCTAAAGGCCTCCAGAAAGCTCTGTGTCAAACTGCTCTCTAATTGCTTGGATAAAAGATCCTGACCTCATCGCTAATGGTAGTGTGAACTTCTTTTTTTTTTTTTAGTGATCGACATTTGCCTGCAGCAAGTCACCAAAAAGATGCAGTTAGTAGGTTTTTTCAGTGATTCCTATCCTCTCATGCCTTGCAGGTGTTCAGTTACTAACATACCTTCTAGGTGAAACTTGAACTCATCTGACAGAAGTGATACTTCCGTCTGCACTTTTTAGACTAAATCTGACCTGTGGACTGGACTTTGTCCCTGTGTGTGTTTATGCTTCTCATATTGAGTTGCATCCAGTAACTCTACCACTTTTACGACTCCAGTCCTCATTTCCTGTGTATTTGTTTTACCCTGCTTATTTACATAGCATAAACATATTTCTATCAAGCCTCTGCTGTACTCAGATAACACTCGGTAATGACCTGAGCTTTCCTTGATGTACAGTAACAGAAAAACAGCCTTGGCTTCGGCTCAGTCGAAATGTCTGTCTTGCAGCAGACAGAAACAATGGGTGATATGTCAAATATTCGCAATACATTCTTTTGGAAAAGAAAATGAACAAATGCACGCACCTCCAAAAGAACAGACAAACTAAATATAGGTCCTTGGCGCAAAAATAGAAAGGTAAATGTAGAAAAAAGTTGTCATACTACAGCTCCATGGAATAAATAATTATTTAAAGTCCCACAGAATTAAGCAAAATTGTGAATATGAAGTTTAAATCTTTCCTTGCCTCGCAGCTCATAAGTATGAGAGTGTTAAGAGAAATACCGTAATCTTCTCTGATTCAGACTAAAGCAGTAAAAATTCCATTATTGTTTCAATCCTGTGAATAAATCCGAACTGTCTGTTTCACTGAATCGATTCATATTCTGGTTCAGTAGTGTGCATGATTACTCTGAATTCTTTGTGTGACTTGTTTGAGTAGATGTTTGTTATTTGGCATATTAAAAACATTTCTTTAAACGCAAGCTTAAAGCAAATACAAATGTCAATACATTTATTGAATATAGAAGTATTAAGACATTTTAACACCCTAGCCCTAGTGATTAATGTACAGGAAATCAGTGTGGAGAATTTGTCCTATCTTTCCTTCACACCTCCCCGTCCCCTGCGCTTTCTGCTATGAGGCGCCGCCCATTTAGGGAGTGTGCACACATGATCTCTTACCTGCTTCGCTCACAAACACTGGACGTGCTTCTGGCATTCTGTCCACATTTACAGAAGCTGCAGGGCAGAAGTTTAACATCTGTTTTCTCACTGTCTTTAGGGTTTTCTTCCTTTATTGTCATCTTTTCTTTGTCTGTGATGTTTTACAAGAGATCTTAAATGGAATAACTCTGCCTGTGGAAGTGGCAAATAGGGATTTCTCCAGTTTTATATCTTCATCTTCACCTCTGTTCTCTCAGGTCTTCGTGTGCTCAGCACAGACAGGGTGAGTAGTTTCCACAATTAATTGTGATGTTACTTTGTGATTCAGATATATTGCATTCTCACTTAAATGAACCATCCAGATCTTTAAAAACTACATTAGTCCATTTCATGCCAGATGGAGTTTGGAGAGATATTATAATGAATACTATACTATTATAGTTATGGTATCTACATGTCAAGGCTTAAACATTTTTGGTTATGATAATGCAGTAATTGATATTAAGACACTTGTAATTGTAAACCTTTCATCTGGAAAGATGGATTTAAATGTCGTGTACCATATCGTGTCTGGATGACGTCTACCCTTAATTTTTCAGTTATTCTATTAATTGTGCTTCAAACATTAATAAGAAGGTTTTGGTATTGTCATGATTTTTATATCTATTGTTACCAACCACCACACCTACACTAGATAATCCATCACTTCGTTAATTATTACACCAGCCTTTGAAAGCTGCACAATTCAAACATATACAAACCCTGCCACAGAAGGATTTGCTCATATATTTAACAGTGTTGCAGTGTTTCATGTTCTCTACTTAATTTCAATATATTTTAGTATGTATTTATGTTAAATTTTCAGACACAGAATATAGTGTTAGGATACGTGTTTGTCCACCCTTGGCCTGTATTGCCTAAGTAAGACTGTTTTTCCATCCAGGATGCATTGCTTTTAAAGGGAAGATTAGTATGTTAATCTCAGGTGTGTTGAAATATATGTGCGTTTGTTTTTTGTGTACGTCGGTATACTGTGGAATCACCTGAACATTTTTAGTTGCATATAGTTGCAGTTCCAGTCAGGCAGCTAGAAACCATCAAATCTGTAACTCTTATCTGTTTTAGTCACAATATTCTCCAGAATTGTATCTCCACACTCAGAATTCAACTGCGCACAACTCGGATATGTAAATACAGTTGTGGAAACACCAGACTTTCTGCAGCTTGATCTTACTTGTCTAGCTAGTACCTGTTAACTTTATCCTTCAATCAAAACCAGTCGCACTGTTTTCACAATGCATTTATCTACACTGTCATCAGGGTTGTTGCAGACATTTCTGAAAGGCATTTTGTTTTGGCAAGTTGTTGGAAGCTGGCTAGTAAGGTTTTTCTTCATAGTTTCCCGCAGAGGTGGATGATAATTATGCCCACGTGGATATCTTTATGGGTAGCTGAGAGTATCATCAGAAATTAGCTATAAAATGTAACAATCAAACATGTATCGGGATGGATATGTGTAGATATTTTTGAATGTGAATTAGAATTCTGTGGAAATCTGTGTAGCTCTCTGTGCAGGTTATTATTATGTACAAGTCTAAAGAAATTAGATTAATCTGAAGATGGGTTTCTTTTCAATTAATTTGAACTTTTTGTTCATCAAAGAATTCTGAAAAAATTACTTTATAAAAATGTGTAATGTTTAATGTCTTTATAAAAAATATTAAGCAGCACAACTTTCTTAAATATATTAAACTAGAAAATTGTTATTTTGAATGATCATCATCTTTCACAATACTGTGTTCCCTGTATTTATTGAAAAAAACACATTAATACATTTAGCCCAGTGTCCTTCTTTAGATTAACGTGGACATTTAAGGCTATAAAATATATGTGAATAGATATGCTATAAATTGAATAGAACTGTTTTATTAAATGGAGCAATTTTAGTCAAAATTATTGCAGTTTTTGTTGCAATATTATTGCAGTTTTTTTTACACACATGTGCATATTTCACTCTGACCTGGAGGCTGCTATATTTGCATCATGGACATTCATTTCCAGTTCACTCTTTTAAGATCCTTTGGAAAAAGAATAAATTAAATCATAATAAAGGAGGATTAGAAATTAGTATTGTCATATTGTGTCCATAATATTTACTGATTAATTGTTGCAGGCCAAGTAACTTTTATGTTTGTGTTCTGTTACATCTTCAGTATTTCATGAGCTGATTTCATGATCTTCATTGAATATTAGACTTACCCAGAAAAATACTCTTTTTACACAGAACTTTAGGCCCTCATGGAAGCCACTTCTGAATATTTTTGAGGTTAAATAATTGTGATGCAAGTTTTTTTCTCTCCCCCCCATAGGCCTGTTTATGTCTTTTTCAAAACTTGTGTAATTTTGTCAGTAATGTCAAATGTGTATCCATCTTCTGTTTCTATCTAGATGACATGGCGTCCTCAGTACCGTAGTTCCAAGTATCGCCATGTGTTTGGGAAGCCGGCCACAAAAGAGAACTGCTATGATGGTGTCCCCATCACCCGGAGTGTTCATGACAATCACCTCTGCACCGTCAACCCTCGCTTTATCGCCGTCATCACTGAATGTGCAGGGGGTGGGGCCTTCCTGGTACTGTCCATCAATCACGTGAGTGAAACACGCTCATATCTGTGACTAGCACTGATAATATAAGGACTGCAAACGCTTTTAATACCCTCCTGTTGTGTTTGCGTTATTGTGCATGAAGTGAAGTGACATACTGCCAAGTATGGTGACCCATACTCGGAATTGGTGCCCCATACTCGGAATGCTCTGCATTTAACCCATCCAACGTGCACATACACAGCAGTGAACACACACACACCGTGAACACACACCCAGAGCAGTGACAAAAAAGTGACAAAAGCAAAATTGACTTTTGCTTTTGTTTTTGCTTTTTGCTTTTGCTTTTGCAAAAGTGACAAAAGCAAAATTGAATTTAGACCCACATTCAATTTTCAGCCTGCTTAACTATTTATTTCTTCTTGAAATTCTTTGAATATTTCTCATTTAGGGTCATGAATGTGCAAGCATCAAAACAATAAGTGTAATACTGCTTTGAATTGTTACTGTTGTTTTTCAGTACTTTAGAACGTGTCCTGTTCAATTAAATATTTTTTTCTGCGCAAAAAAAAAAAAATCATGGATTTTTACGATTTATGATTTGCAGAAAACAGCCACTAAAATGTCATTCAGTGTAACAATCTTGTCAAGCATATTTACCACAAGAATCAGTTTTGACATTTTACGACTAATTCGTTTTTCCCCAAATACTACTTGTAATTTAAATTTTTTTAACTTTGCCTCTATTCCATTTTGGCCATTTGTTAGCAATATTTTTAAATCATGTAAATTGCAATAAAATTTAGTATGCTCACTTATTCTTTATATATATATATATATATATATATATATATATATATATATATATATATATATATATATATATATATATATATATATATTTAGTGCTGTCAAATGATTATCGCATCCAAAATAAAAGTTTTTGTTTACATAATATATGTGTGTGTGTACTGTGTATATTTATTATGTATATATAAAGACACACTCATACAGTATATATTTTGAAAATATTTACATGTATTTAAATGTATATGTTTATATTTACATAATTGATATTATATATAAATGTATTTAATGTACAAATAATAACATAACATATTTTTCTTAAATCTATACATGCATGTGTGTATATTTATATATACATAATAAATAATAATACTGTGTATATCTATTTATTTACATAAATGTAAGTGTTACACTGAATGACACTGAATGAAAATGTTCATGAACCCACATTTTATTCTCCCAGAACATATTTGAAACCTGAAAAGTTTACATTTAATGTGCTTTCTATGTATATAAAATCACTTTTGTAAAATTTATTTTGAAGCAGACATTTAAATGTTTTGACCCACTTGGAAAGTTTCGACATACACTAAAATTTTTGTTAGCTTTTGTGTTCACAAATCTTTTTTTTTCTCACAAATTTGTATTTTTCATTCTCTGACAAGCTACACTAGAGGTTTTCTTGTTTTAGGTAAGTCATTTCTATTTTCACAGTGTAAATGTTTGGTAAATTGGATGGAAACAAATGTAGGTCTATTTGACCCATGACTCAAAAGTTGTACCCAGGTTTTTAACATAATAGGAAGGTTAAAGGACAACCTGGCGAGTTACATAAGTTACAGTATCTTCACTTGTTCTTCAGGGCAAATGAAGACCTTTTTATCTGCATATTTATGAGCTTCTATTATTTTACAGCCTAACATACCAAAATAGCTTCTTGCACTCTTTCTTTCTGTCACACACACTCTCCTGCACGCTTACCTGTTCTGACACACTTAGCTCTCTGTGTGATTTTATTGGTCTGTTGACTCTCATGTTCAGTCAGATATTACCTCATGTCTCAAGAATGGCACAGGTTACATGAAAGCCTTCAGGCATCTTTCTGTATTGTCTGTCTCTTCTCCTTTCCCCCAACATTATATGTCGTCTAAAAAATTAGTGTTACATTATTGTTAACTTAAGTGCACAATTTAAGGTGCTTTTGTAGCAAACAACATATAAAATAAAGTGGTCTGGCCACACAATACAAGTTAATGCGTGTTTCATCATTTCAGCATTTTAGTGCCTTTACCCACAACCAATGCCCACAGTTTCCAGTTTAGATATGAACAATGATAAAGTCAAGTTGTCACCTGTTAACTGAGTCATTTGTGTTACGTAATTGTTTTCTTTGACTACTAAAGGATGCTCTCCTTGTTGAGACTTGTGTCTTTTGCAAACACATTTCAATGCTATGATTCTTGGTCAAGCTTGCAATGACTTATATCTAGTTTTTTTTGTACTACACTACAAACAGTCTAATCTGTATCTTATTTTTTTGTAAAATATCTAAATAACTGTATAAAAAGTCAATTGAGAAGCATTTTGGCTCGTTTTCTTTTTCTGAATGTTGAATGTATAATTCAATATAAGTGTTCTCACCAACGTTGTCACTTGTTTTAATATAAATTTAGTGAGATTTATACTTAAAACAGGCAAAACAAGAAAACATATAATGGTAAAGCTGGATGTTTTATATACTTTAGTGTCACATGATCCTTCAGGAGTCATTCTAATATGTTGATTCAGTGCTTAAGAGACTTTCTTATTATGTATGTTGCTGAATTGCTTATGTCATTGTGGATTCTTTCATAAATATAAAGATTAAAAGAAGAGCTATTATATGAAACAGAAGTCTTGTGTAACATTATAACATTATGTCTTTTCCATCACGCTTGCTCAATTTAATGTGTCTTTCTTTCCTGAATACAAGTATTAACTTCTTTTACTAATCTTACTGTCCCCTATTTTTTTAGAACTGTACATTTTATAAATCAAGTTTTTATTGCAAACTTTTTTTGAACAATGATAATAATATTAACCTAAATAATTAACTGGTTTTATTCAAGTCAAATATATTATTAACTTAAATACATTGTTATAACATTTAAGTTAATCGCTGGTTACAGCTTTCTACTCTGTAGATTATTTTATCAGCACAGACTAACTAGGCCATGCTTAATATACTTCAAACCTTGACCCCATGATTGTCCCCTCTATATTTACACACATATTGGTGTCTTCTCAGACTGGCAAGGTTGACCCTCATCATCCGAAGGTTTCTGGTCACAGAGGCAATGTACTTGACATCAAATGGAATCTCTTTAATGACTTCTGCATAGCATCTTGTTCAGAGGACACCACAGTAAGTGTGGACATATAGTGTGCATACACTCACAGCACAAATTCAGACTGGTGCATGTTCACATTTCACTGACTAAAATGGATCTGAATATCTCATATCCCACTTTCTACCTTCAGATCAGTAGCTGAATTCAGACAGATGTTCTTGATACATTTTAACATTTTTTTCACATGTATGAAGAGTTCAGATGCAAAAGCCACGAATAATACACGTTCAACGAATATTTTTGCTTCAAATCCTCTAAATCCCAGCGTCAGCCCATTCAGAAATATTGGTTTGTTGGCAAAAGCCTCTAAATGGCACTTCCCTTGAGATGGGTTGCAAAAGCCGCTATGTTCCGAGAACCAATCAGAAGGTGAGAATCGAATTATATGATTCCGAGCGGTTTCAATATAACGGCACGCTGAGGAGCCGGTTTTTCTGTGAAAATCGTTTTAGATTCAGATTCAGATTCAGATTTTTTACATAAAAGATGGAGTATGATTAAATGGATGTGTCTGTCTGACATTGAATATCAGAAGAAAACGTTATTTACCGCGAAACTCTGCCCGTCATAAGGCAAAAGAAAGTAGATACAGTGGAAATGGCTCGGTCGCAAGTGTAGCATGCACTCATAGCAGTTTATCGTGCAGTGCCGTTACTTTGAAGTAAACAACAGCTCTATTTCACTAACGACTAATGCCATTCTTCTGTCTCATATGGATGTTATACCATCAGATGTATGTATTTTTAATGCATTTTTAATGTTTGTGTAACGTCTGTTTTTTGTTGTTAAAATAAATTTG
Source organism: Barbus barbus (assembly GCF_936440315.1). Lineage (NCBI taxonomy): Eukaryota > Metazoa > Chordata > Actinopteri > Cypriniformes > Cyprinidae > Barbus > Barbus barbus. Next base: position 22,894,630 of record NC_136735.1, on the reverse strand, counting down.
CTGCCATTTTGTGCTATTGTGGTTATACTGTGTGAAACTTTTCTTTTTGTTTTGTTTTTATATTTTTGGGGGATTTTTGCCTGTATTCAGACAGGGTTTCTAGTTGCATCTTTAGTGATTTTTCAACTATTTACTGTCTTGCCCCAAAGAAGTGGATTTAGAGGTTTTTGCCAAAAAAAGCACAAGTGGATTTAGCTGGTTTTGACGCAAAAGAAAATGTAACCAATTAAAAACCAATGGTTTGTCTAAAGTGATATATATAAAAAAAGTTATGTTATTCACTAACTAATTACCTTATCATTACCTTTAAAATGAAACTACTGAACCTGATCATAAGAGCCTGATAAAAAAAATGCTCATTTAAAAGAAAAGAAGTCTGATGGATTTAGAGGGTTTTGCATCTGAACTCTTCGTATACAGTTTATCATTTGTGCCCATGTTTGTTGTTCAGGTAAAGATCTGGGATATCCCTGAACATGGTGTTTTGAAGAACATCACAGTGCCTCGGAAGGAGCTGCAGGGTCATTCACGACGTGTCGGACTCATTGAATGGCATCCCACTGCCAACAACATCCTTTTCAGTACTGGCTATGACTACCAGGTACTTAAACTACACACATACTTTCTCATGGAATGAAAACAGACAAGATTCTGTGAATTGGCCCACGGGTAGACATTTAAAATATTCACAGTGATAATAAGCTCTTAGCACACATCACCCTTTTGTGATCCTAAACTTCCTTTCCAGTGGCCAGAGTCCAAAAAGTTGTATGGTTTTGGTGTGTGAGCGAAACAAATAAAATACTCTCCCGCAGCTGTTTCATTTATAACCTGAAAGAGTCCCAAAAATCTGCAGTGACTTATTAATATTGGAAGAGAGGCTGAGGGATCTCTTAAATAAATGATACAGCAATTAGTTAGACAAGCAGTGTTCCAAAAACACTCATATATATATATATATAGTGGTGTGAAAAAGTGTTGGCCCCCTTCCTGATTTTTTATTTTTTTGCATGTTTGTCACACTTTAATGTTTCAGATCATCAAACAAATTTAAATATTAATCAAAGATATATATATATATATATATATATATATATATTGTGGCGGGCTGAAGAATCACACTACCGAGCAACGTGAGGTGAAGTCCCCGGAGGGTGTATTTATTCACAGATAAACAATAAAAGGTGCAAGTAAGTGCCGTTCGTGCGTGGTTTCCTCTTCCCCTCTGGTGCTCGTGTCCCTCAATCCTCAGCGTGGCGTGCAAAGTGTCCTGGTGCTGGTGGCGGGCTGAGCAGTAGTCAGGGCTTTCTGGAAGTAAGAGAGAGAACACACGTTAGCGGTCCGTCTTGCAGGAGGCATTGCTCACCAGCTTCTCCTCTCCAGCGGCTTTTGTAGCGCTCTCTTAAGCCGCTGCAGCTGGACCTGATCAGCCCGCCGTGACGAGGTGCAGGTGATTCTCCTCCGTTGCCAGGGCGACGCTGATAGGCTCCCGGGACAGGTGTCACAATATATATATATATATATTAAAGCAACAGTGAGACATTTTATTATGACACTTTTATTGAAAGTACATTTGTATTTTTCTGTAAGCTTCCATTTATCCTTAAGTTTTGTTTATGGCTTATTTTATTAAACATGTAATTACAAACTTTACAACCTAAACTCAGTATCTAAATTTAATATAGCTGTATCAGCAGTGAATGTGCCTCATAGTATGCAGTGTTCAACATTACATCCTGAGTCAGTTTTTCTATACTGAAACTTGTTTGGTCAAGAGAAATAAAATGGGGCAACACCACCTTTTTTATTTTAGCTATACTAGATGCTTATTTTTATATTAAACATTGAGCTCTAATATTACCCTATACTGTATTTGTTGTCCTTTTTACAGCCCTAGGAGTATTTACTTTTATTTCAGATCTGTAGTAATAGTATAATGATATAATATAATCAGAATAATTAAATAGTTGTTGACCCTGGGTTATTGATTCCTTTTTGATCAAGAAACAGATAAGCTAACTGTTTAGGTTCATCTAAAGTTAAATTAGATTTTAGTTCATCTAAACATCTGATGCATTTTTGTGTCTGGATGTGTTTTCAGTCCATATTACAGTACATTTCTTGGATGATCGTAGTCAGACTGATTCATTGTTTCTAAATCGTGATTTCTTGTCTAAATAAATTTACGCTGACTCTGTGCATTTGCGACTTCCCACCTCCATTTGTTGCTCATTCCCCTCCAGCCAGCCAGATTTAGAACAAAAGCGGTTTTAAGCATCACAGTTTCCCAATCTTCTTATTCATGGTCCCCCGCCCTTTCCTCATTTTTTTCTGCTTGAGATTTTTTTTTTGTGCTGTCCTGAGGCAGTGAAGGTGGGTGTTGAGCAACAGCCTTCACAGCGCATATGCACACTCACAGTATCTCGCATTCCTTGCACGTTTTCTGCAGTAACTGTAGGAGTCAGTGTGTATAAAAACTGATTCAAGAATGAAATGTTCTGCCCCAGTCTTAAGCTGATTTTAATCAATGACATCTAAACTTTGTGTGGAGGAATAATTTCTTTAAAGAAAAATACAGCTTAAATGTGATTTGCAGTGGTACCCATTCAGAAGTTTGAGGTTGGTAAGATTTTGAATGTTTTTGAAAGAAAAGAGTCTATTTATTATAATCAATAATACAGTAAAATGGTAAATATTATTTAAAATATCTAGTTTCTATTTTAATATATTTTAAAAATCTATTTTTTTCTGTAATGGCAAAGCTATATTTTCAGCAGTCGTTAGGCTACTCCAGTCTTCAGTGTCACATGATCCTTCAGAAATCCTCCATTCTAATATGCTGATGTAGTCCTCAAGAAACATTTCTTATTATAATTATATTAATGTATTAAACAGTTGTGCTGCTTAATGTGAAAATTTGTTAAAACTGTGACAGATTGTTACAGAATTATTTGATGAATAGAAAGCTCAAAGGAAATGTGACTTAATTGACCTTAAGTGTGTTTGTTTGTGTGTTGATGAGTAGGTTATGGTGTGGAAGCTCGATGTTCCTGAGCAGGTGATCAAGAACCCTGTGCGGTCCATCCGTGTGCACTCAGATGTGGTTCTGTCCATGTCCTTCAACACAGACGGCAGCAGGCTCGCCACCTCTTGTAAGGACAAGAAGATCAGAGTGATTGACCCACGTACTGGCACCCTTTTACAGGTGTGTTGCCTTTAGGCTAATGTTCTCCTCTATCTGTCATGCATATGTTTTTGAGGCTCATATTATTATTATTCCATTCAATTTTAACCCAGTAATTAGTCCTACACTTAATTTTGATTATAAGCTGGGACGCACACGGCATATCATATGTGTACTTGCACAGAAATGCACTTCCCCTTGGCTGCCCCTCTGACACCACACATCCAAAACTAACACCTTTAAAACCTTTACCCAGAGGTCAGCATCAACTCAGAGTCTTACATTCACACTGTAGTGTCTCTTCATGTGACTCAGGTGAACACAAGTCTTCAGTTCATGATTTATGTCATTTTATAAGACATGGTTGACTGATTTTTTTTCACCAAGTAGATTTTTTAGGAAAGAGAATGTGCATTTGTTTTTAAATCTCACTGAACCGTAATGTGTGATTTCAGGAGACGAACTGCAAATCACACAAAGCCAATAAAGTGCTATTTCTTGGGAACCTGAAAATGCTCCTCTCCACGGGCAACTCACGCTGGAACCATCGTCAGATTGCACTTTGGGATCAGGTAGGTGACTCTCAAAATAGGCTTCTTTATTTTTCTTTATTTGTATAAAAACACACAGCATGTCTTCTTTTTAGGGCAAATTTTTCATTCATTAATCGAAATAAATTCTCGATCAGAGCAACTACGGCTAGCCTGTCACTTATAAAACAAGACCGTAACCATGTCTTGAACATTAGGGACCCATTTTCCCATAATGGTATAAAGTATAAAAGAATAGAATGGTAAAGGAAATACTAGGCCTAATTCTAGTAGGAAAGTAATCATTTTGAACCATTTGCAAATAATATTTTAAAATATGAACTAATGCTGGGCAATGATTAATCGCATCCAAAATAAAAGTTGTTGTGTACATAATTTATGTGTGTGTACTGTTTATATGTATTATGTATATATAAACACACACATACAGTATATGTTTAGAAAGCATTTACATGTATATATTTATATTCATATAATTTATATTATATATAAATATATTTAATATATAAACATATTTTTCTTAAATATATACATGCATGTGTGTGTATCTATACTAAAACACATCTTATTTGTATATATACCCAATATGTCAAAAACGCAAAACATTTAAAAAACACTGTAACATTCAGTTTGGAATTATATGAATCACATAAATGATACCAGAACATATTTGTTTGTGTGAAATTTATATTTCAAAACATAAAAATATCAAGTAGTTTGCATCACAGGATATTAGTGTTGGTCGTTTAACATTTTTATTGTAAAACAATTTTGTGCTGGTATTGCTTCTGTGAAGAGTAAACTCCATTTACTTTGATTTGATTATACATCTTGATCATTTGGACATTGGCAAGTGCTATTAGAAGGCTGGCTTTCCTTACTTAAAGGGGTCATCAGATGAAAAATTCACTTTTACATGATGTTTGAACATAAATGTGTGTTGGCAGTGTGTGTACACATCCACCCTATAATGATAAAAACGTGTCCACCCAGTTGTATTTTTTTAATCCCTATAAATAATACCCCCTTTTTCAAATCAAGCCGTTCTCAGATGCTTGGCTGTGTGACGTCACACAAACCAAGGCCCCTCCCATGTTTGTGGATTGACACGGCCATCTTACCTTAGACCCGCCCTGAGTGAGCTGTCATCAATCCGCCATTGTTTCGATGCCGGAGCAGGTGTAGACAAGAATGGCTCCTAAGTGACTGAGGCGTTCTGTTGTTGGATGTAATAATGAACATAGCAGTCGACATTTACTCCCGACGTCTGAGCCACTGAAAACGCAGTGGATTATGTTTGTTTGTGAAGGGAATGCGCCCCTGATCTATCTAAATGCATCTATGTTTGTGCGAATAATTCGTGATCCAGCCTCACAGAAGAAGTGAGTATAAAGTTATTTTATGAATCTTTGCAAACCGCCCTTCCTAATAATAACTGCAAGTTCTGCGGTTACAGCAAACAGTACGGCTCATCTCCCCACAGAAGAGAGGGGCGGGGTGAGCAGAGCTCATTAGCATTTAAAGGGAAATGCAACAAAACAGGTTGCTGTGAAAAGAGCTGATTTTAACAAGGTAAAAAGGGTGTTTTTTACACTACCATTAAGAAATTTTAACCAAATAACGTTACAGAATTTTCATTAAAGCCCTAAAGATTCATATAAACTTGTGGAAAACGGGCATCCGATGACCCCTTTAAATTCAAGCAGATCTGATGAAAGCTATAAGACAAGTTCAAAAAAGTAAATTTTCAACAAAATTATAACTGGCAGAAGAGTTTTCTTTGGAAACTGAAACCCTTGGGTGCATTAAACTTAAGCATAACCAAAGGAATTGGTGAGGGAAAAAACAGGAATTAAATAGGAATTATACATTATTTTTCAGAAGTTTGGCACCAGTAAGATTTTTTCTCCAGTCTAGAATAATTGATTAACAAAATGTTTAAAAATACAGCGTTTATTTGAAATTTTAGAAAACGTTTTGTAACAATGTTTTAACTGACACTTTTGAATAATTTTTTGCATATTGACTGATCAAAATCTTACTGACCTACTGACTCCAAAAATTTGAAAAGTAGTGTCTATATATATATATATATATATATATATATATATATATGCAATACAGTTCATTATATTATTTCATATTTTTTACTAGTAGTTGCACTGGCACTAGTGTTAGCGATAAACACTCCAAATTTGGACTTTTCACAAACAGAGGAATTCACTATGGGGGAGTTATCTGTGTTCACATCTAAATATCTGACATTTTTGTCACTTTTGGTGGTATTTTTACCCTAAGCCTTGGTTAATTTCTGACTGTTTGGTATGGACCTGCCGTCTATATACAAGCTCTGTTCTGACAAGTTCATCCTCAGACAGACATTCCTAAGAAGCAGTATAAGTAATGAGCTAATCATCACTTTAGATTTCCCCCTAGTGTTACAATCATGACATAGCAGTTATTTTACTGACCATTACAATGCAACTCATCTATATTCCTGAGAGTTAAATATGGATCGAATGTAGTAATAACTTTACATTGGTATTTTTGGAGGTTTTGCTTAAAAATAATAATAATAAAAGTTGTAATCTAACAGTATTAGATATGTTAAGTGCCAAAATCACGAGCGTGTGTGTTCTGCAGGAGGACCTCTCTCAGCCATCTTGTTCAGAGGACTTGGACGGTTCCTCTGGTGTTCTCTTCCCGTTTTATGACCCTGACACACACATGCTTTACATAGTTGGAAAAGTGAGTACATATAACCAAAACTACCAGATTTGGCAAATAGTTTTTTTTACTGCTGTATTGATGATATAGGTTATTAATGAATAACACAATCCTCCTTTAATCTTTAGGGTGATGGAAATATCAGATACTATGAAATCAGCCCAGAGAAGCCATATGTGCACTATTTGACTGAATACCGGTCTCTTCTACCACAGAAGGGAATGAGTGAGTACTATATGTATAGTTTACATGTATACACACACAAAAACATACTCATAACAACATCATAAATCTATTACCCATTTTAACGTTCCGTTGCACAAGTAGGCAAAACATCAGCACAAATCAGCGTCTACAATCATTTGAAACTGGTTTATCCTTGTTGCACTTTTTTTCTTCACAACTCTTGTCAGGTTTAGTAAGCAAATGGTTTAAATACTTTAGATGTCAGAGAAGTACTGTGCTATATTTTACCTTCAGCTAGAGCAGACACACACACACACACACACATATTAACACACATACACACTTTTTTTTTAGAGAATGTTCAACTTCATCTTTATGAACCCCGAAAAATGCATGTGCCACTTATGTGTACTCAAAGAGACTTAACAATTTGTAGTAACATCAAATGAAAAGTTTAAAGTACATATCAAATCATTGTTTTAAAAATCGTACTTTATGTGTTGGCTAACATAATTAAGCTCATTCAAAATACTTGATTGTAATTTTATCTGTTGTGTTATTTGAAATTACTTTTAATATATTAATATACAGTTCATATATTTTAAATTGTGACTTAAATCAGTCTTTGCGTTCTCTTCCAGGTGTCATGCCAAAGAGAGGTCTTGATGTGTGTTCCTGTGAAATCTTCAGATTCTACAAGCTAGTGACAATCAAAAGTCTCATAGAACCTCTATCCATGATTGTTCCACGAAGGGTATATACACAATTCTGTTCACACATGCATCCAAATACAAAAAATAAGATAAAATGTAGAGCTAGTTCTCACTTGACCATGCTATCCTTGTTGATGAGGATCTTTAGCAGTCTCACAGAGGTTATTGTGTTCTGTTCTGCAGTCAGAGTCTTATCAAGAGGACATTTACCCCATGACAGCTGGGAACAAGCCTTCCATGACAGCAGATGAGTGGATCAGTGGTCTAGACAAAGGTTGGAGTCTAATAAAAATTAAATATTTATATATTTATTTATTGATTGTATGTTTTGGGTCTCTTACACTCACCAAGGCTTCATTTATTTAGTCAAAAATACAGTAAAAACTGAAATATATACTAATATAATATTTTATATCTGCCTAATATTTTTGTGGAAACTATGATAAAGATATGATTCAGAGAATAAAACTTAATTACTTGTTCTGCAGGTCCTGTGATGATGTCTCTGAGGCCCGGAAGTAAACTGGACTCATATGTGGAACTGGGCTCAGGGAAAGACCCAACAGAATCGATGGAGACACAGCATTCTTGCAGTCGGCCAGGACTATCACTGCTGATTCAGGAACAGCTGGATGCCAAAGAAGGGAACGCACACAAAGAATCCCCCCCTACCTCTCTGCTCCCATCCACAGATGATAAGAGCAGCTCTACAACCTACGTTAGCAATGGACAACTAGATTCCACGCGCAGCTCGCCACCAAAAACAGAGAATGAGGTATGCTACATATAGCTTATAGCAGGTATCCCCCTTAGCTAAGGGGCTACTTGCATAAAAAAGTTTTCATACTTCCCTCTAATGTGTGTTTATGTATGTGTTTCTGCATATAGCTACGACAAATGTTTTATAAGCAGCAGGAAGAGATCCGAAGGCTGAAAGAGCATCTTAACCAGAAGGATGTGCGGATTAAACAGTTGGAACTGGAGATCAAAAATGTGAGAAACTCACAAGCCGATCTTTAAAAGAAACTGTAGTACATCACACTGTCAAAAGTCGTGTCTGCTTTACTAACATTCACATAAAAATGTTCTGCCTCATGAATTATGCTGTAAAGTTGCGGTCACATTTACAGATGTCTAGTCATTTCTAGAGGAATCCTTGCGATCGGGAGTTTTGTTTGACGGCAAAACAGTTCAGTCCTCAGAGATTTTGTTTGTGTTCAAGTTGGTCACACGAATTTGAGCCATTGACCAATAGAAAGCTGCTTGGATTGAAAGTGACTCTGTGCTTCATGCATCTCTATACTTCTGACAATGCACAATAGACCTTTTTGCCTGCAAAATTTTGCTAATGTGACCACGCCTTGAGGAAACACATGGGCTACATCCACATTTCTAATGTGTCTTTATGGAAAGTCATTCCTTGTATGCACATTTTGTGCACATATATACTGTACAACCTTCATGGAAATTTTTATTAGACTTTAGCACTATGCAAACTTTTTTTTAGCTTGTGATCAGACTTGTGATGTTTTGTTTGTTTGTTTATTACTATTTTTTAAAAATGGCGTAAATGAGCATATGTGTGTTTTGTTATATAGATTGGGTTATTTGAGATTTTGCTTGAATATAATTGCAATGAAATTTCTTATTTAGATTCATTTTCTATTTAAATTTCTGTGCAAATGGATGAGTGATGTGGGATGAAAGTGTGATAATAATTATGCAAATGCAAAATTTTTAGAACAAAGGGAGGTAAATTTGCAAATGTAAGTTCTACACGTGTGCATTATGTTATAAGATATTTAGTTTTCTGTGTGTTCAAATGCTGATAAAAGAGTTTATCAAATCCCAGCATGCACTGAAGTGGTAGCATTGTGGGAACTGGCTGGGGTTCACACAATATCTAAGGAAAGTCAGGTTTAGGTTCAGTAATTCCTTCAAGCGTATGGGCCATCCACTGACAAAATCCCATTCTGCAACATGCTTGCTATGAACTGCCAAACTGTTCAAAATGCATGAAAGTACCACCACATTTTATTGGTTTACCGTGTTTAACTCAAAATGACCGTTTTAAAAATAGTTGTCCATTATGAGCCTTTCACAAATTTGAACAAGCCATACTTTTTTACAAATTATTTTAATAATGTTCTGTTTATATATGGATCTGTATATGCACATGTCAGAATATATAATCGAGTAAGAGGTTAAAGATGCTATTTTAAGTGTTGTTGCTTAAATATTTAAAAATATTCACTAAATGTTGTCCAAACAACCTTGATTGCAGTCTTTTAATTTTTAATCCTAAATTAAAATAAATAGGATCATTTGAGCTATCCGCTAAAAAAGCCAAATAAAGAGGCTTGTAGACTCAATAAGGCATTCTCTACAAATAAATGATTGCCACAACTATACTTGACAGTAGGTTTCATTTGTTATCATTAGTTAATATGAACTAACAATGAACAAGACTTCTGATTTATTATTAATCTTTAGGTTCATTTCAACATTTAATAATTATACATTTTTAAAATCAAAAGATGTAACATTAGTTGTGCTGTGTACTAACATGAAGAAATGAACAACTGTTTTATTAACAGACATTGTTGAAGATAATAAATGCTGTTGTGTTACAGAAAAACATACGATGATTAAAAAATATAGGAAATCTAAAAGTAATGTGTCGTGGATAAAACCTTGATGATCTTTATAAGAGCTGACAAAACAATTTTATTTCATGAAAGAGAATTTGGTTGCTGCCTTCTAGTTTAATCTTAAATGGGCCACTTTATTAACTGAGATATATTTTCATAATTTCTTTTAAGACTGGTCAAGTATTTTGGAAAGAATCCAGATTTAAGCCTGGGTATGTCATTTTCAATTGTGCATCATTTTATACAAAACGTTTCCATGAATGAGCAAATGTGTGGAGCACAGGGAGACACACACACACTTGTTTCGCTATCCTTGTGGGGTCTTCCATAGGCGTAATGGTTTTTCTACTGTACAGACCGTATATTCTATTGCCCTACACCTAAACTTAGCCCTCACAGGAGACTGTGCATTTTTAGATTTTCAAAAAACACACACACACAAAATAAATTGTGACTGGTATCCATTTGCAGGCAGTTTGGGTGATATTCATGCCTGTCTCTCAAACACACACAGCTTTGACAGACTGGTCAAAATGAGTTGAAAATATATGCAATTTATTCAATTAAGTAAATGTTGTTTAAATGCATGTTATTTCCATTCACACCTTCAAACTTCTAATTCATCTTATTGTAACACTCAAATTCACAGACACAAACACATTTCTTGTAATGCCATATTCAACAAAACTAAAGAGGTGTTGATATGGAGAGAGTCTGATATATATATTTAAGTATTACTAGAATCAGAGTATGAATTATATATACTGTTGAGGGGGCAAATTAAAAGGTTATGGGAGTGAGAATCTAGAGGTGCATGTCCTGATTTTTTTATCCACAGTGTAAAACACAAATCAGTTTGCATGTTGCATGTTGAACAGATTTCAACATTTTCATAAAATTATTTCATATAATTTTGAGACATCTTCTGGCCCCTTTTGAAGTTTACTCTGGCACCCTAAAGTGGGTCCCAGGCCCTTGGTTGAGAATTTGTAGCCTTGCCTGTTTATAAGAGTCTTGCAAAGTGTGTCCTGATTCCTTACCACAATTATTATAGCCCAATGAAAACGGCAATACAACAGTAATAAGTTCTAAACAAACCATATAAAGAATTTACATTTTACGATGGGTATATATTACATAGATTATTTCTTGTAGGATGTTAAGATGTTGCTTGTTCTACATGATCCCTGCACACACTACACATTTCTGTGAGTTACCAAAAGATGTGGTGTCCTCATGTGTAACAACTAAAGTGAAGGTAATTTGGAATTAATTTGTATTTAAAACTACTTTGAATAATAAACAAAAACTAAACATCATAACTTCCATAAAAGGTTTCATTACTGTTTTACTGTTATATTTAGCTGATAAAGCCTTTAATAGCCATTTAATGGTAGGTTTCTATTATGAAAGATTACCCCATCCGTTACAAAAGGTTGAATGAACCGTATCTTTTTCTTCTGGGCAAAAAACTGTGAAAATATTCAACAGCTCTTTTCACTCAAGGCATTCAGGTTTGGGTTTCTGCAGAAACGGAATGAATCAAAGCAAACCTATGCTGGGGAATATCCACTGGAGTACAACTAGCCCCAAACTCCTTTAAATTTTACAAATATGCTAGTCACATGAAATATGTGCAAAGTATGACAGGACCATATGTGGAACTAAAGGAGTTCATTTGAGCAGTTCCTCCCTTTGTACACTACATACTATATTTATCATCTGATTCTTGATTGGATTTGATCAAACATTAACAGATTTACCAACATGCATCTTCTGAGAACACTTGTGATTTATTTTTAAAGAAAGAGTCTAAGTTTATCACTGCATTTCAATTATATTACAAATTCTTAGTCAAAGCCATTTAGACCGGAGCACTTCAAGACCTATATATATATATATATATATATGAAATAAAAGTCATAGATTTATCAATTTAAAACAGCAAATAAGAATTAACTTGAATTACGATCTCTTCCGACTTGGTTGTTTTGATTGTATTCTAGAAAATAATAAAACGAAAATAGAAAAGGCACGGTAATATGAAAACAAGCAATACTAAACTGTGCATCAATTGAAAATGCCTGATACAGTAAAGCCGCAGCTAATCAATGATTATCTCAAGACAGAGTTAGAGTCTCTCAAACTCTCATTGTCAGCCTTCAAAAAATGTTTAGACAAAGGACAGAAATAGGAGAGTGAGCAAAGCACAAAATGTTATTTTATTTACAAAGTTTTTGTCTTACAGAAAGTAAAAATGTAGCTACAACCTTGATTTGTGCCACAGGCTGCCACACTAAAATTATGGCCCGCTTGTCACACAGTTGCTATAGCAATCTTATTGGAAATTTGGAACAAAAACTAAAGGGGGAGGAAATGTCAACAAAAAAAAGAAAGGAAAAAAAAAACACTTTCAACAAAATATTAAAAGCACAGACCCAAAACTAAATACCAGTCCCCAAAGTCCCCAGAGGTTTTGAAACAAACAGGCAGGGGATTGACAGTGGACTTGTGGAATGCTGAGTAAGCCACCGATCCAGAAGGCTTTCATTCAGCTCGTAGGCTCCATATGAACAGCTCCACCCGTCCGGTACAGTCTTGCCCCCACAGGGAGCTTAGCGCTTGGGTAAAGGGGGAGTTGTGGAGGGGTAGAAAGGTTGATGGGATAGCCAAGTTGTTGAAAAGGAAGGAGAAGGTAGGGTTGGTAACAGTTGTTCATTGGCTCTTAATCGTCCTCCTCATCGTCGTCGTCATCATCTTCATCTTCAACTTCTCGTTTTCTCTTGTCACCCTTGCTTCCTTGCTCTTCTTCTGAGCGAAACGAAACAATTACTTCATAAACACTCACACACCAAAGGAAGCAAACCAAGTTATAAAAAAAGAAAAGTGGTCATTCCAATACAACTCACCACCTTCATCATCGTCGTCATCGTCATCATCTTCATCATCCTCGACTTCTCCATCCTGACCAAAGTCTTCCTCCTGAAACCAACAAGCCCATGTAATTAAATCAGCTGTTCTGTGTTATTAGTTTCAATAAGAAACATAAAATTTTACTTGTACCTCATCCTCTCCACTGCCATCGTCATCATCATCCTCGCCTTCAACCTCATCTTCATCATCGTCATCATCTTCCTCTTCGTCAAACTCCTCTCCATCTTCATCCTCCTCTTCTGTATTTAAAGTGATATTAATGAACATTGCTAACCCCCAAAAAACTCGACAGTTGTTCAAACACTGAAACTTAAAATAAAAGGCTGTCCACACCAACCCTCATCATCATCATCATCGACCCCATCTCCATCAACTTCTCCGTCAGAGTCAGATGCCTCGCGGTCATCCATATCGTAGCCATCTAGATATGTGAGGTGTGGAAGGAGCTTGAAGACGCTTTCCCGATAGTCGTTCAAGTTTGTGACTTCGCAATTGAAAAGGTCAAGACTCTTCAAATGGTCAAGTTTTTTCTGCCAAAGTGAACAGATGAATCACATAACTGCACAATTACATTGTGTTTTACTGTCATCAAAATTAAGCACAGCTAAAACATTTCATTGCACACCTGAGGGCATGTCATAAGATATCTTAAATATCATCTTAAAATTGCAGGAGAAAGTCAGTCTTGCAGGTTTGGAATGACATGAGGGTAATTTCCATTTATGGGTGACCTGCTGCTTTAACCCTGTAAAGCCTGACATATAAAGTAATAGTTTTTTTTTTGTAATGAAAGTTTATTGAACCTTCAAAGAATCTAAAAACAAACTATTTATTTTTAAACATGATAGATCATACATCAGGCTTTTATGGCTCATTTAGTTTAACAGAAGAACATGGAACCCATACTCCAAAAAACACCTTTATATATATACCAATATTTATATGACCAAAAGTTAGATTTGTTAGACTTCTAAAAGCTTGTACTGTAAATCAATGAGATCTTTATAACAATCTAGCAGATTAATTATAATGAAAACTGATATTTACATGCATTTTATAAATCTCCCAATAATGTCTTCGTATAATGATATTTAAATGTTTTATGCTCAGTGCAATAAAATGTATAAATAAATGTTTGTATAGTATTTAACACTCCAAATTTAACATGATCTTCCTAAAACATTATGTATTGATAATCAAGTAAACCTAAGTTGCTTCAGTCCAGTAAGTATTCATCTTAAAATATTAATAAGAGCATATAATTTCTTCTTTTGCTTACTTTATTTAAAAAAAAAAAAATTATAATATATATATATATATATATATATATATATATATATAAGATTTCAATGCACAAAATACACTGAAGCCCCGAAGTGTACAATTGATACACATTGATAATTAGAAATGTGCATATATAATATTTTACAGTAGGCTTTATAGTGTTAAGCTGTAAACTTGCAAATGTGTAAAACTACATGCAAATTTATAAGACAGGAAGTCTGTACAAACCAAGGGTTCCAATGTGCTGATGTCTTTCAGTTTGTTGCCACTTAGGTTTAGATGTGTGAGATTGGGGAGTTTTTCAGCTAAAGCATCAAGGCCACCAGAGATTCTGTTGTCACTGAGTTCCAACTGAAAATGAACAAATGCATATCAGAACACAACTTAGATAATATTGCACACTGTTAACAGAGACTAGAACACACACTGATTACCTTTTTAAGTTTTCCGAGTTTAGGGAGGTTGGAGACCGAAAGAAGACCAACATTTATCAAACTTAGAAACTCAAGATTAACAAATTCTGCTGTGAGGCCTTCAATTTTCCCTTCATTTGATCTGCAGTTGTCAAGGACAAGTTCTCGTACCTAGAAACAACCAACATAAGAGGAAAATATAAATACTAGAAGAAATGTGTTAACAATGAGTTTTAACAACAACAATACGTAATCATAAGAACAACTCCTCAAACTGTTGCAGGCAGGGGAGTTGGACAACATGGACATTACTCAATGGAGGCGACAAACTATGCTGGTTAAAAAAAGTTTCTAAACGGGGGGAACAAGGCAGCGACCCTTGCAAATAAGCTTGTTTTTAAAATGTTTTGGGGCTTTAAATGTTTTTAAGTTGCCATACGCGGTCGACAAGAGTTTAGTCAAGAAACTAATCTGAAAAGCAGTGTATAATGTTTGCTAAGCGGTTCTGCTGTTGTTGTATGGCCCTGTGGCTCAGACTGTCGCAGAGTCACCAATGAGAAAACAGCAGATTACACGCCGACAGCCAGACAACATGGACATATCCTAAAGACACCACGGTCTTTTCTGACATTTTGTGTGACAAACTGCAAATGGAGGGTATTTATGAGCTTGTGTAGGATGGGAGCGATGTGTCGATGGCGTATTCCTGCTGAGAAAGACGAAGACTGAGCGGAAATTAGTGAGACGAAAATGGAGAGTTTCTTTCTCTCTTGACAACATGGCGCCTCCTCAGAGAGACTACATGGACAGAAAAGCTCTATACATTAACCAAAACTCAACGCTGCGTTTGAAAACCTGACTCTATGCTGTTATTCATGGCACAGGATAATATTTTACGCGACGTTTAACTTAACGTTAGCACTACTTGATTTTAAACATTTCCGCCGGATTGATCAACCAAACTAGCACATGTATCGTTAGCTTCGATTTACTCCGTTTCTCCTTCCGTCTTTGCACACGTTGTGTTACATATCACATCTTAAAAGCGTTTGTAAATCATCAGAGCGAGTATTTATTGAGTATAAGCGTTAGTTTAATCGGTGAGTCGCGTGGGGAGTAATGGCGGGAATCAGCGCCTCGCAGCAGCGAGTAACAATAATTCAACACGATCTTATTTACGAATACATCTGATAAATACTATGTTTAAGATGACTTTTGAGCATCTCTTAGCAAATTGGCAAACTTATTTATTTTAAATCTCAGTATATGTATATAACGTTAACCGGAAAGCCTCCATGTCCATTAGAATAAAATTCATAATTCGAGAGTATATTCGTCAAATTATAACGTTATATTTAACGTACTCTATTTTTATTTTTTTGAACGGGTGGTCTTATTACTACTAACGTTATACCAGAATATCCTAGCAAACGAGGATCTGTTTTATAGTGATGGAGACCAAAATGTGACCGTATTTAAGAAAATGTGTTAGTGTATGGCTATCTTCAGAGTATATAGCTGGTTTATTACTTTAAGTGCCTGTAATAAAGGGCGCCTCATGTTAGCAACAAACATGGCCACCACGGCGAAATAAACCATCCATATCTATCACGCCGATGTTAAAATAAGCGAATATTAAGCAGAAAAGCGAGCCAGATCACGAACACACACATCCAGCATGGGGGGCTTAAAATGCAGCATTAATGCCTTGAGCTTTCCAAACTAACTACTCAGTCTGGATCATTTCATATCAAAACAGACGAATGAACATTAATGCTGTGAATATACACGCAGCACTTTCTCGTCTAACTCTGTACCAGGGGTATTACACCCATGTGCTTAACATTAAACTACACACAGGTCAGTGGAAGTAGAAAGTAGCACAGCTAGCATGGCTGGGCAACAAAACTAAAGGTTTGGCTCAAAATTACTCACATCAGATGGTGTCCTGTTCCTCAGCTCCAAATGAATCCTCTTTTTCATGTCCATATCGCCCCTCAAAAGTTGGACTCTTCCCTCTTGGGTTCTGGAGGAATTTCTGTTCAGCCCAAAAGGTAGAAAGATGCCTTAATGGAGGGAGAATATGGGACTGTATAATGATCTGAGCCCAGCGCCAAGTTACTCTGGGAGA
Organism: Barbus barbus; assembly: GCF_936440315.1. Lineage (NCBI taxonomy): Eukaryota > Metazoa > Chordata > Actinopteri > Cypriniformes > Cyprinidae > Barbus > Barbus barbus. The sequence continues at coordinate 22,877,856 of NC_136735.1, read as the reverse complement.
GCAGAAACCATGGAGGGAAACGGCACTGAAACAAATATATACTCAACAGCGCCATCTCTGGCCAACGACGGCCTCTGCAGTCACACAAACACCAGATCAAACAGTGCTGCATTACAGTAGGCTATGTGACACCAAAAGTTTGTCTAAATGTTGTAATTCAAGTCAAATTTGTTGGAAATGTGCCATATATGTTTAATTCTATGTAACTTATTGTTTACATAATCAATAAATAATGTATATTATAGCTTTTAAAATGCATGCATCATCTGGGGGACACAGGACCCTGTATTTATCTGTCTGGGTTAAAATGGTCTCGTCATTATTTGATGGTGTATCTGCAATAAAACTTGTTAACCGCAACATCATTGCATTTTTTTTTTTTTTTTTTTGGTACATCAAGTTACAAGTTATTCTAGCTTAGCCAGCCTACATGTGATTAATGCAAATAATATGTTTAAAAATAGACAGCAAGATATTCCTTAAACTCTAAATGTTTCACAAAAGAAATTTCAGATTTTTTTTCCATATAGCCAAATTGAGCGTTCTCTTCCCATCCACTATATTATTATCTAAAATATATATTAGATTTGATGTCTCATTTTAATAAGACATTTCCCTACTATGACTTTTATTATAGTGCTTATACATTAATGTACTTATTTTATTAGGTTAATGCTTAATCTCTGTCTGGGAAGCAAACCACTTTATACAGATTTAAACCTATTATTAAATTATTCTAAATGAACAACGAACAACATTTCTCTCTTTGAAACTAAACTGTTATGCCACAAAACAGTGTTTTTTTGTTGTTGTTGTTGTTTTTTTAATGTTTCTATAATTTATGCTATTTAAATTATGCATACAGTATATATAGCAAAACGTAAAATATATTTGTTTTATATATTATTTCTATTTGTTTAACCTATGTTAATGTTATAAACATTGTGTGCTGTGTAGGAACTTGCCAGAAGAGGGCATCATTTTGTTTCTTGTTTCTGCATTGTCAGGTTTCTCTCATCCTGCAATATTAGAGGCAAAAATTATATGAAACTAAGGAGTAATAACTTATAACAGTTAAAAAAGTATATGCAAAGGAAAGTCACATTACTTTAAACACAAACTAGCAATAAGAGCTATAAGCATCTTGAGGCAGCAAGAACCAAAGGGGCCACATAGAGTCAACTGCAACTCTAAATGTGTTAAACTTCACATTTCTTAAATATTTCAAGAGAAACCATTTAGAAAATATTCACTCCATTTGCTAGTCATGAACAAACTGACAAAGATGAACAGAGTTCAAAGCTCACCTACGACACTCAAAGTTCCCAGACTTGTTGGTAAATAGCACAAAAGTACATCAAATTTGCACCTATGAGAACCCCTTACCTAGTTTTAACCAGCACTGTTGGTCAACCTGCTAGGAGATTTGTAACTGTGAAGCCATCTTATTTCAATTCATCTTATTTTAAGTCATCTTAGTCCAGTGATTGGACAGTTGCATACTGGCCAAAGAATATGAGGCTGCTTGTACACAATGCATATGGTGCAAACACTATCCATTCTCTCATGATATTCCATGTGCTCCAGGATGACAACAACACATTTTTTTTTAACAGGGTAGAGTCTTAACAGCTTCCATGGCCTTTCTGACTATACTGACATCTTTGAACATGTACTTCATCCTACAAAGAACTGGAGGCTTGTCTTCATGAAGAATAATGCAATATCCCACACATGCTTCAACTGTTCTGTAGGCATCTCAATATTAAAATGCTGTTCAGTGTTGCTGTTATTTTGTTACAATGGTGGAGGTTAACCAAATGATAAAAGTCGGAGAGAAGAAAACTAAGTATTTCATTTGAATGAAATGCCTGCTAGGGTAAGGTAATCTGTTGTGAAAAGTGTATCAAATTTATAAATAAATGTTAAATTATTTTAATTTCGGATAAATTTTGAATGTCTATGGTAATATTTAATTAATTGACCACAGAGCTGTTCAAGGCTGCTGATGCACAGTATCTACTTAATGACAGGAGAGCAGACCTCAATATGTTTCGACACGATTGTGAACGCCCAGAAAGTGAGCAGCAGAGATAAAATGCTTATGTATGAGTGGCCAGAGAGGGCAGGCACTTTGCAGCCCTTTTGAGTATTCAAATAACATGGAAATACTGAATGCAGAAACACCTTTAATGTCAGCATCATTTTTTTTTATCACTTTGAAAAGGGATAGTTTATTGTGGCTGGGAAGCTTTTAACTGTGGTGTCTTCAAACTATAAAGATGAACAATTAAAGAGACAGTCCAACAAGGATTCATTCATTTGTGAATAGACCAAATGGGTAACTGCATTTATTTTATTTTTAAATAAAACATATTTATTTTATTATACTGTACCATGATACCATTCTTTGTCTTGGCTAATCTATAGTAGATTTAAATCTAATGTTAATCTGTATTAGTATTAGCTCTTTAATGATGATTTAGCTCTATGTTTGTCTATGGCCCTTGACCAGGTTAGGAATAGTGGTCATCTCTCATGACGACAGACAAACAGTCACATAAATGCACAGGCTGTCAGAGCTATGACCTCCTTTTTTACTTTCTTCTGTGAGTATTGTGCCAAGTTCTCCACCTTTGCAAATAAGATAAGAGCACAACTGCAAGAACTCTCCCAGCACTACGGTAATGTTTAACCAGATAATTATTCTCTTAACAGCAGGAAAAGTAAATGGGCACAATTTTTTCAGCCTTGTCATTTCAGTACTTCATATTCATGTGACAAGACAACAAAATGGAAGAGACATTAGAGAAAGAGATCCCGCCATCTGAAGAAAAAGATTCTAATGAAGGTATGACTTTTGATTTAAAACTTTATAATGAATGATTTATAAAAGAGAATGCTTGCCTGATTTTTTTCATTATGATTTATTCGTTGTTTATCCATTAGTGACTGTTGAGTTTTTTTTTATAAAAAGTTTTGGATGAAACATTTTATTAAATGATAAACAGAAAATAGAAAAAATAGTAGTTCTTTAATTTGCCCTGCATTTCATAAAATGACATTTATGTAAATTTTGTCATTTTTATTAGCAATGATTAGATATTTAAAAGATCTTCCAACAATGCTGAAGTTGGAATCCAGCTAACAGGGAACATTGTCAGAAGTTTGTTTATCACTGTGGCAAGGTTCTCACAAAAGTTCTTTCAGTAACATTGGCACAAAAACCTTATTTATACAGCACTCATGGAATATTTCTTTCTGGAAAGCTTTTAGCTGGACACTCGACTAATGTTTTTAAATGTTAATACTTAAGGACATTACAAATTAATGTTTGCAAAATAACAAAATGGAATGTTCCCTAAACATTAGCATAGCCAAGAAAAAAAATTCAACATTTAAAAAAACCCTGCATTTTGAATGTTCAGAGAACCTCAATAAATAATGATTTTATAACATAATGACAACATTAGCAAAATGTTCTTAGTATATATTTTTGTTAGCTCGCAACAACCATAACTGTGATTCTTATCTGTGTCAACATATCTACATTTCTTCTGAAACATGCAATGAGGGGCTTTTCATACACTCATGAATTCTGAATACTTGTGGTTGGTTTTACCTTAGCTAATGTTACAAAATAAACTGCAATACCTGCAGCCGGCAAAGCAGCAAAAGAGTGAGTGATTTGTTTGTTTGGTAGGTGGAATTCGGCTGCGATTGAGAGACAGAGACCTGTTGAAGAAACGAAAGGCTGAGGCAGAGGAAAAGGCAACCAACCAGTGGGTTTATGGGTAAAGCTAGTGTTGAATTAGGCCAATAAAAGCACTGGAAACGGCCTAGAGCACTTGTCTTTAAATTCATATGACATTGTGATATTATGATGTAAATACACAAATTTGGATTAGTCATTCAAAACATGTCTCTTAATTTTGAATGCAGGGCACAAAGCTTTAAAAGAGTGAAAAAGACCAGTGGTACCCCAGGAAGGAAAGGTCGACCAAGAAGAGAACCTCCTGTAGTTATTCCAGAAGATCTCGGTCTGGCTCAGGAAACAGATCCTTCTCCTGTCACACTTCCTATCACAGAACCTGTATTACCCACAATAGCAGAGACAGTGCCTTTAGTACCAGCCGAGCCGCAAACAGAGCCGGTGCCTGTGGAAACAATTAGTGAAAAACCTCTGGAGGAGTTTCTGATTGAGGATCTGGGGCCTGATGAGGAACAAGACATGCCTCAAAAAAGCCTTTTCATTGACACAGGTATTTGCAGAAATGTTTTCAACAGGGGTCTTCATTAATTAATGTGTGGTTCATTTATAAAATTACGCATTTTATTTGTCAGAACAAATGAGTAATGTCCATTGATTTTAGGTGATGACGAGCAGCCATGTGTTGACCTGAACAGTCAAGTCTCAATGCCAATGTATCCTCCAGCATCTGCTCCTTCTCAACCAGAGAGTCTATCTGAGAACTTAATCATCTGAGTGTCTCCTACAGAAAAAATTATTTGATCTCATTTCTAAACCCAAAACAAGAACAAATATATATTTATTCAAATTCGTCATGTCTCCATGTATATATGCCACTTATCAGTACTCTGTCAAATAAAAACCATTCAAGACATGTTAATAAAATAAAAACCTGAAATTGTTACAGTATAGTACTTTTATTCTTTTATGATTTTAAAGCAACTGGAACTTTACCTTAAGCCTGTATTACGAATAATCTTTTAGTTTGTACAACTGACTATTTTAAAATAAATTGGTTTTATATTTTGTATTTGTCTACAGTCATTTCATCACTTAATTCTAAAACCATCACACTCCTATGGGAATAAATTTTATTTTGCTAAAGGTTACTGCACTCCAAATTCAAAATATAGGAGAAAGTAGACTCAATGCTCAAGCGGGTTGCCAGATTGAGGACAGGAACCAGTGCAATTATCAATGGAAGGAAACAAGCCTTTACACGCTGCGGTGCTGGGTACAAATTGTAGTCTGTTACTGATTACATGATGAAAACTGTAGTTGGTAACGGAATCTAGGTTACTCATTTTAGGTAGGCAGCCTAATGTATTTTGAATCTAACTTTAGTTTAAACTAACCATCAAACATATTGATATAAAAAGCAAAGACAATTTTTTTATATTAACATCATGAAATGTATTAAACGTTACATTACACCAGTGTTTCGCTGGTGTAAAATATAAAAATTAATAAAAATGTAAAATATAAATGATACACTATAACCATTAACCAATACCAGAGAACTTTACATGTGAATGCATTGTTAAATTATTTAGATATTAACTAAACTATTTTATTTTACGGAGTGTGACTTAGAAAAACATTTGGGAATCACTGCATCAATAAATTATGAAAAATGTACTGCTATTGTGCAAATAATATGCAATAACCATAAAAATGTAACTGCAAACTTGTGTTTTTAAAAATATAATATACTCTAATTAACAGTACTTATTTGGAATAAGATTACATGTAAATCAGTCACTACCCAGCAGTTGATTTAACCGCATTTTATTATGTCTCTTGTCATAGAGCTAAACCAGACTTTGACACACAACAGACATTTCAAAGTACAATAAATGGCTGCAGCATTGTTTTGTGGAGGAACATGTGGGCTTAGCATTTTTCCTAAATACAGTATCTGCAATCATATCATGGAATTTTATGCTTTATTAATGTAAAAAAATACATACAACACCTTTAATAAACCCAGCACTTCACTGAAAACATTTAACAAATCAAAATTTAATAAATAATCATACACAAACTATGAGATTAAACAAAAAAAAAATGGTTGGAACTATGAATTTCTAGCAATACAGTTGCTTGTAAAGGATATTTAACATTTAGATCTATGTTGTGAACCATAAACATATTTTAATGTGCTTTGTATTGAGAGTTATAAAATGATCTTTTTTAAAAGGGGTTATCGGATGCAAAATTCACTTTAAAAGTTGTTTGAACAAATGTGTGTTGGAAGTGTGTGTACACATCCATTCTATAATGATAAAAATCCACCCAGTGGTTTTTTAAAATCCCCTTTCTCAAATCAGGTTGTTCTGAGAGCCCTGTCAGAATGACATAGTTCTGTACAGACCGCTCCCATGATAGCTGATTGACAAGGCCGTCTTACCTTAGACCTGCCCTCAGTGAGCTGAGAGCTGTCCGCCATTGTGTCGACTCCGTTGCAGGGGAAGACAAGACATCTCCGATTAAGCGATTGAGGTGTTTTGTTGTTGGATTTAATAATGAATATAGCAGTCTTCATTAATTCCCAACATCTGAGCCGCTGAAGACGCAGAGGTTTAACGTTATTTTTGCTTTGAAGGGAATGTGCCAATCCCCGATCTACATAAATGCATCTATATTCGCCCGACTCATTCGTGATCCAGCTTTATCTACAGAAGTGAGCATAAGGGTTTTCATGAATCTTTGCAAATTGCCTTTCCTCATAATGTGCTAGCTAGCCAGTTTTGCGGCTGAAGTTTAGTATGCTCCATAGATATATATACCTAGATGCCTCATTATCAACTGTTTCTATGGGCCACGATACGTAAGCCATCCGCCATTTTTGGAACGGTCTGCGAATCTTTGAGAGCATTGACTGTGCATCTACAACAGCAAGTTATACGCTTGTATATTTTTGAATATTCATTGATTATTATGGTGAATGCGAGATGCCTGCGTATCTGAAGCAGTCGAATAGCGAATCTAGACATATCTATGGTCTGCTCGTCACTCCACGGAAGAGAGGGGCGGAGTCAGTAGAGCTCACTATCATTTAAAGCAACATGGACTAGAACAGTGTGCTGAAAACAGAGCTGATTTTGACAGGGTAAAGGTGGTGTTTTTTACACTACCACTGAAATATCTTAACCAAAGTATGTTAGACTTTTCAGTAAGACCCTAAAGAATCATATCAACTTGTGTAAAATGGGCATCTGATGACCCCTTTAAAACAGTAAATTAGTTGAGGATACTGGATCAGTCTAGTTTGAGACAATATTTGTAATTTCCTGTTGCTATTAGTGCACACAAACAGACTAAATTTAGTTAATCATTAATCAATAACACAAATGCAGGGATAATTCACCTAAAAATGACGTCACGCATCATTTTGGAGAATGATGTTAACCAAACAATTTTGGTGACCACTGACTTCCATTATATGGACAAAGAGAAAAAAATATTTTATGGACATTTCCCCAAAAAAAACTTTTACGTTCCACAGAAAAATCAAGTCTTATGGGTTTTGGAATGATATGAGGGTGAGTAAATGTTTACAGAATTTACATTTTTAGGTGAACTATCTCTTAGAATTTATTCTTGAAAATGCGTGAATTTGACAGAAATCTCAGACAACATTTGTGAGTTCTTAACTCTGCATAGGTTTGACTCTCACAACCTCAGCAAAACCATGTCCAAACCAGCAGGTGATGTCAGCTGTATCCAGGGTGAAGAAGAACAGGCGGTCCTGACAACGTGTGCGACGATATACTGATCTAGGGTCAGCTGACAGAATGCCTTTGATGGCTGCCACTGCTTCTTCTGGTCCTTTCAAGAACTGGAACTTTGGTCTTGTGCTGTCTATAAATCAAAAATCAATTATAAATATTACAACAACTGCCTTCATTAGAAAAAAACCCTTAGGCATCAGAAATCTAATACCTGTACTGTCGCAGGGAACAAACTCTTTGAGCTCTTTCTCAGCATTCGCAGTAAACCGCACGTCTAGGTTACTGACAGGAGGCGCCCTGACCCAGGCAGCGATAGTACTGTAGTCCTCACATCCAAATTTAAGACTGGATGAAATTAAACTGGTGGCTGACAATGAAGTGCATTCAGTAGAATCTGTCTGTTTGTCTTCTGGACTTTCAGTGAAAAGCTGCTGTTGTTTGACATAGTTTTTAACCTCTGCTAACACATCAGTCACATCACTGGATCCAGACCTTTCTGACTGAGAGAAACCTGAAGGTCCAGTTGGACAAACCCTGAGTTCTGAGGAGGGTTCAGATGATGTCCCAGAGATATTTGGTTTTTCGTCTAGATCCATCACTTGGGGCATCTGAGGGTCTGTGAATGGTGATGTTTGTCTATATTCACTGTTGGTATCATCTCTTCTTGTTTTTGGAGAATCGTAGTCTGGGATATATGGCTTGATGTCTAGCACAGGTGTTCCAGCAATAATATCAACGCCTGACAAGTGAAGTGTATCCCCTTGAAAATCAAATGATAAAGGATTACAACATTGCTATATCCAGCATGTTAAGAGTCTTCCAAATCATAGGTTCCCTCAAAATTATTTTATGATCTTATGACGGTAAAGAATAAATTTTCATATGGTAAATTATCATACTGACTATGACAAACTTGATGTTACACTAGTTGTTCTGTTAAGATGTTTGAGATTGAGGCAAGTAAATTAAAAGGATAGTTTACCCAAAAATAAAAATTCTGCCATTAAATCTGCAGTCCGTAACTTTTTTTAAAAATTATCCAAAATCAATATTTGAGCAAGTACATAACCAGCCAGTGTTCAAAACTATCGCCTTACTTTAGTCCGATTCACAGCGGTTACATTATAATAATGTTTTCTAATTTGCGTGGCACAGGTACGTTTTCGCTGGAAATTAGAGCATGGCATTGCATCTTGTCACGTCTGTAAACATAAAGAAGTTGTCCCGGCTAGTGGATCGTTTAGCCTTTTCTCACAGCAGCTAGAATGATTAAATGTAGCATTTTGATGGCGGATTGTAATCCAGAAAGGATTATGTGTTTATGAAATACATGTGAATAAAATGAAATTATATTCCAGTTTTAAATGTGCTTCTGATTACAGATAGCCTGGATTACACAATATTTGTATTTTAAAGACAACCAGTTCAAAGGGAGTATAATTAGCTTTTTGGGTTAAAAGAATTTCTTAATATTCGAATGGCATGACTATTAGATTAGACTGTACAGAAATTGAAATCTACACATTAATACACAGTATACTCCTAGTCACGCAATGCTGATGTTGTTAACATTAATAATTTGAGAATAACGTATAACAATAATAATTTGCACAGTTTGATGTAATATGAGTTAACCGATCGTTATATTTAATCACCATTGGTAGTGCCATTTATTGCAATGCTTTTTTCCTCAGTTGGGCAGAACAAACGTGGCAGACTTGTTACATACTTGTTCAAATGGCAATAGGCCTATATGGTGAAAATTCTTATTTGGGTCATATATTCCAATACATGGAATTGCTCATATATTCCAGAATCTGTGATTGCGAAGTACAGTAAACATCCACACCGGTGCAGTGACTGACTGACACACATACTCCTCAAAACATTAGATTCATCCGCGCTGGAGCCTTGCCAACTCACAACACACCCAAGCAAGATAATTCCGCAAGTAACTGCAATTCCAGGTTTTCAAACAGAGATGGCGACAGAGGCAAAACTTATGGACTGCAGCTTTAATAACTCACTATAATTACTTAATTACTCACCCTCAGGTCGTTCCAAACCTGCAAGACCTTTGTTCATCTTTGTAACTCAAATAAAATATATTTTTGATGCATTCCAAGAGCTCTCTGTCCCTTTCACAGACAGGAATGATCCTTACATGATCAAGGCTCAGAAACGTAGCAAGGAGATTGTTAAAATAGTCCATGTGACATCAGTTGTTCAACCGTAATTTTACGAAGCTATGAGAACACTGTGTGCGCAAAAACAAAAATAACGACTTTATTCAACAATTCGTCTCCTCTGTGTCACCCTATAGCACCATTTTGGTGAGTATCACATACGTAAACTACGCATGCTGTTTTGTGTCAGCAGCAACATACACAGATGTGCCATTTACGCTTTGATCTGAACGTAAACAACTTATCCACGTACATACATTGCATATGTTATTTACGTATGTGATACTCTCCAAAATGGTGCTATAGGGTGATGCGGTGGAGACGAATTGGTGAATAAAATCTTTTTTTTTTTTTTTTTTCCTTGATTGTGTTAGGATCCTTGCTGTCTAAGGGAGAGTCAGAGAGCTCTTGGAATGCATCAAAAATAGCTTAATTTGTGTTCCGAAGATGAACAAAAGTCTTACAGGTTTGGAATGATATGAGGGTGAGTAATTAATGACAGAATTTAAATTTTTGAGTGAACTATCCCTTTAAAGCTAAAGACATTTAATATAATTGTTTTTAAAAACCATCAGCAAAAACAACAAAAAAATGTGTTGAAAGTACATGGCAAAATTTATATAAATTACTTAAGTTACTATAAGTTAATACATATATTTAATATAAATTGCTTACAAAATTACTATAAAAATAAAGGCTAATTCACAATATTAATAGATACTGCAGTAATATATAAATGTTGTTAAAATTACACCGCAAACAACACATAATAATCATCTAGTAGAGCAGTGGTTCTCAACCTTTTTGACTCCGAGGCCCCCCCCATGTCCACAACAATATTCAAGGATCCCATGGCTTTTCCAGCTGTTGGTGATTTACTACATAAAGACAAAGGTTAACAGTTTTTAAAAATGTTTTTACTCTATTTCCACATGATAAAATAATTTAGAGCTAAGCATAACTGAAATGCGTAATCATTATAAAAAATTTCATGGAGTTGAGATTATTATTACTATTATTTAACTCATATGACTTTTCCAGTTCTAGAAATCACACTTATAAAATTAAGCTACCTTGCCTCATATATTCAGGTTTGTCAACATACTGGGAACCCTGATTCTTCAAAGAAATAAGCACAATTGTTGAATTAATTAAAATAATATCTATATTTTCAGTTGTTTTGGCTTCTTTTATTTAATTTTTTTAATGCTCGTTTTGGCCCCTCGGAAGTTTTCTGAAACCCGCTAGTGGGTCCCGGCCTCCTGGTTGAGAACCGCTGTCCCAGAGGTCACCCAGTCTTGTAAATATGTGGTACCTGTGATTCTTTCTAGCTTAGCCAAGGTCAGTCCCAAAGCATTAGGCCTGTGGGGGCTACGGGTGGAGTACACCCCCACCCTCTGGCCATTCAGACGGGGTGGCTTTACTTTGGCTTTGTAGTTCATTTGCCCATTCTTATGGAAGAGGAAAATGATCCTGAGAATGTGAAAGAAACATACAAAAGAGTTCACTTCACACAAATGTATACAGAACTTTCAATTGTCATTAATTAGGCCTCCTCACTTGTCAGACCGGTCTAGAAACATTACCAGGTGTCCATTAAATTTACTTCTTGTAATGGCTAAACCCATTCTTATTTGATTTGGCATGATAAACAGTCAAAAATGCTCAATTGCTATTTATCTCAATTAAACAATCTCTCTCTATTGTCTTAACTGTCTGACGCTTTCCCGGACATGTGAACATTATGCTTTTCTACTAGATGTAGAAAATTCCAAGATTTTCATGGTATGGCAACTAAGAAAATATCATGTTTGACAGTATACAACATTAACATAGTTCTAGAACTATGTACATAAGTTACAATGACTTTTGGCAATGTTTTTTGACTGAACATTATAAATGCAACTTAAAACCATTTTTTTAAATTATAGTATGTGTAAGATTCCCTTTTCAAAAAAAATTAAAATCTGTATCTTCCACTTGGGGGAAAAAACAAGAGCAAAAAAGGTAGGCTACATAACCTTCAAAAATCGGATCTCTGCGGTCACATTTTCAGTCAGGAATTTAGTAAAAAGGAGAAAGATTTTCCTATGCAGTTATCAAATCAGGTTCAAGTTGGTCATGTAGATTCTCTACGGTGATCAACAGGAAGCTGCTTCATTTAAAAGTGACTTCTGTTTGAACTGTGCTTTACACATTAACTTATTGACAATGGATCAAAATTCTGCAAATGTGACTGTGTCTGTAACTGTAATTTGCTTTTAAACAACCTCAATGGGAGAGGAAAAAGTGCAGGACTTTTTTTTTTATACAAAGGCCTGTTATTATTTTATTCCTGAGACCAGATTATCATGTCAGCATGTATTTCTTGAGTTCTGTATGTGGTGAAAGTTGACAAATCTAACAGGCAGTCAAGGAGGAAAGGAGATGTGCACACTCAAATGAGTTTCTTCATCCATTTGCTACATACCAGATATGAGAGTATTGTTCCAGGCCAACTAAAGAATGCTCAGGGTTATTGAAGACTGAGGGCTCAATCTTTAAACTGGCCCGAGAAGAACTGCATATGGTGGGTTGTCGTGGAGTGCCATTTTTGACTGCGAAACATGAGCTGATGTATCCAATCGGTACCGTCTGAATACGTCCTGAGACCGTAAAGACAAGACACATACAGTTTATTTAGCATGAAAACCCAGATGTGACCAAGGGGTCCTAGTTAGACTAGTTAACATGGCAATGATAGCATCTGGACTCAAAGAGGGGCTCTTCTTCACTGACAGCCATTTTAGTTTAAACATACAAAGTTTTCTCAAATGATGACAAGGTACATTTATAGCAACCTAAATATGGTCTACTAAAGTAGACTGCAGAATCAAAAGTGAAAGTGGGTCAATATATGCTATTAAATGTATTTTACCTTGCTCTAATAATTGATTGATTTCACTAGGGCGTTTGATCACTGATTGTAATCTGCCTTCATGTTTACAGTCTGTCAGCATGGACTGAAGTGATGACAACTGCTTCTTATGTGCTCGTATGGCTCCATCCATCTGCTGTCTGTGTTTGATCAACAAACCAATCGGTGAATGGAGGAAACTTCTTTTCAGGACAATCTTAACTCACATCCCCCAATCATTATGATTTAAGAACCTACCTGAGGTTTTTTATCTCTCTTCTCATTACTGACGCCTGCTGTGTGAGTTTTCTGACTTGTTCAGCACAGCTACATACTGGAGGCGACATTTTAGTGATAGCTGAAAACCTTATATACTTTCGAGAATATTTGATGCTATGGTAAAGTGGTTTGTTTGTTCCATCAGCTGCTCTGCGTCCACAGGAGTACCAGCACGTGTTTAGCTTTTGAGAGGAACACGTTGGACGACCAACTACTTTCACAGAACAACACTTCTTCTTTATATCTTCTTTAAGTTACCGGAAAATAGAGCACCGCAGTGACATACCGCCACCTACTGTTCACTGTGCAAACAACACGGGCCATATTATATATATATATATATATATATATATATATATATATATATATATATATATAGAAAAAAACATCTTATATAGTATTTTTTTTTTTTCACACACATTTCTTAAAAAAAAAAGGTTGAGCAATTTTAATATCGACAATTTAAGTAATGTCAATTTAAATAAGGATTAATAAATTGTGCATTGTAAGGTGCAAGGAAAATATCTTAGTACGTCACACTTTTTTAAATTTAAAATTCACTGTTTTTAATATTAAAACATTAATTTTAGCTCTACTAAAATAAACCTGCACATGTTTGTTTGTTTTATCACTCTCTGAGACCACATTTACATAATATGTCCTATTGTTCAGCCTTGCAATGCTAATTGGATGGTTTTGTAAAAAGGCCTGTTCACCTGGTCATGAACTCACATTATCTGCGAACATGCCTTGAAGTCCATCTTCTTGTTTTACTGGACTGGATAAATCAATATTCAACTAAGTATATATATATATATATATATATTATTAAGGTACCACTGAATATGCTGACAATATTATATTTTTAGCTTCTTGTGTAAATGCTGTAATTTTACAACACTGGTTGAAAGAGGTGGCAGAATATGCATGTGAACCATTACATGGATGAATAGAAACATATTGTTTTTGATTATTCACAAGTTTTAAATGCCTTTAAATGTCGCTGCAGACACTGTAGGATAGTAAAGGCTACACCAACAGGCTTTGCAGCAAGTGCAATGTCCACCTCTGCTTCTCGGAGGAGGACTGCCTTTGGGACTATCATAACTGAACATGGTAAACATAAAGCTAAACATAGTAAATTCCAAAGTTTTTATTCAGGTCGTCAGATTTTCTAAGTACAATATAAATAAAATAAATTTAAAAATATTTTTTACATGTTTTTTTTTTTTATTCAAATATGACTTGTCTGATTATTACTGTGTGATTATTTGTGTGTAAATATATAGACTGCAATCAGTACACCCTAGAAATAAACTCTTAGATGTTCTCTACATTTCTTCAAACAGTGAATAAAATTACTGAAATTCTGTTAGCCAAATGGCCCAATGTTGCATTATTAAGTCAAGTCAAGTCACCTTTATTTATATAGCGCTTTTAACAATGTAAATTATGTCAAAGCAACTGTACAATATCAAAAAAGGAAAATAGTGTGTCAATAATGTAAAATGAAAAGATTAAAAAAAAGATTTTCAGTTAAAGGCATTTCATTGTTGAATTCAGTGATGTCATCATCCAGCTCAGTTCAGTTTAAATAGTATCTGTTAAATCAAATTGACGATATCGCTGGAAATGAAGTGTCCCCAACTAAGCAAGTCAGAGGAACCAAAACTCCATCGGTGACAGAATGGAGAAAAAAACCTTAGGAGAAACCAGGCTCAGTCGGGGGGCCAGTTCTCCTCTGGCCAACATTATTACAACTATTACAACATTTCCCTAAAAACTCACTAAAATGTCAAAATGGTAAAAACACTATTTCTGGATTAGAGGCATCCTACCATATATATATATATATATACATACACGTCTATGTCTCCTACAACAACATGTAAAAGTTTTTTATATATATATATATATTTGGGTCTTCGAGGGTTAATACTGATCGCTGCATCTTGTACGGCTTCCATAAAAAATAAAAATTTAATTAAGAATAAAAAAATAAGAAGTTTAGGGAAAATATTAAATTCACAACAGTTCACTAGGTGGCGCCGTGTACATGAAATGCAAATCACCAATAAACCAGAGAAGAAGAAGCAACGTGTTTCCGTATGTTACGCGGTGGTTTTATCCAATCAGGTGATTGTGTGTTGTATTTTGAAAGTGCTAGTGGCGGTTAAGTCGATATTGTTTGTTTTTACAGTACTCAAGTACGGATTAAAATAAACAGCAACGTTCAGAAAAGCGCTTATGAGACGCAAAGGTAAGAGTTAAAGAAGGAACACGCTTTAATATAAATTAAATCATTAATAATCTTTTGGGTTTGGCGATGCCGTTGTCCAGTTTACTTTGTTAGTCTCCATAAACAAACACTTATCACGTTGCCTAACTTACCTGTCTAAACAGTATTTAAGCAACATTTTCTATGTGTCTGTGATGTCTAAAGTGTCCTGAAGACACACACCTGACTGGGCGTTGAGACGCCAACAAAGTTGACATTTCTTGAGCGGATGCAAGCAGTGCCATTTATGTCTTACTGTTATTATATATTTTTGAAGATATTAAGCAGCAAAACTATGTAAACTTTTAGTTTCTATGGAGAAGTGGACATGATCTCAACAGTTTGTAAGCAGATGTGTGAGAAATAATGTGCGAAATGGATATGTCATTTTACAATTAACTTAACTGTAAAGTAATGTATTTGAATGCAGGCAACATTTTCCTTTCTCTTTTTATTAACAAATATCGAACTTTTCTTCATCTATTTATTATTATGGTTAGTGTTGTTTACTTAATATAGAGCCATTGTATACATTTATCAAAATCTTTTTGAAAATGAAAACCACATCACAGTTGGAAGATGCTGATTTATTCGTGATGTAAAATAATGAAATGTTACTTAATTTTGATGGGTTTTGAAAAGTGTACCAGTTAAAGTTGCATAATATTGCAGTAAATCAATCATATTTAAAATCCCTTCCTTTAACTCTGTGTGATTGCAGATATTAATCTAAAAACATGTCATCTGTCCATGGATTGTCAAATGTAAGTACTCCACATCCATGCATATTATAACAAGGAAAAAAAAGAAAGTTCCTACTTTCTGACAGTTTGAGCTCTAATTATAGAGGTGTATACCTTTTTTCAGCCCAGATCAGATAGAGTTCCTCTCAGAGATGTCCAGAATGACCTGCTGAATTTGCAGGACAGTCCAACTGTAATGCTTAAGCATGCATCGATGCGTGAGAGGGACCCTAAAACAAAGGTATGGAGACATTCCTTCACTTCAGATTACTTTGTCTTTTGAACTTTCTGTGATTTTAAGTTCATATGGAAAAATAAAAGGAATTTTGCTGTTACTTTGACCTCAGCTGAGATATGTTGTTTTCCACCAGCATGAAGTTGTCCCTGGTGAAAACCCATCAAGCTTCATTATCACAACAGACATCCATAGTGATGGGAAAGCTGTGGATGCCACTGATAAACATCAAGATGTCATATTAAAATCCTTTGTGTGTCTTGAAGGAGAAGTCGTAGTTGAGGATGAATCTGTAATGTCAGAAGAGTCTGTTCTCGTCAGGTGTCTGGCACTGGAGGATAATGACCCACTTCAGAGTGACCCAAATAAAACCACTGAACCTGATTGCACAGAAGATAATCAGACCATTGAAGAGCATGTTGATCATCCATACTATTATAGGAGCAGATCTACTGGTCTAGATGCTTCATCAATTTTGTGTCAGGAGGGAGAAGTTTCCACCTATGAGCTGGGAAATGTCACATTCAAATCCCTCACGTGCTTAGGTGGAGAGGTTCAGGTTTCTGATAATTCTGCCATCTCTGATGAGTCCATTCTCATAAAGGATCTAGCATCAGGAAATCACTCACAATGTAAAAACACTCCCATTTCTAAAGTGGGCACAGACGCTGTATCAGTAAGCAGTCAACCTTTGGGCCATTCTTACTGTAATTGGAAGTCTTTGTGTGAAGATAGTAGCACCATCAGTACAGTTGATGCAGATGATGCCTCTCAGATAAATGTTGCACACATTGTAGGTATTCAGTGTACCCCTAAAAATACAGTGAACCAAAACAATCAGGATCAAGCTGATCTCTCTGAAGGATGTCATGGTGTATCTAGCGAAGAAGGAGAAATCACTTTTAAAGGATTGTGTTGTTCTGGAGTTGAAATAGAAATTGATGATCAATCCAACGTGTCAAAAATGTCAGTGCTTATGGACAATCTTGCCAAGGAACAAAGTCCGTCTTGTTTAAATGACACCAGTGAAAATGATGGCCAAAGCTTTGCTGATTTGACACCACGAAGGAAGCATGTTGACCATATTTACTGCCATGCTAAGGAAAATCTAATGGTCCTAAATATATTGACCACTGAAAATGAGGTCTGTTCCAAGTCACAGCTTTCCTCAGCAAGTCTTTTGGAAAAGCCTGGAAATACAGTTGGTAGTTTAATATCACCTCTTGGAAACAATACAGAGAAAATGTATGAATCATGCTGTGAAACAGAAGCATCAAAGACAGTTTCTAAACTGGAGTCAAACCAACATTTGTCAGTATTGAATGGTAAAAATAATACGGAAAGTTCAGATGTTGTACCATTAAGCGACAGTGATGACAAATACAAGGTGCCCAAGGATGACTCTTCTGTCATGACTAGAAAGGATGTGGAGGGATACTGTGATCAGCAGTTTCTGCCAGAAAGGAAAGAGGCAGTTTCATATTTTGAGGGAAATCTTTGTTCTCAAGTTGCCTTTGTGGAAAATGTTGGCTTGGAAACCAGCATTCTCAAAGATAAGACACTGGGTTCAAAGGATGAGGAGATCCACCCAGAGATCGAAGTTATGCGGTTCTGTGATAGATCTGGTGAAGCTGTCTCTGTTAATCAGGATCTTCCTAGTGCTATTGCTCTAACAGGTTCCTGCACTCCAAAGACGCCCACCCTAAGCAGGAGTGTTTTACATGACCACACAGCTGAGAACCCAATGAGCCATTTGTGGCCTGAGCTCCCAGAGAGCCCAATGCCGCCTCCACTGTTGAACTCCACATCCCTGGCTAATGCTTTTAGCTATACACCTGTTCCTCAAGACCCACCCAAGACAAAGGATGTGGAACCTAAAACGGCTTCTGCAGACAATCAGAAGTTGTTAAATGCCCCTCCAAATTTGGGTAACTGGCCTCTGCAGGAACAGCTCAGACAGATGGCTGAATTGTTGATGGTTGCGTCAGGGAAGATGGTTGTTCCTACTCCAACACCAGTGAATCACAGAAGTGCTTTAGTGGGCACTTCTCCAGTAGTGATGCGTAGCGCTTGTGTCTGGAACACCCCGGTTCAGCGGATGGAGCGGAGCGTTAATACTTCAGCAGTGGTAGAAATTTTAAAGGAGGTTGATGTTTCTGATGCCAGCACCTCAACTGACTCTCTGCTATGGAAGTAAGTAAGATAAGCATGAATTGTTGTCTCTGTTGATGTGATCTACATTATATCTGTATGATTCCCTCTTTGAAGCCTGATGCCTGGAAATATGGAGCATCTGTCTAGATCAGAGTTGGAGCAGAGATTGACTTCTACGCTCATCATGGTGGAGGTTCTTTCCCAGCAGCTCACTTCTGCACGGGCTCATAATTCGAGCAAAAACACTTCTCCATCAGATCTCAGAGAGAAACTCGTCCAGACAGACCACACTGAGCTCAGACAGGTGACAACCCAGCTTCACAGACACCCTTTTTTGAAGAATATGTCTGGTATTGATTTTCTTTATCTTGTCTTTATTTCCCAGAATGGGACATATAAAGATTTGTATGAGACTGCCCTGGAGAGAATTCAGAGTCTTGAGCATGATCAGGAGGTTCTTCACAGTTTATATAACAGCATTAAAGCAATGAGGATGGGGATGGTAAGAGACGCCCTATACATTTTTATAGTTACACTTGCATTTTTCAGTTTTACAGGACTAAAATGTTATTATTCTTCTATAGGATTCTTTTAAGTCTAGCACAGAGGATGTCATCTTCAAGATGAAACAGATTGGAAATACTGTTAATGTTGATCAGGAAACTTTATCTAGACAGGTAAGTCACTACTTAATTTCCAATGTATTTCATAAGCTTCATAGAAGATATTTGTCAAGAAATCACATCTCATAAAAAGTCTGTGTTATGTAGGTCAGTCAGATGAAGTCTCTTTATGGGAGGCACAAGGAAACGCTCCAGAGGATGGAGCAGAAGATGAAAGATATGAGACATTGCATGGACAAGGCTCTAGAGGAGAAGGAAGCGGTTAGAAGACATTTTTATTGTTTTTTCTGAAGCTTAAGAACACAAGATTTTTTTTTTTTATTAATATCCTATTAGTCTTTGCCTCTTATCCTGTTCATTTGTTTTTGCGTGCAGGCCTTCAATGTAACGCAACAGTTGAGGGACTATCATGCTGTTCAGGTGGCAGAACTAGAGCATAATGTTGGGTCTCAACAGGAACTGATGTCAGCCCTCAAACTGGCTTACCCATCTCTGGTCTGCTTATATTGCTTGCATCCATACCTCAATTTATATGAAAATATAATTTTCCCACTAGCTTAATGGTAACCACAGACACTCTGAAAGTGAAGGCTTGCTTGACTGTGTTTGTTATGTCCTTGTATTCTGAGTGAGTTATGTGACCTCTCCAAGGTTGAACTGAACAAGTCATACATGGAGTCCATCTGTGCAGCAAATGACCATTTGAGAAGGAAGCATGAAGATCACATGAGCTTGTTAGCGGAGGTAAGACTTCATATTTAAAACCATCAGTGTGCAGTGTGTTTAGATATTGAAGTGAAAATAGCATGCTAAATTTAGCTAACTCAGTCTTTATGGAGCAAAATAACAGTTTGCCCCCTTTCATCAATGGGAAGCTGAGAAAGGCTCAAGAGCTGATTCAGAGGATAAACCCAGTGCTTCACCAGCTCCATCAGAGGACTACAACCGCTGTGGAGAGCAGCAAGCAGCATCTGGAAATGAGAGACAGAGCCGTGGAAGAGAGAGACCTGGTTAGACATTTACCACTGAAATTTAATTCTCTCATTATTTATTAATTCTCAGTTCCATGTCTGTCAAACCTTAAAGGAACACAAAAAACAGTAAGAAAAAATTATTCTGAAGTTATATAATGGATAATGGATTCTGAAGCTATATAAGAAACCAATCTAGTGATGTTATTTTTGATTTTGAAATCAGATCAAAATCAGTCTCATTTCGACCAGATATTGCATGTCAAAGTGCGGTCACATTCATTGTTGGCAAAAAAACAAATTTTAATAGGAATTCATGCTGAATTTCATGTCAGGGCAAAAGATTACCCCATGCTGATTCGTCAGTTTGGCCAAGAGAAAGGTCGTTTCTCAATACCAAGTTCGCAGAGTCTGGACTTCCGTCCTTTCGAGTTTGGACTTGCCAAGTTCGACTCGGAAGAACGAACTCTCGAGGACGGAAGGACGAACTGAATTCTGGGTTATGGCCCGTATCAAGTCCGCACAAGTCACCTCTCGATGCATCCTCGGTAAAAGGGGCGGATCAAGAACACATCCGGGGATTTGAACTGGACTTGGCTAGATGTGAACTTTGAATTGGAACAGTACTTCGGCAGCGACTGATGACGTTTCACAAGTCCACAAGAACACAAGTACAGACAAGTACGCATATTGAGAAACGGCCAAAGATACTTGGACTGAAAGTGACTGCATAGTGTGTGATCTGTGAGCAAATCTGTTGTTTTTGCGTGTGAAAATTGTCATTTGTGTGCACACGTACCAAAAGACAATTACTAAATTAAAGGCAGTATATATGAAATTAGTGTTCATATTTGTTTTCGATAAAAACTACATTTTCACGCAAAATTAACTATGCTGCGTGTGTTAAATAATTACCATTTCTCCCGGCTTTTGGGAGCGCACGAGATCTCGCGATATTTCAGCTTGAGGTGAAAAGCGGTCTCGCGATATCAGTATAAAGTTGAGTTCTTGGTAAACCCTTTGCTAGTGCTTGCGTTATATTGCTCGGTCTTTTATTGCATGTGCTGTTCGTTTGGGAACGCATATAAAGTCTAACACGCTTTGTGTTGCACTGTTATCATTTATCTCAGCAGCTCAGTCCACAAACTCTTCCTCTGCATATGCTGGAGTTTGGGTTGCTTGACGTTCATCTGGGCAAACATGTGTTATCTGTGTAGATTTGTAATGTAAATCATTTACAAACCTATGCCAACACAGGAGAATACATCAACATATTTCTAAACATGCGATTTGTTGTACATCGCGATTTCAAAATAAAAGTTCCTCTGAGTTTGCTTGTTAAATGGATATAAACTTCATTGAATAACGCTTGAAAATGAAGCATTGGCGCCCTCTGCGGGAATTTGTTATAATACATAATAGTTGGTTACATTCATATTGAACAAAACCATAATAAAAGCATGTAGTTACTTGTATTTGATACTTTATTTAAACCAATTATCAGATTATTTAATTGTCAAAATAATCAGTAGATTTCTTGATTACCAAAATAATTGTTAGTTATGGCCCTAGATTAGTTAAAACATTTCAAAATACAACCGCATTGTTTTGTGATTAAAAGACAAAAAATTCTTAAAAATAGTATTAAAATATTCTCTCATTCTAGTGAACCAAGTATCTGTATTTTGTCTCGTCTCATGAGCTTCAAGTTTGTCACACCCCTAGCGTCTACAAGCGTCATATAGCTCATATTTTCATGATATAGCTTTTATTCTTCAGGTCAATCATGTATCCATAAAATAAAAGGAGTGTACATTGCCATAGTGTAGTTTTAAATGTTAAAGTGGCCATAGTAACTGCATGCTTTGCTTGAGCTGCACTTTATTTGTACCATTATTTTATTAGTTTATGTATTATAATTTGAAAGATAATAACAGTATTGTTTGATAAGTGAGATCTCTGATTTTAGTCCTTGAAAACCAAAACAATTGTGCTTAAGTTCATTTTGCAATTTCTGTACGAACCCTGTAAAAAGATTAGTGAATTAAAGTCCTATTTCTGACCAAATGCGTATGGTAATTTGCAATATTAAGAGATTATTGTTGTGCAGCCTTACAGCACATAAGTCCAATTTGTTTTTCTGTAGGGTTGACTGTCCACACTGTCATGTCTTTCATCACTGAAGTGAATTAGATCTGTTTGTAAAGACCGTTTGATCAATATCTGGTTCACAGGTTATGTGGTACTGATTTCAGCACAATGGCAAAAAGACAATAAGATGTCAGCATGGAAAGGTGCAGCAAAATGTAATCTTGCTGTATTGAATCATATTTTGTTTCTGCAACTGCACTTTAAGACGTTACATTTAAAGTGATAGTTCACCCAAAAATGAAAATTAGTATTTCTAATTCATGACTGGTGTTTTGTTTTGTTCTCTCTGCTCTTCCGTGTTCATCACTTTTCGTATTTTTTATTTTTTTTGTTATGGATGCACCTTATTGGACTTCTGTTGCACTGTTGAATGTCATTATCAACAGCCATTCACTGCCATTATAAAGCTTGGAAGAGCCAGGACATTTTTAAAAATAACACTTTGTATTCATCTGAAAGAAGAAAGTCATATACACCTAGGATGGCTTGGGGGTGCCATCATGGAGTAATTTTCATATTTGGGTGATCTATCCATTTGTGGCATTTTCAAACCAAATATTTAAATGCCTTGGATTGGGTTTGCAGGAATCTATTATTGTTATATATTTTTTAAAAGTTCAGACTATAGACATTTAAACTGATATGCAAAAATACTGGATTTTTGTTGCCTGTCTAAAGCTGTGAAAGAAGTGTATCTATATTCACTTAAAAAAAGAGACAGGAAAATCTATGATGTGACTCCTTTAATCTCTTTATTTTATGCTTTTACTTTAGATACAGTCTGCCTTTTTAATCGCTGTTTCTATTAATCCTCAGATGGAAAATGAACTAGAGCACATGAGATCAAGCTTGCAAGATGCCAGTCAACAGATTTCAGACTTGAACATGCAGCAGACCATTATGACTTCAGGTGTGACTGATTTACTTTGAATTGACTTATTCCCTGTGTAGTCAAAGGAGAGCTTTTACTTGATTCTGCTGTGTGTTTGTTCAGAGATGTCAGTGCTGAGGGAGCAGCTGAATCAGGCAGAAGAGGAGCGCTTTCAGCTGCAGAGGAGGAGCACTGAGCTCTCAGCCACTGTCACATCTACGTTGGCCTCTTACGCTTTCCTAGAACAGACCCTCGCCTCTGAGACCAGCAAGTATGCAGAAATCCACTTGTGGAATTTGCTTTTTGTAAATCAATTAATTTCATATTACTTTTTGGATGACTGAATTACATCCATTAATTTAGGGATACACCAATTTAGAGTTTCGACCTAGAATCATTTCTATGCTATTTATTTGCACGAGTATCTAACAGTGGTTCTCAACCAGGGTACCAGTGCCTCAAGAAAACTGTAAATGATTTAAAATAAGCCAAAACACGCATTAAAATAATAAAAAACAACTCAAAATGAACATATGGTAACATTTCAGTTTAGGGACTAATTATCACTATTAAAAAGTTGCTTACTAACATGCATATTACTGGTGTATTGGCTATTTATTAGTACTTAAAATAAAGCACATATTAATGCCTTATTCTGCCTGATCATATTTTATATTCCTTAATCCTAACCCATACCTAAACTTAACAACCAAAAAGCCATAGTTAATAGGTTAGTAGTTATTTAATAGTTAGGTAACAGTGAGAATAGGTCTCCAAAATAAAGTTTGACCAAAGATATTTCTCATCGTTATTCCCTCATCAAGATCCATTGAAGATCCAGAGTTCCCACTATCTTGAAAAACCTGGATATATTGTATGAAAGAGCCTAATTTTAAAAGAAGTGTGATTCTAGAGCAGGGTATAAAACTCAGTTTCTGGGTTCCAAGCCTGCTTCAACAGACATTTAATGTAGTTTTCAAATATATCGATACTCGAAGCAGTGATTGGCTGGCAGAAAGATAGCAATGTCATGACATGTAATTGAGAATATATATATTTTTAATGATCCCCAGTTATTTTTCACCATAATAGTATTTGTACAGGCTTTGCATTTTTCAATGTCAAGAGTTGTAATTAGCAGTTCATTTAATTTTGAAGCAGATTTGTTATACATGACGGCATTAATTCAAATTTCTTAATCCATAAGATCCGTCTTAAGACGGAACTGACTGTTTAAATGAATTGTGCATCATAAAAGCATTTTGAGATTTGAGAAGTGGATTCATCAGTCACATGCATAAAAGTACACTGTTCAAATTAATGCACGGCTCAGTTAAACTGTACATAATGTGTGTGTATGTGTATATATATATCGTACACTAATTAATTATATATGAATATATGAATGAATAATTAATTAATTAGTGTTGTCACGGTAGCAACATTTTTGTATTTGGTACCGATACAAGTGATAATCCATGGTTCTCGGTACCAAAGCAAAACTATTTAAAAAAACACACTATATTTATTAATAAATTCAAACAAAAATTAATGCCATTCTTTATACTTATTTAAAATTGTGTTTCAAGTTTTTCCGCAAGTAATAAAGTATGAAAAACAGTAAACAAGTTTCACCCAAATTTAATTTGTCTTTTAATTAATGAAATTTAAACACTTTATTGTTTTGGTAAATAAAGGGGATTTTCTATTAAAATTAAAATATGGAAGAAATATTGTGTGATTATTTCTTTAAAAATAAAGATTTATCCATTTTTTTCAACAATAGTAATAGTATCTCACATACATTCTACTAAATAATATTAATATATTTTCTGCCACAATGTCTTTAAGAAATTTTTATTTTGACGGGTTGCCATGAATACCTTTAAATTTCTGTGTGTGGCTATGATATGACGCCGGTTTTACTCAAATGAAACGGTAAAATGCACGTGAAGAGCAGTATGAAGAACAGGCCCCTGAAAGACTTGATTAGCTGTATCAGGTAATTAGAGTTGAAGCTAAACTCTGCAGGGCTCGTTTCTAGAGTCATTTAAGTCATAAAATCTTATAACTCTATGGACATTTTTTATAATGAATATACTTTTTTCTAGCTGTGCCACATTCTAAAATAATTTATTTGGAAGAAATTGTAAGCAAAACTTTTTTAAATCCTTATTTTTAATACTTATCCAGTAAGTCAAAAAAAAACTGTCATAGGGCCTTGGAATAAAGTTAAAGTAATTAAAGTAGTGACGTATTGTCAAGTATGGTGACCCATACTCGAAATTGGTGCTCTGCGTTTAACCCATCCAAGTGCACACACACAGCAGTGAGTAGTGAACAAATGCACACACACACCGTGAACACACACCCGGAGCAGTGGGCAGCCATTTATGCTGCGGCGCCCGGGGAGCAGTTGTGGGTTCGGTGCCTTGCTCAAGGGCACCTCAGTCGTGGTATTGAGGGTGGAGAGAGCGCTGGACATTCACTCCCCCCAAGTACAGTACCTTTCGATTACGAGTCCAATTCTCTAACCATTAGGCCACGACTTCCTGACAATATTTGTTGTTGTGGACATTTAGGGTCCTTGAGAATTTTGAAAAGGGGTAGGGGCTCGAGTCCCCAATCCCCAAAGCACCCCGCGCTATCCTGCCATATCATACCGCTTAACACTGAAAATTAGTTTATATATCTACATTAATCATTGGTTCTGGTGGGTGTCGGGTGGATGATTTATTTTTAACAGAGCATCCGTGTGGTGTTAGACCTTATCTGTACGTCTCTATTATACCAGATGTATAATTGTTTAATACATTTCAAACCAGGCAAATGAATGGAGACCTAATTATTAGCTAATTATTTATGGAAAATAGTTGATATGATGGTTGGGACAGAAAATATAAAATAAAAAATCCTGTGAACTTGTTAAACTATAAAACCACAGAAAGAGGACCTTAACTTGTATTGATATTACACAATTTTCTAAATGTTGACAACTACATGGAAACCTTCTAAAATCGATAGTGATTAAAAGGGATAGTTCACCCAAAAATGTAATTTACGTACCTTGTAATGCTATAAACTATTTTTATTTTATTTATTTATTTATTTTTTTCTCTGCAGGGCATATAAAAAGATATTTAGCAAAATATTTAACTGTTTTGCCAGTGCAGTGAACAACATTGGATCACACTGACCTACTGTATGAACAATAAAAAAAAAAAAATCATATAGCATTGGAGCAACATATAGGGTGCAATTCTATATTATTTTATTTTTCTACTTTAGGTTGCAGCAGTCAATGTGTGATGCACAGCAAGCTACAGAGAGAGCGAACCGGTATATCTTCACATTTTAAAATCTCTTCTTTTGTTTATTGTATTAATAAATGTACAAAATTTCCTTTATTATATATATATATATATTATGTGTGTGTGTGTATATATGTATATGTATGCGTTCGGCAGGCTTGAGGAAGCACTGGAGACTTCCAGGAAGCAGCTAGAGGTATATGAGGACGCACTGTTGCAGAGAGAGAGCCTGATTAAAGAGCTCCATGCTGAAGCTGAGATTCATCGCCACCAGCTCGGTCAACTGGCTCAACTGAAGACTGAACTTTCCAGTGCTAAAGAAATGAGTGAGGTGATGAGATATTAGACTTTACACCAAAACATTACTTAACATTCACAATACTTCAGATATACCAGTTGCTCCCATTATAACAGAAATGTTTTGTTCTATCAGTTCTTGCAGGCAGAAAATGAAATGGCACGGGAACAGATGGAGGAAAGTGAGCGATTACTGCGGTGCCACTTACAGGGCCTGAGAGAGAGAAACTTGGAGTGTGAAGACCTCAAACTAGCGCTAGAACAATTGCGGTACAGAATATTCTTGTCTACTCACTGTTACTTTTTAGAACAAATGTCAGAACAAATCAGAATGAATGGAAGTCTTTTCTGATGAAATCTCTTCTCTAAGGCTTGAGAAAGAGTCCCTTCAGGAAGAGCTGGACAGTACACGAGACAAAGCCCGCAGCATGCTGCTGGAACAAGGAGAGCAGATGGCTCAGGCATCTAATGATGTCATGCTTCTAAACCACAGAGTTTGCTGTCTCGCGAGCATCTTAAAGGAGTCCCTAGCCTCCAAGGTCCCTATGCTTTACTACACTTGTCATAATTTACGTGCCGTGAATTACTGAAGGTTTAATTTTTTTCAATTTTAATTTTGTTTTAAAATTTAAACGTAAAATTGTTGTTTTTCTCATTTATATTAGTTGTTCTTTTTATATTATTATTTTTAAATATTTAATATTTTTTTAAATATACATATTTTTTAAATGTATTTTTAATAATTTTTAATTAGCTGTCATTGCAACATTTCTAATTTGTTTAAATTGAATATTTAATTTTTTTAGCCTTATTTTAATAAAATAATTTTTAATAGTTTTAGTCAACAGTAAAAACACTGGTTTGCAGTTTGCACTTACAGTGGAAGCTTTGGTCAATTACACAAAGTTTAAAATCTGAAATGTGCTTATAGGTATTTTTAGTACAATTGTTTTTGTTCATTTAGTTTTCTAAATCAACCTCTTAAAGTATAACAAGTAAATTTTGTTGGGTTTACTTATTTCTAGGTTTTGTTAAGTGGAAAAACTTGATATAGAATAGTTGTTAGTTGTACAAATTACTTGTTAATTGACATCACTCCAGTCTAATAGTTATAGTTTTGTTTTATTGTGTATGCTATATTTATTCAAGGTTCTTTTTTCCTGAATTAATAACATTGTTTTGCATTTCTCAGGAGTCAGAGAACTCTGATAACACATTGCAGTCTCATCGACATCCCTCCAGCTCTTTTGTAGATTCTATTATGGTGGCCATGATGAAGACCCAGGAACCTGAGACGGAGTCTCCTAAGGGTTCAGGTGCGTTAGTGTTTGGTGCTTGTGTTTTCTGGAAAGCACTTCTAATCCTGCATAATTTGTTGAGGATCTTTTCCTGTAGTGTCAAAGGTTTCTGGTTACTTGCAAAACTTGTAAATAATCACAGACATGTTTGTGTGTGAGAATGTAGTGGTGATCCACAAGGTCTTGAACCCAAAACACTGCACGATTTTAGCAATCCTATAAGATCACTGCATGTCACACTGTGCGACATGGATCTAATAAACTTCGCTTCGATGTGTGTGTAGACTGTACGATGATGACACCTATTGACTTGTATGCTAAGCATGTTTCTACAGAAGAATAAAACCTCATTAGCATGCTCTAGTGGTATAAAAAAAAAAAAAAAAGTGCATGATAAATCACAGTTTAGCAGTTATATTTTTTAATGTGTGCTGAAAAAAGGTGGAAGCGGTGAAAGAGTTTAGGAGCCATGATCACAGAAATCACCACGATTGTTTCACGATATCAGTCTTTCGTCTGGGAAAGCCAAAAATCTTTTAATGATCACTTACATCAAAGGAAAATTGTATAGAGATGTATTCATCATAACTGTGCAGCCCTCTATATTGTGTAATGTTTTGCAGAGGAGAGGGAGGTGCAACAAGATGGCATTGGCAGTGAAACCAGTGCTTTTACCCGAATACCACCAACTACACACACAGAAGTGACAGGTACATTCCTTACAGGATGATAACGCATTCATATGTTTGTACTTATAATAGATTCAATCTCAGATATGTATATGTGTGCGTGTTATTTCTGTGTTTGTGTCTATATGTGAGTGTAATAATATAATTAATCCATATAAATAGATAGTTAGATGGTTATGAAGATACTCTCTTGTGTACTCAGTGGAAAGACGGAGCCGTATGTTGGAGCTGTTGTCTGATTTTGGTGAGACCATCTCAGATCTTCAGCTCTCCTTAGACCAATTGAGAATCCAGAAAGACATGGAGCAGCAGACTCTGAAGCAGACCATGTGAGTTACTCAAACTCAGGTATACTCAGTAATGCTCATTTGCAATAGAACAGAACAGCTGGGTTTGAACTGAGTTTTCAGTTGTATATGGCCTAAACATGTGTTAATGTTGTTTTAATATCGATCATGTCTATAAATATATAACATTCAAAATGCATTAAATAGTTTAACAGTAGATGTAAAGTCACATTAAAATTCAGTATTGTCCAATCAGCTAGCTGAACTATTTGTAGTTTGTTCTCTTGGTTTTTGCTTAACTTAAAGGTATAGTTGAACCAAAAATTTAAATGTACTCCTCCTCATGTCATTCTGAAACTTTTATATGACGTTTTCTTCTCCAAAACACAAAAGACATTTTGAAGAACATTAACCAAAAAAAAAAAGCAGCCTTTTTAACTTTCATTGTATGCTTTTACCCAAACCACTTTTACTGGTATACAACATTTAATTTAGGTTTTAAATTAATCATTGTTAATGTCATGTCACACAGATTTTGTTGCAGAAAATGATTTTATATTTGTAACAACAAAACAACATTATCTGAGAAGCAAAGTGTAGTATTCACACAAATTCATTATGCTATTGCCTCACCCAGCCTATTTTGTTTTACCCTGAACCATTCCATATTTTCTGACAACCTGCTGTTTCAGATGTGCCCTGCAGGAGGCGCTGCAGGAAGAGTCTCAGAGACACAAACTGGAGGTCTTAGAGCTGAGGCAGAATGTAGACCGCCTGCAGGCTCAGGTGGAGAAGGATGCTGTGGTCCTGCAGCAAAAAGCCCAGGTAAATGTTCAACTTTCTGTTTATAATCCATATTTCAAAGAAATTTTCACGATCAGTTTCCCAATGGCAAAACTCTTTAATTTAGCTCTCAAGGATTTGGAGCATAAGAGGATTAAATATATAATTACACAAGTCATTTGTCTGTCATTTTTAAGGATGAAAGAAACTTGAGGAAACTGTGCAGTGAGATGGAGGAAAATTTGGAGGCGGCACACAAATGCAGAGCAGAGAATAGTGTAAGTATCCTTTCACAGTGCAATCACTGCCCACAGACATAATGCTGACTATATTTTCATACATGTTTTTAGACTGATGGATCATTGATGGATACATTTCTGTGGTTGTCGATGCTATTGTTAGATTGTTGTATAATAACCAACTAGCCTTTGCTCTGTTGTGTGAAACAGGAGTTGCGTCGAGAAGTTGCTGATTTGCGTCGGCTGGAACAGCAGGCACAGGTGGAGGCTCAGGTCTTGAGGGAAGAGCTTAGCCGAACAGGTGTCCAATCAGCAGCCGGGGCCAAAGAATTAGATGAAAAAATCAAACTGCACAGAGAGGTATGGCAGTCTGTCCGTTTTTTTTTTTCTCTGTAACTGGCATGAAACCATATATAAATATATATCATATAGTTTATATATAAATAGTCATACTAAAGCCTGGTTTTCACTTAGATTTGTCTGTTACTAAAAAATATCAGATCACTCAATTGCCAAAATAATCAGTAGATTACTTGATGACCAAAATAAAAACCAAAATCGTTAGTTACAGCCCTAGTTAAAATATTTCTAAATACAGCTGCATTTTATTATTTTTTTGTAATTAAAAGACAAATATTTTGTCATTGAAAGTTTCTTAAAAATAGTATTAAAATATTGTCTCTTTCTAGTGAACCAAGTATCTGTATTTTGTCTCATCTCGTGAGCTAAGTGTACTGTCAGACACCTAGTGTCAATAAGTAGTGATATAGCTCATAATTTTCCAAGTGTATGATATAGCTTTCATTCTTCAGGTCAACCATATGTTCATGAAAAAAAATCAGTTTGAATAAGGAAAGCAAAAACTTTCCCATAGTACCTTTCAAATGTTAAAGTTGTCACAGTCATTGCATGTGCTGCCCCATTACCCCAACCCCAGAAAAACAATTCAGTCTTAGGATATTTTTTATTTTTTTTTTAACCCCTGCATTCGGTTCTTAGGTTCAGAAGCTCAAGGCAAATTTAATGGAAACCGAGGAAAATCGTGCCAAGGTCTTGGAGAGGGCAAAACGACATGTAAGTCTTGCCTGCATTATTATTATTGTTATAATTGTGCAGACATAGTTTTCCTTTAGCAATTGACCCTTCGCAAGGAGCTTGATTGACAGGTGATCTGACCAATCATTACTCCGAATCTGTCATTTTGTCTGACAAACAAATCAGACAGGAGAGTAGATTAACTTCGGTGGACTTAAACTTAAAAAATGGTGTGTACTGACATCTTTCCATGGTTGAAATAAAATACCTTCTGATGTTCATTAATGTTTATTTCGTGCTTTAAGTAGTAAATATGAAAAGATGATCGATTCACATGCTGCTTAAACTGAGAGACGTGAGAGTGTTATGGCTTGTTGGACATAGCAACAGTAACTAAGGAGGGCGGGTCTTTGCGAAGAGTCAGTTGTGAAAAAAAAAAAACCAAACAAACAAACAAAGACAAAATACTTGTGTACATTTAATATCACGGTGTAGTATTTTGATGCTAATTTAACTTTGTATTAAATGAAATATGGTTCTGTAGCAAAGAGTCCATGCCATGAACCAGAGTAAACTGGAGCGAGAACTACATCTGCTTGATGATATGATTGAAAGAGTAAGACAGGTGAGAGGAACAATTAAAAAAAAAAAAATCTGTTTAATATACTGCAAGTATTAGAGAAATATTAACAAATTTACTGTTTTCTTCTGTTCACAGACATTGTCTTCTATTCCTGATCTTGTCAAAAGCTGTCCTGAATTACAAAATCTTGTAGAATTTCTTGAATGAGTTACTGAAAATTCAGAAATGTCAGTTTAGTTTTTAAATGCATAACTGTTAAATAAACAGTTTTTTTTATTTCTTCTCAAATATGTTCTCATTTAAACTAAAGAATAATCTTCACACATTCTGTCTGGTGAAGTTGTAGGCCAATCAGCTCATTTTGTTAGATTAGATGTTAGAAGTGATAAATTAGTGTATGGATATGCTTTGTTTAAAAAAGTAGTTGTCTTAATTTAAAGTTCTGTACATGTATTAGACTTAGAATTGTTATTAGAATATCAGTAATGTGTTTCAGCGTTTAAAATTCTTGTATTACAGATTGGATTTAAACACACTCTTGATTGAATTTTTTTGTTTACTCAGTCTGAATCATATATATATATATATATATATATATATATATATATATATATATATATATAAGGCTGATTGATGAGCAGATAGTCCAGTAATTAATCATAGTTATTCTAATCATGCCAGTGCTTGTGAAAACCTGGTGAACGATGTGATGTTTTAATCCACCCATTCAAGCACAATGTTCACTGATGTGTTCTTCTGCTTCACTGATACTCAATACCTCCATCTCTGCAGTTGACTGCTAAACTTTCCCTTCTCACCATATTAGGGCTTTCAACAGTCTCTTTTTGCCTTTTGTTGAATAAATGCAGATTCATTGAATTCATGACTAATACAGCAAGACAAATATGTTGAAAATTTTCATTTTAATTTTATCACAAACACTGGCCACTTCATAAGACTGTCAAAAAAAAAAATATATATATATATATATATGAGAATTATTAATATAATTGCCTTATATTAAATACCTCTGCATCCCTTCAGTTTTGTTGGTGGGTTTCAGATCCTTGTTTGGATACTGCCAAGTGAGTTTAAAGTAGCTTTATATTTCTTTATAACCTGTTAGTTGTAATCATTTATCATAACCAACACTAAATTATTTAGCAATATTGACATCACTATTGTTTTCTTTTCCTGTCACACCACACATCTGGTCTATATTAGTAAGCGTAAATCTCTATTTAAAATCACCCTTTTTAAAAAGGTGGAGAGTGCCATCGAATAACACGCTATTGTGCGGAACTGGAAGACTTAGTCTAATAAAGCTCAGCAAAAATAAGGGGCGTTTTCAAAATTAATTACCTGTCTTGTAATCCTTTTCGCGCTTCTGACCATTTTGTCAATTAAATATGCACAGTGTAAACTTAAAAATAGCATGGATGACTGATCAGTTGCGTCTAACTGCATGCTAAAATATTGTTTTACCTATTTGACAGCTTGCCACAAAAGAATGTATACATCAATATCTTAACTAATTTTTAAAATAAATGTCAGCTTTCATTATTTTAGTGCTAGATAAAGGCTGATTGTTCTTACAAAGTACAACATATTAATTTGTAATATGTATTTTTAATAAGAGAAAAGATAAATATTATTTAGCTTGACCTCTTTCAGAAATAAGTGTAATTAAAATAAGGGAAATCAGTTAACATTTCTGTAAATTTAGGGTTCTGCTGAAATGGATTCTTGCTTGAGAACCTAGTTTTCTTTATATATTCGCCATTACATAAAAATATTAAATGATTTCTCAGAACTCCTCATTCTCTAAAGGATATAGCGACACAGCCTCTTGTAGAAACATTTTTATATCACTGAATTAAGTAAATGCAGTACGTTCTTTCAATGAAAAGTAAATCGAAGCATTTACTCTTTTACCATAGATGACAATTATAAGAAAAGCATATACAAAGTATATGAACACATTTCACTCAATTAAAAAAAGGGGAAAAAAAGTTTGATCTTTCTTTTTAACTTGTTTTTACCATGTTGTAATAGGAAAAGGCTGTACATGCGTAAATTGAGATTAACATTTCCATTTACTCAACTGATGCAATCACAATCAAGCAATAACATCAGTTTAAATATCACAGTTGTTTTTCATATTCACTAAAATAGTCTCTCCAAAGGTTCTTGTGCGTCTGCGTTCTTGCAATGGAAAATAATCATCCATGAACATGTTTAGTTGGCAGTCACAAACCTGTCCATGTTACCTGAGAAAGCCGGATGCCTGATATAGTCTCCTGAGCTTCCTACTGGACCAGAGTTATTGTACTGAACAAAAGAGCCCAGCTGTGCAGGGGAGGTTCTACCATAGGGGTCCCCCACAGCATCACCAGCAATGGGAGACAAACTGGAGATAGCCACCCTCCCTGTTGGCCCATAGGCCTGGGTGCTGCCTTGTGGATATGATACCTGAGTCTGTCCATGTCCTGGGCTGGAGTAGGCAAAGGCCATGTTGTTTGAGGAGCTTGAGCAACACGACAGCACCGTCTCCCTGCTGCAGGGCTGATGCTGGAAGCCCGGTCCTCCCAAATTGCAGGAGCCACTCTCAGGACTGAAACTGCGGCAAGACTGCTGAGGCATCATCTCTGCACTTTGGCCCATTCTGCCAGGTGACCCAATGAGAGAGTTCATTCTGAAGACCCTGGACTGACCAGCACTGAAGTTAGGAGAGGAGGACTGGTAGTAGGCAGAAGGCAGCTGTTGTGCATATGGAGGACTCACGGCCATGTTGGAGTAGACCGAGTTGGCGTAGGCTGAGCGTGCAATCTGGACTGGCGAGAAGACGGGAGACTCGTGAACGTACGATGAATACGTAGTGAAGTCGCTGCGTTTGAACCGTTTTCGCCGTCGCAGAAAGCTTCCGCTCTCAAACATGTCTTCGGCATTGGGGTCCAGTGCCCAATAGTTGCCTTTTCCGGGTCTACCGGGCTCTCGGGGGATCTTGATGAAACAGTCGTTCAGCGTCAAATTATGGCGGATGGAATTCTGCCATTTCTTGGAGTTGTCTCGATAGAAAGGAAATCTCTCTGTGATGAACTTGTAAATCCCTCCCAGAGTGAGTTTGCGGTCGGGCGAGTTGGCGATGGCCATCGAGATCAGGGCGATGTAGCTGTATGGTGGCTTGCCTCGCTGAAGGGGCCTCTTCCTCCGGCGTCCTCTTTGTGGCTCTTCTCTGTGACTGTCATTCACTGGAAGAGTGGATTCAGAGGGAGAATCGCTCTCCACTTTAACCACAGGCATGACTCTAGTTAGAATGACTCACAACGGTAGCACAGCTTGGAGATCACGATAGTCTGACTGTCACGGTTTTGGTTCACTTGGTTCTTTGTCTTGTGCAACAAGTGTTCTTTGCTTGCTGGAAATATTCTGGTGAAAAAATACCAGTCATAATGCAGACCTTAAAATCCCCAACCAGAAATATCAGTTCCTTTGCGTTTCATCTGGAATGTCATGTGATGCCCTAAATTCTAAGCAATTCTTGCAGTACCAAGTTAAAAAAAATGGAAGCACTCACATAAACAGCCTTATTTGATGGTAGTCTTTGTAACGTTGAAGAGATAAGTGAGCAGTCAATAACTGGCTGTGTTAACCAAGGAACAAACCACCTGAAGAGTTATTAGCCCCACCTCCTCAAGCAGGTTATCTATCACGTGGCTAAAAGCACATGCCTCTGCAGATTTGTATATCTTTTAAGTGCTCTCTCAATTGTTAACATTTATTTACTTAGAATTAAATTTTTGGAAACAAGAACACTAAAAACAGATGTCCTTTCATAGCCGACAAATTAAACGGTTTCTTCTGTATGCTCAAATTTTAAATTCTATGGAATGGTGTAGTCCATGAGGGCTTTCTGTTAAAAATTCTTCACTCTCAGAGAATACTTTGTTTATGAGACTTGAGACTTGATGTTCTTGAGACTTTTAAGTAGCTACTCTTCTCCCCGTTGCCACCGAAGTGCTTATTTTTTCCCTCCGAGAATATCCAAAAGATTTAAAGGTATCTAATGTTTGACTACTTATCCTGGTTTTGTTTAATCTGGGGATTAGTGACTCCTGTCATTTTATCAACCCCCCTCCCACATGCAGCTCATTTTTTTCAAAAACTGAATTTTCTAGCTCTCCAGCAAGTAATAGGGAAACAAGTATGTTTATTTTTGTAGCAAGCAAAACAGATTGGGATTCATTTTGGCTAAAGTGGGGCATTATAGTGCTCTAATAGCCCCTGTTTAGTGGTAATACAAACTCCATTGGCTCCACAGAGTATTTGTTTTCCCTTCAGTGCCGTGTCAGGCGGTTTCATCTGTGTGAGATGATGTAAATATGTTATTGTAAGCCACAGTGTGTGTGCCTCCCTCTGTTTTAACAGCATGCAAATCTGGGTCACATTTTGGTGTGTGGGTATAGACAGGCTGATACCTAGGCCATGTAACCTCTTTCCATGTTGGGACGATGTTTAATAAAGGAAATATTAATGCAATTGATTAATATGCTTATGGGAATAACACTGTTTTGTTTTTTAAATGGGAAGTAGGTTGATTCTCATTTAATGGTCTTCTTGATTTAGAATTATAAAATTCTGTCCTTAACCTCGCTTACCTTCCACACTGCTCAGGTGGGCTTCTTGCATTATGTTCAGTGGTTTGTTTCAAGATAGTACTTAGCAAATACTCAGGCAAAACCTCTTATGTGAGAACCTGCACTTGAGGCCAGCTGATGGGTCTTGTGCTTGGAGAGTTTGAGAGGTTACGCTGAAATGAGTTGCTCCTCGGACAGACGCCAAGACAATCAGCCTTTCTCTAAAGGTTAAACATTGCTTGGGCTTACAAAGAGATTCCTCACCTGTCATCTGAGGGTAATCTCTTGTGCTTGGCGGATTTATAGAGGATATTTCCTAAGGGCTGCCCACCCTTGTGCAGTTGGCAGAAAATGCTCTAGAGATGAGTCATAAAATGTTGCTCTCTGTCATACAGAGGATTTTACATTTAGGAAAACGAGTTTACCTTAATACCCTGTTTTGTTCATTCTATCACTGAGTCAATAAAACATCAAGGTAAATAAAAAACAAAAATGCATGAATAAATATATGATCCACCCCCAAAACAATTAGTCTTGTAAAGAACATACACCAAGCACTCTTAATTCTACATGTTACAGTGTTGAGTTGATTAAACGCATTAGCTCTATCCAATTTATAATCAAAAGGATAATTGTGTAATTATATTCATAATTTAAAAAAAAAAAAAATTTTTTTTTAAAGACAATTCATAAATTGAGTTTTGTTGCCAAGGTCCTGTAAA
This sequence comes from Barbus barbus, assembly GCF_936440315.1. NCBI lineage: Eukaryota > Metazoa > Chordata > Actinopteri > Cypriniformes > Cyprinidae > Barbus > Barbus barbus. The sequence goes on along the minus strand of NC_136735.1, from coordinate 22,841,103 downwards.
CTTGTGGAAAACTGTACGAACAGAACAGGGAATGTTTTAGAGTACTTTATCTTTAACAAGAAAGCTATTCTTGAAATCTGGGTCATGAAATCTTAATGGTATTGTATTCCGTACATTTGCCAGCTAAATGATTGCACTTAAAATAAATATATGAAGCTATTACTGTTTATTTATTGAAGCAGTATGCTTTTTTCTTGACATGAATACTGCTGAAAATGAATGACAAAGAAGTAAACACTCAATTTTACTAAAGATATCATATTGAACAGAAAATGACAAAATTCACCATTGAGACCGAATCAACCTATTCAATTCCTTTAAAATACATTTTTGTTTTACTTTTTAAATATACTTGAATATAAATGTTTAGAGTACAATTTAACTTTTTACATGGTGATTTCCCCCCCCCCCCCCTCTGCATAATGTTCTTTTTTCCCTATATACATTTTCAATGCTTTATTTGGAATAGCAGGGTTTTATATATGTATATGTATGTATATATATATATGTATGTATATATATGTATGTGTGTGTGTGTGTATATATATATATATATATATATATATATATAATGCAATCAGCATATATAATTGCAAAGATGAGAGCTGAACACTGCTGATTTATTCGTGGTGTGTTCAAGTCTCCTTGGAAAGTTTGTATTTTTGCGAGTTGGCAAGTTGTAATTATGACACTGAAATTATGGGATGACTATGGAGCACACTGATATTTATTCATGTAATTTTATACAAAGATTTAAGCTACCCTAATGTTATAATATCTGCAGAATTTATAAGGGTTATTGAATCTTAGTTATAACACTTTTTTTGTTTGTTTTTTGTTTTCTGGACTCATTGTAGATGAAAATCTGAGGAACATCATAGACATAAGCAAACAAGACATAAGGGGAGGAGGATGTATTTAATTTTGTGAATGACAGGACATTTTAATTCTGAGGAAATCACCAGCCTTTTCCTTGGAGTTCTGCAGTCACGGATTCCAACAGCTTCAATGACAAAAAACAAAACAAAAAAAGGACTATTTGTGTATGTAATATGTATATTGCTTGGTGCTGATTGTTCTGCTGATCTCTCTTAAATACATATTTATCAATTCGTTTAACCTCTATCTTGACTTAATTTATACTAGCTATATGTCTCTGCATTAAAGAAAACCTGAAGTTTACTTTTAATGTCTGCTAAAAATATCTACAAATTTATTTTAAAAATCCCCTAAAACATAATTTATTTTACTGTGAACTGAATTCCCTTTTTTTGTTAGAAGCAGCATTTTGTGTGGTGAAATAAAACATTTGTTCTGCACAAATGAAGTATGTATTCCAGTGGGAATAGAACAATGTTTTTTTTTCAATATTCTACAAACCAGCATGGTCCAAGAGGCCATCCATTGATGAATTATGTAAATGAGAATTTTGTCATTATAAGCCATGCAAAAATCTGACATCCCCCTCATGGTGAAATGGTGACATGCAAAAGAAAACTTCAGTATTTATTTAGAAAGTCACTTTAGATAGTTTGTTTCATTTGTAAAAGACTTCACACACACAGCTTTCCTTCAAAACACAAACATTGTTTTCTTGTTCATTTCTGTCTGGTCACAAACTTATCGGAAATTATTAACGCATTTTAAGAAACATCTGCTGTTGCACTATAATTTGGTCACTATAAATAACCTACTGTTCATTACTTTTTTCTCAGCTTTATTGTTATTTTGCATTATTAAAACCCCAACTGTAATTTGATTAAGAAAAAGCTAGTGCAGTGGCCAGACAAATCTAGCATGTTGGCATTAGCTCGTAGCTGACGGCTCTCTAAATAACCCTCTGGTCCTGTGCTGGTGACCGTTTATTTGTGTTGGGTTGCTCTTAGTGTTTCTCATGCTTGCTGGTTTAGAATAATAGACAAGACTAATTGCTCAGGGGTTCAGTGTGTAACAGGGCCACTCATTTGCTCCTGTCACGGTCTGTGTGTATCCCAGTGCGTGTGCTGCATTTCACAAGCTGATAAATCTGGCAGATTCTGGAGCTTTTGCTCATTTCTATTTGCTTTTGGTGTTACTTGATCTTGAATTAATACTGATCTTTAGGATCTAAGGATTTAAAGTAATAGTTATAATTTAGCCTGCTCTAAATCACTTTGAACAAAATGCATTTTTTAGCTTTCTGATATGATCTATATCTTTAATGATGTCTGTGCAATTCATGTTCCTTTTTAGACCTTCTTAAATGAATTTGACATTTTTTTTTAGCCCTGCCAATGTCACTGCTTATCCACTCAAATCTGCATTTTCTCATTTAGATCTTTCTGCTTCTCGATCTTGCTTATTTATTTATTTATTTATGCAGTTACCTACACTGTAAAAAGTGATAAGTTGACTTAACTTAAAAAAAGGAAACTCGTTGCCTTTATTTTTTTTTTTAAGTAAATAATAATTGAAATAAGTTAAGTGAACATATATAAAAATAATAAGAAATAAGTTAAGTGAACCTGACAATTCACTTAACGTATTTTTAAAAATGATTATTTACTTAATTTTAAGGCAAGGGGTTTCCTCAGTTTTTTTTTTTAAGTTAAATGAACTTGTCACTTTTTGGAGTGATTAAGTTGTCAACTTATCACTTTTTACAGTGTAATAAACTTTTTTAATTTTTTTTCATGTTTATACTTAAACATTTACTTGTAATATATTAATTATTTAATAAAATTGTATACACAAGTGGTTGGAATCATTAGAATTTATGAAAGAAGTCTCACCAAGTTTGTATTAGATCAAAAATACAGTAAAACTGTAATATTATGAAATATTATTAACATTTAAAATAACATTAAAATAAAATAACATATACTTAGTCTAATGCTTCTTATGTTTAATCCAATTATTAATAATTGTTCTTATTACTGTGTTGAAAACATTTTATTTATTTATTTATTGCTATATATATATATATATATATATATATGTATATATATATATATATATATATATGTATATATATATGTATGTACATACATACATATGTAAAAAGTTTTGACTGGTTGCTTATATTGTATTTATATATTATTATTGCCAACTGTATTGGGTTTTTGTCCAAAAAGTTATTTCTATGAGCAACAGCTCAGGTGAACTCCAAATAGAAATATGTCTGAAACATGAACAGATTATGTTTTATATGCTCAGTCGAATGTTATGAAATGGAATATCTGACCCATTGTGCTCTTTCTTACAAAATGTGAAATGTTTCAACAGTTCTTTGATTCTCAGGGTATTAAATGTTGCACAAGGCATACATCTTATTGTATTGTATCATATCGTATCCTGCTGGTAACTTGCTTGTTAGCATGCATATTACTAGCATATTGGTAGTAAATAGTTAATAGTAAGAACTGGACTTTAAAATAAAGTGATAATAAATCTGGTAACACTTTATTTTAAAGTCTCTTAACTAGTTGCTTATTAGCATGCATATTAGTAGAATATTAGCCATTTATTAGTAATTAAGCACATATTAATGCCTTATTCTACATCCTTAATCCCACCCAATACCTAAATTTAACAACTACCTTACCAACTATTAATAAGCAGCAAAAGTGTTACCATATATATATATTTCTTATATCTTATCTTATCTTATTCTCTTGTTGTGCATTAGTCTAGTTATGGTTGTGTGTGTGTTTATTTGTGTGTACCTTAACATGTATATGTTTGCATTTAGCCTGAGCCTTATCAGTGGGAATGCAAAGTCCCAGTGCCGGTTGACTGGTTCTCAGGCCTGGCCAGTTTACATAACTGAAGCAGAATGCTGCCTCTCTCGGCTAACGTTCACTCTTTATGACAATCCACAAGGCAGCCACCTGTCTGTATCGACACGGCCAATCAACACTGCTCTCTGTACATTCGCATTAGAATTACAAAGTAAAAAAATCTGTCTGACAAGGCTTTTCAAAAAAATAAATAAAGTGACTCCAAAGAAGAAAGCATCTTGCCAAGCATTTTCTTTAATAACAGCTGTCATTGGAGTTGTTATTCATGGCATATTCTGTTTTGGGGACTGTATGACTGTTCTAACTCATCTCTTGAAATATTGTCTTCATTGAAGGTATTTTTATTTATGTTCTTAAAGTACGCACTTTAACACTATTAACACTTTAACTAGCATGCATATTACTTTTTTGGGGGGGAAGTCGTGGCCTAATGGTTAGAGAGTTGGACTCGTAATCCAAAGGTTGCGGGTTCGAGTCTCGGGCCGGTGGGGATTGTAGGTGGGGGGAGTGAATGTCCAGCGCTCTCTCCACCCTCAATACCACGACTGAGGTGCCCTTGAGCAAGGCACCGAACCCCCAACTGCTCCCCGGGCGCCGCAGCATAAATGGCTGCCCACTGCTCCGGGTGTGTGTTCACAGTGTGTGTGTGTTCACTGCTGTGTGTGTGCACGTTGGATGGGTTAAATGCAGAGCACAAATTCAGAGTATGGGTCACCATACTTGACAGTATGTCACTTCACTAGCATGTTGGTTGTTTATTAAAGACTTCTTTTGCTTGACCATATTTTAGATCCCCTAATCCTACCCCATACCTGAACTTAATAGCTACCTTGCTAACTATTAATAATAAGCAGCAAATTAAGTTTCTTGTCTTAAAGTGTGACTGAAATATTGGCTCAAAATGTTAAAAGATGGTACTTAAACAGCCTGAACAATGCACATCAATTTCATGGCTTTGCGTTGGCTCCATGTGTCTGATAGTACACATCGGCTACCAAGGTACTTTTCCAATGTTCCTGCAGACACATATAGACTGCTGTTGGCTCAAAAGCTAATTTTCTTTCCCCCTGCCTGCTTCTGAATGGGTTGCTCAATCCAGTTGTATTGTGAGTGTGAAGGTTCAATGTTCTCCATGGAATGTTTTCTCTCATTAGTGAAACTGGTTGTCTAGGAGGACAGATGTGGCCACACCTTGACAATGAAATGAAGTTCCACAACCTTGAGATTTATTTCATTTTTTTATATGCCATTCATGGATATTGTGTAAAATCACAGAGTGGAGATAGAAATGATCTCAAATGACCCTTGGAAACCATAGCATGGATTTTTCGAATGTAATCCAGATGTATGTGTGTCTGTCTTTTGCTTTATGAGTTCATGCATGATGTCTAATGTTCTGAACAGCCAAAGCTCTGCATCTCTCATGAATGTCATTCAGCATCTAATCTTTCAGCTCCTGCAGATTTAGTTAAGTGTTGGCAGGATTTTGGCTGTTTAACAGTTTGAACCTTTTAATATAACAAACACGGTTCTGAAAACATCTTGAGCTTAACAAATAAATTATTAAGTAAGGGAAGATCTCAACTGATCTACAACTATCTATCTATCTATCTATCTATCTATCTATCTATCTATCTATCTATCTATCTATCTATCTATCTATCTATCTATCTATCTATCTATCTATCTATCTATCTATCTATCTATCATCAATTATTTAAAAGTGAGAGAAAGAGAGAGAGAGAGCTAGTAGATGGTTGGCATTTGGGGATGCCTGACAAAGACAGAGAGAAAAAAAAATTGCATGGTATGCAGTTCTTTTCCAGTGCCACCTGCGTGTCTGTTACTGCAGGATTTGTATCTCCTCAATCACTGACACTACTGGATTACCTGTTCTTAAAGCAAAGAGCCAACGCAAGCCACATCTTGCACACAAGTATTCAAGCTCTCACACACTTGATTTTCTTTGCTTTGTGGGATGGATTTACCCTATTATTACTGGCAGTAGTCTGATTATGATTTCATGATATACTAATTTCCTGCTCTTTAAACACTGTATTAACCACTCTCAAATGCTTATAGTGTTAATTTTTCTTTTACTTACAATTAAAATAATGCTAGAAACTAGTTACAGCAGCAAAAAATAAAAGCACAAAAATGCTTTTTCTCTGTGGATCAGATCCAACTCAGATTCATTACTTTGGTTTTATCGACTTTTGGTTCAAAGGTCGGGTGAAAAGGTGAGTTATTGTCCTAGAGAGACAGACTCACCCTGGATGGGGAAGCACTTTGACAATCAGACTAATCTCTATCAATAAACAACTCCCATTGCCTTGGGTTACACTACAGCAGGTGCATTCTGGGTTTAGACTTGTATGGATGATCTGTCTATGGGACTTTCTTGCAACACAGTCTTATATTGCTAACACCTTACTTAGGAATTGTTTGCCATTTTCAGGAGCTGTGTCAAAGGAAGACAACACTTGATTCTCTATTTCCTTTCAGAAACTACTGCTTTTCTGTGATTTTCGCTTAAAATCATCACATAAAGGCAAATATCCAAGCCATGTTATTCTCACTCTTTCTCTTTGGTTCACAGAATTCATAGGTAACTAAACACATATCACTTTGTGATACGATCAAAACATGTTATGTTTGACTGAAAACCAAAAAAACCTAGTCCACTTTTTTTTTTTACTTGTATCTAAAGTACCTGTATCATCAGTAAATTGGTCAATCTTTTTTTTTCCTTTTTTCTTTTTAATTTGTCATGCTTATTTGTGGCTTCCCCATGCCATGTCAAAGTATATGTGTATGTGTGTGTGGCTTTATTTGCATAAACTAGTATATTTGCACAACAAATGGTGCCCTCACTGAGCTGTTTTGCATGGTGTGTGTCTGCTTCTTTAGCTGACACTGAGGGTGAACGGCTGCTTTGTTTTTTCTGAAGCTGCACCCAAATATGTGTCCATCTGTCACTCATCCCCACTGCATTTATGTCAATCATATTCTGTGTTATTACATTGTGTAGACTATATACTAAATGTGAAATTAAGGTAAAGTAGTTTAACACCCAGTTTTTAAATGCAATAAATTTGTATACCATGGAGAACATATTTCATATTTTTTTTGGTCTCACACACACACACACACACACACACACACACACACACATGTTGGTTTTTGTGGTTTATGGGGACTCTCCATAGGCGTAATGGTTTTTATACTGAACAAACTGTGTGTGCTATTGCCCTACACCAACCCTACACCTAAACTTAGCCCTCACAGGAGACCTTGTGCATTTTTAGATTTTCAAAAAAACACCATTTAGTATGTTTGTTAAGCCTTTTGAATTACGGGGACATATAGGCAGTGTCCTCATAAACCACCTTCCTATTGTAATACCTCTGTCATACCCATGTCATTATACAAATTTGTGTCCTCATAAACCACATAAACATGCACACACACACACACAGACAGAGTAAGATTTTTTAAAGAAATTCATACATTTATTCAGCATGCATTAAATCAATCAAAAGAGACCAAAGATACTTTTACATTGTTACATAAGAATTATATTTGAATGTTTTTTTAGCCTTCTATTCATCAAAGAATCCTGAAAAAAGGAATCATGTTTCAACAAAAATTCAACTACAATAATAAGAAATGTTACTAGAATGATTTCTGAAGGATCATGTGACACTGAAGACAGGAGTAATGGTTGCTGAAAAATTCAGTTTTGCCATCACACTTTGGTATAGGGACCAGTTCTCACTATTAACTAGTTGCTCATTAACATGCCTATTATTTACATATTGTTGCTTGTTTATTAGTAGCCTACTTATTAAGCATTTATTGTACATGAACTTATTCTACATCCCTAATCGTACAAAATACCAAAATTTACTGTAACAACTACCTTACTAACTATTAATAAGCAGCAAATTAAGAGTTTATTGACGCAAAAGTTGTAGTTTATGGTTTGTTAACAGTGAGAATTGGAGCTTAAAATAAAGTGACTCAAATTAATACAAATGAAAAACAGTTATTTAACTTTAAATATTTCACAGTTTTTACTGTTTTTAACATTTATCTAATAAATGCAGTGAGCATTACAGACTTCTTAGACAGCTATAGTTAGTACATATATGTACACACACACACGTTTGTTTTTGTGAAAAGTGGGGACATCCCACAGGCTTAATGGTTTTTATACTGTACAAACTGTATGTGCTATTGCCCTACACCTACCCTACACCTAAACTTATCCTTACAGGAAACTGCATTTTTACTTTCTCAAAAAAAAAAAACCTCACTTTTATGATTTATAAGCATTTTGAAAAGTGGGGACATGGGGCAATGTCCTCAAAAGCCACCTCCTTGTAATACCTATGCCATACCCATGTCATTATACAAATGTATGTCCTCATTTGTCACAAAAACACGCACACACATATTAGACTTAATAATAGTTCAAATAGTTATTAAAAATCACAATTTACTACGTTGAAAAAATTTATATATAATTTTATAATTATATATATTAAAATGTTTCTATATATTTGGTCATTTTTACCTCCATGAAATGTGTACAATTATATTTAATGTAATTATATCCACTTTTTGCTATCTGGCCCCTTTTCTAAATTCCTACTCAGATCCTGCTGACTGGAGATATAACACCGATTTGGACATTAGGTCATATAATAGGCTCCAGGCCCACTTTGAGAGCATCGGTGCAGACAGGAACACTTTACCAGACACAATATTAAGAGAGCTTTCTCCATCTTACACCCACACACATTCCTACTGCCACTTATGGCCTTCACCCTTATCATTATTTTCCCCATCCAATTTAACTCTTACCTGGCACTACTTGTGATTTACAGATAAACAGCTTTAGATAACTGATGCTATGAGAAATTAGAGTGCATATCCTTTCTGTCTTTTTTGTTGTAAAGGATAATTTTACTACAACAGAAGTCAAGTCATGTCACCTTTATTTATATAACACTTTTAACAATACAGATTGTGTCAAAGCACTTAACAGTATCAAATTGGAGGATAGAGTGTCAGTAATGTATAATAATAAGATTAAACACTCAATTTTCAGTTAAAGGCATTTCATTATTGAATTAAGAGATGTCATTGTCTAGCTCAGTTTAGTTTAAATAGTATCTGTGAAATCAAATTGGTGACAATCGTTAGAAATTAAGTGTCCCCAACTGAGCAAGCCAGAGGCGACAGCGGCAAGGAACCAAAACCTTGGGAGAAACCAGGCTCAGTCGGGGGGCCAGTTCTCCTATTATTGTTTATTTATTGTTTACTTATTGTTTTAATTAAAATTTTAAATGTAGAAATGTATTATATTTCTATTTTTATATTGTTGCAATTTCTAACAATAATAGTATTATGCAGGTATTTTATTTTATTTTTAGTTATTGTATTTTAAGTCGAGGTCTTCACTGGGGATATGTCCCCAGGGCTCATCCAGGTGTCCGGCCTCTGCCGACGATCAAGGCCGCAGACATCATCTCTCGGCGCCGATCCACCATCTGATCCGGACACGGACTGAGAAACAGAATAAGAAAGAAACAGACAAATATTAGAGTAGATGCCATTCTTCTTACGATGTAACGAGTACATTGTGTGTTATGAAAATCTATGTTTAAAATCTATACAATGTTTGATAGGGAGCCAGTGCAGTGTTGACAGAACCGGGCTGGGTTTGTCCATATTTTACCCAGCTCTGGGCTGTATTTAACCCAGCATTTTTTAGAGTGTGATTATCATGTCGCCTACATTAATATTATCCGGCAAAAAAGAGGCATAAAATAAAAAAATCATTGGGCCAGTCATCATTTTTTTAAGTTTTATTTAGGAAGATGCAGGTTTTTAACAAACTGTAGACTATAAACGATTGTTGGATTCTTGCATTGACGCACTAACAGTCATGTTAGCACACCTGAGCTTGTTGCAGTCTGACCTGTCTTACCGCCTCATTTGTCATCTCCAATCACGAGCTCTTTTGAGGGGAGCTGAAAGACAAGGAATTATCAGCCCTTGCTTGGTGATGAGAGCTCAGCTTGCTGCTCAAAAGAGAAAGTATGTGAGAACACCAGCAAGTTAAACATGTAAGAACACAGGCAAACACACTGTTTTCTGTCAGTCCTCCGTAAAGAGCGACTCATGCAGTTTGCATCAAATATTTCAAGCAATGACAAAGACATTTAAGCAATGATTAGCAATACAATCTGATGAGCTATTTTTATGTATGTATGTATGTCACAAGACTGATTTGATGTGTTTGATTATTTCTATAGGAGAGATTTAAGATCATGCAGAATTGTTATTACCGGAATAAGACAATATACAAATTCTATTTAGTCAACCAGTAATAACCAAAAAACAATTTTTGCAAGTACAGCCTTTTGTAATTTGATAAGTGCACAAAGCCATATTCAAAAATTTGATTTAAGCTCAAATGACAGATGCTTTGCCAAATAGCAATGGCGCAAATCACAACTTCAGAGATCTTTTGTTATCTGAGGTGTAAAAATATTGGTAGCACTTAAGGTTTTATTTGTTAACATAAGATTACTAACATTACTAACACTGAAAAATACAGTATATACTTTCATTACGAACAATGGAAAAGACTTCTTTTCATTTATTAATCAGTTAATTTACTAATATTAGATTAGACTGCCACAGGCTAGGTAATTAATTAGAGATTCTGCATCATATTAACATGAATATTTTAGGATAACAATGGATATGATATATTGTATGCATTAATATAAATAAACAAATAGGCACATACATGCATTCAGACATGCAGTAATAATGACCGTTGTCCCAGGCCACACTGAATAAATCATCCCTTGTCTGAAAGAATCTGTCTTTCCATCATAAGGGTGATACCTGACCTTCATGTTTCATGTTGAGGTCCTGAGGGTTTGTTGCGTGATGATGATTGATTGTATTCTATTATACACAAGAGCAATTTCTGACATGAAATACAAGTAGATGTACAAATATGTCACAGTATCTGCAAGGCACACTGTTAGTCTTTGGTGTGTTTGCCGACACGCAGTGAGTCTGGGAACAGGGTAAATGTTTGCTTTGTGGTCGTGTAAGAGTGAAGCTTGCTGGTTGGCTTGTGTTCATGGAGGGGTGGGGTAGAGGCATATGACATGCCTCGCTGACTGTAAGTACAGTTGTAGGATGAAGTGACATCCCTGGCGTGCCAGTGTCTGGGCGTGCCATGTGGGGGTGGAGAGTATCGGTGCAGAAGCTGTTAAAAGTGTTTGGTCAATGCTATTAATATCTTCAAATCCCAGTGAATGGGTGCCAAAAAGGCAAAACCCCAAAGATAACAAACATGGAAATCACCAGTTTGTTATTTATATTCTTTCAATCTAGCATCATTGTTATATTATTGTAACTGAAATTATATGAAGTAATAATATTTCCAAAACAACTTACTTTAATGTTGTTAGTAGTAGAAATGTAAATAATTACCAGTCAGAAATAATTCATTTATTTTGATAACACAGACTGTTCCTGCATGTTTCTATGTGGTACTTTATCAAAAAATAGACGGTCAAATGATAGATAACCTGAAATGTCATTTTGACCTCTGACCTCTTGGAACAGAAAGAAAAACTTGCTAAAAATTCAAAATCTCATACAAATATTCAAGAAAGTTTAATGCTCCCATGGGCAATTACACATCAGAGAAATTTGTTAAGAATTTGATTTAGCTAATTAATTTTTTTTTTGACAAATTCTGAGATAAACAAGGAAAAATGTTCAGTCTGTGTTGTGGCAGCCTCACCTACTGGTTTGTCAAACAAAATACACACACTCCACATAGCACCATTAAACTTTTAAATAATTTTTTATTGTAGTTACACTATTTTTTCATTCTCAGTACAAGCCTAACAATTGAGATGAGTCACTGAAAATTCATGCTGGAGTTGATATGCAGTGCTTTCTGACTAAACACTCCCCCAGCACTTTAATAAATATCCAGTGTCTATTTTATATTTAGTGGTAAATTCTTTAACACTGATCCAAAAGTAACACATGGTACTACAGTTACATGACTATACACAAATAGGAAATAAAACACAAATGACTGTACAGACCTCACTGAGGATAAACAACAATTTAAAAAAATATTGGAATGTCCTGCCAATACAAGATACGCTCATTTTATTTTTTAAATATAAAGGGGATCTTAGATTTGACAATAATAAATACATTAACTAAACACACTTAAATCTTTTAAGAATACATTATCTTATTCTGTCAAATATGTCAATGACAAATTATACATCATTTACAGTCAGAAATGAATCATGGCCTTAAATCGGACATTAGGTGACATCATTTTTGTGATGTTAAAATATTTCCTGTTTAACATGAAAGGTGCAACAACCATGTGTTAATCAGATCCTAAAAGAGTTTAAACACTGTTGCTCTGTGGCACTTTCAAATTCAGGCTGAGACTGTCTGTGCATGGAAAACCCGTTTCTGAAAAACATTCTTTACAGTTCAGTTTGTTGTGATTACTTGCACAAAAACTACACACTTCAGCTTCGCAAAAGGAAGAGAGAAATATATGAAAAATGTTTGATATGCACAGTTTCATGGGTTCAGATAACAGTCATATAGTAACACACAAACACACACACACACGCTACGTCATGAAAGAATTTTGGGTTGCCTTTTAGTGCCCAGTTTACCATCTATGGAATGGGATATGGAAGCTTGAAAATACCCACTGGATTCATGGACCATGCAGAATGTTACATGACAGATAAATGACACACTGTAACACAATAAATAAATGATTTGCTTAACTTTCCTTGTCTCATTTTTTTCTTTGTTGCTAAATATTAATCTATTTAAATAGTCAAATCTACCACCACTTAAAGGCTAAAATTTATTTCAGGACATTAAAGAAACATCGGAACATTTTACACTATGAACAGAAAATATGCATTTTGTTTTGCAATTTCAAAGAAAAAAATCCTTCAAATGTTTAATACTCCACATCACCTTGATCATTATTCTTCAGATAACTTTTCATAAATACATTATGCTAAGAACTTAAAACCAATATCCATTTTCTTATTTATTGCAGATGTTTTTTAAAAAGGGTTTGGATAAAGAGACCAATTCAAGGCTTGCTGTTGCAAATGGAAACAGGCAAAAATGAACATAACATCTGAACATACAGGATGAATAGCAGCAGGCAATGCAGAGGTCAGATCAACCAAAGTTAGAGAAATTAATACAACAAAAGTGGTGGCATTCCATGTCAGGAGTTATATTTACGAAAGAGCACTCAAATGATTTTGTTGCTTATTTCCTATGCGCAAATACCACAGAGCTGTTTGTGCTGTTTGTTTTGGTTATTTTCTCTTCTTGCAGAAGTCGTTTGATTGGTTAGGGTACATGCATAAGACTTAATGGGGTAAAGCAACCAGGATATCTACATAGTTGACAGGGAAGAAGCCAGATTGCCCATTGATCTCTCCTTCATACCAGTTGTCATCAATCTTGCTGGATAAGGTGATGATATCACCTTCCTTGAAGCCTAGCTCACCCTCATTTTCAGGGTCGAAATCATAAAGTGCCCGACAGCAAGGCTGGCCCATTGGAGCTGAAACAGGACAAAAAAAGGATTCGTTACAGGACAGAAAAAAAAAGAAAAAGAAGAAATCTTCCATTTCATAGATTTAATTATATTATTGGCTTACCTGGTGACCTGGCAGGGCCACTGTGCCCAATATTCCCATTGTGGTTCTCACTGAAATCCACGGAAGTGCGAGGTTTGGGGACATACTCTCTTCTTGGCTTATTAGAAGCCTCTCTTACTCTGCCCCCCCAAAAAAAAAAGGGATAAAATGAAAAACAAATTGTCACAAAATTAACATTTGTGATCTTGGACCACAAAACCAGTCTTAACTCCCACAGGTATATTTCTAGCAATAGCCAAAAATACATTGTATGGGTCCAAATGATTGATTTTTCTTTTATGCCAAAAATCATTAAGATATTAAGTAAAGATCATACTCCATGAAGATATTTAGTAAATGTCCTTATGTAAATATATTAAAACTTAATTGTTGATTAGTAACATGCTTTGCTAAGGACTTCATTCGGACAATTTTAAAAAGGCAATTTTCTAAATATTTAGATTTTTTTTGCACCCTCAGATTCCAGATAGTTGTATCTCGGTCAATTATTATCCTATTCGAACAAACCATACATCAATGGAAAGCTTATTTATTATAAATCTCAATTTTGAAAAATTTACCCTTATGACCGGATTTGTGGCCCAGGGTCACATTTAAATGTTAATTTTGTGTTTTGTTAATGTTATTTTGTGATTAAAAAAATTAGTAATCATTCATGCCACCAAAACACACGTAAAATAAGTCATTTTTATTTAATAAATGTTCCACCTTCTGAGCAAGCCTTAACGCAAAGCATGTTTTTTGTTTATTTTCATAGTCAGATTTCTTCAGTTGCCACTACAGGCAACTAACGTGCTTTCCCAAACCATACCTACCGAGAACAGTTGGGGTCATTCACACAGGATGTTTTTGTGTTCAAATACAGATGGACTGCAACAGAATGGAACTGAATGGAGTCTCTGTGTGAAGTTAAAAATAGTTCAGCACATCTAGTGTCTGAAAAACGTGACAGTCTTGATGTGAGATGTGATGCAATACAGCGAGAAGCAACGCAACACCCAGGTGCAGGTGGGATACAAAAATGCATCCTGTGTGAAAGCCCCCCCGCAGACTACCTCTGACAGATTGACAAACTTTAAAATCGACTGCTATGAACTGTAGAATTGAAATAAAACAAACACAAATCCACTTTTTTCCCCGAATGACTATATTCAGTGCTTTCGTCTGTCACATTCTTGAAGTGTATTCATTTGAAGGCTTTTCTCAGCAAAGTCTATGTGCGATTAATTACAAATATTTTATCACATATCATATGCATCATGTAATTCATTTGATTTCATTTTTCTAATTGATTGTAAAATCTAATAAAACACTTCAAAGTACAGTCAATCAGAAAATACAACTTAATTGGGGTACTAGGTCATAACCATAGTAATAATGTTAAGAAAGACTTTAATTATTTGCACTTTAGTATGGTAAATTGTGAGTTAACTGCAAACACATTAACTGCTTTAGTTAACTGTAAAACAGGCATTTTCCAAAAACAAACAAAAACTCTTCTTTACATTACACACATCATTTAAAACTAAGAGCTCTCGTGTTTCATTTGGAAAACAGTGCCATTCAAAATGCCACACCAATTTACCAATTACAATTAGTGCTCGTGTACAAACATTTACAGCTAACTAATTTGTGCAGTTAGAAATCATTTCTTTTTACAGTGTAAATATATACTGAATATTCATATATAATGTACAGTGCAAGCAAAATGCTGTGAACTACACTACAATCTTCTTTTGCATGTTCAGAGTGCAGTGTTTTTTCCATTTGTCACATCCATGTGTAGTTGGCATGTTTAAGAGTTAATCATTTAGCAGTTTTAGTTATGGGGCAAAAAACCATTTTAAGGATTCATAAATCATATGAATGTCATGAGTCACATCAGAAATCATATATATGCAATTGTTAAAAACGGTTTGTACAAGTAATAACATGAAATGAATAGTAAAATTAATTTTCATAAAAAGTAAAAAGTATGGTTAAGCACGGATGTCTGTAATTGCATAGTTTTTCTGAGACGAGATCTTTAAACATTTAGACCAGATTTAGGATTTATTCCAGAATACAGACCTGTCCTCTAACTTGCTGGACAGCTGCTGAAGGATCTCTGCGGCCTGTCTGTGGTAGTTCACCTGAGCTTGGACCAGAGCAGAAAGCTGACTCACTTGTTCAATCTGCAGAAACACAGTTAGAACATCAACAGCCATTACGCACGAAAGCAAATAATGCTTCACTGATTGTATATGAAGGTCAAGACTAACAAACAATGGCTACATTTACATGCACCCTTATAATGCAGTAAAGACAGTACTGAATTACTGCAAGCTTTTGTAAACACTGCGATGATGATTACATTCATATTTAGAGTAACCATGAATCACAGTACATATTAATATGTTAAGTATTGCAGTTTTAATCTGACTATACGCTCATGCATGGGTTCGAAAACATGCTGGAACATTAGAAGCCACACTTTATTGGCATCATGCACATTGATGTTCGGAAATGTGCCTGAAGTGTGTCCATTCCAGTGTTTCCGCCCATCAATAACACACATGATGTCCATGTTGTGTAAAGCTATAAGCATGAACTCAGTTTCCTGAGCTCCCCTGAAGTATGGCTTCTGCAAAATGAGGGAGACCGTGTACCCTAGAACTGGCGAACAGGTCCGTGTACGCAGGAAAGGCTTGAAGGCTGCCTATTTTAAAGCAAAAACATCACACCTTTTAGCAAATAATCTATATAATGGCAAGTATCATGTAAACAGGACTAAAAATGTTTGCCCATGTCATACAAACATACTCGCAGTAATCAGAATATTAACCATGTAGACATAGCCATTGTGTAAGATGAACTGATCAATGAAAGCAAGTGAATCCTGTGACCTATTGTGGGTTATTGCTTCAGAATAAAAGGAAAGGTGTAGTGGGAAGACTCATTGGACATTGGGGCAGAGAAAAGTCAAATGAAACTCTACAGAAGCATGAAATGGATTGTGAACAAGGGCAAGCACCGGTCAGGTCACAGATCTTACATCACTCTCCAGAAGGTTAAACATGCTTTGTTCGGCAACCTCCTTTGAATCATCAAACTTCTCCAAGGCCTGTTTCATCTCATCTTCTGTGACTTTTCCTTGCCTTTTCTTCTTATAGTCAAAGTCCAACCGTCGCCCTTCTAACTTCTTCAGGTGATGCTGTCATAATAGAAAAGATGCAATGTTCAGTTACTGACCTCTAGTGACACATTCAGTCTCCATCAACAGCTGTGACAAAGTATGTTCAAACACCGTGTGACTTCTTCGAAGCCATTTCAAATACTGCTAAATATTCTCACTACAATGTAATAATCACAAGAACATTTAAATCTCACAGGCTATCTAAAAACTGTAGCCTCAACTGAAGTTTGTCAAATCATGTGACTAAATATCAAAAACTAAATATCAGTGACTGACATGAGAGAATCACAGGTTTTTAAAGAGGTCATACATACATTTTTATTGTTTATATTCACTTCAAATATTGTTAGTAGCGTCATTAAAATCTAAATACAGTTACGACTGAATTTATGACCATTTGTCACCTTTCTCTGATCTTAGAATTAAATGAGCCACTTTTGCTGATGCGTGTGAAATGAGACTTAGCCCTTTACTCTTTTAACAGCCCCATCTGTTATCCAACAACAACATAAATCTGCCACTGAATCTGTTAAAGTTGAAATTAAATGATCAGTGGCACTGTAAATAATTTCCAGGAGTTGTAATTGCGATGTCTTCACTTAACCTCAACAATTAATGATATCCTATGACAATGACTTAATTTGAATACAGTTCAGTGCTATTTGAGAGCTTTTAAGTATCAGGTTAGACTGGATTGTGGAAGGTTAGTGAATAAGACAGATATTTATGCTGAAATACCACATGCAAAAGGAACACAACTGTGAATTTTCCGTTAATAGGTCATAAGACAAAATGTTGGAGGGGTAAACATTTTGTCTTAAAGGGATAGTTCACCCAAAAATGAAAATTCTGTCCTCATTTACTCACCCTCAAATAATTCCAAACCTGTATGAATTTCTTTGTTCTGCCGAACACATAGGAAGATATTCTGAAGCATGTGGGAAACAGAGCAGTTCTGGGGCACCAATGACTTCCGTAGTATTTTTTTTTCCTACAATGGAAGTCAATGGTGCCCCAAAACAGCCCGGTTACAAACTTTCTTCAAAATAGCTTCCTTTGTGTTCGACAGAACAAAGAAATTCATACAGGTTTGGAACTATTTGAGGGTGAGTATATGATGACAATTTTCATTTTTTGGGTGAACTATCCGTTTAAAGGATGACTGGTCTAATCTCAAAAGCACTGGCTTTGGGGGGTTCATTGCAATAATTTCTTATATCTCACCTGGATTTCTTTTAAGTCTTTATCATGCATATTCTGCATGGGATCAATAAAGTTTTGCTTGACCTCCATGTCTAGAGCATCTTTAACTTCACCTAGCTCTCGCATGGCGTCTCCAACATCGATCAGACCCAGACCTGTAAAACACAAGTGTACAATATATCTCTCTCTAGAATATAGTTGTATCTTTTAAGGGCAAATGAGTGAGAATACAATGCACTGAATGAAGTAGTTTTTAGTTTATTCATATACTAACATAAAACTAAAAGATCTGGATATGGTAATGATAGATTACATGATGAAGTTGTTTTTAAATTTTTCAGAAATAACAGCCATTTCTTAAAACAACAACTTCTTCAAAACACTTAGTGCATGGTCAGTTTTTAACAAACCCTATTTTTATTTTCCAGAACATACAGTCAAAGGGTTTTCAAACATGACAAATTATACAACTGCACTTCTAAATGCTTCCAGTGTGTTAATATTTGACTGCTGTTATCACAATTCTTTCCTGCTAATTTCCACATTATTAGACATCTGCATATGCTGCAAACAGTTTGTCACTATGCACCAATCAGTGAATACATTATTTGCATATCCTCAAGCTTTCTGTGATGATGATTAAATGCAACAAGTTTTTGAAATGGCAAAACCTTTTGTACTTTAATCTGATTACTCTACCAATTAAATGGGATTTAATTGTATGCAAGCAAGCAACGCGCACAAAAGACTAAACCACCATCATAAATTCTAAGAATGTAGGCAGATTACTTTATTTTAATGGGAGATTGAGAGCATGCATTTTGTTGAGCTGCTCTTTACATGCCTGCTATAACTGATCTCTTGCATCATAGACAGCTTCATTTATTATAAATGAAAGTATTCAGATTTATCGTGCTGCATTGTCCATGTGATGCAGCCACAAAAACAGCAACTACACTGTCAAAACAGTCTGGATTGTGGGTCATTGATAACCTTGTCATGGACCAGATTTTGCCTGCTGGCACGATGTCATTTCAGCCAACCACATTAAACGCCTTAAAGGGTGCACTTGCAAACTTGATAGCATGCAAAATAAAAATGTTTGTGCTGATGCTAGTGAATCTCATAAGTTTTTGTGGTCTGCATTTAAACAATATGAACTTAGAATAGCACACTATCAACTACTATTTCTGCCATGTAATTAGGGGCATCCTCTTAGGCATTTTTACATCTTGTGTTTGTTTTGGAACCTGGCACGTTTTCTCCGCTGGTTTGATTTAAGCATATATGAACAAAGCAATTGCACTCAGATCTGCACCAAAATAATCTGTCTGAGATCGCCTCAGCCTGATTGAAAACAAATTCTGGAATGGTCCAGTTGTGGTGAATGAGACATCAATCCAACACCACCAACAAATGAAGCTGTATCATAACAGGTTATGTAAAAAGCGTCATTGTTTGATTCTGTGGATGAGCGAGCACATTACTTATCGCAGTTGAAACCAAAGACCACCTCTTTATTTTAACGTAGTCTAATTGCTGTTCTTCTCGACTCCCACTCTAAAGGATCAATTATAGTGGGAAAAACAGATACATTGTATGTGCAACGACAGCTACAGAAAAAGCCACAACAAGCCCACAGAGATAACTTGCCAATCCATCTTGACAGATAATAATGGACAACTTAAACATGTACTCTGACCAGTGAGAGGACAGTATTACTCACATGTGACTTGCATAAACATTTTGGTACAATTTTGAAAATGCTGCTGTGTGAAAGTAAACTGAACCAAGAAGAATACTTGTAGATCGTTTGGTACTTAAATAGTTTACAAGTCTGAAAAGAGCCTTATTGGCAGACCTGGTCGTGCCTTGTTAATATTTAAATGTTTAAGCCATCAACATGTTATTTTCCTTATGATTAATGAATTCTGCTAGTTGATGGATGCTAGTAGATGGATTTTTGCTCTTTACACATTAACAAAGACTGAGTTGATGGTTTAATCTAGTTTGCAAACTAATTAACCATTGCATAAAAATGATTTTGGAATAAGGTAGTTTACATTGTGTATGTTAATACTGCGCTATATGTGGAAGAGCTGCCCACAAGGCTAAAAGCTCCGACATTATATATTGTATGTTTATAGCAAAGCTAGAATTACCAAAGCAGGATTCCTCCCCGAGGTCCCTGCCAAACTTTTGCATGGACTCGCCCAGGATGACTTCAGTCTGTGTGTAGCCAGGACCTTTATCTCCACCACGGATTTTAGACATGGAGCTCATCATACTCATTTTGGCACGAGTTGCTTAATAAACAAGCAAAAAAAAGAAAAAGCACAAAAACATAAATGTTATGTACATTAGCGAGATTTTCATTTTTTAAGCTATACTATTGCAAATTATTATTCACATTCACCTGGATTGGGCTGTAGGTACTCCGTTGTCTTGGTAATAATGTCCATCACTGCCCTTGTGGTGACGTCAAATTTCTGTGTTACGGTAAAGATGAAAAGATACAAAAATAGAAAAGAATGATTGTTATATTTTAATGTATTTGTAATGCCATGTCACCGGCAAGGCTATCTTCACGGATAAAACAGAATAAATATATAGCTTTTTGTTAATCGTTTGACTTTTTGTATAAGACATTTAAGGTTAATTCTAGACAAAAATAACAAAATATCTTATTAACTGAATGTAAGAAAGAATTATACATTGCACATATGGCAAAAGCAGTGTCTGACATTACTCATACAGCTTCATGAAAGGGGCCAACGTCAAGTTATTTTTCCACCTATCTGCATACCTTCATAGTTAAGTGCTCAAGAAAGGAAATTCATTAACTGCACTAACTCTATCTTATACAGGTCCTTTTCAAAAAATTAGCATATTGTGATAAAGTTCATTATTTTCTGTAATGTACTGATAAACATTAGACTTTCATATATTTTAGATTCATTACAACACAACTGAAGTAGTTCAAGCCTTTTATTGTTTTAATATTGATGATTTTGGCATACAGCTCATGAAAACCCAAAATTCCTATCTCAAAAAATTAGCATATTTCATCCGACCAATAAAAGAAAAGTGTTTTTAATACAAAAAAAAAAAAAAAAGTCAACCTTCAAATAATTATGTTCAGTTATGCACTCAATACTTGGTCGGGAATCCTTTTGCAGAAATGACTGCTTCAATGCGGCGTGGCATGGAGGCAATGAGCCTGTGGCACTGCTGAGGTGTTATGGAGGCCCAGGATGCTTCGATAGCGGCCTTAAGCTCATCCAGAGTGTTGGGTCTTGCGTCTCTCAACTTTCTCTTCACAATATCCCACAGATTCTCTATGGGGTTCAGGTCAGGAGAGTTGGCAGGCCAATTGAGCACAGTAATACCATGGTCAGTAAACCATTTACCAGTGGTTTTGGCACTGTGAGCAGGTGCCAGGTCGTGCTGAAAAATGAAATCATCTCCATAAAGCTTTTCAGCAGATGGAAGCATGAAGTGCTCCAAAATCTCCTGATAGCTAGCTGCATTGACCCTGCCCTTGATAAAACACAGTGGACCAACACCAGCAGCTGACATGGCACCCCAGACCATCACTGACTGTGGGTACTTGACACTGGACTTCAGGCATTTTGGCATTTCCCTCTCCCCAGTCTTCCTCCAGACTCTGGCACCTTGATTTCCGAATGACATGCAAAATTTGCTTTCATCCGAAAAAAGTACTTTGGACCACTGAGCAACAGTCCAGTGCTGCTTCTCTGTAGCCCAGGTCAGGCGCTTCTGCCGCTGTTTCTGGTTCAAAAGTGACTTGACCTGGGGAATGCGGCACCTGTAGCCCACTTTCTGCACACGCCTGTACACGGTGGCTCTGGATGTTTCTACTCCAGACTCAGTCCACTGCTTCCGCAGGTCCCCCAAGGTCTGGAATCGGTCCTTCTCCACAATCTTCCTCAGGGTCCGGTCACCTCTTCTCGTTGTGCTGCGTTTTCTGCCACACTTTTTCCTTCCCACAGACTTCCCACTGAGGTGCCTTGATACAGCACTCTGGGAACAGCCTATTCGTTCAGAAATTTCTTTCTGTGTCTTACCCTCTTGCTTGAGGGTGTCAATGATGGCCTTCTGGACAGCAGTCAGGTCGGCAGTCTTACCCATGATTGCGGTTTTGAGTAATGAACCAGGCTGGGAGTTTTTAAAAGCCTCAGGAATCTTTTGCAGGTGTTTAGAGTTAATTAGTTGATTCAGATGATTAGGTTAATAGCTCGTTTAGAGAACCTTTTCATGATATGCTAATTTTTTGAGATAGGAATTTTGGGTTTTCATGAGCTGTATGCCAAAATCATCAATATTAAAACAATAAAAGGCTTGAACTACTTCAGTTGTGTTGTAATGAATCTAAAATATATGAAAGTCTAATGTTTATCAGTACATTACAGAAAATAATGAACTTTATCACAATATGCTAATTTTTTGAAAAGGACCTGTATACCTTTTGTTGCCTACAGACCCCAGTAGTTGCTCATTCCTTCATTCTGTCATTCATCTATCCATCCCAGTGTTTTAATCTTTATAAGAGGCATTCTAAAATACACATTTATAAACGCACTCAATTTATTCTCTCTTAATTAGGCAGCGCTAGAATTTTATGTCAATAGATGACCTAATTACACTTTCCAAAATTAGAAACGTCTAATAAACAACCAAATGCTCATTGCTATGCTTCTGAATTAGAATCACATCTCTCTAGCTGCAGGAGGCTTACCTTTTCCATATCCGTGAAGTCATCATCTAATTTAGTTCCCTCTGCCCCTCCGACCTTCTCACTAACTCTCTGCAAAATAAGACCGGACAGTATTAGGTTAATTCTGAATTTTTGTCCATAATACATTCTCATAAAATCTTTTTCCTTTTCCTTCACATTTTGCATGGACCCCTTAGCTTAAAAACTCCTGCTCTGTAGGACATATGCATAACATCCTGTCTGGACCACAGATTTAGTCCAAACACATCTCAAACTTGTATACTGATGCAATATGCTGCATCAAAACAAAAAATAAAAATTTATAATAAATAAAAATCTGAAACTGAGGAATGAAGTCTTTCAATCATATAAGGTCATTGTAGAATAGCCAGTAGAATTTATTCATAAGAAACATCTTTCATAATTTGGAGTCTGCTTAGCTAATATATTGGTTCCCAACCATTCCCATGGACTACCCTTAAGACTACACAAGGGTCTGATTTTTATATTCAAGTTTTCAATTTCTGTTAGTGTCCACTAAACATTTCTACCTGTAAACCTAAAGAAACTGTGTAGATCACAAGTCTCTAATTTGGAGTCAAGTTTCCATCTTTGCAATAAAACATTTTAAGGGGAGAAAAGAAACTGAGTTCTAACGACACAATATAGTACTTAGAAGGTGGTATGTACTGGTTGTCAGCAATATGAGCTACTATAAACAGTGCAAAACAATATTTTGTGTATGGGGAAATACATGCGATTAATATAGTAAATGCTGAAAATAGCGCCTCTGCAGAAAGCTAATTCGACACATTAGTAGAACTTGTTAGAACTCGGTTGAACCTGAACATGGCGGCACGCACAGACGCAGCGGCTTCTCTCTCTCCCGACAGAACGGGGTTTTCGTGTTTTTTGTCTTGTAAGTCGCAATGTTTTTGTACATCTTTGTCACGTCCACCTGTCTTAAAGCGCGCATACAGTACAAATGTCCTCATTTGTATAGTTGTATGTACATGTTTAAACTGTATTTATCCGTATTTGAACGTCTACTGTCAGTGTCTTAAATGTTTACTGTATGCACCAAGGGTCTGAGAGTAACGTAATTTCAATTCGCTGTATGTATGTGCCGTACGTGTGGAAGAATTGACAAAGCAGACTTGACTAGTAACCCACTAATCCAATTTGATGCTAAAATAAACAATGTTTAATTATATCTAGCTGTATCATTTAATTATATCAGTTATTTAACAGTTCTGACAAGCTCTGCTTTGCTATTGAAAATAAAACCATAATCAATGCAGTACTTTATTCCAGAGCTTTAAACATTAACTTGGTGTATTTGTAGAAGTACAAAGTCTTCAGAAAGAAAATGTTTTAAAGACTTTCTGTGTCTGCCAAAGGTTTGTCTGTGCCACAGGCTTTACTCAAAGTTACAAACTTAATCAGAACACCTCAAGACTGAGCTTTCACGATGTGGACATATAGTATGTTAACAATTACATTAATTGGACTACAGTGTAATAGCACACATACAAATTAAATCAACAGTATAACAAACTTAATTACGTAAATTACAGTGAAGTACATGAAATATTATGTAATTGTCGTACTAATAAAAACACCTTAAAAGCTATTTCCTACAATTTCACATTAACTACAGACAATTAACATAATGAATTACAAACAAATTAAATCAGATTCATTCAGCAATGAACTTCACTTTATTATAAAAGATGATCATTCATTTGGGTGAATTTATCAATGAATTACCTGTTGAGATCTGGCAGTTCATAAATGAATGAAAGAATGCATTTTCAATGGAAAGCATAGTGAGGGTGTTTAATCTCTGTTGACCCAAGACATTTCATTAAAAAGAAATTAACAACTCAAGATACAGATGGATGACAGCACCATACCAGTCTCTTATTTAAAATGATTACTGGCCAACATTTAATTCATCATTAATCCTAGTCTGGTACTGTCCAGGGAATGAAAATGAACAGATTAAGCAGGTTTATTTGATAAATGCTGATTACCATGTACAGTATATAGGCCTACAGAAATACTCCAGTAACTACACTTTACATAGCTACTAAACATCCTTTTCAAAAAATCTTAATCAGAATATGGACCTTAGGTTACATAGGTTAACATGTCATAAATAAAAACAGATTACAGACTAAATGCTTTCACCTTTGCTTTGTTGATCTTCATATTTGAATATTTTACTGAAGCAATTTCCTTTGGGTTCTATGAACCTAATTTAATTTGCATATATTATTTGCACTTTTTTTGTAATTGGATTAATTTCACATTTCAAAGAAGTATTCTGCGCTAACATAAGAGTTAAATCAAAACCATCATTCAGCAAACAGTGAACATACACAGGTTTATATACCTGAGGACACACACACACAGACATAGACAGACAGACAGACAGATACAGACACAGACTAGAGTGGCGCTGAGTCCACGCGGGCCGGGCTCGGGCCCATTTAGCTTCTCTCCTTTAATTGTTCCCATATTACGTGCAGAGCACACATGGCGACTGTATGAAATACTGATTATATTATAAATATTACACATCGCCTAAACAATACGCAACGCATATTCGCATGCATTAGCATACAGGTGACAGTTGACCATGCAGAGCATCAGGGAGAATTTGGAGCGTGGTTACTAATAAACGTTCCCAATGCTTGCTGCATTTTGGATCATCCATGCATTTGATGATGATCCTGACTCACCGTCTCCTCATTTATGCACCTTTAGAGTTTTTCAGAAGTGCTCCTGCTCAAAACCGAAAGTGCTTTTTTCCCCCTTTATTTAATGTCTTTATTGCATGCTTTGTTGATATTTTGAGTGCACACAAATAAAAGTAGGCCCTTTACAGTTCTGAACAACGAAGCCTATTACTCTTACCTTTTTGAGCAAAAATGACAGCGTATTTGAAATGTTTCCAATGCAAGTGATCGCTCTGGCGAATCCATGTCAGCTTGCACTCTCCGCACGAACGACTGGATATGCATCAGTGAACATTAACCTAGGTTAAGCCTTTAAACTAACATTGTGGAGCTGTTTTATAACTATAAATTTAATTTTAGACAAGTCGTGATAATTTGAGAAGGCTAAATATATCAAACATAGGCTATGATCAACTCACTGTCTGCCGCTGGCTGCTTGGTCGTTACTTTTATAAAAAAAAAAAAAAAATACATTTAACAATATAAAATAAAAGCGTCAGCTAAATGAATAAATGTAACAAAAAATGCTCCAAACGTTTTTCTAAATAAACTTAATAAAATAACGAAACGAAGTACAATCACTTTGCCATTTCATACAAAACTGATTTTAATAGCTGAAACATAGGCTATAAGCTGTTTTGGGAGAAAGGGAAAAAAAAAAGACGGGCTCGGGTCAGACTTGGGCTGGTAATCTGATAAACTGTCGGACATGGGCCTGAGCGTCTCAGGCCAGGGCTGGGCTAGGGCCTATATTTTAGGCCCGTGCACAGCTCTAACACAGACACACACACTCGTGGGAAGAATAATTGGGGGGAAGTCGTGGCCTAATGGTTAGAGAGTCGGACTCGTAATCGAAAGGTTGCGAGTTCGAGCCCCCGGCCGGCAGGAATTGTAGGTGGGGGGAGGGAATGTCCAGCGCTCTCTCCACCCTCAATACCACGACTGAGGTGCCCTTGAGCAAGGCACCGAACCCCCAATTGCTCCCCGGGCGCTGCAGCATGGCTGCCCACTGCTCCGGGTGTGTGTTCACGGTGTGTGTGTGTGTGTGTGTGTGTGTGGATTTGTTCACTACTCACTGCTGTGTGTGTGCACTTGGATGGGTTAAACGCAGAGCACCAATTTCGAGTATGGGTAACCATACTTGACAATACGTCACGACTTTACTTTACTTTACACACCCACACACCTTCAGGCCAATCATTTAAGAAGCCAGGAACACTGAAAAGAGGACATACAATCATAAACCCTTGAGATACACTGACAGTCACTTAATGTCATCTGAAAAGAAAGGCTTTTACTCTGAGATTAGGGTAAACGTACCTATTAAGCTCACGTACCCATTAAGCACACTTCCATATTTGAAATCAGATTATAAAAAGAAAAAATTAATTTATTATCCTGCTTGATGTCTTAACCAATTTGTGTGTTTGTCACTATATACTTCCTATAATTTCGTCAATCGGATCATTACACACTGAGATATGGGTTTCCATGTGTTCACACTGTCTGGTAGCCATTTTGAAAGCCGTCTGAAAACTTTCACCAAAAGTGGACCCCCTTAAATGTGCATTTTTTAGATGTTTAAGCCTTTATGTGGGGTAAGTTACTTATTGTAAAATTAAGAGATTAAATGTTCAAAGTTTTGCATATTATAACCTGGAACATGAATGTGGGAAATAATTACATTAGATCCAAAAGATAGTTTTAGCAACATAGCGCAGATGCTACAGAACACAGTTAGCTGACTAGCTGTTTAAGATTGTGCGCTACACTAACATATTACTTCACAGGCATTACTGGCTTGTACTTTTACATCCATATTATTATAAATTGTCAGTTTATTGCTGGTCTGTGGCTTTACAGTGCTGTAATTTTGAAAGATTTCATATTATCTTAAGGGGAGTTTAAAGGGTGCACTACTATGAAAATCACAGCTTCAGTGTGACATCAATAAGAAAAAGTATAATTTCATAGATATTGTTAATAATAGTTGTTCATATTAAAATATGTATGAACTTAACATGATCTACACTATTTATCTAGCAAAAATCCTGACATTTTAATAAATATTACATGAAATTTATAAAAGATTGCTGCTCTAATTAAGCTCAGTGTGCTCTCTTTAAGCTCTTCCACATTGAACGTCTATGTAAATACTTCATAAACAGACTTCACATATTAACTGATTGTTGTCACTTTAAGTTAAGTCAACTCCAATCTGCAGACTGGCTCTGATCTTTGGCAACTTTCATCAACTTTTCCAGACTGTATATCTGTGGAAAACTGGGGCAAAAATCATCTAGTGTATAAGAGACTATGGATAAGTTAACAACCATTTAAAAAGAGGTTTCATAATGAGGCTACTTTCTGTGTTCATCCCCATAAATGAAATGTTTTATTTGATATTTGAATAAGTGTTACTTTGCAACATCTAGACTAGTCCACGTTCAGCTATGTGCTTATAGATGACACTTCATTATGAATATATAACTGATCAAATTGAATGCCTTTTTGCTTGGATTTAGTGGGGTTTTTTGTGATTGACTTTGTGCCTTCAAAAAATATGTGTTTACAATTATTCTTTAATTTTCTTTCAAATAAGCAAGAATTTTTAATAAAACATGATGTGAGCTTAATGGGAACAAGGGTGTGCTTAAAGGGTACAAAAATGTACCCATTAAGCACAGCTAGACTTTTTGAATTTAATGATGTATATCTTAATTGAAATGGTTTTGTCATTTAAAATAAAATTAAATATTTGTGTGTGAGATTAATATTTTATTTTAACAACTTTTTGTACTGAAACCAATATCTTGTGCACTAAAAATGTCTCAATGTACATTTTGGTGAGCTTAATAGGTACGTTTACCCTACTCCCACATAACTTGAACATAAAACATTAAAAAAAAGCTGAGAGTAATATTAGCTGGATGGTAAACAGCGACCTAGCAGACTATCAAAATACATGGTCAATCTTAAAATAATATATTCAGTTAATAGAACTATGCTATTAATTATCTTAAGGTGGTGTTTAATGATGCCTCCCTTAATAAAAATGGCATTTACTTTTAATAATAACACCCATATTTAGGCATGTGCAATGTGACGATATGTAATTAAAGAAATTAAAAAGAAACATTTTCTAATTTAGCAAGATAGTCCCCAACATATTTTCTTAAATGCCATCGATGTAAAATACTAAATCAACTACTCTATTTAAAATTGTGTGTTGACAATTTAGATGAATAACTGTGGTTTACGTATCTTTAAAATATGGGCAAATACATGTCATAATAGAAACACTATGAGCTCAAATTGAATGTTTCAATCAATTATCTTATCGGTTTTAATTGAAGATGTCTGAAATGTATATTTATGGAATTATTCAATAATATAAGAACCCCATGAATTATGCATACAAATAGTAATAAAACTATTTAAATGGAATGAAAGAATGAACTGCTAGCTTGCTTATTGTGTCCAACGGGTCTACGCAAGTCCACATATCATACTAACAAGGCACTATGCTTCTAATCAAAGGTCAAGAGCTGTATCCAACCACATCAATTTGTGATGCTGTTAGCAAATGCTTGTTGGAAATTTGGTTTCAGGTAACAGCAAATCACTGAACTACATTAGGAACTTTGGACCATAGTTAGCTAGCAATACTTTTAGAAAACAATCCCCTTTGTTATTTGTTAGGAAAATTCTTCAATGTGGTTCCTTCTTATTTAAATGATAGATTTCAGAATGACCAGTTATCAGTGGTACACTCCCAATAACCATTTTATAACCCATTACAGTAAAAAGTGTAAATATCAAACAGGCCTTAATATTTTGTGTTGCCCTCATACAATTCACGCTGTCCTAACTTTAACATATTGCAATTAAGAATATATTCAGATACAGAATATGTCTGTAGACTTTATTCAAAATCATTCCCATGCCCAGTTTTATTTGTTGTGCTGCTACAGTACCACAGATTAACCTGAGAAAGTTCTTTAAATTCAATTCTTGCAGGAAATACAGTCTGGAAGGATGTGGCAGTGATTGAAGAGAAGGAGAGAGAAATGTACATATACATATGTAAAGGATTAAATTAGAGCTTGCCAAAGGTATCGTATCAACCTTGTTACCGGAAATGAAAAGCTGTGCTAATGACTAGGATAGCAGTCACATGAAACCCAATGTGACAGCAGCACATGGAGAAGATAAATTTCCACCCCCACCCTCCAGTCAGACGGCCTTAAAACATTCCCCTGAGTCCGTGCCTCCTGGATTACAAGCACCAAAGATTACCGATTTATAAATAGAACCGATAGATGGACAAATGAAGGAGGTTATGGGATGTCGTCCTCCCATGATTTGTGATTGTCTGCATTGCAGAGATGGATGCACATCCCTTGGGCTGGACAGACACTTCCAGGAACGCAGCATCTCTCTCCTATTATTATGGCTGTGTGTAATTAAGGGCAGCTGAGAAAGCTCATGCATAAAGATGGCTAGAGGAGACATGTGACGTCAATTTAGGGGAAATGGATTTTGTGCGCTCTTTAATAATAATAATAATATCAATCAAAAAATAAATTTATTTTCTGTCGCGGACATTGAGGCGCAAAGTTCAGAGATATCCCTCAAAACAACTTATCAGCTGTGACGAGTAAGTTGAAGTGCGTTGTAACTTATGTGGAAAGCAAATATAGCAATCAGTTTGCACTCAGAGCTCCCGATCTTGCGACTTCACATGGTAGACGTTAAACCGGAAGTCCAAATAATAAATTATTTTAATAAAAAACATTTTTTGTATCTTAAAAAAAAAAAAAGCAAAAGTAAATGTCATGAAACAGATCACACTGGGATGATACAAAAAGACAAGCAAGAGTTTTAAAATTGTGTAATGTCAAACGTCAAATGCTTTGAATGTCAAAAAAAAAAAAAAAAAAATTTAAATGGAAATTTAAATTCACATAAGAAAGAATATTACAGAACACTGTAAAAAAGGAAAGCAGGGGACAGCCTGTAAACAAGTGTCTGAGGACATGGGAGTCCTTGCTGGAATGCATATATGACTTAATGCTAAGGGGGACACAGGACAGAAGCACTGAATCCAGGATGACATAGCAGTTATACAGCTCATTTTTGATGTGCATCCTAGCATGCGATTCATATACAGTCTAAGAGTAGCAAGAAGAGCATAGTATGGCATCAAACCTAAGATTCATAAAATACCAAGGACATGCGTCTGTGTCAATCCAGTGTCATTGTGATGCTGTGGGAAAACGGTACTGTGCTGGTGATGCAATTTTTAAGCTTAACACGGCTCTTATGTAACAGCAGGATGAGCCCCTGCACTGGCATGCGGTATCATCAGACTACAACTAAGTCTTGATTGGTAGAATAGAATAGAATAGAATAGAGAACCATAAAAGGAAAATACAAGCAAGGTTGGTAGAAAGCCATGGTTATAACTTTGTATAGAAAATGCTATACATCAAGGAGATTTACATGGAATCAACCAAAATGATTTCTCACCCAACTTTGCGTACAAGATGTACAGGCATTGAACTATGAGCAAAGCGATTCCAGCATATAATGCCTATTAAACATGCATTTACATTAACAATATACACAGGATATCTGTGTTTGATTTTGTTTTTTTGCACACAAACAAAAGAGCATAATTAAATGCTTTTTAATGGCTGTTGACTTATTCACAGTATTGGACTGTCTGAGTAAGTGCAGTCTCTGATAATGAGATTCTGCATGTTAATGTGCCTGGAGAGAAACAAGTAGTATAGGTTAATCTTAAAAAGATTCAGTATTTTGTTTGTGCCTAATAGAATAGGGGAGTTTAAATGAATAGTTCACCAAAAATGAAAATTCTGTCATTTCTTTCTTCTGTTGAACAGTTGCCAGTAGCCATTGCCTTCCATAGTATTTTTTTCCACATACTATGGAAGTCAGGGCATAGCAACTGTTTGGTTATTAACATTATTCAGAATATCTTCTTTTGTGTTCAACAGAAGAAAGAAACTCACACAGTTTTCGAAAACTTGAGGGTGAGTAAATGAAAGAATTTTCATTTTTGGGTTAAATATCGTGCCTGAAATCTACAAAGGTACTAAAAGTCTAAAAGATTTTGTTTGCACAGTATATTTGTGTACTGTGTTTTATTTATTATGTGTGTGTATATATATATATATATATATATATATATATATATATATATATATAAATATAATACACACCCATGCATGTACATATTTATAATATATATATATTATATATATATATATATATATATATAAATAATTTTTTTCTTAAATATGTACATGCATGGGTGTGTATTTATATAAAATTTTATGAATATAAATTTTACGAATATAAATACATGTAAATATTTTCAAAATATATACTGTATGTGTGTGTATTTATATATACACATAATAAATAAACAGTACACAGAGATATATTATGTAAATAAAAACTTTTATTTTGAATGTGATTAATCGCGATTAATTGTTTGACAGCACTATTATTTTGCTTTAGATTTTACATTGGACATCAACAGCAATGCAACAGTTCCAAAATGCTGATCATACACAAGTAAACAAACACACTTAAACACAGTTACA
The DNA here is from genome assembly GCF_936440315.1 of Barbus barbus. NCBI lineage: Eukaryota > Metazoa > Chordata > Actinopteri > Cypriniformes > Cyprinidae > Barbus > Barbus barbus. Next base: position 22,809,053 of record NC_136735.1, on the reverse strand, counting down.
GGCCCAACAATATGCAGAATTATTCACATGACATACTTTTTGTTATAGTTTCTAAATGTCTCTGGAATTTTGATGGTTTCCTGCTCTTGGCAGTCAAAAATACACTGCACAAAGCACACGGTGGTCAGCACAAACTAGTTTTTGCCCTCATTTCAAGGTAATCTAATGTGATTTTTTAGCTTGCATGGTTTTGTTCATGGCTTTTGAGCATAGTGGTATGACACGAAACCTGTACATTACCCTATTAGAAATGAAAGCCTATGAAGAATCACAAACTATAGCTGTGTAGCCTGATGTAGTACAAGAATAAATTGGTGGTGTTTCCAAGCATTCCAAGTTGCAGTGGTGCCTGCAGCAGTAAAGCTAGATGCTCTGACCATATGTGATCTTGACTGACCTGAGAAACATTTCATTATTATATACTGTATGTTTTTCTGTTAACTACTGAAATAGTGATGCCAATCTTTTGTGAATTAATCTTTTTTTTGCCTGTCCCTTCTTTTCAGTGAATTAGCCAAACAGGTTTAGAAAAATGGTCTGCATCGATTCACATTCATTCGGACCGCACTCTCACTGTATCACCTGAAGCACTTTCTCAGTCAGTAAAACAAACCGTATCATTATACTTAGGAACACAGATAACAAACACTGCCGGATAAAGTAAACAACTGAAACAAAAGGCTATAGTAACTGCAGCCACGGCTGCATCATCTGAATAAGCAGCCATTTTCTGTTGCAGTTATTTTTCTTTGTGAACATGCACTATATGGTGTCTTTGACCATTTCATTGCTTTGTTGTTTCATGTTTTAAAATCTTTAAAACAAGAGACGGTTTTGTTCTTCTCCAAGATTCACTGATTGTTTGGTCCGAAGAGTCTTAAATAATTTGAAATAGAAGTGTGTAACAGTTAAATGAATGCTAGACATACTCAAGAAAAATTAAATTTCTCTCAAACTTGACTTTTTAACATGAACATGTATCTAATTAATTTATTTACTTGGTTAAATATGCACTTTATAAAAATAATTATTTTTAGTCCTGAACATCTTCTCCTGAGGCTAGAGAGGGTCTGACCACCAATTCCCTTCACCATGGACACTAGACAACTTGCTTGCACTGCATTCTTTCATTTTGTCTGTCCAACAATGCTTTTTTTCAGTGACTGTACTGATTTAATCCTAGATACAAGATAACCTGTTTATCACTAGAAAGGCATTCTATCCTCAAAGTACTATTTTAGGAGACAGCCTTCATGTCAGGGGCTGCCCAGGGATGACAAGAAATTCTGTGTAGGAAGACACATGACAGCACAACTGTTTTATAATAGTTTTCAAATGAGGCAAACTGGTATATACTGGATATTTGAGCAGTGATGTCCAAAGACAGGATGTAATCCACTACAATACCATACATCAAAAGAATAAGCCACATTTAATACTCGAAAGAGAGAGAGAAAAAGTTTCTATATAAAATGTAACGCATTTAAATATCTAACATATTTAAAAGATCCCAGTTTGCACTCTTTAATAAATATAAAGTCAACTCAAAGGCATGGTCAAAGATTATTTCAAAACCACTGGCTTGCCAAGTATGCACTATGCAGTATAGCTGACAAATACGTAAACAGGAAAGTGCACCGCAATAAGCAATTTCTAGAATTTGTAATAAAGAAATCAGAATAAAACATCTGTGTTTAGGACAGACGCTGTGGGGATAGGGAGGCTAAAGAAAAAGGTTAGCTTACACTTCCAAGTACAATATTGTATGCAACTAAAATAACAGAGAACTTAGGGCTGGGCGATATATCTCATGCGATATGCATGTGCATCTCGTCAGTAAAGCCGGTTCCTTGATTAGCGGTAAATCTCCATTACCTGTTTTCAGATGGAGCGGCATTTAATACACAGAGCCGTAGATCACTGGCAAGCTACGCAATATCACGTTCATTATGGAAGATATATCGCCCAGCCCTAAGACAACTCATTCATGACGACTTCAGCGTACAAATTCCACTTTTTAAATATCCCCAAATACCCAATGGTAAGTGGAAGGAGGAAGATAATCTCTAATTTTTGCTTCACATCCTTTCCACTACATGTGACAAAATGAAAAATGTAGTACAGAAATGGCAATTGAACTTTATTTGCAGGCTCATAATAACCCTCAGTTAATGAGAACTTGAATTATAAGATCATAGAATGTCTATTTTAAACAACAAACCAAAATTTCTGTACACATGGCCGCTGAGCAGACAATTTCCATGAAATCTCATTTCTCTTTTATGTAACTACCACCATGAGTGATGTGCTAAAACAAGTGTTAAAAAGCTTGAGCAGTTATGAATGCCTAGTAATAAATTATGAGTATATTACATGAACTGCTTATTGTATCTTGAACCCTAAGCAGTGTTTATTTATATTTTGAACTTTTGTTGTTGTAATTCCACATACCTGTGGAACAAATATAGGGAAATATTTAATATACAAGCAAATTTCCAAATAAGATGTAAAACAGGATAAACCTGCCTCTACATAACTGAAGGAAGGCAAATAAGGGAGAAAAAAAATATCACAGAGCAGGCACTATATTTTGTCACGACAAGATTGCATGAAGCTTGTGTATAAAGTACACAGCAAGCTGTGAGATGAAGCAGTGCGTTTGAGGAACCATCTGTACTACAGAGCAGCTCTGAGTCATGCCACCCTCTCCACTGCGCAGCGTGCACTGATGATGTCAGAGCCTGACGATTGGTCAGAATGAGACAGATTATGTTGTTTAATGTCAGGCAATGAGCCGTAAACCCAGCTTCACAAATAGTTAAGGCAGAGGTTTTCAACAACTTCCTTGTTTCAACCTTGTTCCTGGATTTTTATTTTTTTTGGAATCAAACAGGAACAGGTTCGAGTTCAGGGATGCTGGGGTCAAGCCTTTGGCATGTGAGAGCAGTGGTTCCAAAACATGCTGCCGTTTCAAAACTATCCTTAAAATGACAGAATAAAAAATCCAAAATCTTTTCTGCACAAACCATCAGCGTTCATTCCTGTATTCATGCAAGGTGACGCTTCAGGCAAGGACACTAGATGGACATAACAGACCTGGGAGTGAGGCTAGTCTGATGGCACCAGAACATACTTAACCAGCTATTAAATCTGGTATAATGCAGTCATGTCTTAAAAAATAAATACAATTTTTATATAATCAATAAAATATATAAAACTAGTCACAAAACATAAATTTCTTTAAAACAGAATATATATATATATATATATATATATATATATATATATATATATATATATATATATATATATATATATATAGTTCGAGGTCCAATAGGCAATACCCTGACTTGAAAATATATTATACTATATTAGGCTATTAAAAAAAACTAATAAAATAGAAATGAAAAACTAAAATGCACTACAGTATGGGACCCTAATGCCTTCGTAGTGGCTTAGAGCATCATTGAATTGAAGTGTCTCTGCATCACGACTGCTTTAGAGGGCATCGAGGTCAATTTAAGTGTATGAGCTATTATGTAACAACTTTCAGCAACGCATCTTAAATATTCATGTTCACGCGTTTTAATTTCATCGGTGCAAATAACATCTAATGAAAACCTCACGGAAAAAACCCAAAAAACACTGAGCACACGTTCATTCTACCAGCTGAATAAAATGATAGTGGATGATATGAACAAGATCACTGTGACTAGCCTGTTGGTAGCAACGCTACGTTGCGTTCAAAGCAGCACACACTGTTCAGCGTGAATATCCGCATTACGATTCAGGACACAAGCTGCTCGGTCTGCTGTTGCACTGCAGCAAACCCATGTTCAGGCGTGTAATGGTCAACAGAACGGTGAATTTCAATGCCATTGCGCCTTACCTGAGTGGCTTTGTGGAATTGTTTCTTCAGTCCCGCTACAGACATGATTCCGACTGGACTAGTGCTGTTTCTGACCTAACGCCTGAATGTGATGTGCTAAGATGTAAATACGCTCAGAGGTACAGTGGATGTGAGACGTTTATAGCTAAACCCGTGGACGCTGGGAATCACCACAAGCGTAGGCTGATTATAGCAGCTGATCATGACGCGTCAGTGACATCATGCGTCAGGTTCCGCCTCTCCTCAGATTACATCAAAGCCCTCCTTCAGGGGAAACTTCAAGGTTAGTTCAACGCCAACAGGTAGAAATTACAGGCAGTTCTGTTTGAATGGTGGTCAGAGGAGAAAATGCCTTAGTAAACTGAATAAACTGAGTCTGCAGAATAATCTTCAACATTAACCTACATGTTGTTTATTTTGGTGAGCTGGTACTGTTTATAAATTCAGTACACTGTGGTGGAACAGTTAAACCGATAAATTATCCCTATTAGCCTATAATTAAACTAGCAACCTAGTTTTAAACACATCAAATATCTGTGTCCAACTAAATCCAACAATTCGAATCAACAATCAGCAGACAATGTCATCATTTTGTCATCCCTTGTCAAAAAATCCTATTGGAATTCCAGTTTATCCTTTAGGATCTTACTGGATTCTTAGAATCCTATTGGATATTCTGATTGATTTTAATGGAATTTCCCTTTGTCCTATAGGATTTTATTTGATGCTTAGAATCTTATTGGACATTGTGTTTTATTTAATCTTTTATTGATTTGTATCGTAATTGGACATTGTGATTTTAAATGCAAATTCACTTTGTCCTGTAAGATCTTACAGTGCCCTGCGAAAGTATTCATACCCCTTAATGACAAAACAAGGGGGAAGTCGTGGCCTAATGGTTAGAGAGTCGGACTCGTAATCGAAAGGTTGCGAGTTCGAGCCCCCGGCCGGCAGGGATTGTAGGTGGGGGGAGGGAATGTCCAGCGCTCTCTCCACCCTCAATACCACGACTGAGGTGCCCTTGAGCAAGGCACCGAACCCCCAATTGCTCCCCGGGCGCTGCAGCATGGCTGCCCACTGCTCCGGGTGTGTGTTCACGGTGTGTGTGTGTGTGTGCATTTGTTCACTACTCACTGCTGTGTGTGTGCACTTGGATGGGTTAAACGCAGAGCACCAATTTCGAGTATGGGTCACCATACTTGACAATACGTCACGACTTTACTTTACTTTACTTTACTTTAATTTTTTTCACGTTTTATGTTAAACTGCTTTAAATTACTTTTTTCCACATCAATCTACACTCCATACACTATAATGGTAAAGGAAAAAAAAATCTTTGCAAATTTATTAAAAATAAAAAACTTAAATGATTCCATTGCATAAGTACTTATACCCTTATCTGGGACAGTTGGAATTTAGCTCAGGAGCATTCATATTGCTTGTAGATGTTTCTAGACTTTGAGTGAAGGCAACCTGTGGCAAATTCAATTGAATGGGTATGATTTGGAAAGGCACACACGTCTTAATAAAAGGTCCAACAGCTCATAATGCATATCAGAGCAAAAACCAAGCCCTGGGGTCAAAAGAACAGTCTGTAGAGCTCAGAAATAGGTTTGCGTCAAGCCACACATCTGGGGAAGAGTTCAGAAAAAAGTTCTGCTTCACTGAAGGGTCACAGAAGCATGTAGTCTCTGTTACCCTTAATGGAAGAAGTTTGAAACGACCAGGATTCTTCTTAGAGCTGGCATTGTGGCCAAACTGAGCAATTGATGGAGAAGGGCTTTGGTTAGAGTGGTGACGAAGAACCTGATGGTCATTCTAGTTGAGCTCCATGATCATATGTGGAGATATAGGAGAAATCTATATAAGGACCAACATCACTGCAACACTCCACCGATCTGGGCTTTATGGTGGTGTGGCCAAACTCAATCCTCTCCTCAGTGAAGACAAAAGAAAAAAAAAGCACCTAAAGGACCCTCAGACTGTGAGAAATAATATTATCTGGTCTGATGAACCTCAATTCTAAGCATCATGTTTGAAGGGAACCAGCTCTGCTCATCACCTGCTGAGTACCACCCGAAAAGTAAAGTGTGCCGGTAGCAGCCTCATGTTTTGGGGCTGTTTTTCAGCAGCAGGGACTGAGGGACTCAACAGAATAGAAGAAAAGCTCAATGCACCAAAATATTGAGATATTGAGCCTTAATGAAAACCCCGTCCAGAGCATTCAGAACCTCAGACTGGGCAGAAGGTTTACCTTCCAAAAGAACAATGGACCTAAACACAGCAAGAGTGGCTTATACACAATGCTGTGAATGTCCTTGAGTGGCCCAGCCACATGGGCTTGAACCCAATCAAATATTTCTGGAGAAACCTGAAAATGTGCGTCTACCCCCATCCAACCTGAAAGAGCTTGAGAGGTGAAGAGGTGAGGAGACAAATGGCAGATAATTGCCAAATGATGATGAGCAAAGCTTGTCGCATCAAACAAAAAAGACTTGAGGCTGTAAAGACCATCGACTCTACCGTGCGACTCCACCGGGCAGGGACACCGGCAAGGGATAGTAGTAGCTTTTTATTTAATTTTTTCATTGATATGTTTATTATTGAAATGTTGTTGTTATATGCATGTGTTAATTTTATTTAATTTCTTTATTTTCTTAAATATGTGGGTAGATAGTATTTATAGAGTTGTAACTTTTTAGTTTTAGTTACTTTTTCTTATTTGTAAGTCGCTTTGGACAAAAGCGTCTGCTAAATGACAAAAGTAAAAAAGTAAAGAGTGTAAAGACCATCGACTCTACCGTGCGACTCCACCGGGCAGGGACACCGGCAAGGGATAGTAGTAGCTTTTTATTTAATTTTTTCATTGATATGTTTATTATTGAAATGTTGTTGTTATATGCATGTGTTAATTTTATTTAATTTCTTTATTTTCTTAAATATGTGGGTAGATAGTATTTATAGAGTTGTAACTTTTTAGTTTTAGTTACTTTTTCTTATTTGTAAGTCGCTTTGGACAAAAGCGTCTGCTAAATGACAAAAGTAAGTAAAGTAAAGTAAAGTAAATTAAGGTACTTCAGCTAAATATTTAGTTAAGGGTATGAATACTTATGCAATGTACTTATTTGAGTATTTTATTTTTAATAAATTTACGAAGTTGTGACGATTCTGTTTTTGCTTTGTCAATATAGTGTATGGAGTTTAACATAAGGCAGCAACATAACAAAATGGAAAAAAATGAAGGGCTATGAATATGAATTCGCAAGGCACTGCATTTGATTCTGTTAATTAATTACATTTTTAAGAGTAACACTGCATGTGTGTACTTGTAACCCTCAATAAAATATATATAAAAATCGGTTGTAGGCTATTTATAATTTTCTGAAAAGTATTTAGAATTTTCTGATAAATACTTTAAATCTAGCGTAGCGTTTAGTTCTGGCAGGTCACGTTAGTCAAGCTCGCATCAGCTGACTCTCAGCTGATCTCCACCTACCAATAGGAATACGACACCTATCTAAACATCCATATATAAGGTCGTCAGTATTATCAGCAGTTTTTGCATGGCTCAATAGCTAATTACCATCCTCCATCCTCAGCTCCTCCCCTGTCAGTCAGGATCCAGCCTTCTGATTCTCTTTTGAATCAGACAAATTCAAAATGTGTACATAAAATTACTGAACTTTAACAAATCTGCAATACTTCTGTTGGTTCTGTTCTGTTTACCCTGGGGGGTTATCGCTGCTCTCCCTGCTTTCATCCATGCTAGGTTTCATGGATGCACAGGGAGTTCTTGCCCAGAACAGAACCATACCGCCAATCCAAACCATATGCTAATTGTCAATCATCTTTGACGATAGTGGTCCTGACAGAATTACTTTTATATACCCTGTCAGGGGCGTCGTAAGGGTGGGTGGGTGGTGGGACTGGGGAAGATTAGGATGATTCTAAGGGCCCAACGATGGATTTTAATTATATAATAAATAAAAAGAAAACAGATATAATAGAAAAATAATAGAGCAAGCTAGTGTTGAGGCCTTTTTTTGCTTTTTGTTAAAGGCAGGGTAAGCGATTTTTCAAAAGTCGGGGCCCAGTTCCAAAACAAACTTGTAGCCAATCATCAGTAAGGGGCGTGTCTACTCATGATATGGAGGAGAGAGCGTTCAGTGAACAGCCGAGTGACAGAAAGATAGAGATGGAGGATAAAAAACAAAAGAGGAAAACATCTGTGGAAAGATAAGGCAAGAAGTAGGCCCCGTGTAAATATCGGATCAGCTTTCCAGCGCTGGAGAGAACTCAAGGAGCAGAAGGCCTGCGATCGGACGCCGAGGTTGCTTTGGTTCTTCTCGATAGGTGAGTAACACCGTGGACGCGCCTCGACGCAACAGCTAAAGTCTGCCTACACTGGATGTACAATGTAGTTGTTTAAAACTCAAATCTGCGGTTTATTTAAAACGTGCTTTGCCGATTTCGGAGACGTGAGCTCCACGTGATCACCGTGCACTCAGTGCTCATGCATCCTGAAAAGTAAAGTAAAGTCGTGACGTATTGTCAAGTATGGTGACCCATACTCGAAATTGGTGCTCTGCGTTTAACCCATCCAAGTGCACACACACAGCAGTGAGTAGTGAACAAATGCGCACACACACACACACACACACACACACACACACACACACACACCCGGAGCAGTGGGCAGCCATTTATGCTGCGGCGCCCTGGGAGCAGTTGGGGGTTCGGTGCCTTGCTCAAGGGCACCTCAGTCGTGGTATTGAGGGTGGAGAGAGCGCGCTGGACATTCACTCCCTCCACCTACAATCCCTGCCGGCCGGGGACTCGAACCCGCAACCTTTCGATTACGAGTCCGACTCCCTAACCATTAGGCCACGACTTCCCCGGAGCATAACCTCCGGAGAAGACCGGAGCATAACCTCGGCTAGTCCTTCTGACATTTGCCGCTGGCTCTGATGTCTCTGTAGTGGTTAAACATAAGATATAATTAGTTTTGGGTAAATCTAACAGGTAATCTTTGGTCTTTATTCTATTGTTCTATTAATATGTTAAAATGAAAATGAAAACAGGCACTGTTTGATATAATATTTCGTTTCATTGTCATGTATATACGTTCCCTGAACTACATTTCTGCGGCTATTAATATGTTTAAATGAAAACGAAAAGAGGCAGTGGTGTTTGATATATTTTGTCTGTATATACAGTGAGGAAGATTGCAGTAGCTGAGGCGAGCTGACTGACGTTATCAAGTACGCTGCTCTTTGCAGAATTACCGGACTTGCGTCGTTCCGTCCGCAGGAGTTCACATTCCCGAGTCTAACTCGTGAAGTCCGAACTACCGAGGATGCAAGTCCGAAATGTGCGTACTTGGTATTGAGAAACGCACGCAGACTTAATATTAAGTCACCAGACTATTTGCCTAATCTTCTCGGTAGTTTAGACCACGATGGAAACTGAGACATATTGTTCCAGGTAATTTCGGTGGAAAAGCGGCTTATATTTCACAGAACTAATTGTTGGGTTGCGTAGGCTATGTATATGTGGGGTGGATCTATCAAAATAGGGGCGAGACCCTTTTTGGGTAGGGGCGTGTTTGTTTTGGTGATTTCAAATATCAACATTGGCTTCCAGAAATCGCTTACCCTGCCTTTAATTGTATAATACATGAAAAGAAAACAAATAGATAGAATACAAAAAGAATAGAGAAGCTAGTTTTTTTTGAGAAAACAAGCAGCTAGTAAATGAATAGAGTATAAGTCTAAAAGGGGCAAGTTTTTAAAATAATATAATTAGAATAGAGAGTGCTGTTAGAGGGTCAAATAAAGATGGAAGAGATGTGTTTTTAGCTTATTCTTGAAGATGACTAAGGACTCAGCTGCTCGGATTGAGTTGGGCAGGTCACTCCACCAGGAGGGAAAATTTAAAGTAAAAGTCATTGAAAGTCATTTTGTGCCTCTTTGGGATGGCACAATAATGCTCTGTTCACTTGCAAACACAAGGTTCTAGAGGGCACATAAGTCTGAAGTAATCAATTTAGGGGTGCAGAGCCAGTGATGGTTTTGTAGGCAAACATTAATGCCTAGAATTTTATGCGAGCAGCTATTGTAGCCAGTGCAAATTGATAAACAGAGGTGTGACGTGCATTCTTTTTGGCTAATTAAAAATGAATCTTGCAGCCCATTCTGGATTATTTGTAAAGGTTTGATAGAACTGGCTGGAAGACCTGCCAAGAGGGCATTGCAATAGTCCAGCCTGGACAGAATAAGAGCTTGAACAAGGAGTTGTGAAGAATGTTCTGAAAGAGAGGGCCTGATCTTCCTGATGTTGAATAAAGCAAATCTGCAGGACCAGATACTTTTAGCAATGTGGTCTGAGATAGTCTCTTCAATCATAACGCCAAGGTTTCTGGCAGTTTTTGAAAGAGTAACGGTTGATGTGAGTAATGGCTGGATGGTGAAATTGTGATGAAATGGTGGGTTTGATGGAACCACAAGCAATTTTGTCTTGGCAAGGTTGAGTTGAAGGTGATGGGCCTTCATCCAGCAAGAAATGTCTGTTAGACAAGCTGAGATGCAAGCAGCTATCATCAGATAATCAGTATGGAATGAGAGGTAGAGTTGAGTGTCATCAGCATAGCAGTGATATGAAAAGCCATGTTTCTGAATGACAGAACGTAGTGATGCCATGTAGGCAGAGAGGAGAAGTAGTCCAAGAACTGAGCCCTGAGGCACCCCAGTAGTAAAATGTCTCGACTTGGACACCTCACCTCTCCAAGATACCTTGAAGGATATATGAGATGTAAGACTCAAACCACTGGAGTGCAGTTCCTGAGATGCCCTTGGCCAATAGGGTTGACAGGACGACCTGGTTTTATGATTATATAAATTACTACATAAGGAGTAGTCTCAGCCTCAGATGTCACACCCACAGACCGTTGGCTAAAGGTCTGATGGATATGGCACACTTATCTGGAAACACTTCAGGAGTTTCGAAGTCGCCGTCGGCTTGGTTAGATTATACAAGATTTCCAGGAGACATGTATGTTGCATTCTTTAACGTTCCGCCTGGAAACAAACATGCTGCGACACCAAACTGCCTCACGAAATAAGAAAGCTGTTGTGTTTACAACTGTGACGACAAGCGCTCATCAGGGTCAACTAAACGCTGGATTTTCAAAAGTATGTGAAATATTTAAAGTTTGTGGCATAGAATCTTTAAAATACGTCTGAGAGTTGTACACAACGGTCTGTTATTGTGGCGACATTTCCACACCCCTAAAAATGACGCTAAATGAAACGAACTGTGATTTTGGGCAGGCCAATGAAAGCTGCCATCTATTCCAGACCTTCAGCCGTTGTTTAATCCACTATTCCTAATAAATCTCATGATTGCATTAATTTGTTTTCTCACATTTGGACCACAATTTAGTATATTACTTATTGCAAATTCTTTCCTAAACATTGCAATTCTTCCTTTCGCTTTTGTACACATTGCATACAGTGTTGGGAAGTAGTTACATATAGAAGGATATTCCGGGCTATTATTAAAAGGAATTGCAAATTGTACTTTCAACTGTGTTTTCCATATGTGGAAAACATCCAAACACAGTTGCAAATCTTGCATTACCGTTTGCAATTTCATTTTTGTGAATGCACAGTGAATGCCAAATTTCAAATAGAAAAGCAAAGTCCATTTACAACTGTATTTCCCATGTCTTATGAGTTATGAGACTGTCATTTTTAAATAGCAATATTAATTACCACATCTGCTTTTTCACTCTATCTGTGTCGCACACGCAACCTGCCAAATCTCAAATGGAAACACAATTTCTTTAGCATTTGAATTTCTGGTGCCTTACATGAAAACCTGTCAGTCAGTGCCAAGGGTGGGACTATACTATGGGGCATGTTTTTATTGGGATGTAACATCACTCACAGACGATTGTGCTGAATGCTTTGAACAATGGAGATAATCGGTAAAGGCACCACTAAAGGCAGCTGCCAATCCAATAGATGCTTGTACGCATGCCAATTCGATAGATCCGGAAGGTACGCACAATAGGTCAATATTCACCATTAACCAAACACTTTTCACATGTCTAAAGATCTCTCACTGTTTACACTCCGACTAATGCATGTGACCATACAGAAAACACTGGTACTTTTACTCTGCCTGCCCCAGATGATACTTTACTAGTCAGAGCTACGCGGAGATGTCACAGAACATGTCACAGCCAAGGTGAGTTATTAATATTTTATATTTAATATGGAATTTACGTCTTTCAGGATTTTTTAGATTTGTGTCTTGAATCCTGGGAATGGCTACTTTGTTGCTATGTCGTCTGTCATATTGGAAGTCATGGGTGCAGCTATTGTCAGTTTCACACGTGGGTTGGTTAGAGATGGTGTACACAGCCAGGTCTAAGTTCTGTTCTGCAAATGTGTTCCCTGGCCACCTGCATGACAGAGGTGATGAAGATGATTTTGAAGGGTGCCGTGACTTCTTAACTATTCCAGATGGTGAGCCTTGGGAATCCACTCCCAGGTGGGACCAGGGACAACGAGGAACGGACAGCGGAAGGAGCATGCTGTAAATGATAGAGATATGATAATAATATAGCAGGTCTGGTATGCATTTTGCAAGAGGAGGATCAGAGTTTGTGGCTTTGGCAATATGGTCCTTCAGGTTCAAGAGGATGGGCATAACAATCATGAATTGAGTAAAATCCAGTTCAGGTGAGGAGTTGTTGGGAACTGTTGCATCTAGAAAGTACTCAAGATGTCTGTGGTTTGTAATGACCTGAAATGGATGACATGAAGCTTCAAACCAGTGGGATCACCCCTCAAGTGCCATCTTGATGTCAAGTAGCTTCCAGTTGCTGATGTAATACTTGATTTCTGCTGGGGATAACTTGCAGAAAATGAATGCGCAGGAATAGAACTTAGAAGAATGATTGTGCTCTTGAAACAATACTACCTTTACACTGGTGGAGACATTAGCTTCAGAAATGGAGGTTATTGCTTTGGATTTTGAAGAATGGCAGACCTCTGACACAGGAATCGAACTTCATCCTAAATCGGGAATATATTATGCAATTTCAGATATGTTTTTGTTAAATACTAACTCTCACTGAATGAGTAAATTGCATGCAATGTAACGCCAAAGCTCATGCTTTATGTACTCACTCTATACGTTCTGATTGTCGAGCTGCAACTTGACTGCTCAAACTATACGTGTCACCTTATTTATATAGCGCTTTTTACAATGCAGATTGTTTCGAGGCAGCTTTACAGTATTAAACAGGGAAATAGTGTTTTGTTATCCTCTGGCTAGACAAAACCAGCAGTTCAATTCCTGGCTGCAACAAAGTCAGATTGTGCAGAGGACTCATCTGGTTCCCATGGTCTGCTGGGCTATTCCAGAGCATTCAGAACCTCAGATTGGGCAGAAGGTTCACCTTCCAACAGGACAATGACCCTAAGGACACAGCAAGAGTGGCTTATAGACAACTCTGTGAATGTCCTTGAGTGGCCCAGCCACAGCCTGGGAATGAACCAAATCAAATATTTTTGGAGAAAACCTGAAAATGTGCATCTGCCCCCATCCAATCTGACAGAGTTTGAGAGGTGAAGAGGCAAGGAGAAGAATGGCAGATAATTGCCAAATGATGATGATCAAAGCTTGTCGCATCATACCCAAAAATATTTGAGACTGTAATTGGGCTGTGAATACTTATGTACATGTGATTTTTTTTAATACATTTGCAAAGATTTCAAACAATCTGCTTTCAGGTTGTCATTATGTGGCATTGTTTGTAGAATTTTGAGGAAAATAATTAATTTAATCCATTTTGGAATAAGGTTGTAACGTGGAAAAAGTGAAGTGCTGTGAATATTTTCTGGATGCACTGTATCTTTAAATTTCTGCCCCTCCTGAAAGCCGCCACCATTCTATGTTGTCAATTGATTTCCTAACTCAAAATTACTTCTAATTACCACAGTCAATGCCATGGCTGTTTACGAAAATCTAACCATTAACACCCTTTTTCTTGCAACATTCTCCCTTTTACTTCCTCTTCCTTCCTCCTTCGTATTTTCTCAAAAATGTCTTGAGCAACTCATTCTTCTTATTCTTACGGAAATTAACTACTGTTTTGCTACAAAAAAAGAACAAAAAAAAAACAATGCTTTCTATACTTAAACCATGGTAACCACAAAAAAACATGGTTTTGCTACAATAACCATAGTTATTGCACAACGGAATTTGCAGCAAAACTGTGGTTATGCAATTGGTAATCAATATGCCAAAAACCATGGTTACTACTGTACACTTTTACTAACTGGTAAATTTTCATAAGGTTAAAGCTTGGAATAGGGTTCTCACTGCGTTTGCTCTCTTGTACAGTTTCTTCCCACTCCCCCACTCTCTTGTACAGTTTTTTCCACTCCCTATACATATATTTGCATATGCTGGTGTGAATTTCTTACTCATGGTAGTAGATAGTTTGTAGATAGTGTCATACATTGAACTCAAAGTCTTTTTTTTTCTGAGACTCAATTCTAATAGTCTTAGAATAGTTCCTTTCAGTCTATATTCACCCAAAACATTTCTTCAACATTTTCTACAATGCCTGTCTCAGTTTCTATATTACCTTCTGTAAAAGTGTTATGGTACCTTTTAAATAGCTCTTATGTTCTATGGAAAGTAGGTTAAAAAAAGTCAATTCATTCAGCCACTCTATAACTCTTGCTTCCACAGTCCAAGACAATGGGCCTCTCTGTGGGAATATCTGGGAAAGACCATGATGCCTTGTCTTTATTTATTTTAGGTAGTATGTAAAATCTCTAGTTCTTAGCTCTCTAACTCTTGATGAATCTCACCCTCTCATGTTGGGGAATTACAGTTATTACATTAACTGTTGGGGAATTACAGTTAAAACCCAAGGACCAGGTATGACGATCAAAGACCAGGAGTCAAGAAATGCAGAAGAATTTGAAGAAATTTACTGAAGAAATGGTTTGCAGTTTCATCCGCAGAAGACAGCTTCAACACTCGCGACGGAGTTCGTAGGCCGCTCTGCTTACAATTCAAAATCCTCAACAAGTATACCCTGACAGAGGGTGCTAATTGTGTCAGTGCATAAGCCAGCAAAATTCTGACTGGTTCTGAAACCTAGGTAAACTTAGACAATTTCCACATATGGACGCAAACTTGAAGCATATCTTCTGATGACTATTTTAGTGACAAGCAATCAGAGGTCAGACGCAATATGTCTCTCCAAAGACGTATATCTGATACGCTGTACATCGGCAGTTGAACGTTTGTCCTGGACTGTCTGACCTTCTCCCTGTACAGACAGATACTAACACACATACGCAGAGAAACACTTATCTTACTTCAAGTTTGCCTCAGCCCTAAACCTTATCGGGCATGGTTTCACACACACAATGAGAGCAGCTTCTTAGAGAGTAAAATGGCAGACTAAAGCAATATTCAACTTATTATCTAACATGCATAAATGTAACTTTTATTAATAATTATTCAAGAAATATTAGAATTTATATTATTATGAAGGCCATTGTAGATCTGCGATCCACTCCTTCATCACATACTGTGTTTGCTTCTTAGTTAAAAAGCTCTGTTGGAACAGTCTATCCAGTACCTCTATAATAATTTCTATAGACTCTGTGAATATTGGTTTATCCTGTAGTCTATTAAATTCCTCATCCTGTAACCGTTGATTAGCTCCCTATCCATTACTATCACTGCACTCCTCTGATCTGCTGGTTTAATCACAATATAGTATTGTCCTTCTTCAATCTATCCAATGACTCCCATTCCCCTATTGATAATTCCAGAACTCTTCCATCCGTACCATCCCTCTAACAAACTTTTCATCTTCCTCAATTATTTTCCACACTAGCTGAAACTTGGCTATTCTTGGGCTCCAAACCCAAACTTGTTGTGAAAAGGATTCTCTCACTCTGGTCTATCCCATTTTTTCTTGATAAAAAAGGAAACCAATTTTGCCCTTATATGCAGGCATTGACATTAACACCTGTCAACCATTGTTGCCAGATTTGAATGGATGATCTCCAGTCCAAAAGCTCACCAAAACCCACCCACTCCAACAACAACAACAACAAAAACACCCACAACTTTAACTATCAAAATAATGTGATAGAATGTTATTGCCATGTCAATCAAGGACCATATCCATGATAGGACCATAATATGAGAGGACCATATTTTACCTCCTTAAAGCAAAGCAATGATGAATAAATAATATCAAAATAGATAAATTTCCTAGGAAAACATATTAGAAAACATATTAAATCAGCAAATACATTAAAGTGAATTACCAAATATGACTACAATATGCAGACAGACACGACAAAATTCTAATCAATAAATTTCCCAATACCCTAGAAAAAACACATGCATCATTTTCAATGTCAACACTCAGAATAAGCCAATTTAAATGCAAAAAGTGTCTGTTATAAGTGATCGGCATAAGCAACACATTAGATATTTCACACTCGTTCATGCACACACCATGACAGCCAAAAACTGTGTCTGATTTCAGAGTTAAAATATTAGAGCCTTCGTGTCATCTCCCTCCACAGGTATAATTCATGTTTTGAGAGTTGAGTCACTCTCTTACTCTTTACTGTGTAACTTATTTTTTTGGCATTAGCATTTTAATCACTTGAATATACAGTTATACATTCAAAATCTGATCATTTACCATGCTAACAACCTGTTTCTCATGAATCATCATGTCAGTCTGCTGATCCCTAACGACTGGCTAAAAGTGTGACAGGCAATGCCAACATCAGCTAACTCTGTAGTGGGCATGTGTGTTGAGAGTAACATCATGATGACCGATTGGATGGAGTACACTTGCGTATTGTTTGTTAACCAATTAGCCTATACACTTAAGATGTTTGAAAACTGCCAAACTGAGCCCAAACCAGCCCAAATTTTGTCGACCTCCGCAAGACAATTGTTATCCACACAAACAAATTCAAAACCACCTAATCTGGCAACTTTGCTGCCAATAACCTGCTAAATGTGGATGGAATTCAGCAGTGGTGTGTAAACAGTCACTCCCAACTTGGAGGGTTGAATTTTATTTACAGCAACAGAGCTCGACAATTAAGCTTATCCGGGACAAGTGCATTTTTTGAAGGGACACGTGAAAGAGAATTTTATTATGTCTGTGTGAGAGAAACTGGTGGAGAAATCAAAACAAACGAACACAACTGCACACAGAACTGCAGTAAAAATGTACCTTCCCAGTTGCTCAAAGAAAAAACCGGAAGAA
Organism: Barbus barbus; assembly: GCF_936440315.1. NCBI lineage: Eukaryota > Metazoa > Chordata > Actinopteri > Cypriniformes > Cyprinidae > Barbus > Barbus barbus. The sequence goes on along the minus strand of NC_136735.1, from coordinate 22,791,825 downwards.
AAAAGCGTGACGCACCATTCCTGCATCCATTTCTCGCCCGCTACCGCTGGCAACTCATGTTTGCGGCCGAATGCAAATGCCCCTGAAAACACATCAGCAATCAGAAAAAAGAAATCAAGAAAAAATTATAATAATAATAACAAAAAGTAAATAAAGATGAAAACGAAGCCTGTGCGTCACTTTCAGGTACATTCTGAATCCTGTGAAACTTTTTTGGGTGTTGAGGTTAATAACGTGTTTTAATGTCGGTAATAATTTCACCACCAACAACGCATGTAATATTCTCTCCGAGTTTCCATGTTCCATTACGAAAGTTAGCCATGGTTTTAACACTAATAAAAAAAAAAAAAAAATAAAAAAAACATGGTTCGTAGCCATGGTAACCGCAAATGAACCATGGTTTACTTCAAATAATAATATACAAAGAAATATTAAGATAATGTTTTTGTGGTTATAAAAACAAACCTAAGCCAAGAACAGCCTTTAAAATTACTTAAAATGCATTATATAAAAACAATGAGGCAACACTGATGAAAAAAACAACAACAAAAAAAAGAATAGAACCATCACAGCAAATTCTAATACCATCACAAATGAATCACAAATACTATTACAAAAATTACAAACCATCAACTTTTAACCATTAAAACCATTAAAAAATGGTTTTCTGTAGTGTGTTGTGGGACATGTTCCATTAGGATTTATTAACAAGCCACCAGTAGAAGGTGACCAATTACCAGAAGAGACCAACAGGGTCCATTACAGTTTCCATTAAAACCAATACAAGTCCCGTTATAACCAGTAAAACCAATACAAGTCCCATTATAACCAGTAAAACTAAAGGCCTGGTAATTGCTGCTGTTACACTTACAGGATGATCAAATCCTTGTTTAATAGGCTTTTGACCAAACATTTAATTCAAATATCCACATAATCTTACAATTTTGGCCACCCTTTTTGCTATAGATGACACAGCCTCTATAATTTCTTCAACAAAAAACATGTGGACATCACAACCCTTACAAAAATTAACCATGGTTTTCATAGTAAAAGTGCTTAATTTTCTTTTGCATGATTTCTGAATGCTTGAGACCATAAAATTAATCAGACAACTGTATTAATAAAATAATAGCCATAGGTAACTGTCTAGAGCTACAATTGTAATTTGTAAATAATACAATTTAATTACAATTTATTTATTTACTTTTATATTTTATTAAAGTTCTGTTTTGACCCCTATAGTAGTTTTTTTTTTTTTACTTCCATGATATTTTAGGGAGGGGGCACAACAATACAATCCTGTTTAGGGCACCCATTTCGCCAGCAGCGGCCCTGAATGTTTTGAATGAATTGAATGAATTTTGAATGAAAGTCAATGATTCAATAACCCATTCATAAAGACATGCACTGCATCCGAAACCGCATATTTCCCTACTATATAGTAGGCAACAAACAGTAGGCAAACAAATATGTACGAATCCTTAGTCATCATAAAAGAATAGGTGAGAATTAGCTGCTTCGTGTATTAATTCTTGCGAGATTCGGACGAGCATTCTGAGACGCCCGCTTGGACTGTGCGTGCACGTTGGCTGCTCTAGCCTGAAAAATAAGGCCTTTTTAATGCATAAAAGCATATAAAACAATATTTAAGATAGTTGTTGTCAGATTTCATTGATTTCAAATATGAAATTGCATGCACGAGGCATATCAAAATGGCCGCCGAGTGAAATGACTGGTCTTAATTAAAGGGACTTTGGTATAACAAACTAAAAACTTGTTAAAATTGCATTTGTTGAACTATTGTAGAGTAAACTGTTGAATTGTTGAAAGACGCTAGACGGTACAGTAAATTTCTGATTTTGATGTAAAACCATGTTTTATTATGTATAGCTAACAGGGGAGCTCCAGTAAGCATACATTATCTGACAGGAAAACATTTGATAAGTATTGCAGGTAAGCACATCACAATATGAAACAGACATTTGAGTGAGTGATATGTTTGTGCTATTATACAGTCGTGGTCAGAATTATTGGCACCCTTGGTAAATATGATCAAAGAAGGCTGTGAAAATTAATCTGCATTGTTAATCCTTTTGATCTTTTATTTAAAAAAATCACAAAAATCTAACCTTTCATTGGAGAATAAGAATTTAAAATGGGAGGAAATATCATTATGAAATAAATGTTTTTCCCTAATACACATTGGCCACAATTATTGGCATCCCTAGAAATTCTTATGAGTAAAATATCTGTAGTATATTCCCATTCATATTTACAATTTTGAGCCCTCCAGGGGGATTATGAACATGAAATTATCCAGCCATGGCTTCCTGTTTCACAGAAATATAAATAGGAGGGAAAACAAAGTCCAAATTCCCTTAATCATCCATCACAATGAGAATATAATACATTTATTAATTTAAAATTTTAATTAAAACAATAAGTAAACAATAAATAAACAATAATCTCCTGGCCAGAGGAGAACTGGCCCCCCGACTGAGCCTGGTTTCTCCCAAGGTTTTTTTTTCTCCATTCTGTCACAGAGGGAGTTTTGGTTCCTTGCCGCTGTCGCCTCTGGCTTGCTCAGTTGGGGACACTTAATTTCTAGCGATTATCGTCAATTTGATTTCACAGATACTATTTAAACTAAACTGAGCTAGACGATGACATCACTGAATTCAATAATGAAATGCCTTTAACTGAAAATTGAATGTTTAATCTTATTATTATACATTACTGACACTCTATCCTCCAGTTTGATACTGTTAAGTGCTTTGACACAATCTGTATTGTTAAAAGAGCAATATACAGTAAATAAAGGTGACTTGACTTCACAAATTGGTGAAGTGGCTTTAAGAAAAGAGCTAGAGCAGTGAAAATGCCCATTTCCACCATCAGGGCAATAATTAAGAATTTCCAATCAACATAAAATGTTACGAAACTGCCTGGAAGAAGACACGTGTCTATATCGTCCTAATGCATGGTGAGGAGGAGAATTTGAGTGGTTAGAGATTCTCCATGGACCACAGCTGGAGAATTGTCGAGAATGATTGAGTTTTGGGGTCAGAAAACCTTAAAAATAATCATCAAACAGCAACTACATCACCACATGTTGTTTGGGAGGGTTTCAAGAAAAATTCTCCTAGCTCATCCAAAAAACAAACTCCAGCATATTCAGTTATCAGACACGACTGGAACTTCAAATAGGACTGGCTTCAATGGTCAGATGAAACAAAAAAATTGGCTTTTTAGCAGCAAACACTCAAGATGGGTTTGGTGAACACATGGAACACTGCTGTATTTTTAATGTTGTGGGCCTATATTTCTGCTGGAGGTCCTGGACATCTTGTTTAGACACATGGCATCATGGATCCTATCAAATACCAACAGATAAAAAAAATCAATAAGTGACCGACTCTGTTAGAGATCTTATAATGGGCCATGTTTGGATCTTCCAACTGGACAATAATCCAGGGCATAGTGGTCAGCTGCTTCATCAAAATATAGCCACAGAATTGGCACAGCTGTAGGATGGTAGTAGGATCCACCTCCTGTAATATGTGATTGTTAGAACAATAAGTTTGAAGAAAGCTATTCATGTGTTGTTCATTTATGTATTTATTTATTGTGAAGCTTACTTTTATTTGTTAATTTACTCATTTTTATGTTTCCTATTGTTGTCAATAAATAAAATATTATTTTATAAATTAATTATATACCAGTCACACATCAGCATTCTCCATACTGGTAAACTGTGTGATGTCAGTCATCAGAAATGACCTTTAAATGTTACGCTGTTTTCTTCATCCACCTGGATGAGGAGAAGCAGTTCAGTTTCAATTTCGGTTTAATTTGACAACATTTTTTTTTACTTCTGAGTGACAGACGTAAGGGGTTGTTTACCCAGAACGTGTCTTTGCTGTTAAAAATGTGAGATGCCACAAGAATATTATCCAATTGCAAAGCTGCAGTGCAGATGACAGAAAGGCTCTCAAAATGCATTTTGATTTTGACCTTTTATTTAAAGGTGAAGTTTGAAAGATTTCTTTTCAAAATACATTCTCTTAAGTTAATTTATGGTTCATTGACTAACATTCATGGGATTGTCTCCCCAAAAATTGTATTTAATCAGATAATCAGTATTTCTATCTGTAGTTTTTTAAAACACACCTTTCACAAATCACTTTGAATTTCTGAATGCTTAGACACACACAGACATAAAGAATCAGTGTATGAATCTCAACAATGGTGACATGCTTCATGCCGCAATGCATTCTGGGAGCCCTGGATGAGTTTTGTATGATGCACCCATTGTTGAGATGAGATTCATAAACTGATTCCTGATGTTTGTGCGACACAGACAGCTTTTTTTTTTTTTTTATCTTTGAAATGATCAGATTCAAACTGCTGGATCTCAGTCTACGGAAACATTAAATTGCTATAATAAATAATGGGCAACCAACACCACAGATTAGACTGAATGAAATCAGTTAATCAGATCACTTTGTGATGATCTCTCAAGCAGCAGCAAACAAACTGCATTATCTGATCACATTTTCTCTTGCTGTTTTTGCCATAACAAACATAGCTACAGCAAGCTAGAGAAAAACGTCCAAAACTCAAGAGTCAAAGTGCCCACCTAAAGCAAACACTTCACACAATAATGGTGACATAAAACCAAACTATTACTTTCAAACAGACATCAACATCTAAACCACTGTTAATCTCAATAAGACCCTTTCTAAATGTCTGACAGAAATAAAGTCAATCTGGTTTATAATAAGTGAAACTGGCAATGCTGTTTTTGGCGTGCCAAAGTTTCTTTTTGACAGGTAAGCTAAATTCAAATTTTTGCCACGTGTTAGCTGTCAAGTCCTAGATAAAATAGTAAGATATTGTAAGGATAAGAATGATTGTGGACATGATGAGTGCAAGGGCCGTTTGTAATGGTTGTTTGAAAATATGCTTTATTTTTTAGGGATGCACGATATTATCGGACTGATATCAGAATCGGCCGATAATGGCTTTAAATGTAAATATCGGCATCTGCCCAACATTAAAAATTATGCGGATATGTTTTGCCGATAAGAAGAATATACATTAACTCAGTCGTGCTCAGGGTGTGCTAGTGATTAGATCAAGTCAGAAGTGTGGCTCATTTGCTAAGCAAAGTTTTGCCAGAATGATATTAGATTCACTGTTTTGGATCGCTGCATTCACTCTGTGAAAGCATGTACAGAATAGCTGGGTTTCCATCACCCTGTTTTAATGCGCATTTTTAAGTATCAAATGAGAAAAGTGATGGAAACGCCAAGTTTCGAATAAAAATCCCTTAATTCGCAAAAAAACTTTTTAAAGTCGCTTGAGGTGGTTTTTGACTCAATGCGAATAATGGGAGATGGAAACGCATTTTGCGAATAAATTCCTCCAAGGGCATCCAAAAAGTCATGTGACTTTGCGCTATGACTATGAGACTAGCAGCGGACTCGTTCACAGCATCTGAAATGTTGTTATGGTCTGAAATGCCTGCGCAAAGTCTGTCTTCAAAGTATTTCTGTATAACTGTCTTACACGACTGTGTTCCCAAACTGTGTTTCACCTCCGAAAGCAATGACAGCATTTATTGTTTTAAGAAGTAATTCTTCATATATGAACATGATTATATTCAGTAGCTTATCCTAGTTTTCTATAGGCTATTTAGTGCCAGTTTACCAGGAAGTGACGATTTTGATCTCTTTGACTCGTTGGATGGAAACGGTGCTCGTTCGCAAATGTTTTATGCGATATTCCAGTTTTTCGCACAAGTTAAATTCGCAATTTTGGATGGAGACCCGGCTAATGACGCTTTCGGTAATAGCACGTGCAGCAGTGACAGCCTCCCTCAGGTCCTAACACCCGTTCGGTAAGGATGTTTTAATTCAGCAGGGGGCGCTGTTGGCCTACTTCTAACTAAAAAGTAAAATAGCTTACATTTAGCTTACACAAATAACATTGTTATGTGACTGTTTCTGATTAAATAACGCAGTAATTGATGTCATAAAATAATATTTGATTTAATGGTCAGAAGCTGTAGCTTTCATGAGAAAAAAAAATCACAAACATGACACTTGTAAATTAAATTTGATATATACTTATTTATTCATTAATGTGTAATATGTTTTATTTTTTAAACAAATCATAAGCTCTAAAAGATTTTCAGAGTTTTTATAACTCTTTTGCTTTAGACCATCTACAAATGTTAAATCTTAAAATAAAATGTTAGGGTTAACTGCATCTTTCTTTTCAATATTAAGAAGTATATTTCTTTTCAATATTAAGAAGAAGTACAAACATAAATAATGTTTGTACTTCTTCTTAATATTTGTATTCTTTATAACTGCACTGTCCTTGGAGCGGACCTGACCTACATTTCACTGCTGGTTATACTCTGTATAATTGTGTATGTGACAAATAAAACTCTTGAATCTTGAATCTTTCTGGGGGGAAAAAATGCAGTGATTGATATATAGTTTATTTATAGTTATTTTCAAAGCTTCAATGTACTGTCAAAAAAACTTGCATTATTTTTTATTTAATTCTAACAAATAAGTTCTTTAAAAATTCAAAATATTTTGCTTATAATTTCTGCACAGGAGAGACTTAGTGTTGTTTCCAAACAAAAGGAAATGTATCGGTATCGCCCAAAATTAGTTGAAAAATATTGGCATATCGGATATTGGCAAAATCCAATATCGTGTATCCCTATTATTTTTGTAATTCCATTGACACTAGAACCACAGACACTGCATACTGTACTTAAAGTGGCACTCATGGGTGAGATGCTGGAAAAGTAGCGAGACACAGCACAATGGTTAAAGATCTAGCATGTTAACATATAAAAACAATTAAAAAGCAGCACAGTGGAACACAGAAACATGCCCTTATTGTAAACAACTTGAAGTAATAAATTAAATTGCCTGTAAAGTGGACTTCGAAGGGTACTCTGCCATTCTAAGTGAGATTTCAGCTGATGCTTAGGTTAAAGGGCAATGCAAATGGCATAGGGAATAAGGGAACATCGATCGCTACACAGGAAGTGGACAGGGACATTAACTCACCAGCCATTGCATATCACCCCAGTCCTACAAGACATTTGATTAAAATAAACAGTGAAAATGAGTCCAAGTAGTGGTTTGTTTATGGTTGTTTGGCTAGAAAGTATGTGAAATAAACAGTTACAAGGCAACTATCATGTGGTAGATAAGATAAAAAAAAGAAAACCTTGCATCTAATATCTATATATGTCCATTTTTCTGTCCCTAGCCTTTACAAAAATATTACACTTGAAAAGCACTGGTGTCACATTCCTTATGGGTAAAGAAATGCACAAAAAACATTAAACAAATCATTAAGCTGTTATTTATGTATATTCATAATGTTCATCGGTAATCTAATAATGTGGTGTAACTTTAAATGTTATAAATACATTTTTGTAGAATGACCCAGAAACAAATTAGTTTTAGTTTCATATGAACAATTACAACATACATTTATCATTCAGTTTTGTGCTTTTGGATATATAACATAACTGTACCATATGTCAACATATCTCAAAATTCCTGAATATGTACAATTCAAGTTTTGGGTAATTAACTTCAATTTATATGCCATGCCTTATGAATAGAGATCAGTGAAACCAGTGGAGGGACCTTGTGAATCAGTCTTACATCTTGACCTCATTCAGTATATGCATGATATCATAACAATCACGTGAACACCTTAATGTTCTGGTCAATGTTGCCTAATATCACACACTTTAAGATGATTTTGTTTTAAAACAAGTGAAAAATGAAATGTGTTTTCCCCAGAAAATAAGTGTTGCCTCTTAATTTGTTTTTTTACTTTTTTCAAGAATTTTTAGCTGGCAAATTAGACAAAAGTACTTTTTTTCTGTGCCTATGAAAAACAAATAAAATGTTGATTCCAGCAAATGTTTAATGATGTTTATATCTGGTGATAAGGAGGCCATGACAAGTGTTGGACTTTCTGGTATTAATAAACCACGTTTGCATTGTTGGTAACATATTTCTTTCCTTCTTTTTTATTTATTTACTTAACGATTACAATGTATAATGCTTGTGAACATCCATTTATGAGGTTATGTGAGAATGTGCGTAGTAGGTTAGTCCAAGCTTTTACAATAGCCCCCTCTTGTGTATAAATAATGTAAGGGCATTTCCAGACCAACATTTCAATGAAGAATGAATGGCACCAGTTGGGAGTTCCAGGACACTGATTTTAAATTGATTTTTTTAGGGGCTATGAGTCCATAGACAGGGGTTTTAGCTAGCAGATATAAAGACACTCAATCAGTGGTGCAATTTTACATTATTTTCATTGGGTTTGATTGAATTTATCATACAAAATATCTTAGGTGCATCAACAAATTTGATTAAAACCAGTCACATTTACCAAAAGACTGACCTGAATAGTTCATTTTTTATTCTTAAGTGATAGACCTTAGATAAGGTAGACGGCATATTTAATTGTCAGTGACAAATTGTAGTTATTAATGTAATCCATTACATTAAACAGCCTAGATAATATAATCAGACTGCTTTTTAATTACTTTTAGATTCTTATACTTTAAATACTAACATAATTACTTTTAAATACAAAGAAAAAGAAAATATATTACATTTGTTGTTATTATAACATGAAGTGCAGAAAACATTACACCAAGGTTTCCCAAACGGGAGTTTGCAAGTTTTAATAAAAAGCTAATAATTAATGAAATAATAAAAATGTAAAATTAAATAAATCGAATAGCAACGATCAAAATAAAAACCTTACTAAAAAAGATGAAACATTTGATCTGTTTACCTGCATGTCGTGATCATTAACCAATGTTAGAGAACTGTAAATGCAAACGCGTTAATTATTAAATTATTACCTTAAAATGTCTTAAAAAGTAAATGTAGAGATTTGGCTGACAACAACAACAACAACAACAACAAGTTTAAGAATCCTTTCATTACAAGTAAATAAGAAATAGCATGATTGAATGTGTTTGAAAGACAAACACCTTCCAAAGACAGCTATTTCATTTACTAAGTGATAGCTCAAATACAAATGAATGTGTTCATCAGTAGTTGATGCAGTGTTAAAATGTTAAGAAAACACTTTTTGTAAATCCAGTGGTCAAATGATGCGTGGCCTCTCAATGTAAATCAATCTAATTACTTTAGTCGTTTACTTAATTTTGAATTGCATAATCCAGAATCTGATTACATGTAATTAGTTAATACACAACACTGTTAATTGTGCACGAATAAAAATGTAAAGTGATAAAGCAATAGATATTCAATCTGCTAATTGGTACAGATCGTTCAGCCAAAGAAAAATTAAACAATTATTTTCACCAAAAAAATTAATAAATACAAAAACTGATTGTGAAAAAAATGGTTGTGATAATTAGATTCAATTGTACATGGCCTATTGTCTGATGTGTGGGATATTGTTGAACATTAACCTGCAGTTCATGAACGACATTCTTAAATATAATTCATAATTACCATGAGCCATGATGATTGCGAAAGCAGTTTATCTGGACCAGTGTGGTTCAGTCTTATGTGTCCCAACCAGCCTCTTGGAAACTTTCCTAATCACTGAGAAAAGTGTGATGGGGGAGTAGTTGTTGAGACACGACACAGGAGAACAAAATAAAAACAAGCCCTATACAATTAATTGCATACATAATCCAAAGCAAGACAGGAATTTGAGAAGCAGCAATGATGTGCCATTTCAAGCAACTTCCATATCTGGCATGAGCAGAAAGAAATTATTGATCTAGGCTGAGCTACACCTCCTATTTTGTTCACGAAGCTCAGCAAGATGTATTGTCTTACATATTAATTGATGGAATAAATATATTCCTGTCACCCAGATGCACTTCAAACAGATGAATGTGAACATGTTTAGCCTCAGTTGTCAAATTTGACCTCTCAGTCATTTCATCTGAGCACTGATTCGGGTATGACCTGTGATGGACCTGTTCCAGTAATGCTGCAGGAGACCTCAGTAGTCTCCGTTATTGATTTTGGAAAAGGGGAGGGGGGAGGTTCACGGGTTGAGGCTCCAGCAGCCCCTCATCATCACTCCCAACAGCCCCTGTGGCACCCAGCTACCCACAGCGGGAGGTGAACCCCCGCTCTCAGAGGAACCTGCCAAGACTATCAAAAAGGAGAGATTAAGGGTGAAAGAAAAAAAAAAAAAAACAGTGAATGAATGTGTGAGAGAGAGATAAAATGATAAGAGGAACAAAGGGACGGAGGAAAGGGAAAATCTTAGCATTTAGAAGTCCTGATCAGTCGGTCCCCTAGGTGCATTTCTTAATGAGACGTTCACAAGAAGACGGAAATGAGGCTGAGAAGGAAAGGTTTCAGTCTATCTTTCAAAGCATGAAATACATGACAAAAAAGTTTGGATTTTAGATGTGGGGTTGAATGTTTCTTTATGTTTTCATTTTCAGTGGGTGGCTGAGGAAGGCCATGTTAATTAAACCTCAGGGAGCTCTGTGCATTTGAATGTCACAGAAATAGCGGCTGCGGCAGGCGGATGGAGCGGGTATGCAAACATGTTGACTATGCAGTATGCATTAAGGCAGAAGACATCAAGTTCGTGCTAATTTGCACGCAGCTATTCCTGCGCACGCCGGTCCTCTCTGTAGTTTCCCCAGCTGTAAGTTATTAATGTTTGTCATTAGACACATTATGCTTGAGGACAGTGACTAGAAACCGGCACATTTATATGGGACAAATATTTACAATAGCATGCTCTCGAGTATTCAAAGAAGAAAGCATCCAAACTACATTAACGAATGGTAATTAACCACAAGGGCCCCCTGATCCAGGGTGGCAGATAAATTGGTCCCTGAGATGCTTAGGACAGTCTTGAACTAATCCTTCATTACAAAAAGATAAATGCAAACGACATCATTAGCATAAAACTGATTAGATAAAACGTAGAAATCTTATGGTTAATTTTTGAACGGATGGCTTTACAAGGTTTCTAATTGTATGCAAAGGGGGAAAGAGCGAATAACAATGGAGAAAGTGAAATTATATATAATCTAAAATATAAGGATGGTTTCTTAATACACAAATTCTGATAGATTTTTAATGACTCAAAAGAGACATAAGAATGTGTCTTAAGATTTATATATCTATATATGAATTACAAATCGTTATTGGTGCAATTTAAATTTAGGTATAACGGTATTGACACCTCTAAGGCACCATAAAACTGTACAGTGCATGTATTTTACACCTTATCTCCATCTCACAAATAAATGCAGTATTCAAATGTGAACTGAATAGTAATTACTAAATTACAGAAAAATGGTCTGGTCTCAATTACGCTGATGAACAGATTGCATACTAGCAAATTAATGCAACTACCATTCACAATTTTAGTTCTATATTTTTATTCATAGAAACCTCTTCATTAAGTGCATTCTCATAAAAGGTCCTTAGTTACTATTGAGAAATTAAAATGGTTGATCCACAACTCATTGTCACAAAACATAACTTCTAAATAATATAAACCATCTACATCAAGTTTATGTATTATTAAAAATTGTGTAATATTATTAAGGATGCAAAAACAAATAATCCCACCATAAAATCACACAAGAAAGAGACAAGCAGGATGATGTGACCAGAATTTAATTATTTAAATATGATAATCTTGCAAAATGTTGATTATACAACTTCAGCCTTGATTTTGATTGTCGTTTGCTGTGGCCACATAAACATAATCTTGTGAATTAACACTGACATGCTAATGTGTTTAAAATATTCTTAATGTGCAAGTCTGGTAAAAAAAAAAAAATCAATTGCACAATTTACATACAAATAAAACACTAGATCAAATAAAGAAATAGTAATCTCCCCCACAATTGGTACTCAATTTCAAAAAGTAGTTTCTGCGATCTGTAAAATTCAAATAAAAAACTAAAATACGGATGTTTTTTTTAAAGGCCTTTCATAAAAAGCATTTTAAGTTGTATCATTTTTCCAAGAGTTTACTGTGGGAGGCACAGGGCCAAAAGAGGGTAAGAGTAGAAAACGGGTGGAGTACTGTGTAGACAAGGGGCTTCCGCTGCCATGCAGGGCACACTCCATCTTATAGAAGTATTACAGTCTCTTGCTCCCTTTCTGTCTTTTTTTTTTTTCCTCCGGTCAGGCGTTTTTGCTGACTGCAGCTGTAAGTGAAGCCAGTTCCTCTGTCAGCACTTTGCCCTCCTTCATCTTCACCAGCATGGCGTCCATCAGCAGGCCTGCAGAGGGGATCTAGGGAGAGAGAGAGAGAGAGAGAGAGAGGGGCAAAGAAAAGAAAAGCTGTCAAAAAGAAGAGAGAAGCTTTTTTCCTTTGCCTTTTTTGACACCAGACAGCTTCTCCGGGGTGTCTTTGGCTTTGATGACGACTCTAACCTGTGATGAAATTCAAGACTTCACTCTGATTAATTATGACAAGGAACAAATTCAAGGAACAGGTCACGAAGGCTTTTCTTATTTTGTGAAAAACCAGCCGAACACATTTCCTCAAACAGTAAATGGGATTGTTTTGAGGTTTGATTTGCTGCCACGCCACTCACGGCCTGCCACCGCTCCTAGCGATGCAAGGAACGAGGAAGGGATGCTAAACCCGCTGCGTCTGTGTCTGCTCTGTGCTAAAGCCAAGCATGGAGGCTGCACTAACCTTTACTCTGACTTCGCTTTCTTCTTCCCCCCCGAAACCTTCTCAAGGACTCTGTGGTAATTAGCATTGGGGATCAAAGGCCTGCATCATCCATAAATATTGAATTAAACTTTTCTAAAATACACACAGTAACATGCATTTTTTATATTCTTCATTGAGCGACCTCGCACAGAAAAATAAATGGTCTTAACTCTGGGAGAAGCCTGTGTGTCAGGCTGAAAAGAGAGACGTGTAAACGCAAGTGCAAGAGAGATGCATCGCAAATGAAGAGGAAAGAAAGTCAGAGGGAGAAAAGTGTGCGTCTCATTAGTGAGAGAGGGAGCCGTGTTTTCCCCTGGGGCAGGTAGACTGGAGTAGAAGCCGGTCTCCGTGCTGACTTCATCAAAAGCCCGCTTGAGTGGTGCTAAACTTCAACTACAGAGAAAATGGCTGCAGGGGTTATGGCACAGGAATGTAATATTTAATTACTCTTAAAAATGTGCCATTTTATTGCACAACGCAGAAATGCTGCAGAATCTGATGCCACGCTAGCCTGGGAGGCCCAAGTCACATCTTGGATGTGCTCGCTCAAACAGGCCCACGGGGACAGCAGACTCCGTCATTATCATGTAACAGCTGCTTTAGCAGGTAATCTCCTCCCTTTGGACAGCCCTGGTGAGCTGTTCACTATTCAACAAAGCTCTCTTTTGGCCTGCGTTTTCATTAACACGCCCAGGAGTTGATTCGGAATCGACTGGCCTGGCCTGAGGAGAAGTGGGGAAAAAAAAAACCCCTGCAACAATATGAAGGTGTTTTATAGTCCAATTAAGTGACGCTGGTTTCATAGAGTGTGAAGGCGCCTGGGGCGAAGCTACAGGCCCAGTCACAATACTCTCTGAGATTCATCCCGCTAAGACACACACACCCACAGATACTCTCTCTAAATGGACTGATCAGGCCCCTTTTGTTATCAGCCTTAAGAGTAGCTTTCGTGAGGCCAATTTATGTGCGAGCCAAGAGAAGATTTGCGTAAAATCAGCGAGATGTTTCGAGAAATCTGAAAAAAAGTGACGCTGCATTTTGAGTCAAATATCTGTAAGGGCACTGTTGCTTCCTGTGCCGAAGAAATGCTAAACTCTTCTGAAGCCACTTCCACGCACCTTGATGAATTCTCCCCCATCTAGGCCACCATGAAGTGTGGATGATTAAACAACAAAAAAAAAAAGCATAGCGTTCTATGATCACGGAAGAATATAAAGCTTTCTGATCTTTGATCTTCGCAAAATTAATTTGAAATCAAAATTATTGAACGTGGGAATAACAAAAAAATAAAAACAACAACCAAAACACCCAAGACCTACTAAAGTCTGAATTTGATTAGAAGATAATGAATGTGTCACATGTGGGAAAACAAGAGATCAGGTAAGAAAATCAAGCGTAGCACCAATCTATTCTTCTGTGCAAGTAATTACCCACCCTGCAATGCCTCTCTTCCCATTCTCCCTTTCAAACCACTGGAGACCAATATGAAAGGGAATTGGACACTTGGGGCTACAGATACTTGTAATTAAAACTCCTTTTTTAAATGTTGTTTCTAACATCGTCAGGTCTATACAACCTGAGCTGGTAGATCTGACCTAAATACACTGTAGAATAAATATGGAGCACTCCCCAAGTCTTTGTTCCCTTTCTCTCTCATTAGGAACTGATGGAGGGGAGGGAGCAGAATGAGGATCAAACAATAGCATCACGCTCAGAGCAGAGTGGTCTGTTGACGATGCTGTCATGCTAGGTTCACTGGTGCTTGACATCACTAGTACTGATGAATGCATATGGAGTGACGGTCATTACGTGGAAGGAGAATGATGTCGTACTGGTCAATAGTGAACAAGAGCTTCCACAATCTCCAGTTTAAAAGCTATTAGACATGTACTCCTATTGTATTGTAGGTTTCAGATAGGTTTGAAAAAGAAAATGACTCTGAATGACTCTAAAAAATTGTCATGTAGTTTAATCATAAGATAAAAAGTTTATAAAATGTATTTACAAATATCTTGAATTAATCATTCATGCATATCAGTTTTTTGGGAAGTCGACCCACAATACAACCTGCATTAACATGACTTTTTCTTTTCTACTCAATATGGTAGTTTGCAATATTTTATTCTTTTAATGAGGCTTTTTAATTAAGATATAAAGACAGCTGAATCACCCCAACATTTTTTTTTATTTAATTTTGGCCCCTAGTGTTGTAATTGTTTATTAAATCTAGAACTAATGCAAAAAACAACAAAAAAATTAAAAATCAATTTCAGTAATAGAAATAAAGATGAAAGACAAACGTAAATATTAGATGAAAAACTGAAATGAAAATTAAATTAAAGCTATTAAGAAATATAGAAAAAAACTAAAATTTAAAAAATGACAAGAGCACATGACAAAATGAATAAAAACAAAAACAGAAAAACTAATTCAATGCATCAGAAATGAAAAATATTAATCATAGAAGAGATGTAGTCAATTCACCACATTTCTAAATTACTTTGCTGAGCAAATTAAAGAATTAAAAAAAAAAATTAAAATGATGGGGGCTTGAAAATCTGTGCAAGGAAAATAAGCTGTTAAGTATTGGCTCCAATATTAAAAGAAAAAAAAGAAGCTGACACAAAGATTACTGTGGGTTGCAGCTCTGCCAATTCCAGTCACTGCTTTAATTGCCGCAGCAATTCAATTAAGTTTATATAGTGTCACATTCCTTCAGCATGTAGCTGGTTTATATTTTGCCCCCTAAAAACGAATCACCCCATATATGTCAAAAAATGTGGAAAATCTCAGTGTAAGCCTAACAGAACAGAAATATTACAGCCAGAATTACAGCTTTACAATCCAAATTCTGCTGGTCATGAAGTAATACCAGAATGGAGGGGGGGCACGACTTCTGAAATGACTCCATACTGTCGGGCCGAGATGAATGTGGTTGATAAATGACTAGAGGCAGGGTGGCTCAGTTCATTAGCTCTAACAGTCATTTCCATCTCTTCATAAAGGCTGTGGTGTTATAATTTACCTCTAGTCAATAATTAGGAATCCACAAATAAACGCAAGCAATTAAATGTCTACTGCTACTGGGCGAAGGGGGTCCCTGGGCTAGATGAGGGTTTGCGGGTGGACACTCAGCATAGGATGGGTTATTCACGGCCTGACACGTTAAGCCGCAGGGAGCACTGTGGACTAAATGCTTATAGGTTGGTGATGTTATTCCCAGGTTGTGACCCTCAAGTGAGGAAGTGTTGTTGTCTCATTAAGAGAGAAGGGAATGAGTTTAGAGGTGCTTGGAGCACGTTGTGGCAAGAAAAGGGGAAATAAAAAGCGAGATATCCAAAGAGAGAGAGAGATATGTTCATTAATGTTATCTGAGGCTAGCAAAGCGGAAACACTCTGTGGCAAAGGCAACAGATCAGAAGCAACAGCCCGTAAGCTTTTGTGTGATTTCGTCTCCTGCACGACTCAGACAGGCAGATAAAATGACATGAGAGTGAAAGGCACCTCTTCAGAATGCGCTCACCGAGTCTCAACATTATTCTGACATGCATGAGCTTGTTACGTTGACATGTGGCACTGGAGTGATGGCTGTGGTATTGACAGGGCCACAGCAGTAATAGGAAGTCGTCACAGTAGTTCCGCCATTAGTGGCTGACAGTGACAGCTCACGCTATACACAGAGACTGACAGGCGAGAGAAAAGACCTCGCTTAGGTATCACACACACACAGACAAACCCCCATATTACCAATCCTGATTTTCCATAAAAAAGGCCGTAATACTGACACATAACGCCCATGGAACTTCGCATACACCAGTGGCTTTGCGGTATCGTATAGATCAAACATCCTAGGATTACTGGAAAAATATGCCTCTACCTACATTTTTACTCCAAATTACCAAAATGTACCTGTACGTATGAAATGAACACGAGAGGGCATTAAAAGACCTGCAATTTTTATTCATTTTTCACACAAGTTGTGATAACAGGGCAGATTAATAAATGTTTATTTTTGTGCAGTTCTTTGCACAATACTATGCTATAGTATGCAATACTAGGACCTCAAAATGCTATTACCATAGGCGTGACTTGTAAAGCAATAAATAAATTGAAACTAAAATTTTTACATTTTCATCACACAATGGTAAACTTGCTCAGTACAGAATTACACTATCAATGAGGAATGCTCGGGTAGGACTCCCATGAAACTTGTCACAATAAAAGGGCTCAAAGACCTGTAGAAGCAAGCTAAAATGGCTGTTTCAGCAACTGCGTTAAAGTCGGTTGCGTTTTGAGTGGGTAGTTCTGTATGTTTTTTGCAAAAGCGATAGAGCATTAACCTTTTATCATCACTCATTTCTTTTCTGAACTGATTCGTACGTGTATCAACATAAACCAAATGCTGCCAGATTCACATTCTTCTATTTTAGAAAAAAACCCCTGAATATTTGAGTGCCCCTTTTCTGGACATTTTACTTCGAAAGTGTCGTGAAATGTTTAACACAAAATGTAATATTAATTAGCAGCAATGCCGCCACAGGCGTGTTTCTCCGATGAGCTTGGGATGTGATCAAAACATGCAAGTACAACATAAACAAATTGCAACATTGACCTAGTGGTCGGTTTCTTCCTTCCCCCCCAAAAAAGAGAACATAAAAAAGCTCACCTGCCAATAAACTCGCTTGATCACTAGTCAGAGGAAGAGCCACCCTCCCTGTGGAGCGCGTTAGGAGACGGAGGGTGGAAAAAAACAGGATGAGAGTGTTGAAAGAAAAGAAAAACTAACGTGCAGGTCACCATGTCGGTGTCAGCGCACCTCTCTGGGGACTCCGGCTGGTCTCAGCCTTGTCATACAGCGAGCAGTTGTGTCGGCCGAGTCGAGAAAACGTCGATAGCAACTTGCCTGTGAAGAGTCTCCTGCGGGCCGCTGCTCTGTTTGTGTGTATGTATGCGAGTGTGTCAATAAGCAGCCTGCTGGTGGAGAGTCTCTAGTGGAGCTTGGCTCAATCTCCCTGCATCGACAGACCTGCCAGATCAATACTTGGCCCACCACTAACAAGCTGCTTCGGGGTCTCACAGCCCAGTAGAGGCAGCAAGAGAAAGAGAGAGAGAAAAAGGAGAGAGAGAGACTGAGCTGCCTGATGGCAGTCTTCAGAGTCCTCTAAAGTGTCCAGCGGCGAGAGGCAGAGATGTGCAGACCGGGTATAGACAGGTCACAGAGGTCAAAGGTCAAAGCCACTAGCAATGTAGTGACACGTCAGAGCCTGTGAATCATGCACTAGATGCACGTTTCAGGCTGACAGCGAAACACGCGCTCGCGCGCGCACACACACACACACACGGAGGAGAAATCATAAATACTTTAATGATCTCCTAGATATTACTGCAAAGAGATTTAATTTTATTCATAGCAAATAAACACTGCATGTGAAAATAGGCTAAAGTTTGGAATTTGGAGTAACTCATGAGCTAATTCAGTCAATCTTAATATGAATAACATGAATATTCGGCGTGAACAAGATTTTGAATTTGGAAACAACGGTTTCTTATTGAGGCTTTCACACCGGGAGCTAAGTTTTTTTTTCTTTGTTGAGTGTGTTGATTTTTATTTTTTTTTCCACTAGCGATGAAGCACACCGACCAGAAAGATTTGAGCTCTGGGTAATGTCTTTGGAGTTGCTGCAGATACACATATCAGAACATTTGGTGGTGCTCATGCACTAAAAAACTGGACAATGGAGCAGCAGCCTTCACACTCCACACGTTAAGCCTAAGCCTGAACATTTCTTTAAATAAAATGTTTACAGTTCGCTTTACACTACACGCATAACCTACACCTAGCCAATGGTTTGAATAAAATATTACTCAAAAGTTCAGTCCCCCCATCAATATTTTTTGTCTGTATTTTTGCACATATTTACACTTACCCACAACAAATTACTTTTATTTGTTGACTTTGCATGAATTAATTTGAATAAATAAAATCTAAGAAAAGATTAAAATCATTTTAAATTATTAATGATTTGTATTGTACTTAATGCTTACAGTCCTGGGTGTGAACAATTTATTTGCACAATACATTCTTATATATTTGCACTGTATATAAGAAATGGGACAGAGGTAAATTTCTGCAACATTCTTCTCACTCGCCAATTTGTTTTTAGAATTGTATATTCTATACTTTGAGTATTTATTAAAATGAATCAAAACAAATTATGCAAATCATTAATAACTATATGATACCTTTCATAATAAAAAAATGATCAACGCTTTTGCTGCTGACCTTTCAGGATTAAATTCCACATGGGAAATTATTTACTTTAGCTAAACATTACATATGTTACATTTGTTTTTTGATTATTGTTGATTAATTATAGTCTTGATCTTCTCATGCTTCTGTTCTTCAGCTGCAAAATGCGTCCACATCGCGCCATCTGTTGTACCATGATTTTGCTTTCTATTCAGCCTGACAAATATAGACCAGTGAACAGACCATTCATCTGTGATTTGTTTTGCTTTTTCACAGTGTGAAAGGGCCTTAAAAGATTAATATGTTCATTTTAAAATTTGCAGGATATGTTTAAAAAAGATCAAATTGCATCAAAAGCACCACATTAACAAAATTATGAATCCCGAAAAAATGTGAGTACTGGAAAAAATAAAAAGTATGAATTGCTGATTAAATCAAACCTGCTGCTGAAGGATGTGTTGTACATGTTCAGCCCAATCTGCGTCTGGCCCACGACCCACAAACGCCTCCTCACACTGCAAATCACAAAACATGGCCGGAAATGCTGTTAAAAGCCACGAAGAGAATACTTAAACTTCTTTTGTGTGGGTGTGTAAGAGTGCCATGGTGTCATTGGATGACCCCAAAAGTGGTTCAGCTTATACATGTGGAAATTATATTAAAAAATACTAATAAATAAAATAAAATAAAGTCTAATCAGAATATTCCTATGTACAAATTTTGCCAAACAAATGTTTGGTCGGCAGCAATAATGATAATACAACTTGAGTGTTTGTTTGAGAACTGAGTCTTATTTATTTTTCCATTTGTAATTCCCATGTTATTCTGTAGCTATACTGTAAGTTTGGTTTCCCACAATACTGACCTCATCTGTGTCCAGCATGTTCACCAGGTCTGTTTCTGTCATGTTGAGGATAGACGCGGCTTTCACTAGTGAGCATTTAGACATTCTGTTTCCTTCTCTTTCACTCTTTTTCTTCCTCCTCAAACGGGCTTTAATATCTTGCACATCCTGTGCCAACTGATTAGCCAGTGCCTTATCAATAAAAATAGAAAGAAAAAAAAACATAAGCATAAACACATTTTCTGTTATAGTGCAATCTAGAGTGGCTAAAGGTATAATGAACGTGGTGTGATCAAGAACTCAATGTTAGGGATGCTTTTGTTGAATTGAGAGCGGCCTGAATGAAGAGCTGAATGCTGCTTGATTTTCGATGCAAGACACTAAAATTTCAAAGGCTCTCATGTTGATTTGGAAAGGAATTGCACAGAGATTCCAAGCTCTTAAAAACACACACTTTGATTTATTCGATTTTTTTTTGTATGGCACATATTATTTGAGACATTCTCAGAAGACTGTAAATGTGTAATGGAGAGACGAGAGGCCCTTAAAATGGCGGTGGGGAACGTTGGATCTTATTCTTTGTTGCGCCCGTTGAGGGCCGAGCTAAATGGGAGTTGTTGCTAAATACTGAGAGACAATTAAATGTTAAAGCTGCCACTGTACATGAGAAAGTCAATAAAGTGAGCTCCCCTTTGTTTCATTTTCAGCTTATTGATCGCAGCAATAATCTCTTGTATCATTCCCCATAAGCCTTGTGAAAACCTGACCTTGGAATGGACAGTCTGCGTGTGTGTGATTCCTGCATGGTCCCGGTTAACTCACAGAAGTATAAGTGAGAGCAATCACACGCGGTTGATCAGAGCACAGTTCTTTGGGGCATGCTCCATTTCCCACATCTCCCCACCACCGTTATTTGTTTCATAAAGCCTTCATCATAAATACTTCAAATGGATCTTCATTATATTTCAGGGGATGCTATTGGATTACATAAAGGCTAGTCTTGCGTCCTCTAGTTCACACACTGCGAATGTGCAGCGATGCCATTAAAAACTAAAGCAATTTAACTAGCAAATGTCTCTATCAGTTGTGAACTCTAAAAACAATCATTTATGTTCATTTGGCTGTGGGGGGGTATTAGGTGTACTTCAAAGCAGAAGTGACTTAACATACTGCAATGGAGCGTAAATGTGCAGTTTGCTGCCAAGAAAGAAAAAAAAAAAACTATTTTAAGAGACCCACTGACCTTGACATACAGTCAAGAGGGTGTTCATTTTCAGTTTTTTTTTTCTCTGATATTTTAACAAAGCTTCTTCACAACAACAAGAAAAAAAATTACTAAAAATGTACATTGCACAAAATGTGCTTTTACAATTTTCCTTTATCCGCTCTCCACCCAGAACAAATAATACAAAAGAAAAATAAGACAATAATCTGTAATGATGATAATAATAAAATATACCTAAAAAAAAAAAAAAAATGAAAATGAAGATAGTATACACAACAGCTGGGAAATTATAACCCATGTTCATTTACATGGGTTTTCTGTTTCCACTTACAATTTTAGATCGGGGGGAGAGTTGCACTCTTTTCAGAATAGAAATTCATTGTGGTTGATTCCAAGTTAATATGTTATTTTCTCAAATTTCAAAAACAGCATTACATTCCACAGTGGAACTGGTGGGGGTTTGCTTTAATTTCTTGTTAAGTAGTATTCTTCTCTGCCAAAAGACATAAAAAAAACCACGAGAGTCCTGACATTTGTTTGGACATGACAACACCTTCTTCTGCCATTTTCTTACTATATGCCTTAGACCAAATATTAAATATAGCCATCCAAAAATCAGACAGTCTGGGGCAATTTTTTTTCTATATTCTCTGATAAGAACTTCATCCTTTTGAATATTTTTTTAATTACATCAGGACAGTTGTCACTTTTTTATTATCCTGCAAAACATTAAAATACATTTTAATTCAGAAATTACTAATAAGTTCATTATGTCTATTCAACAGATTACAAAAAAAGAATGTCATGTCATTAAGTTATACAATTAATAATTAAATATAAATTGTATTTAACTTCTTTTCTCCTGAAATTCTGTGAGCGGGGGTAAACACAATACGTCTGTCTCGAGTCTGAAAACGGTTCTACAAATTCCATGTCGATGCATATTACGCAGCAATAAGCTCGAGCGAAAATTGAAGGAGTTCTTCACAATCATTGTTAGAGGTCGGTAACATTAGAAAATTCCTGTAAAATTGAGATAAATTGGTTAATGTGAACTTTCACTTCCCTTTTGCTTTACATTTACATACACTACATAAACATTATTAAACCTGCAACATTCAAAATTCTCCAGAGGGATGCCCAGCTCATCAACAAACTGTCAAAAGAGCATATGACTTTATTTAAAGCTTAATAGATATTCACTGTCACTAGTCAAAGGGTAGATTCAATTGACCTAAGCCCAGCGTGCAGAAAAATCCGAAAAGAGATTAAGTGAATTTATCACATACTCTGCACAGCTCCCCTGGCCGCTTCTCGAGAGCCAGCCGAGCTGCAGGATAGTGTGATGGGGGCCAAGAGGAGAAGGGTTCTTACCCACAATCACCCTAGCCACAGGGCCAATTTAGCAGTACTCTTGCAGAGGAGAAGGATTAGAGGAGCGGAGGAGAAAAATTCCTCTTTAAATGACTTACCTGCATTAAACCACGCTGGATTGTATTAGAAGATAAACTACTGAGGAAATTACTGAGAAAATAAATTAGACTTTATCTTCAATCTTATGTGACATTTGGCATTTTTCACTCTCAACACCACTTGAATGGGGAAAGTGAATGTTTTCCAGCAACACAAGTAAACGCTGGATAGGGCTGTGTTAACGAGGTGTCTTAATGACTTCATGTTATACTAATCTAGCACGCTGGCTTAAAGATGTCTTTATTACTGCAACAAGCATTTAATGCAATTTGAACTATTCCACCAGTTTAAATACATGAAATCATTCCTGTTGCACCTGCACTATAATACACTGCATGCTATCAATTACTCATGGCCACATACATTTGCATAATTCAAACAAAGCTCTTCGGTGGATCCCCAAATGGCATTATAATCATCCCAAAAGATCCCTCTTGAAGCTTCCTGACAGAATGGCATGTTCAAAGCTCATCAATCCATGACAGGGGGATGTAGGCCAGAGCGCTGGGCCGTCTACAGGGACCATCATTAACACACTAGCAGGAATCAGCTACAGGTTAACTATGTTGACTATACGAAACCACAGGCTACAAAAACATGCTGGCTTTTGACGACAGATTTTTACAAAGGAATTTTAGAATCGAATCCATATTTTCTTTCCTCTAGAGCCTGCGTATTGATCATACCTTGCATCTAACACCCCGTTTACACATTCTGTTTCAGGTGATCTGATCACAAGCAGAGAGTGGTAAATAAATGTTGTGATCTAATCTCTCAAACCACATTCAATAGATTAAAAAAAAATCCAAATGACCTCGTTGTATTTGTAATATAAACGCTAGTCTGTCCTTTACTGCATCAGCACAACAAGGGCCACCTATCACCTGTCAATCAACCACCATTTTAAAACAATTTTACTGGTTACATGCAGTAAAAAAAAAAACTGGTAATGTAAAAAATATATTTATATATCATATATTTCTTCAGAATGCCTGATATCAACATGCAGTAATGTGAAGAAAAAATATAACGAAAAAAATCACATTTTCAAATTCTTTAAAATCAAATTTGTGCTTAGATTAATTTTCTTTATTTTTTCCCCTTCTTTTCTCTTCGTCATACTCAGGCCTATACTGACTTTTTGATACTTTTTGACTTCAATCACAAGTGATCACAGGAGACATTTGAGACACGTTACTTCCAGGAGTAAACAGTAATAAATATACACCAAGTGTAAATGGCCTAAAACTAAAACTGAAGACAAACTGAATGTTCAGATACCTCAATGAATGTACGGAACTGGTGCAGCTGGGACTCGGCGAGGGTGAGTTTTCTCTGCAGTGTTTCCAGAGCCTGAGAGCTCTGCTCGGCCAAACCATGCATCTGTTTAGACGCAGTCTGCTCCAGCTCAGCCATAGCCTGATCGCGCTCGCTTATGCGCGCCTGGAGGACGGCCACTCTCTGCTCCTGGGGATGTGTAAGCACAAAGCAGAAATCCCATCAAAATAAACACACTTAAAATAACATCTAACAATTATTTAATGAATTAGGACATTACAGTACGAATAGATAACAGACGTATATAATAGATATCTAGTAAAATAACAATGAACCCACAGATCAATAGAAGATGAAACAAAAAGTATGGCATTGGGGCCAAACATCAAATGAGACAGATGGTAATTATGTGAATAAAGAAAGAAAGAAAGAAACCTACAATACAATGCAGGATAAGCACCAGGAAAAAAAAATACTGAAGTAACATTAAAAATTACTGAGTGATGAATAGATGCTCTTGAACCTTTTTCTGAAGCTCTTCTTTGAGTTTTTGGCTGGTTGTCTCATGCTGGTTTTTTTCTGCAGTGGCAACTGTCAATCTTCTCTTTAGAGAGTCGACAAGGGCTTTCCGGTTAGTTGACTCATCAGTGAGAGATTTCATCTAAAAAAGAAAAGCAATTGTTATTAAATAAGAGTGGGGTTGCTGAGACCGAAAATTCAATTACTTCAATATTTTTAAACAGACAGTGAAATGTGGAAGCCTAGGAAGTTCAGACTCTGGATGAGTGACACAATCAATAACGGCAGAGAGAATAATTAATTCCAGGTTGCTCCAAGGCTGTTGCCATGGCTAGTACAGTATCTGTTGTTTGAGCAGGACCTACTTTGTTCTCCAAGTCTTCAGTCACTGCTCTATGGCTCCTTTCAGAGTCCTGGAAAATCTTTAGTCTGCACCTGAGATCCTCCACCAGCTGCCTTTTCATCGACACATCCCTCTCTAAAACACCAATCCTGTACGCACACATATACACATAAACATCAGTGGTTTTTTTTTTTCTTTTTTATGTGGACACACTCACTTTAAAAATTAACAAATGGAAATGAATAATTAAACAGAGAAAACAAATAAAATGCCAGCAGTATTGTAACCAGATTCCTCCTAAATAGTTTAAACATCTACACATCTGACATATAAAATGTTGGAATATGTTAACATTTGAGGGCTGTTTTATGGACTGCCTCCTTGACTAGAGCTGCTGTAATGATGAGCAAAGGTCCTTTTTAAATAAATATCCTCAAATTCCAGAGAGAGAGAGAGAGAGAGAGAGCGAGAGAGAGAGAGAGAGAGAGAGAGAGAGAGAGAGAGAGAGAGAGAGAGTGCCTGAAGCAAATGCACTGAATAAATGTGAGAGCTTCTTATTGGAGTGACATTAAATTAAATAAGACCAGGTGGCCTGGGGAAATGGAGTCAGGTTACCCAACAGCCATTAATGAGAAAACCCATATTGACCCCGCTGTAGAGTGGACGAAGCGTTTCTCCTGTTGACTTACAGCCACGCTTCACTCATCCTCCCCCACTTCACTCCATCCTTCCCAAAGCTCAAGAGAGCAAATGGCAATTAGATCTATAACATTTATTTTAGGGGTAAGCTCGCCCAAAAAGAATAGTAGGATGGTGATACTGATGACTGGTGTGAGCCTCAAAACAGCTCCTCTACGGATGCCTGGTTCGCTAAATCATTTGAACGCTTTCCTTCGCGCTCTCCGCTTTGTCTCTTCGGTGTTGAGGTGCTAGATTGCTAATTCAGAATGCATTTTGGATGCTAATACAGTTGTAAGTGCTTTCATAGATCATGGATGGTTTGCAGTAGAAAACAAAGGAGATGAATACATTTATGATATGGAAAGACAACAGGCGGCACATGAAAGGCAGGCCTTTATGAATAAGGCAGAGACCTCTGCGCCGGATATTGACTCAGGACATGGCAGCATGCTTTGAAATTCACTTTTTTTGAAGGCAGTGCAGCAGATGTATTTTTTACAGCGTCTAGACATGTATTTCATTTAAACAAGCTGCGTGGCGTAAGGCGGCTTCTGCTCACAGGGACTCCTCAACTGTGATTTCACATGTTGTCACAGACTGGCGTGAAACCCCGGAGTTTTACGTGTCTGCGGACACACCATGCGACATTCACACACTTCTAAGCAAGTACTTCTTGGGGAAAAAAAAGCTATTCTCAATCCATATCTTTGTTTTCCAGCAGGGATGTGAACGTACTTCAAACAAGATCAATTTTTTCTTGAGGAAAAATTGCAAAAAAAATATGGCATTTGCCTTAATGGCAGATTTTCTGAACTTGTTTCAAGCAAAACCTCACTAAATGTTTTATTTATTATAACAGCCATTTTTTATCCCACTGAGAAATTTCATCACTCGAAATGAGTGACGCGGAAAGAAAGAAAGGAAGGAAGCAAAAAGGACAGGGAGAAGGCAACCAGTTAACACAACAGACTGTCAGACTCGGTGCCCAGGGCAAGACATCTTATGACGATAGTGCATAACTACATGGGAAGGAAATTATAGCTCCTGTCACTGTCTCTTTCTGTCTGCTATTATGTATCTCTATACGCAGCCAGAAAATCTACAAATGGTGTTGAAGCCTGCCACATGGTGGAATCAGACACTGCAAATGTGACCCAGAACACGAGAAAGAGAAATAGAGGGTGAAGAAGTGAGAATACCTCAAGACTAAGAAGGAAAGAGAGGCAGTCAAGAGAGGGATAGAGAGCATTTACCTCTCGTGCAGTTCCTTCAGTGTCTGATCTCTTTCATCTAACTGAGCCCTCAGGCTCTTGTTAGCAGCAGTGTGTTTGCTCATCTCACTGCTGGCATTCTGTGGAGAGAAAGAGTCGCACATTTATCCTATCATCTGATATCCCATCGTGCAGGACTCATTTATGAATATTGAGCCATCGGGATGCTTAATGAGGAAGCTGTTTCACATCTGTTTCACAGAAATATACACATCTACATATGTCCTGTGTATGGGCATATGGTCAATGATGTGACGTTCATTTTTTATTCAGATCTATGAGGCAATTAAAAAAGTATGTACAATTATGTGTATTTTTGTAAGGCTAAAGTAAATAAATGTTTAGATGATGTAAAGGTCAGGATATTGTAATAAAGTAAAATGTTTCATTGCTATTTTAAAAAAGTTAAATTATGTACAGTAGTTTGATATACATTTTATTATTATTTCTTAAAAAGGAATACATTAATGAAATGGTAAATCTTTGAAGAAAAAAATGCAGGAAATGTATTTGTTATCATGACAAGAGAACCATAAAGGAAATAATAAACAGGAAATAACTATTTCTGTTTCAATAATAAATCACAGAGGCCTCGCTGTAGAACCTCATGACTGTACACCATGGTCAGTATTATTATTTTTGGATATTAGAATATATTAGATATTCTGACCTTTTTATGAAGAGGAAAGGTTGGTCAAATGGAGTAACATGGAAATTCGTAATTCATAATTTGCAAACAAACAAACACAAAAAGCAAAATAAGCTAACATAATAGTAATTGTTTAATTAAACGATTATGATGTGCACACAGTCATATATCAAAGCAAGAAAAAAATTTATTTACTTGATGGTTATACTCCATGTCATTTGTTTAGAGCCATTAATCCAACTTTTGCAGAAAATGGTTTAAACATTTTTAACAATAAAAAAGGACAGAAATACAATGACAACTGCATTCTGAAGTAGATTTTTTTTCATCATCTCAGACATCCTTATTTGTCACTAAATCTTAGATTATGTATTGTAGCACTGTATATTTATATATTTATAATTTATTATGCTGGGTTTTGATCTATTTAGTGGCAGATTTGTTCAACCTCTGTGAATGCGTGTCAAGGTAAGAGGCACACTGAAAACTCTGACGACAGGTTGAGTTGGTGGGATGCCTGTGATCATGTGAATGATGGATATTTGTATGTGCACCTTGTCTTTAGTTGAAAGGAATGGAGGACTCGTTTATGTAGCACACATCCTGACTGCATATAACACACACCCACACACACTCTCATGTCTCTTGAACATGACACTACCATTGAGACCAACACAAAAATATAAAGAGCAGTGCCAGACCCCATATTTCAATTTGCTGATATTATAGACCAAAATCTTGTTTATAAGGAGAAAAAAAAAAGAGAAAAAACAAACTTCAAATGGAAAAAGTCAAACTTAACGTTTCAATTCATGTTTGAACTTTGTTTCAAGTTTCAGCTTTTTTGTTTGTATGTTCTGGCCATCAAATCCATGCATGCCTTCATTTATCAATAAATAGTGTATAAATAATATAAACTAAATATCTATCTATAGTTAACACTTCTATTTAACAGAAGAGTTAAAGCATATTATAGCAGACCTATGATTACTTTAAACTAAAGAGTATCTAAATGCAATTAGATATTGCTTTAGCAAATACGTACCTGTACTACTACACTTTAAAAAGCTAAAGCAGAAAGTGCTGGGATAAGGTAAAAAAGTATACATTTTATTTTAACTATATATTTAGTTAATAATATATTTCATTTAAAAAAAAAAAAATATATATATATATATATATAAAAAATGGGTAAATCTTCATCTTACTATAGTCTAAAAATGGCTGAGAAACTATTGCAGAGGATACATAAACAAATAATAAAATTATTTAACATTCTTAAATATTTGAAGACAGATGAATTATTGAAAAATAATACCCACCAGAGGTGTCGCGGCCGCATTATTACCTCAAGGTGTGCATTATTTGTCAATAATTCAACGGCCCGTCATTAGTTATTCCTTATTTATATTATATTGTATTTTATTCTTTTATATTATACTATATATACCTCGTTTTCAATTTTTGCTTTCTAATAAACCTGATATTACATGCGAATATTGTTGGGCTGTGATGAATTGCTTGTTATGGTCCTCATAAATTGCGTTGGATAAAAGTGACTGCTAAATAATAAAATACAAAAGAGCTATACATACCCAAAAGATCCATTTTGTTTAGGCCTTTACAAAGAAAATACTTCCAAAAACAGTGATTTCATGAACAACGTCTATTTATATTTTGTACTCATATACTCATGCTAATCTTCCCACACAGGTTACCGTTTTAATCTATCAATCAAATACATAAACTGAACCTACTGAAATGAAAATAATTGTAAGAGACCTTCAGTCGGTGAGTGAGCTGTTTGACTTGGGCCTGCAGGCGCTCCGGGTCTACGGCAGGGGGGTTCATTGACGTTTGCTGCCGTATTCGTCTCCACTGCTCTAACTCCATCTGCAGAGACGCCTTCTGCTGCTCCAGACCAGCCAGCTCGCACGCCTGCTTCTGTTCACCAACACACAAACAACGAATAAACAAATCCACATGTAGGAGCTCTTACAACAGCGGCGTAACAAAGGAATCGGTATCAATTAAGCGAGCTGCATGACAAATAATCAAGTCTGATTAAACATTTTCTGGTGAATTTTATGATGAAGGAGCATTTTTTAGGCTCAGGACTACGTAGCAGTTTGTCATCGAAGCCTTAAATCCGATTAAAGCTTTATGCTAATAAGGAGGGAGATAATTCCTCCATTTTTCTGTTGATTGTCAGCCTTAATAGAGCCATTGTCGGCTCGTCCCAGTGCACTCTGGGAGTTTACCAGCACTGCGTAGAGCTGAAAGCTGAGCACTAAGACTAATTGCTCACTCACTCACTAACATACACAGTTACTGCATAGAACTAAGTGAATAACACAAAGCCCTGTTTGGGGAATAAAACCACAGTTTATAACAACACTCAGATGCGATACTTCACCCTCTGTCCAAACATAATGATTTCTTACTGCACCCAGCATATAATGTGGGGCAAATCGGAGGAAAACATCCACACACACATACACAGTTTCTTGTGGAACATCTCAAACATGCGACTGCTGATATCTGGTTTCTGACCTTTAAATAGAGCATTCTCTTTCTCTCTATCTTTTTTTTATTTATTTATTTTTTAGGTTTGTGCTAATGAAAGACACACCGAGAGGCAACACACTGAGAGGCATTGATGGTGTTTCCAGTAATCTGAGGGTCTAATAAATGACCCTGCACTGGAGGATCATGTGGCTTTTTGTCTACATACTAACACATCCTCTGGTCACCTATAAGCTGTCCTAACCTATAAAGCACAGGTTTTGTGCAAAATTGTTTGATGCCAAGGCCCCAAAGATATGATATGATAAATTTATAAAGGTGTAAAATAAATAAATAAATACACACACACGTACACACACACCGTATATTTATAATTATTTTACAAATTCATTGTAATTGACTAGTGTCAAAAGGAATTATGTAAATATTAACTGAAGATAATTAAGTAAGCTGTATAAACATTTAGAATAAATACAAATAATAATAAAAAAGATTATTTCTGAATGATTAAGCTAGGGCTGTCACAACAACAAAAAAATAATAATATTATAATAACATATTAATTGTGTTACACACAATTAATTGATATCTATAATAGTAATATAAAATTTGCTAAATGTGTTAAAAACAACTGTGCTAGACATTTAATTCAAGTAAACAAATTACAGTCTTAAAAAAGCATTGAGTAAAATGCATTAGTGTTTCTTTCTCTCAAATTGTACGTGGATCCCAAGAATCCTTTGTTAGAATGTTTTGTGTGAGAATGCTTGAGTAGACGGCTTCTACAGATCAGTGATTTACGAACTGCCATGACCAGTCAGTCACCTGGAGCAGTAAATTAAACTGTCAAGCTTGTTAGAATCCAGTCACACTCGTCTCTCTCACCCAACTCGGACGGGATGTGGGGAGGTTAGTTTGGCTTAGCGCTAACAGCCTCTGAAAGCCTCGCTGTCAGAAGAGAAGTCTAATCCTGAGGTAATCCCGACCCTTCCTAAAAGAGGAACATGGACTACACCTGCAAATTACGCATATTACAGGCCCGGTCTGTCAAACAGGCTGTCAAGTCCCTCCACCGTGGTGATAGGAGAGGTTCTGCCACACTATGATTAATCCCACCGCCATGATTAATCTGAACGGCTCAAAGGTGTGACAGCAGTCTTCACGAGAAAGCTGACCTGAGTGGGGGTAGATAGGTGAATGTGTCCAACCTGTCAAAGTACATCAAGTGTACTTCCTCTGTCATCCGTAACAACACGAGCTCAGATTCATGTCACGGAGAGCACTTTTGTCACCTACATTTATTGTGTCACAGCACCAGCTTGTGGTTGGAGCACTTAATAAAATAAAATGTTAATTCTTTATTTAAGAAAGGAAGGAGTGAGAGAGAGAGAGAGAGAGAAAAAAGGAGACATCAGCTGGAAGCTCCTCAGGGATATGCACTGTGATTGACTGATGAAAGTGACACTTCACTGTTGAGCATGTGTTTCACTTAGACAGAACAAGGAACACACACACACACACACACACACACACACACACACTACAGCAGATGCATTATACCAGGTGCTGCTAAAACAACCATCAGCCGCAGTTCTAACACATGTAGGGAAGCGAGAAGCCATTCAACTCATCTAATATACATCACAGAGTCTGTAATGAGAGATCCATTCTCTGCTAATACTGCATATGACATCCATGTGATCGCTACAAGAGCTCTGTGACACTTCAACTCTGCTATAGCACGACTACTCCACTTCAAGCTTTAATTGAACTTGGCCATTTATCACAGGAGCTTTGTCTTTTCTGCCTAGACAATATAATGAGAGAGGGTGAGAGACAGAAAGAGAGAGAGAGACATTAAAATGAGCAAAATAAAGGATCGATACCAGACCACAAAGGGCACAGGGATCAATGTGAGCTGAGAGTAGTGTGACACCCGACACGAACACTAATACAGAAGAAACACAGACTCTCACACAGAGAGGAAGAAGAAGAGAAAAAAAAAACAAGCACCAGAATTTGCAAATGAATTTAATTCATGTGCTTATTTTTAGTGTGCTACTTGGCTCATAATAAAAATGTTACAATACAATTACAGAAAAAAGGCCAAATTTCGTCAGAAATGCAAGTTATTTAATCTTCAAGTGAAAAGAACAGTTATATAAAATATCATTCCTGCAATCATGTTGTTGTAATGATGTTCAGCTCAGTTAACAAGAAATTTATATTTAGAAGCTTAAATTTTACACAATATTGTGTTACTTTCTCTAATTTTCTGATAATGTACAGTAAAATTTGTTCCAACAACAACAAAAAAAAATCAACTTTTCGTGGAACTGAGCAACATTTGCAGTTGTTTTCTTTCATTTCTAAATGAATCAGTGTATTTCACCAAACCATTAATCAATGACTTTCTGATAACACACCAAGAGTAGACTAAAATAGCTTTTACTACACTACTGAAATCTCATGTGAATTATTAATTTTTAACATGTCAAAAGTACTTTCCATTTATCTAGATTACATTTTTTTAGTGGACAAAATTGCTCTCTTATTTCCTCCCTGCATCCGAACATCTGCTGGTGGAGGAGCGTTTCCACTTGGCTGTGGAATCAGACACCATTCTAATAATTCTATCTAGAATAACAGGCAGAGCATGCGGCTAGGTGAGCTCATGAATATACACGAGTATATTTACATTCAAAGGTGCAGAGCTTGATTTGACACCCAAGCTGTAAAACCCACACTATTCCAGCTGATGGCGTGATGGTGGGCTGCTGTCTTTTATCCTGGCTGCCATAGTCAGCACTGGTGGAGCCTTATATCAGCTCCCTGCCTCACTGCCTAATACGTACTGTGTTAGTACCAAATTTCTCAAATATGTTCTTAAGAACATATGAATTTTTTTCTTAAGAAAAAAATGACAGTCTTTATTTGACTCAAAACATGGCTGAAGACTCACTGATAAACTCGCACTTTTTGCGCTTCCTGTAGATTACACTAACAATCATAATAAGTATGCGCACTATTTCCTTCACGACCAGCTTCACTGGAGATCGGCTGCTGCAGTGATCTGTTTTGTTCACTTTTGTGCTGTGTTTTTGCACTCTCTTCTGAGTGAACGCTTCCGGTACGTGTGTCCGTGTCCTGTCTATGGGCCCATTCATATGCGCTGAATACTGACAAAAATTATGTTGCATTTATAGGCTAAAACTAAAAACGAGCTCCATATCTGACTAATTTTTATAGAGTTGTTAATGAATTTGTGTTCCATAATCTAAGGCGTTACTTAATTTTGTACTGGCATCGGTAATAGTGGCCTTCATTTATAATACTTAGTAAAAAATAAGCCATTAAACAAATATGTAAAATATTATCTTTGCTGTTGTTTTTGTTGATGTTGCTTCCACATCAATTTGGAGAATGTGAAAATATATTAATGTTTACAAATTATATGTTACAAATAATGTTAGATTAACTACAAAAAAAGGTACGATTAATGAATTATTTTGTAATCAATCTACAGCCCTAGTCAATACACTCTACAGAATTCTTTGTCTTTCTGTTGATTCCCTGGAAAGTTTTCTTACAGAAAACCATTCTTACACAAGCCAAAGGAGGAAAAAAAGACACAATTCTCAAATGAACATAAACTACACACAGTCATGTTCCACACACTACTGTGATTTTCATCACCTCATCAGAAAAGAGGATCAAATCTGGACACTCCACCTCTAGCCAATTAAAGAGGCTGATCACACTACAGGGCAGCAGGGGGCAGCGTGCAGGGGCACTCAACCTGCTGCCCTTTCACCACGCCATTAATAATGCAAGATTTTGAGTCGAACAAACAAACAGTCATATATGCTCATGTGCAAACACACACACACACACACACAAAGTGTCATTGCAACAGGGTGTGTTTTGGAAAGAGAGATGGACTGGACACTAGGGCGTTCATCTTGTCCTCCTGTTCCACTCAAGAGTCTTAATCAAATCTCAAATGGGCTTGGCATTTCCAACTGCACAGTCTAACTGGAGCCAGCACACAAAAGTGTGCATGTACATTTGAAAATAAATTGACACAAGTATGAGCATCATAGTATGATAAAGCTGTAATGACTAATATTTGAAATAAACCAATACATTAATATATCACTTACTGTGTACCTTAAAGCAAGGTTTAAAGTCATAACTTAAACTCTGACTTTATAGCTGCTATATAGCCTAGTTATTTTTTCCCCTAAAAATTGAATTTCATATTTTTAAGGAATAATAATTATAAAAGATTCTTTTAAATATGTCATAAGTCATTCAAATAAAATCATTTAAAAATGCATTTCCTTAAAAAGCCCCAGGAGTAAATAAAGTGCTAGTGGAGGCGCTCTGGTCTCGCAGTACCTTTGAAAGCTGCTTGCTGGTGTTGAGTTGCTGGAGAAGGGAGTCTAACTGCACTTGAGTTTGCACTTGTCTGTGGCTCTGCTCTGCTGCGAGCTGCTGTGCTGCTTGTTTATCTGCCTGTAGAGCTGCGACTTGCTGCTGGAGGGACAGAAGACGCTGTTGCAAAACAGCATGGGACTTTGAAATTCTTTTCTGCCTGATCTTTTGCAGGGAGGCACCTGAGGGTGGTGAAGAGGACACAATGCTACCGTCAGTCTCTTCCAATCTGACAGTGGATACCTAAGGTTGTAACAACACTTTAATTATGCCTTGCAGTAAAACCAGCTAGTATATAATAACAATAGTATATCCACAGTATTACAGCCACTGCTTTATTTTGAAAATTGTTATTGTGACAGTCGTGACTACAATATTATTTTACAAAATATTTTATTTATATCTATAATTCATTAAATGTTATTTTAATTCCTTAAATTCTTCTCAAGCAGAATTGCGTTCTGTTCTGTTTAAACCCTCGAGTTTACAAAAAAAACTGAAGGAAGATTTTGCTTCAGCAAAACGTTAATATCGAGCGTAGCGTTAGTTCTGGCAGGTCACGTTAGTCAAGCTCGCGTCAGCTGACTCTCAGCTGATCCCCATCTACCAATAGGAATACGACACCTATCTAAGCTTCCATAAATAAGGTCGTCAGTATTATCAGCAGTTTTCGCATTGCTCAATAGCAAATTAAATGGCGAATTTGGCAGGCAAAATATCATCATCACTAGGAATCGGGAATTTAGCAAGTGGAATTCGTTTCCCCAATGGACTCACCTCCGAGTTTGTTAACTTGAACACGTGAATTCACCGCATTGCTCATAAGCTGCCCAATTCGGAAGTGACTGAGTTAGCGTTATTTCACGCATCGCTACATTATTGAAATGAACCCCACAAGTTATGTGACCGACTCAAGAACAAGTTCAGATGGGAACTTCATCCCCAAGAAAGATATCAAGAAATCAAACATTCTCGCCACAGCTGCTATGTTCACTCTCTCGAATGTCTTCACAAGCTAAGTTCCTTTTAATGCTCTCAGGTTATTGGCAATATGCGTGTTGGTATGGCTATCCGCGCTGCTGAGGCTCATAGTTGTTCAGTTGGCAATGTGCGGTACTGTTACTGGCAGCTGCACTTAAAGGGGGATACAATGCCATTTCATGCATTCTGAGTTGTTTACACTGTTAAGAGTTGGATTGTTATGCGCGCGCGCACTCAGCGACCCGAGCGAGAGCAAGAGCACGCCGCTCAACGCGTTTCGTTCATGGTACAGAAGTCATCGGCAGCGCTGCAGTACTTGCTCGAGAAGAATGTTTCTAAAGATGTGTTTTGGATGTGAGGAAAGGATAACCTTTTCAGTGTTATGTGAACAGTGGATGCAATTTGTTTTCCCGGGGCAGCAATGGAGTTTCACAACGTGTTTGTTTGTTCCCGTCATTTGGTGACGAATGTTTTATAACAAGGTATATTCTGACACTGGATTTGCACATTATCTTAATTACAAACTACACATTTTGCTTGAAGAATGTAATTGAAGAGAAACTCTTTCTATATTTACAGTAGGTTGAGTTTTCTATTTGTTTTTTTAAGAATTTATAGGATAAGGGCCGTACAAGCAAACACGAACGAACAATCACTCATTATGCAAGCGCCTGAGCACAGTTGCGTCAACCAGGTTACCTTGGAATTGGATGTTTCTGGTTTGAGATTCCTCTCCAGGCCTGTCTGTGGGGCAGATCAGCATGTACCTGCAGCCCTGCAAGCAGGCAAGAGGTGGAAAGACACAACACATGACACAAAAAGCTGGGGCAACAGTTTAACATAACATAACGTGGCGGCTCACGGCAGAGTGACACAGAGGAATCGTTTGTAGTCACATCAAAGAGGCTTTGGCTTTTCCCCTCGTTTGTATCGAACACTATTTAAAAAGGTTTTGATCAGTCTCTCTCTCCCTCTCTGTGGGTTTGATCACGGATTTATTCAGAAGCTCTTTAGTGTGACACGGGCGGCGCAGTGCTCTGCTCCACTGTCACGCCGATGTGAGCCAGCACGGTTGACGAGTACACAGAGGCATTCAGGCAGGATCTAAGAAAGGGCTGACAGCTGTAGAGCTGAGAGGAAGCGAAAAGAGGAGAAGATATGTAGCTTCCACGTTCCCTGAGGGGATGGGGGAGAGCCAGTGGAGCCCTGAGAGTCTGTCGAGAAGAGATCGCACTTTACAGGAACAGACACCTCTGATACACATCTCCCAATCGACACAGCTGCTTAAAGTCAAGAAAAAAATGTTTTTTTGAACTCTTCGCTCCGCAAATGAAAAGAGGCAATTTCAAGGTGAAGAGCGTAATTTTTTTAACTATAAATAAGGTATTTGTAGATTGATTCTGTTCAAAAGTGTTACAACTTAGGCTCTGAGGATACAACAACATTGCCTCAACCAATTACATGAGCTTAGGCCCTTTGAGTAGATGTCATATAAAAACTTCATACTAAAGCTTTCTGTTTGAATCACTTTGAGAATGTTTTTCTTCTTTCCAGCTGATGAACAATAAAAACATTAACAGTAAATCAGAATTCCCCCCTACTGTAAAAAGCTTGAGTATTTAAAGCCAGACAAATTGCTAGCTAGATAAGGTGGGGTGGTTTTATTACACCACATTTAATATGGCACCTACCACACTAAAAAAAACATAAATCACGTGTTCAAAATTATATACATACATGTATATACACTATATTGCCAAAAGTATTGGGTCACACCCTTCTAATGAAAAGGTTTGACTACTTTAGTAATTTCCATGAGTATAAATCTTAATGTTTAAGCATATAATGATATTCTAGGGAATTGTGTGCTTCTAATTTTATAGAAACAGTTTGGACAGGACCCTTTTCTATTCTAAGATGACAGTGCCTGTGTGTATAATGCAAGGTTCAAAAAGACATGATTGATTCAGTCAAGTGTGGAAGAACTTGACTGGTCTGCAGAAAGCCAAGTCCTAATCCCAGCTGAACACCTCTGGTGTGACTTTAAATGCAGACCTTGAGCCAAAAACTCATCACCAAACACTTGTACATACACTAAATGGACAAAAGTATTTGGACACTCCCTTCTTTAGAACAGAAGGCGGCACTTCCAAAACTGTGGCAACAAAGATGGAAGCATAATTGGAAGCACAAAACTGTATTTCCATCTCTGTTGCAACAGTTTTGAAAGTGTCTAAAATGACTGTACCCACATACAAGTCTGTTCTAAAGAAGGGAGTGTCCAAATACTTTTGTCCATTTAGTGTATGTACAAGTGTTTGGTGATGAGTTTTTGGCTCAAAGTCTGCATTTAAAGTCACACCAGAGGTGTTCAGCTGGGATCAGGAGCAGTCAAGTTCTTCCACACTGACTGAATCAATCATTTCTTTTTGAACCTTGCCTTATACACAAAGGCACTGTTATGTTAGACAAGAAAATGGTTCTGTCCAAACTGTTTCTATAAAATTAGAAGCATACAATTCCCTAGAATATCATTATATGCTTAAACATTAAGTTTTGTACTCATGGAAATTAATAAAGTAGTCAAACCTGTTCATTAGAAGGGGGTGACCCAATACTTTTGGCAATATAGTGTATGTACAGTGGTGTGAAAAAGTGTTGGCCCCCTTCCTGATTTTTTATTTTTTTGCATGTTTGTCACACTTTAATGTTTCAGATCATCAAACAAATAACACATTTAAATATTAAATCAAAGATAACACACGTAAACACAACATGCAGTATTTAAATGAAGGTTTTTTTTATGAAGGGAAAACAAAATCCAAACCCACATGGCCCTGTGTGAAAAAGTGTTTGTTAAAACATAACTGTGGTTTAACACACCTGAGTTCAGTTTCTCTAGCCACACCCAGGCCTGATTACTGCCACACCTGTTCGCAATCAAAAAAATCACTTAAATAGGACCTGCCTGACAAAGTGAAGTAGACCAAAAGATCCTCAAAAGCTACACATCATGTTGAGATCCAAAGAAATTCAGGAATAAATGAGAAAGAAAGTAATTGAGATCTATCAGTCTGGAAAAGGCAATTTCTAAAGCTTTGGGACTCCAGCGAACCATTGAGAGCCATTATCCACAAATGGAGAAAACATGGAACAGTGGTGAACCTTCCCAGGAGTGGCCGGCCGACCAAAATTACCCCAAGAGCGCAGCGACGACTCATCCAAGAGGTCACAAAAGACCCCACAACAACATCTAAAGAACTACAGGCCTCACTTGCCTCAGTTAAGGTCAGTGTTCATGACTCCACCATAAGAAATGTAAAATTTCTTATGTACATGTACATGTAAACATACTTGGCCAATAAAGCTCATTCTGATTCTGATTCTGAAAGAGACTGGGTAAAAATGGCCTGCATGGCAGAGTTTCAGGATGAAAACCGCTGCTGAGCGAAAAGAACATCTCAGTTTTGCCAGAAAACGTCTTGATGATCCCCAAGACTTTTGGGAAAATACTCTGTGGATTGACGAGACAAAAGTTGAACTTTTTGGAAGGTGTGTGTCCCATTACATCTGACGTAAAAGTAACACAGCATTTCAGAAAAAGAACATCATACCAACAGTAAAATATGGTGGTGGTAGTGTGATGGTCTGGGGCTGTTTTGCTGCTTCAGGACCTGGAAGACTTGCTGTGATAAATGGAACCATGAATTCAGCTGTCTACCAAAAAATCCTGAAGGACAATGTCCGGCCATCTGTTCGTGACCTCAAGCTGAAGCGAACTTGGGTTCTGCAGCAGGACAATGATCCAAAATAAACCATCAAATCCACCTCTGAATGGCTGAAGAAAAATAAAATGAATACTTTGGAGTGGCTTAGTCAAAGTCCTGACCTGAATCCTATTGAGATGCTGTGGCATGACCTTAAAAAGGCAGTTCATGCTTGAAAATCCTCCAATGTGGCTGAATTACAACAACTCTGCCTAGATGAGTGGGCCAAATTTCCTCCACAGCGCTGTAACAGACTCATTGCAAGTTATGGCAAACACTTGATTGCAGTTGTTGCTGCTAAGGGTGGCCCAACCAGTTATTAGGTTCAGGAGGCAAGCACTTTTTCACACAGGGCCATGTGGGTTTGGATTTTGTTTTCCCTTCATAATAAAAAAAACTTCATTCAAAAACTGCATGTTGTGTTTACTTGTGTTATCTTTGATTAATATTTAAATTTGTTTGATGATCTGAAACATTAATGTGTGACAAACATGCAAAAAAATAAAAAAATCAGGAAGGGGCCAACACTTTTTCACACCACTGTACATGTTTTAGAAATTTAATATAATAATAAATTTAATATAATCCATTTGTCATGTTGTCATTGTCATGTACTTACCAGCATCAGTTGCATTGATTTACTGCCATTTACAAATCCTCTCCCATGGCCTCATGGGATAGTAAAGTGTCCATTGGATGCGCACTTAAGAATCTTGCCGGAAACATTAGGTCGCCCCATGAATAATGTTTTTTGCCTACTACATAGTACGGAACTATGAAATTTTCAGATACAGCCTAGTTTGCAGGATCTAGTTTGTTTGGATGACCAGTGGCTGACTGAGAACATTTTCAGGAAATTTCTGTTAAACTTTATTTCAAGTTGTCCTTGTTACAGCGTAATTATACAAATAAGAAGCAAACAATATTAATTAACAACATGTACTTCTATAACATTAGAGTTCCGTTTAGGGTTAGCTGCTTGTAATTATGCATAAATTACTTGCATAACCACAGTAAGTACACGTAACACATAACAAGGACACCAAAATAAAGTCTTTTTGAAACCTTTTGTCAAAAAAGCCTATAAATGTGTCTATAAATCACTGTGTCAAAACATAGTGATCTATAGGCAAATGACAGTTTTATAATTTGAGCAAAAAATCTTAAAGAGAATATCGCAAGGTCCTAAAAATAATATAAACATTATGTGTAACAAACCTTAGTTTTCCTTGAAACTCGTCGAGCTTGAACAGAATATCGACTTTCCAGGCTGTCAGAGAACTCTTCACTGTCACTGCAGAGATAAAGTTGACTTATTTACCAAGATAAAGAGATATACTGGGGGACTACTATGTGCCATTCCATAGCATTCACATGAGAGTGGTTAATTAGCAGAAAAGCAGACAACTCAGAAGCCTAAACACCCAAGTGTGGTGTGTAACTCAAACTGCTGAGGCACAGTTGGGACATTCTAAATGCTCCGGCATCTCATACAAGAGCCTATTGGAAACAGATTTGGAAAGCTTCCAGCATGCCGTTCTGTTAGTAGTGGTGCATTTGGGTGAAATAAATCTGAACTGGTATCATTGGAAATCATCATAACATCCATCATGCCATAAACTCTGATGCAGGAGGTGACATAAAACTTTCATGAAATAATTACTGACGATTTCAGAGGATGTTAAACAGCTTGTAGACATCTGGTAGAGAGCCGAACAGAGTCATTCAAAATTTATCCTGTTAAATTAGAGAAAATATAGGAAGAGGAGGAGAGAAGGGAGATTCTGGGACCATAGCTGAATAAGAGTGTCGCAGGAGGAAAACTCAATTGATTGGCCAGGGTTTGCCTAGGACTCCTCCTCTGTCCGTGATGAATATGCAAAGGAATCACAAATTAAATTAACCTGCCAAACTGTCAATTTCAGGGCTCATGACGTTGGGAAAATGGCATTGGGCAGAAAGTGAGGTGCTGCGGGCGGGTTCAGGTGCTTCCTGGCGCCGGTTCAACTCGGCTGCTCAGAGGTGGCTAATTCTACATGCAAATTTCAGTCAATAAGCTCCTAGCAAGACATCCCAGGATAATTCAAAGGATCTGATTTTTTTCCCCTCTTTCTGCCCCCCTCTTGCTCTTTTTTTCTCTTTTGAATACCAACTAGACAGAAGCTGGGATTCAATCACCCGTTTGCTTGTATTTTTGCATATGCGTGCTGTCCCTACAGTCAGAAAAATAATGAGAGTGTGAGAGATGGAAAGCGAGAAAGAGACAGGGATAGTGAAAGGTGGGGGAAGTACCTGTCTGCGCTCATGTCCTCCCAGTCGTCCTTGGCGGGACTGTCCATCCTGTTCTGCGTCGAGCGCATGCGTGTTCTGCTGGAGGCGTCAACCCAGGGTGCTTTGGACCTGATCTTGTTGTTTGCCAGAGTGCCGGCTTTCGCCTTGCGTTTAGCTGCAGACCGATGGAAATCTCTCTCTGCTCGAAGGACTCCTAGTTCCTGGCGGAGCTCAAGCAGTCTGCGCCTGGCCTGGGCGGCAGCTTTCATGGCCTCCTTTGCCTGTCTCTCAAAGATCTGCATCTGGGCCAGCAGTCGGTCCCGCTCTTCTCTGGCCTGGGCCTCTTCTGCCTCCTTGTGTTCCTGCAGAAGCTGAACTCTGGTCTGCAGATCACCCCGCTCTCCAGCCAGAGCTCCGTTCGCATCCTGTAGCGCCCGGTTGTTTTCTCGCAGCC
Source organism: Barbus barbus (assembly GCF_936440315.1). Lineage (NCBI taxonomy): Eukaryota > Metazoa > Chordata > Actinopteri > Cypriniformes > Cyprinidae > Barbus > Barbus barbus. Next base: position 22,750,094 of record NC_136735.1, on the reverse strand, counting down.
GCACGATCTCGCTCTCCAGAGAGACCATTTGACTTTGTAACTGCTCTATCTGTGGGAGTACGCAGAGGCATGTGCACGGCAAATTATCACCTCATATTTTCGAGACGTTTGTACTTTAAACTCTCATTTGGCCTTTATGGAGAGGGTCCGTTCTGGGGCAGGCAAGCAGGCACTCAGTGATTCCCCCCAAATTTGTTACTCATGGCTAAACATAAAAGAGGGCCATTTAGGCAGCTTGTCAAATCCTGGTGGAGGGTGTGAAAGAGAGGAGGGGATGCCTGCTGGGTGTATACCCCCAGGCAAATCGCTGCCTTTTATTTAGCACTCTCGCAGCCATACTGCCGCAGCACACCACCTTTCAAACAACATTAGGCCCCTTTACGGCTGGCTGACAACAACTCGCCCCCCTCCCACAACTCCATCAAAAATTATTTCATTTATAATGCGTTTGCAGGAGCACATAAACAGCCGTCTGCCCCTGTGGGTTATTAAGTTTAACATGGTGCTTGTCATTCGGTAATAAAGGCGATGACAGCCCCCATTACACGACCATATGGCAGCTGCTGGCACCGCTCACAATGCCATCATCTGCTCCGAATTATTCTACAAACCATTTCATTCCTCTGCTCAGAATGTTCCCTCAGTCCTCACCAGCCCCTCCAGCAAGAACCAAGCTAAATGTTGCTTTAGGGGAAGTCAAGTGCTTCTGAATAGAGTAAGCTTGATTTGCTCAGGCTAAATACTAATGACAAATGATTTGCTTGTGTTAAATGAGTACAGGGCCCGCTGTCAAGCACCAGCAGAGTCAGCGAATGCAAACAGAGCAGTTTAGTTTCATTCAAATGAGTCTTAAGGGTGTTTGTTTTGCTGTTGAGGGCTTAAATGAGTGATCCATATTACAGGAAGACAGGTGCTTTACTTTACTACATTCGTTTTTTTTTTTCTGAGCACACCCATTATTATAAAGTGTTATTTTTGCATGACATAAAAATGTTTAACAAACATTAATTAAATTCACAAATAAATAAAATAAGTTTGCAAATTAAAAACATTCACAAATATCTTTGTTACAAACACAACTTTGCTTGCCATTCATTTGTGAATCGGGTCCTGTACAGTTTTTAGATTTCTGCACGCATTTGTGAATTGCTTCCTGTACATTTGTGGATTGCTGCACACTTCTGTTGATTTTCAAACATTTACAGTGACAAGATGGGCTGACAAATCCACAAACGCACAGACTCCACCCACAGTTTACTCAAGCCTATCAGATAGCAGCCACAGCTGTAGCACATAGCACATTCTTACTATAACTTACATTCTTACGTTTTGCTTTACAATTATGGTGGGAACAGATTAATTTACTCGCACCCCTGTAAGGAACTGCATTCGATGGACACTTTGTTCAAATTAAACTGAACTGAAGTGCTGTTTGTATCATTAATAAATCCCATTTGGCTTCTTTATATTTTCATCAGGATCAGCGAATGATAATAAACTCCGGATTACACGCACATTATGATCGTTCACTGATCCCGAGCATGATTAGTAACACCCTTGCGATGCGTCCAAAGCAACCAGAACCCATTATAATGAGTGATACTGTCTATGATGAAGGACAACATGATGAGGGACAAATATTCGCACATTCACTTTGATGTGTCCAGTCGCAGTGACAGCGAACAGGGTTAACATGGCGTAAGACATGATACAATGACACGTATATCAAATATGGGCCCATATGTCCACATAGGTACAAGCCTCAGCACTTTGTTTTTTGATTGCACTTGTTCTTCCTTCAGGTGTCATTACTACATTACCAACAACTTTCAATAATACTTTAAAATACTGCAAAACACTACAGGATGTATAAATTCAGATAACCGCCACACTTCGCTGACCAATCGTATCTTCGCTATAACCAACTCCATTTTGATTTACAATCAGGGCAGGAACAGATTTATTTACTCGCACATATAATATCAAATATGGACCAAAATGACAACATGGGTACCAGCTTCAGCATCACTGCAGGGTGTACTGGGTATTTGTGAGCGGACAATGTAAAAAAATAAAATAAATAAATAAAAATAGAAAAATAAAAAGCCTTGCATTTACGTTGGATACTGTAATGTAACTTCATATGAAATATTGTTTGTGTGATCAAGTGTTTTAACCAAAGAATATCTCTTTTCTTACATTTAGCCTATTTGCATTTATATTCGACACGCCTTTAAACACATTTAAAAAGAACCCATGTATATTTTTTCAAAGATTTTGTAATACTTTTAATGTTTAAAAATTTTATTTATAATTCTTTATACAGTAGATCGCTAGATCCACATAGATGAGGAAGAGCCCTGTTATGTATTAGTGAGTTACTTACTGACACATCTTGAATAACATGACGCTTCTATGAACGCATCTACAGTATATCCAGTATAGTGCCGGTCCCATAACAGAGATGTAAAGTGCTGCTCTAAATGCATGTAAAATGTAATACTGTGGCTTGGCGAAACACGGTCTAATGTTCTAACAAAATCCAATTTTAAACATCTTTTACTGTACCAATTTTTATGGCCTTTATTTGAACCAGTGTGGATGAATGAAGTTATTTCAGGGCGAGACTGCTCTGATTGTAAAGTAATGTTTTGGTAAAGCATTGGTTATAGCAAGAACGTGCTACGATGGGTCAGCGAAGTGTGGCTGTTATCTGATTGGCTTGTGTAGACAGTGGGTGGAGTCCTCGTCTTTGTGGATTTGTCAGCATGCGTTTGCATCCGCTTCATGTAAACCACGCATGTGCATGGCGCTGCTGCTTACGTTAACACGCATATGCGTTTTTATCACTTTAAACTGTATACTAGTTAATGTATTACAAACATTAATTAACAATGAACATAGATAACCTAGATTAATAAATGCTAAAAAAAAATATTTGCTTACATGCATAGCTATAATTGAGTGGGTTTTTTTACATAGACGAGCAACAGTATTCACCTGTCTATATGACAATGTATATTTTGAACATTTGATAGATTAATTGGACATCACTTATCATCTGTCATTCGGAGTAATAATTATTACTTTAGTTTAAATTAGTGTTCATGATACTTATGCATTAAATAATGTTATCAAACTGTTTTTTTTGTAAAGTGTTACCATTGACTTTTTATGCATTTAATGTCTGGTAATAGTCTGTGGCTCTGCGCATGATGTAAGGAATTGTGACCTTACATTATTATTCTTCACAAAATTTAGCTATTCATATAAAGGCTGAACAGCCAATGACTGGTACCTTTTTAAAAGTCTGTTCCACTCTTCTGGCGGTTGTCTTGATGGGGGTGCTGCTTCTCCTGACCTCGTCCTCCGGCACTTCCCGAAACAGAAGCTCTGCTGAAGGAATAAAAACCCATACTGTCACCTGACAGCCACTTTCCCTATTCAAATCAATTATCATTAATGACACATAATTTCTTGTCTTTTTAAAGGTCTATTCAACTGATTGAGCTCATAAAGAGGCCTTTAATGGACCGACTAAGAAAAGGGACTCGTAACCACAAATCAAAACCTTCTGACCTGAAGCAATCTTGCAGGTTATTGTAGAGTAATACAAATTAATTTTAAGGGTAACTGTCAATATATGATGGAGTTTGTGTTTTTGACTTCATGGCAGGAACTTCGTTGCTATGCTTGTTTAAAGAGGGGAAAATAAACACAGAACTTTCTGCCTCCTTGGGTTAATAAAAGTTTCATGGTGAATGTGGATGCTCATTTGTCGAATGAAAATGTTGTGAACTATTTACAGTTTTTTTTTTCTGGAGCTGACCTTTGGACAATAAGAAGCAAGGCTGAAATTCTAGTGAGTCGCAGACCTCTCTTTCTCTGGAGCCTTATGCACACACCACACTTGCAAAAAAAACAACAACAACTATACACCAATTCACATGTTCATGCACGCACAGTCGCACACACATGCTCTTTTTTGAGCTTGTTCACACCTGCAGGAAACTTTAAGGAACCATTACCTCTTCATACCGTGATGCTAACATCAGAAATAACATGAAAATAATAAGAAAATAAAGAAACGGCTAAAAACACATCTCTTTCATCTTTATTTGACCCTCTAACTCTAGCACTCTCTATTCTAATTTTATTTGATCCATCTGTCTTCTTTAAAAAAAAAAAACACACATTTGACCCTCCATCAATTGCATATTTATTCTCTAACTGCTAGCTTTTCTTGTAAAACTAACACTAGCTTTCTTTTTTCTATTCTATCTACTTGTTTCTTATAAAAAACAACAACAACAAAAAACACTGGGATTCTTTTTTCTATATTCTATCTACTCGTTTTCTTAAAAAAACAAACAAACAAAAACCTTTATATGTGTACTGTATTAGGCCAACCATGACTTGTATAACATATTGTTGCTCTTTTGTTGGTTTTGATTGCTTCTAAGGGTGCTTTCACACCTGCCTCATTTAGTTCGGTTGAATCGCACTAGAGTTCATTTTCCCTCTCGGTGCGGTTCGTATGGGCAGGTGAAAAAGCAGCAATCGCACTCGGGTGCGCACCAAAAGCAGACCAAACAAGCGTACCGAGACCTCCTTGAAGAGGTGGTCTCGGCACGCTTTCAAACGAACGGTTCGTTTGTGGTGAGAAAGCAGTCCGACCCAACAGACGAACGAACCAAGCGGTATCATAATTCATAACGTGAAATATGTTATATAAAAAGCAGCAGTCAAGCGCTTTGAGTACCCAGAAAAGCGCTATATAAATGTAACTAATTATTTTGTGAATGCAAGTGAGAACAACTTTGATTTTGTTAGTTAGAGTATTTGTTATTGCAGTTGAAAACCAAAAAGCACCTCTTCATATTAAAATGTTGTGTAATTAATTACTCTTCATTACAAGAATGCTGTCCTGACGAAGCCTCGGTTCCCGCTGGCTGTAACTGCATTATATATATATATATATATATATATATATATATATATATATATGTGTGTGAAAATATAATTATATATAGATCAATATATTAGAGAGGAATGACAGCTACATTTGTTTTGCGTTTGCCAGGACAGCTATAAAGCCGCAATAAGCCTGCGGAGCAAACTTGTCAATCCATCTTGATGAATGACGCAGAGGAACGTAAACAAGTGAACTCTGACCAATAAGAGGACAGCTTTACTCACATGTGACTTACATAAACACAGTTTGGTACGCTTTGCAATGTTGCCGTGTGAAAGCGAACCGAACCAAGAAGAAAATGCAACAATGTAACAAATTAATCCCTGTTTCGGAACAAAGCAAACGATCTACAGGTCTGAAAGCACCATAATGTCCTCATGTGTAGGTCGCTTTGGATAAAAGCATCTGCTAAATGACTAAAAGTAAATGTAAATGAAAAAAAATATATAAATTAATAAAATGTATATTTTTAAAAGTGTAAATTTATACAGTCAAGCTGTGTTCCATCTCAATATAAATCTTCTAGTTCACATTGGTTTACTATTTCACTATTTTCACTGTCACTCTAGAAGGACTCCAAATGTCTGCAAAATTGTGCAGTGTGCAGAAATACAAAAATAAAAACAATCAGTTGATCAGGTTAAACACTGAATGTTCTCTTTTTAAACAATGACTTTCCTAGTTGTCTGTGATTATACCTGATAAACTTGTATTTTAGAGCCTGGCATAACTAGAGAAAAAGAAGATTCATTATTAAAATGCCCATGGTGTTATAAGATTCTATTCATTTTCATGTTTTTTTTTTTTTTCACAGATTCAGAAATCACACTTTTACAATGAAGGCCACAATATACTTCAAGCTAAATCAAAGAACTATCTGGATGTGACATTTTGAACAAAATCAGGCCAAAATGAAGTTCATTTGGAGTTCAAAACAGCTTTCCAAAGCAAAGTTTCTTTGAAAAGTTTGCTCTGATTGGTAAACACCTTTGAACTACCATTTAACAGTCAAATTACTTTTTATTATAGATTATACTTGTCATCAGGGCCTGAAGTTAACTTTTTTGGCCACCTGCCACAGTAACTTTTTACCAGCCAGTTTTTTTTTTGCCTCAAAAGGTAAGTAATAATAACTCTTAGACTATATATTGTTTAATCTTTTTATTCAATGATTTGCTGTGTCACAGACATCATCATATGTCATAGTCACACAGGGATAGAAAAACAGGTATACACACACACACCGTGCTAACTCAACAGATATAAGTTAGACCTAGTTACCACAGCTCGTATGTAAACAAATCACACACGGCTGTGTTGATGGCTGATTTAGTCTGTAGACAGTTCCTGGCAACTGTTAATTACAGCCTTCAGGAACCGTTAAGCAGAACTAAATGAATATTACTGGTAAAGTTACCGGGTACCGGACATTTTCTCACTGGTTCCCAACTCCCAACATACACACGCACACACATCTGTGACACACAAACGTAGTCAGAGAAGGGCCTCATCTTCTTGCCGATCGCGTGATCGTTCCGAAACAGAAGTCGCATCTTCTCAAACTGCGCTGCTTTCATGGAAGCGCAGTCTTTGATATTTTGCAACTTATTGTGTGTAGGTGGCTTTTTGATGACTCGTGGTTCTTAATTGCTTCTAATTTTAAGTTTTTAGTCCCGATTACAAAAGGATTTGACTTCGCTTTCTCTTGAGCCATACATACGGCAGTCATGCAGTACATTTCATCCGTACTGCGGTCATAAATCAGACACTCACGAACCTTGCCGTTGTCGCCAATTGTCCACTTTGTATTAAAACGTCGTCTTTTACTTTTCTTTGACTCATCCTCATCTTTTTGTTGGCTGTTCGTTTCAGCTGGCCTCTTTACCCCAGTAGTGCCATTTTGAGCTAAAATCCAACGAAATGGCAGACTTAAAAAAAAAAAAACAACAGACGCAAAAAAACAACAACTAATGAATCACTCAATTCTCATTGGCTACCCGCCAATGTGGCACGTAGATTGACAGTTTTACCCGCCAATTGCAAAATTCACCCACATTTGGCGCGTGGTCGGGTGTTAATTTCAGGCCCTGCTTGTCATATTACAGAATCCTTTGATATAGTCAAGATCACTAATGCATGAAGATCCATAGAGGGATGCACTGAATGTTACATTTGGAAGAGTTGCAGAAAGGCTGTATGGTACTGTACATAGTGTCATACTAGTCCATAGATAGGAATACATGTTTAATAAATTACTTCAAAGCATTCTTATCTTTAAACTAAAAGTTGCTGGTGTGGGCTCTGCTAATATATCTTCCAGTTTGGGTAAAAAATTTAAATGTTCATGTCTAAGTATATTTCACAAAATGTTTTTTTAGAATACTATTTAGTAATTTTTACAAAAAAAAAAAAAAATGGTTCATGGAGTCATCTGTGACCTCAGAAATGGCTAATTAAAAGAATCAGTTCATAAGAGTCATTAGTTTGCAAATCGGACATCACATTCTATGCTGCACTCATATCCAGCAGGCAAAATTCAAATGGAATATGGAATAGCCATGTTAGAAAACACTGTTGTGGTAAGAAAATTGGTAAAATAACTATAATTAAATAACACTTCCTCACAACATAGGCATGGATTTAGGCATGGAATAAAATCTAAACATTAGATGAAAAATGTAGACCTGTGGTAGCTAACTGAAACAAAATAACTTTAAAATATGTTTAAAGGGATAGTCCAAGCCATTTTTTTTACCATTGTATAGGGGGGGAAACACATTTTCTCAAAATGCCTTTTTTTCACCAAAGAAAGTAAGTCACACAGATTTGGAACAATATGAGGGTAAGTAAATGACAACAATTTTAATTTTATGTGAACTATGTATTTAAGTTGAAGTACTAAAATTACTAAAACTAAAGCTGACATTAATACAAAAATAAAAACTTATTAAAGATGTATAGAAATGTATGGTTGTATCCAGTGGGCACAATGCAAAATAAAAATACAGAATAGCCATTTTAGAAAACACTGTTCTGGTAATAAAATTGGTCATTAAAGTACCTAACACTTCCCCACAACATTGATTTAGGTAGGAATGTTACCAACTTTGTCAACTTTTAGAAATGTCCCTACCAAGATTTGGCCAATTTTCCCCAAAGAAGGGTGTCTATACACTAGAGATCGCTCTGATGGAGCGTTTGACGGATAGGAATGTACAAGCTCCTTTCTGAGGCCGTGCAAAGAGCCATGTGAGTTTGAAATCAATTGGGAATACAGCAAATTGGATTTCCGAAACCACATCTGGACCCACCTCTCTCAAATTCTCAAGGGTTAATGGTCATGTCATAATTTTATTTCGTGATTTCACTGGAACAGAAAGCGGATGAAAGATGAAAGTGTGTGTCTGTGGCAGCTGTGTGTGGGGAAGTGCTCCATACTGAATACTGTGTCATCTATGACCCGATTTTGCCACTGACCAGAGGGAAGGATAATATTTAATGAAACAAATCTTAAAATGTTGGTACAGTAGAGTGAAATAATCTCAGATATCAGGAACATTAAAGGTAAGCAACAGTGCTGTTATTATTAACTAAAACTACTAAAAATAGTTTTTGTTAATTGAAAAAAAAAATGGCTGAAATAAAATATAATTGTTAGATGAAAAACAAACGCAAAATATTTTAAATGGAATTTAGAAATACTTGTGGCAATTATTTAAAATAGATTTAAAGTTCACACAAAAATTAAAATTCTGTCGTTATTTACTCTCCCTCATATCTCATGCTGTTCCAAACCTCTAAGACTTTTAGTTCTTCTGCAGAACACAAAAACTATTTTATATAATTTTGGTAACCAGAGGGAAGAAAAACAAAACAAAACAAAAACATTTACTAAAAATATCTTCTTTTATGATCCACAGAAGAAAGAAAGGCAGGGTTGTAACAATATGAGGGTGAGTACTACACTATTATTAAAGCTGAAATAAAATCTAAACAGAAATCCAAAACTAATAAAAATGACAAAGGCATAACAAAATGACTAAAACTTAAATGAAAATGAAAACTTAAAATGTAAAAATAAAGGCTAATTCAAAATATTAATAAATACTATAACAGTATAATAATAATATAACATTAGTCAAGTCATATTTAAAAGTGCCACAGAATGGAAAACTGTATTTACCTTGGCATAGTTGAATAATAAGAGTTCTGTACATAGAAATGACATACCGTGAGCCTCAAACACCGTTGTTTCCTCCTTCTTATGCAAGTCTCGTGAATAAAAAAGACCACTGAAAAAGTCGAATCAGAACATAACACAGACTGTGACGTAACAGTCGGGATCACTAACAGTTACGCCCCCAACATTTGCATATACCCGCCCTTGTTCGAGGTCAGCCGCCAGCCGAACCATCAGAAGTTCTGCAGGTATTGTGAAGAAACAAGCGAGGACAACAGCGAAAATGGCAGATCATGGAAATAAATGTTATGTTCCAGGCTGTGCAGGGGATGTGAACAGCAGGGATGGGTTGGTGTCTGTATTCAGAAAGGCACGAAAAGCATATAACTCAACTAAAATAACGCGAGCCACTAAAGGGACATGTTAGCTCCTTGCTGGCGGTAGCCTGTTACATTGTAGTACATAAGATTTCACTTACCACATAAAAAGAGTAAGGAGAGATGACTGAGGATGATGGCGAATGATTTACAGATCCTGAGCACCACTGACAAGCATCTGATCTTATAAAATGTGTGGTAAGTACTGCCGCTCCATAGTATAAACAGAGTTTGTGATCGGGAATCTCGAAAGCAAAAAGTGATCATGCATTTGAAAGCAGTTTCAGTGCCCCGCATATTAATATCGGCTCCCTGATGCACGCATTTTATATACAGTATAATTACCCGACGATATAACTGCAAGAGAAAGTACTGAAATATATATTTTCCTCCCTACTGTGTGAGAAATGAGCTAAAATGAGCCACACTGTGAAACAGCCAATCAGAGCAGAGCTCAACATTGAGCCGTACTGTGAAACAGCCAATCAGAGCAGAGCTCAACATTGAGCCACATTGTGAAACAGCCAATCAGAGCAGAGCTCAACATTATTATTCATGACCCTTCCAAATAAGCCAATAACAGACCATTTCATTCTGGGCAGAAATCCTAGGGTTGTAAATGCACATGTAAAACCGTTTCTGGAGAATTTTTGCCCTTACCTAAGCCACATACCTTCTATGTAGAGATCAGAGAACAATTTAAAATATTGTATCAATGCATTCTATGGCACCTTTAATATGATGGGTCAGAGAAAGATGCATACAGGATACGAGACTTGAAATTACATTAAGGAATAATGTTATTTTGCCTATATCATCAGACTTATTACCACAAAAAAGTAGTTACTGCTTTAATCATAGGTTGAATTTTAAAAATTATAATCTTAAAGGTGTCTCCTGACCAAAGTTCAACCAGAGCACACAGGTGTTAGAATTTTTTCACATTTGCTAACATTTAGTCCCAGAGTGGATACTGGAGTCCCATATTGAAATTCATTCCATAAAAATCCATAGATTGAACAATTTGTGCAGAATAAGGGCCTGGGACATAGTATTAATAAACCACATTGGTATTAGATGAGCTGGAAAGGATCAGTTGTATTCTCCCAAAAGAAAGGATTCAGTAGGTTTATAACAGTTTACCCAATGGAACAGCTTAACACTCATCAGTTACATTATAGTACATTAAGTAGTGCAAGTGATGCCTTTGAAGTGTGTGTTGGATAGGACAGTGTGTGATACCTTGCGTTTCCTCCTGCTGATGCTCTTTTAGGTCCTGCACTGCAACTCTGTCAAGGACTGCATTTAGTTCCTCCTCCAGATTAGCTCTAAACATATCCAACAACATCCAAATTAGATGGCAGAATTACTACAGTGCCAAGTAATGGTATTTAGATAGACTGTGTTATCAATACAACAAGAAAAAAACATTTATTTAAATATCAATACCACTTCTCAAATTGTACATACATCTCAGGTATATATTGATTTAAAGAATAAGCTATTGATTTGTATGGTCTATTCACTCACCACAAACTAAAGCATAGTGTAGTTTAATCAGGAAACTCACAAGCCCCCTTACAACTGGAATGAACATGCATGATCGGATTGATCTTGATCAAAAGACAAATTGTGATCGGATGACTGAAACTACTTTTAAAAGGTGATCAGAGTGAATTTAGATGCATTTTCATGATCCGCATTCAAGTCTGAACTTAATATGTGATGAGGTTCCACTGCAAATCATGTGTTTCACTTTGATAGGCTGAGTTAAAGCTGGTTTGTGAGTACTAAAAAAGTAATCAAAAAACAGCAGACAATGTGCTTTTGCAATTTTCTCACCCAAGTGTAACAATATCTAAATATACTGCATATCAGTGAAATACATTTCATTGGATTACACTTGGAAGAGAGTGAATTTTTTTGTTACATTTTCTTTACTATTGATCCCTATCAGTAGGTTAGTACAGAAGCGTTAGTCAAAGAAATGAAATTTTACAAGTATCAATTAATGTTTTTAAACTTTTGTGAAAACAGCAGCAATGTTTCAGTTAATGTAAACTCATGTTATATGCAGTTTGCTTGGGCTCTATCCAATCATGTTGGAGACGAGATGCATGAAGCTGTAAATGCAATCCAACCCCCAAAAAACTATCCAAATACAAAATGCATGTTAATGCCAGGTGTAAAGGAGACCATGATGTCCCTGTGTTACTTGACAACTATGCCTGTTGTTTCTGTGCATGAATTTACTCATTCTGTTCATTTTTATTCTAGGCTGTGAATACAATAAGTTTCTGTCAAAGTGTGTTAAGCCACTGCTTTTGAAACTTCCTCTTTTACCTTTAAAAAGCTTCAACTCTGACACCATCCAAATCTCTCCCCTACTGAGATGGAGATATAAAAAGAAACCCCGCTAATTAAATAGCTCTTAATTCACCAAGAAATCAAAGTGCTAAGTGACAAGAAACATAAAACCCCTGGCTGGGGTGTGAGGATTTCTTTTCACCTAGACTGAGAAGGGATTGGGGTGGTGTGCAGGGGGATCTAAACAGACAAGTAGCGAATCTAAACCCAATTAAGAACCACCAATTAGCTGTATGCGTTCTGGAGACTAATTAAAAGGGGCAAAAAGAGGCACTTTCAAGTTATTATTAGGACCCAAAGAAGCCTGCTGAGGATTGGGGTAGGCCCCAGTGAGACATCTGCACCTGAAACACACACCTAGTTCCCCTCCCATTTGTTCTAGAGCAGCGGTAGAAGAACCTCTGCTGAATTGCAGTGGCTTAGCTCATCACAGTGTAACTACTAGCAAAGAACTATGGGTAATACTCCAGTTGTACCACAAGGGACTTGCGTCCCCCCCCCCCCCCCCAAGAAAAGATTCACTAACAAATTCAGACAGAAATGAACATCAACTCCCTTTTCTTATCACCATGTTTCACCTATTTTTGACATAACCTGTGCTTCTAAAATCAACTCCTTGTCGTATTGTTGTGCTAGAGTGCAGCATATATATATATATAAGCATATGTAAGCAGCAGCACAAGGTGGTTTATTAGCATTCCAGCTGTAGAAATCAGCTGTGGGTCTCTCATGACCCCACCAGTCTTTCTATCAAAACACAGCTACAACAGCTTCTCTTTTCATGTCAACAGCATAGATTTGTTTTTAGTGTTTTTTGTGAGACAGTGTGAACCTCTGCTCCATCAATCCCCTCTGCTTTCCAGTCCCAGCTTGTCTTTGAGCGAGTGCATCATTTGAATAACAGATGTTTATTAGTATAGGACGGTTAGCAGGCCCCTCTCTAGAGCTTCCATGCTTGCTGGATACATTTCGGTATAAATGAAAAACTAAAGTTTGAATCAAAGGTCCATCAAGTGATATATATATATATATATATATATATATATATCTATATATAGGTCACACACACACACACACATACACAATACACTACACAATACGCAACGCATATACGCACGCATTAGCATACATGGGACAGATGACCATGCAGAGCATCAGGAAGAATTTGGAGCGTGGGGAGTTACTAAAAGTTCCCAATGCTTCAGGAAAAACCACATTTTGGATCCTCGATGCATTTGATGATAATCCTGACTCGCCATCTCCTCATTGGATGTGCTTTTAGAGAGAAATTCATCTTTAGGGATTTTATAATGAAAGAGTTTTTGGTTTAGATTTGAATTATTTCGTTTAAAAGTAGTAATTCAAAGCTTTCTATAGATACATTTATCAAGTCAGAGAGGCAAGTATTCACCGCGTTTCGGTTTATCAGAAGCGCTCCTGCTCAAAACTAAAACTGCAGAAAGCGCATCCTATTTTTTTTTTCTGTATTCTATAAAAGCATGTTTTGTTGATATTGTGAGCGCACACAAATAAAAGTAGACCTTTTACTGTTCCGAACAATGTATTACTCTTATCTTTATGAGCAAAAAATGATGCATATTTTGAAATGTTTCCAATGGTCTAGGTCAGGGGTCGCCAACCCTGCTCCAGGAGAGCTACCATCCTGCAGATTTCAGCTCCAACCCCAATCAAACACACCTGAACCAGCTAATCAAGGTGTTCAGGGCTACTTGATAATTACAGACAGGTGTGTTGCAGCAGGGTTGGAACTGAAGTCTGCAGGATGCTAGCTCTCCAGGAGCAGGGTTGGAGATCCCTGATCTAGGTTAAGCGTTTAAACTAACATTGTGGAGCTGTTTTATAACTATAGATTTAATTTTAGACGTGAAGTCGTGATGATTTCAGAAGGCTAAATTGATCAACCATAGGCTACAATCAATGTATTTTTGCACATATTTGTGAATAATTTAATTTTAGAAATTTGAAGCACAATATTCTAAAAGTACTACTATTTAAAGTTGGCATGAAATGAAAACTGCGAAGAGAAAACATGGGTGGGACTGGATTGGATGGGAATGACTGTGTTGTTTGCTAACTGCTGCATTCTTATGCAAATGCAGGTTGCTGAAAGGGAGAAATTATTGGCCAGCTCTTGCACTGGTGAACACATCATCAGTGAAGTTAATGATCACTTGCTCACCAATGGATCCTCTGAAATGAATGGGTGCCATCAGAATGAAAGTCCAACAGCTGATTTAAGCACAATAATCCACAAGATATCCACACAACTCCAGTCTATCAATTAATGTCTTGTGAAGTGAAAAGCTGTGTTTGTTAGAAACAAATTCATCAAGCCATGTTACTTTTAAACCATCACTTCCATAATCCATAATATGGATTTGCACCCTCCAGAGGAAAAAGTCCATTCCCTGTTGTCCTCTCACTTCAAAATCCACACACACATTTGTTTAGAACGGTTTAAACTCATAAATGGTGCTTAATGTGTGCATATTTATCTAATTTATGTTTCAGATGAGACAACTTTTTCACTGAAAGCAATATTATGGATTACTTGAGGATTATTATGATGTTTGTATCACTTTTTTATCACTTTCTTTCTGACACACTGCAGAGGATCCACTGGTGAACAAGTGATTTAATGCTAAGCGTATCCAAACCTGTTGAAGAAAATCTCATCTACAGCTTATATGGCCTGAGGGCGAGTACATTTACAGGAAATTCACCCAATTTACTCACTCAGTAGTTAACTCAGGTTTTTTCTTTAATACCATTATAATGAAAATAAGGCAAAATGGTGATTAAGCTTTAGATTACCGTAAATTAATCACATTCCTAGTGCATATGTGCACAATACCTAAATTTGTGTTGTGACAATATTTGTGCTGTATGCATGCCGCTGTCAATCTGTCACATTGCATGCATGTCATATGAATATACACCTGTGTGTGTGTTGAACAATGTCAAATAATTTTGCGAAATTTTTGAATGTTTTTAAAACACCATTTACTACAAAATAGCCCATCTTGTGTTTGTAGTTGCATGTGCAAGAAACACTGCTGCACACAAAGTATTCATGACTGTCATCAGTGGAATTTAGATTTTAAATTACTCTCCTAAATTTGATTTTTTATCAAAACAATTATATTCATTCACAACCTGAAGTCCTCTTTATAACAATATGAGGAGGAAAATACGATGTTAACACAATACAAATCAATATATTAATATAATATTGTAATAATATGCTTTGGTTTCAGTACAGCGGCAATATATGAGGTAATTATTTAGTTTCAGAATCAGCATATTATATCAGTTTTTGTATTATAAAAAAATTATAATATTTCATAATATATACAATTTTTATTTAATACCTCTTTTTCACACAGTATTAATAAGGCTTTATACATGAATATTTAGTTTTAGAAAAAGGGTCCCTTGCAAGGGAGGTTTCCCCCACAATCCAAAGACATGCTGCATAGATGAAACGGAGACCATAAATTGCCCGTAGGTGTGAGAGAGTGTGTGAATGTGTGAGTGTGTGTGTGTTAACCTTGCAATGGACTGGCCATCCATCCCAGGTGTTACTAAGAAGCTGGGATAGGCTCCAGCATCCCCATGACCCTACATAGGACAAGCGGTTTGGAAAATAGATGGATGGATGGTCCCTCGCAAGGAGATCATTAAATTTGGGGGCCCTTAGCATGAAAAGTTTGAAAAGCACTGTACTAGAGGTCATTGATATCCCTTACATTACTGTCAAGCTAATTTTGTATATTATTATATTATTATTTTTATTTAAAACTATATATTTAAAAAAAACAAAAATACTGCTGCAAACAATTTGCACCTTGTGTGAATAGAGTCACATCCATAGTAAAGACCCATTTAAACAAAAAAAAAATGATAATGATAAAGAAAACAAATAATAAACACGATAACAGTCAGTTTATTCTAAGCATATGCTAAAGGTTTGTTGTC